>NW_028318294.1:2607500-3807500 GCF_062004578.1 Staurois parvus | reverse complement strand
ACCCAAAGGGAGATGCCATGGAGACTTATTCTGGGCACAGATCGAACATGCCGCTACATAAGAGGCAATGTCGGCACGGAGGGTTGGCCACCAGAATAAGCGAGAGACGACCCAACACAGCTGGTTCTTCCCTGGATGCCCGGCAGTTTTGGCGTTATGGTAGGTACGCAGCAGGCGGGTGCGCAATCCCTCGGGTACGAAACATCTACCCTCCGGCCTCCCGGGAGGAGCATCAGTTTGAGCCGCCAAAATCTGCTCCCCAAGGGGAGAGGTCAGACTGGTGCGAATGGCAGCCAGGATCTGATCTGGAGGTATAAGTGAGATTGGCTCAGAGTCCTCCCTGGACAACTCAGAGTATTGCCGTGATAACGCATCAGCCCTGACATTCTTGGAACCAGGCAAATATGAAACCACATAGTTGAAGCGTGACAAGAACAGAGCCCATCTGGCCTGGCGGGGTGTCAATCTCTTGGCCTCCGAAAGATAAGTCAGGTTCTTGTGATCGGTAAGAATGAGGACCGGAACCGCGGAACCCTCGAGCAGGTGCCTCCATTCCTTGAGAGCCAGAATGATGACCAACAACTCCCGATCTCCAATCTGGTAGTTGCACTCAGCCGAGGAAAGCTTCCTGGAGTAGAACCCGCAGGGAAGTAGGGGTCCATCGGGTGACCGACGCTGAGACAGGAGAGCCCCTACTCCCGTCTCGGAGGCATCAACTTCGAGGACGAAGGGCAACCCAGGATTGGGATGCGAAAGAATCGGAGCCGAAGCAAAGGCAGCTTTCAGAGCCTCGAAAGCTCTGATGGCCTCGGATGGCCACTCGTGAGGGTTACTCCCCTTCTTGGTTAGGTCAGAGAGAGGCTTTGCCAATGTGGAGAAGTTCCTGATGAACTTCCGATAGTAGTTGGCAAAACCCAGAAAGCGCTGAATGGGCCGAAGACCATTGGGACGAGGCCACTGCAGAACTGCCGCAACCTTCTGAGGGTCCATGGAAAATCCCTCCGCGGAAATTATGTAGCCCAAAAAGGCAACCTGGGATCGATGGAACTCGCACTTCTCGAGTTTACAAAAGAGTCCGTTCTCACGCAATCGTTGCAGCACCTGCTTAACATCCTGGACATGGGACTCCATGGAGGTAGAGTAAACCAAGATGTCATCCAGGTAAACCACTACGCATTGCTGCAACAAATCACGAAGGACATCGTTTATGAATTCCTGAAAGACCGCGGGTGCGTTACACAATCCGAAGGGCATCACCAGGTATTCGTAGTGCCCAGTTCTGGTGTTAAACGCGGTCTTCCACTCATCCCCCTGTCTGATCCGTACGAGGTTGTACGCCGCCCTAAGGTCGAGTTTGGTAAAGACTGTTGCTCCCTTAAGGCGGTCGAACAACTCAGAAATCAAAGGAATTGGATATGCATTTTTAATGATAATCCGATTGAGACCCCTATAATCGATGCAGGGCCTCAATTCCCCACCTTTCTTCTTTACGAAAAAAAAACCCCGCTCCTGCTGGGGAAGTAGACTTACGAATGTGCCCCCGGGAAAGCGCATCCACCACGTACTCCTCCATGGCCTTATTCTCCGCAACCGAGAGAGGGTACACCCTGCCACGTGGAGGAGTGGCCCCGGGTTGCAGGGATATGGCGCAGTCGTAAGGACGATGCGGTGGTAAGGTACCAGCGCGTACCTTATCGAACACGTCCCGGTATTCCCCATAGTCGGTGGGCAACGCAGAGTCCGAGGAGGCACACAATACCTTAACCGGCCCCCGGATGCACCCGGCCCCACACTGTGGAGACCATGAGAGAATCTCGGCTGTTTGCCAATTGAAGGTTGGATTGTGCCTCTGGAGCCAGGGATACCCCAAAACCACCGAATAGTGTGGGGAAGAAATCACCTGAAAACAGGCCAACTCCCTGTGAACAGCCCCAATGGCTACCTCTATTGGCAGGGTCTCGTGGGTAACCTGCGGCGGCTGCAGGGGCCTGCCATCTATTGCTTCGAGAACCAATGGGGCAGCACGAGCCTGCAGGGGAATGGAGTGCTGCGCAGCAAACGAGCTGTCCAAGAACAACCCACCGGCCCCAGAGTCTACCAACGCCTGGGCCGTCACCGAGCCCCCTGTCCAAGAAAGGACCACGGTGATCAGTGGCTTATCCTTGCGGAACGCCGGGGACGAGGAAACTCCACCCAAGATCTGTCCCCGACATGATCTCAGGTGCGAGCGTTTCCCGGACGGACCGGACAAGACTGCCGAAAGTGCCCACCGAGGCCACAGTACAGGCAGCGACCCTCCCGACGACGAGCGGCCCGCTCCCCCTCGGAAAGGCGAGCAAACCCCAGCTGCATGGGGTCCCCACCAGACAAGCTATCCCCAGGAGGCGTGGGAGGAGAGGGAGGAACGGGTGGGACAGAAAACGCAGGTGCCAGTCGATTGGAAGGCCTCCGCAGGCGTTCCTTGAGTGAAGGCCTCTCCCTGAGCCTGGTGTCAATCAGGATCAGGAAAGAGATGAGCTCCTCCAACACCACAGGCAGTTCCTTAGCTGCAATCTCGTCCTTCAATGAGTCAGAAAGACCATGGGAAAACGCAGCCACCAGAGCCTCATTGTTCCAACCGACCTCTGCCGCCAGGGTACGAAACTCTATAGCGTACTCGGCCACGGTCCGTGAACCCTGATGCATGGTCATGAGCAGCTTGGCCGCCGAGGCGGAACGAGCCGGTACGTCGAATACCCTACGGAAGGCATCGACAAAACCAGAAAAATCTTGAATCACCGGGTCGTTCCTCTCCCATAAGGGATTTGCCCAGGCCAAGGCCTTGTCTGAGAGTAGTGAGATGAGGAACCCCACCTTTGACCTCTCAGACGGAAAGGCGTGGGGTATTAATTCAAAATAAATACCCACCTGGTTGAGGAACCCACGACACTGACTCGGCTCACCCCCAAAGCGCTGTGGAAGAGGGGCTGAACCGGTCATACCTCTGGACACCGCGGGTGCCGCATCAGCCGCGGCGGTAGGCACAGCAAGCGGAACAGCAGCGGAAGCGACCACCGGAGCGACAACCGGCCTAATAACACCAGGAGTAAGGTGCGCGGTGCGTGCAAGCAGAGTTTGCAACGCCTGAGCGAACTGATCCAACAGGTGATCCTGTTGATCGAGTCTGGCGACTAACATTGGGAGCGAAGGCGTGCCTGCACCGTCAGGGTTCATGGCACTTGTGTAATGTCAGGGCAGGAGCTGAGGAACGGACAGGCAGGCCTAACAATGTAACGCACTGCTTGACGACAACCACCACCCACAGACCGAAGTCCCTCAGGGCGCGGAGTCTAAGTCCCAGGCTGCCCTTCACCAGGGCCCCTGATGGTGGGGATGGACTTGACGCAGCCAGGAACCAGGTCGCGGCCCCCGAGACACCTCAGCTGCGGTAATGGCCGCCGCCAATGGCGTGTAGCTGGTGGAAGAGACAAAAGAGTAGTCAGACAAGCCGGGGTCAACAACAACAGGACAGGACAGTACAGGACAGCAGACGAGAATCACAGGTCACGAGCCGGGTTCAGCAACAGAGGGTCAGATCAAAGGAGAATACAAAGAATAGTCAAGACAAGCCGAATCAGATACCAGGAGAGTCACGAGAGTCAGAACAGAGTAACAGCAACACAAAGACACAAGACACAAGTGCAAAGAGCATGTGCGGGCCACAGGCTTATATGTCATCAGCCACACCCCTCTGGAGGATGGACCACAGAAACCTGAAGGCATAAAAGGGCTCCCATCATGCACAGCAGAATCCAAGATGGACACCAGCACATGAAGTAACATAACCACAGGGAAAAGGTAGGACCTTGACAAGGAGTAATGTACACAGGAGGGGGCATTGTGTACAGGGAGGGGGGTAATATGTACAGGAGGGGAAACTAAGTACAGGGATAGGAGTAATGTACACAGGAGGGGGCATTGTGTACAGGGAGGGGGGTAATATGTACAGGAGGGGAAACTCTGTACAGGGATAGGAGTAATGTACACAGGAGGGGGCATTGTGTACAGGGAGGGGGGTAATATGTACAGGAGGGGAAACTGTGTACAGGGATAGGAGTAATGTACACAGGAGGGGGCATTGTGTACAGGGAGGGGGGTAATATGTACAGGAGGGGAAACTGTGTACAGGGATAGGCGTAATATGCACAGGAGGGGGCATTGTGTACAGGGAGGGGGGTAATATGTATAGGAGGAGGCATTGTGTACCGGAAGGGGGGTAATGTACACAGGAGGGGGCAGTGATACAGGAGTTTTCTTTCATCAATCGACTTCAATACAACCAGCCTCTCAGATTTTTTTTACATGCAGATTTTTTTTTATAGCCACCAGCAATGATTTATTGTGTTCTACCGGCCAGGAAGGCTCGCAGCCAGCAGAACACAACAGTGCTGCAGGATGGATTCCCCCATCAACACTGACTGTGTTAATAGGTGAATTTAGCAATTATCTATGGCCTGCTTAATTCTTTAGCCACTTGGAGTATCTTGGAATTGGAGGGTGGTAGTGTGGGGGGAAGGTGGGGGGGCAGGTCAACTTTTGCATCGGGCCCACAAGCTTCATTCCATGCCTTTCCATTGCTACATACAGTGCGACCATGGAGAACCAACATAGCCACCCTCTAACAGGAAGTCAGATCACAACAGCAAGATTACAGAAAAAAAATTGGAGATTTGGAGCAGGCTGAGAGCAATAAAGGTCATTTTTGAGTTAAGAATATTTTTTTTAAAGTAAAGTTTAGTGTCACTTTAAGGCTTACGTAAAATAACTCTTCAGCATCCATCAAACAATGAAATATCAGATTTGAGTGGACTGGACTTTGAATTCTATATAATTTATAAACTATCTCTTTTTCTTAACTATCTCTTTTTCTGGAGTTCTTTTTTTTACTAAAACAACAAATTTTTACGTTTTCAACTGACTTTCGCCTGCCAACTATCAGCCGGTAAGCATGTTTGGCCGAGCAGAGGAGGGAAGATGATTTTGGCACAGCATCATGCGTACAAAGTCATCAAGCGTAGAACTGATGAGGGATAATTATTAAACACATGAACTCATTAACCATAGATCAGAGATGTTAGACACGGTGTTCAGAGTGTAAAACGTGACCTTCACAAACAATGGGGGATGAGCCAGGCTAAATACACCAGTTTAATATATGATATTATCTTACCAGGATCACTATCGATGTAGTTTAGGTATGTGCTAGATGTGTAAATTATTATATATATTATTATAGAGAGAGTGAGTACTGTGCTAAAAAGTATAGGTAGGTGTGAAAAAATGCTGTAAAGTACGAATGCTTTCAAAATGACATGATGGATAAGTGTCTGCCTGTATTTCTCATCATTGAGGACACCATTGATCCTGGCCAGATCTCCAACTCCAGTTTCAGAAATGCAGCTCCTGACTTGCAAGGAACCTCCACCATGCTATGCTACACTGTTGCCTGCAGACAGTCATTATTGTACTACCCTCCAGCTCTTTGGGGAACAAACTGCCTTTAGCTGTAGCCAAATATTACAAATTTTGACTCATCAGTCCAGAGTACCTGCTACCATTTTTCTGCACCCCAGTTCCTATATTTTTGTGCGTTGTCAAGTCTCTTAGTCTTGTTTTCACATCAGAGGTATGGCTTTTTGGCCGCAATTCTTCCATGAAGACCACTTCTGGCCATACTTTTCAGGGCGATAGATGGGTGTACCCGGGTTCTGCTGGTTTTTGCCAGTTCTGTGCTGCTGGACTTCTGTTGTTGAAGAGAAATAAGCATGACTTATAGTTCTTGGAAGAGTCCTGGTTGTGCTCTTGGCAACCTTCAGTTGAGCAGAATTTTTTGTAGCCTTCTTCAGATCTGTGCCTTGTGATAGTCCTGTTTCTGCGCTTTACAGGCAAATCCTTTAACCTTGTGGCTTTTGCTCTAATACAGTATGCATTGTCAGCTGTCAGGTCTCTTATAGAGAGGTGTATGCCTTTCCAAATCATGTCTAATTCATTTAATTTACCACAGGTGGACTCCGATCAAGGTGTAGAAACATCTCAGCAACAATCAAGAGAAATGGGAGGACATGAACTAAATTGCATGTTGTTGCAAAGGGTTCAATGCTGTTGCAAAGGCTCTGAATACCTATGCCAATGTGATATTTCAGTTTTTCTTTTTAATAAATTCACGAACATTTCTAAAATTCTGTTTTCACTTTGTCATTATGGGGTGCTGACTGTAGAATAATGAGGAAAAAAAAAGAATTTAAACAACTGTAATATGGGCGGCACAGTGGCTTAGTGGTTAGCACGTCTGTCTTGCAGTAAATGGGTCATGGGTTCGATTCCCGACCATGGCGCCTCCTGCATGGAGTTTGCATGTTCTCCCTGTGCTTGCGTGGGTTTCCTCTGGGTGCTCCGGTTTCCTCCCACACTCCACAGACATGCTAGTAGGTTAATTGGATCCTGTCTAAACTGGAAATATTTCAGTTGGCTCTGGATGGAAAATGGGGACAGCGTGGACACAAAGGAAAGGTGAATGTAAGCAGAGTTGGGGGAGCAACAAAGGGAACCTGTTGCATTGATCAGGATTAGCAAAGCACAGGTTTTCTTTAAGTCTAGATACTGATTTGAGGCAGTGGTAGGAAGACCCACGTGAGATTCAGGGCATAGCCATAGCAGACCATGTGCATTATATAAGACCCAGAACTGTCAGGCTACAAAGTAGGATTGATTTACTAAAGGAATACGGGTTAGTTACTTGTAGTAAATAAGGTGACCCTATGTCAGTGTAGTGAGTGATGCTGCCCCCTGGAGTGCAGTGACTGCCCTGTGGCAGGAGAAAGGAGGAGCCTGTAAAGCATTGCACCAGCGATCAGCAGATCACTGGTGTCATGCAGGACTCCTGCAGACCTGTCAGTATATCTGCTTGCTCATACTTCCCGTACACGCAAGCTGATACTATTCAACATGAATGTGAGTTAGTGACTTTAGATTGTACACCCCTTGAGGGTTAGGGACTGATGTGAATGTACAATATATATGTAAAGCTCTGCGTAAATTGATAGTGCTATATAAGTACCATAAATAAATAAATAAATAATATCAGGCTGCAACATAGCAAAATTGAAACAACGAAGGGGGTCTGAATACTTTATGGATGCACTGTATATTGTTTCAGTATGATGATAGCTTATCTTATTTATTGTCCATTATTGGTATAATATTAATATGTTTTTTTCTTATATATTATTACTTACAGTAGCAATATTATTATACTTTCATTCTTTCATTAATATTTTGTGATACTGTTGTTGCAACAAGAGTTCCCGTTCATACTTTTTGATGTTTCACATTTAGCTTTTCCAATATTTTTGTGTTTTCTTATTATCATTATTATCCTTTTTTTATTAATATGTTGTTGTTTTCATTGCCATTGTTTTTTTTTTCACTGCCATTGGTTTTTTACCTCCATGCATAGAATACACCTTGAGCCTTTAGAACCACTTTATTGCTGCAGATGAAAGACAAGTCATGCTTATTTCTCTTCAACATTGGAAGAAGTCTAGCAGTGCCATCAGCACAGAACTGGCAAGTGGGACCCAGGTACACCCATCTATCGCCCTGAAAAGTATGGCCAGAAGTGGTCTTCATGGAAGAATTGCAGCCAAAAAGCCATACCTCTGATGTGAAAATTGAAAAACTGAAGGGTGTCCTGACTACTTTCTGAATGCACTGTTTATATAAAATGTATACAAAAACTGGTCTTATACTTTTGGATGTGGTTATTTGCATTTTATACATGTTACTTTTATATCTATTTTATATATATACTTTCATTTGTGTTTTCTAGCCCTGAAAGGGGGGAGGTTGCCTTACCAATGAAATGCGTTGGCTATTTTGTGGTTTTTGCCATGAATCAATTTAATCAGTAAGAGATTTTGGACGCTAGGACATTTTCCTTTACACTCTTTTAGGACTGTTCTTACATGGATTCTCAACTCCAGGTGACCCCCATACCCTACCGGGTACCATTGATCTGTGCAGAGTTGTCTATCCAGGGCCATTGTTGTCAAGTGATAATTTATTGTAACTACAAAAAATTTGAATCTGGCATCTCATCTTCACCTTTTCTTAATTACAGGCTGGTGGCAGGATGGTGACCAAGCTCTTTTGTCACTGGTGTGGCTCTGCTTTCCATTTGGCCAGTGTAAATCTCTACTAGAAATACAAATCCTTTGGCAGGTAAAACAGCTCCCATGTACAGTTTAGCTATTTGTCTAAAGATGAATTTTAGGTAAAAATAAAATCACTAATGTTATTCATTGCATGCACAGCATTTTCTCATATTCTTTGAGCTTTATATTTTGAATATTTTTATTATTTTGTTAATTGATGAAGGAGAAAGGTCTCCTGACCATGAACTATCCCATCTCCCGCATATTGCTAGCAAAATACACTCAGTATCTTCCATTTCCTGACAATAACTAGTTATCTGTTATTGGACTTCCGTTCATCCTGATTCTAATTTGGCTCATCTTGTTTTGAAAGCACACCGTGTCATGTGAAATTCTAAAAAAATTTCGGGAAAAATCAGGCTCGAAAACAATAAACACATGAGAGGTCTTATCTGTATGCTGATACCATGTTCCGGGATGAGAGTGAATCACGATATTGGTCACAGCACATGATCCTATTTTTTATCACATCTTCAACCTGGAACAGATAATAGTGCTACAAAAGTGAATTTGTTTTTCTTGGCTGAAATTAGCGATAAGCTGAGGAAGAACATGACTAAGTAGAAAAGGATATAAAGGCTACAGTTTTAGCTGACTAATGGTGGTTCGATAAAAGCAAATAATGCACCCGATTTCAGTAATTTCTTCTTATTTTTGGGCTTTTTCTGCTGTCATTCTTTATTGAGAAGAGTAAAAGAACAGAATTACCAAACAGTTTCTGCTTTAAAGTGGTTTGTATCTGCAACCCTCTCTTCTCTACAGCCATTCAAAGTTCTGAATTTATAAAGCTTGTCTGAGGGTTCAGAAAAAAGGGGGCAGAGCTGAAATTACACACTGCAGAGCTCAGGAGGAGAGCTCTGAGAGCTGATTGGAGGGATGAGACACCCCCCCCCTTCTTCCATACAGCTCACAGGAACAGAGCTGAGGCTTCCAATCTGCTGGAGGTTCCTTCCCTGTCACCATTTTCCCCTTTTTGTCAGGAAAACTTGTCAGAACAGAAATAACCCTTAGTGCTCTGAGACAAGTACACACTATTGAGGGGTATGCTTTGTTCATATTCCATGTCTGAGGTTTACAACCACGTTAAGTCCCAGCACTTGCTCAACCATTAAAAAAACAGAGATCTCTCCATTTCTCAACAGGTCCACCTAAACTGATAAAGCTATCCATACACACACAGATTTTCTCGATCAGCCTGTGGGTACCTTCAGCTGCCAAAATACCCAAACACTGCCTACAACTGATTGGATGCAGGCACTATTTGACTAACAATTTTCTGACTCTTGATTTTACACTGAAGGATGTTGGGCGGGAGGGTGCCAACAGGGCCACCAAGGAGCAAATTTGTTGGCACCACAGGGAAACTGCATACTAAATGTTATAAGATTACTGCTATCAAATGTTAACACAATGGTATTGCTTATGTGTGAGTTATCGCCCCTCATGGCTGGAGGCCAAATACTTCACCAGGCCCCACACTGGAAGGATAACGTCTGTTCATGTGCCAGCGACACCTGTCCCAGCATGGACTATTGAGTCACTTTGCCCTAACATAGGAACCCTGCCACATAAAAGGGTAGACCATACAGCCATTAATCCACCCCTCCAACAGAACATCCATCACCATCCACCACCACTTCCTCTCCCAAGCAGGCTGCTCTTTCCTTTTACCTTTTATCCCCCATCACCCAAAAGATTAACATGAAGGTCTACACTTCATTCCCCATTCCCATTCACTATAGGAGCACATTCTGCTTCTTGTTCTGCAGTAAATCAGACCAGTCATTGTTACTAAATCAGAACTTTAGTAGTATAGTCCCCTAACATCTCCAAATTGCAGTTCTCCAACAATTATATGAGTAATGCAACAGGTTAGCAACGTGACAGTATTCCTTCTCTCCTCTTGTATTCTGTGCTGGGCTTCGGCTATGCTGTGGTGCTCATACCTTAGCTTGTGGTCATTTCCAACTGGTAGTGACAGCTTCAACTATATAGCCTTGTTTCTGGTTCCCACCAAGGGGTAATCCTACTTGGGTGCAACATAACATTTCCTCCTGTATAGTCCTTCCAATGGCAATGACAGGGGACAACTCCTTATCCCATCTACACTATGTAGTATATAACCCCCTACTGGAAGCACCACAGACCAAACAATAGACACACCACAGCACACTAATCCCTGAGCAACCAGACATTACCCTGTCAATAAAATTCATAAATAACATTTGTAGGCACTGCCCCACAAATTTCAGCCACTTAATCAGGACACAATGGAAATTCACTCAACGTATGGCCAGCTTTACTCTCCCACCACTTATACTTACCTTCTCTTTAATGCTCTACAGATAGGGATCCTGTTGGAGTGAGGAAAGAGAAGCTCTGAATAAACCCCAATGTGACCTAATTGGAGCCTGCACAAGGTTTAGGACTCCCACCTTGGCCTCAAATGATAGTGCTCAGGTTTTGAAACTGACTGCTCAGCCACCCAGTGCATCATCATAGAGGGAAGAGGAGAGAGTTACATGTTCGCCACACCTGGAAATATTTCAGTTGGCTCTGGATGGAAAATGGGGACAGCGTGGACACAAAGGAAATGTAAGCAGAGTTGGGGGAGCAACAAAGGGAACCTGTTGCATTGATCAGGAATAGCAAAGCACAGGTTCCCTTTAAGTCTAGATACTGATTTGAGGCAGTGGTAGGAAGACCCACGTGAGATTCAGGGCATAGCCATAGCAGACCATGTGCATTATATAAGACCCAGAACTGCCAGGCTACAAAGTAGGATTGATTTACTAAAGGAGTACAGGCTATTTACTTGTAGTAAATAAGGTGACCCTATGTCAGTGTAGTGAGTGATGCTGCCCCATAGAGTGCAGTGACCGCCCTGTGGCAGAAGAAAGGAGGAGCCTGTAAAGCATTGCACCAGCGATCAGCAGATCACTGGTGCCATGCAGGACTCCTGCAGACCTGTCAGTATATCTGCTTGCTCATACATCCCGTACACGCAAGCTGATACTCTTCAACAGGGATAATCAATGAGCTGTGAGCGCTGTGTTAGTTCATTGAGAACTACAAATCGACAGCTACTAAGGCTGATGGGACTTGTAGTTTTCTCAATCACAGAGGACTGTGAATGAGTGACGTGGCCAGGTGGGTTTTTTTCTTATTTTGACAGCTAGCAGGGGGACAAGATTACCTGCTAGCTGTCAAAGTGGGGGCTCCTATGGGTGTAACATGTAACATGTTATAAAATGTGAACTTATGGGTGTAACATGTTATGAAAAGTGAACTTATCCTTTAATGCAGCTGGTTGATCACTCCCTGGACAGTTCATGAAGAAAAGGGAGCATTAAAAAAAGATTTAGTTTGGCTGCCATTGCTGCAATTGAGCAATGACCCTGCCCACTGCCCAAATGGAGGAAGGATTTACTGACAGCTTCCGATCTCATAACTATGATTGGCTATCACAGTGATCAATGAATAAAACCCACCCCTGTACTCTCTTTCTCCTTCTGATTGGAGAAAAATATACTTTGGATCTTTTCCTTCTAGACAGAAAAGAAAAAAAAGGCTGTGTATAAAAAATAATAATGATAATACATAATAAAAGTATAAATAATAAATATAAAATGATATTTAAATAATTCAAGATAAAAATAGCTAGTAAACAGCTTTATTTAGATTAGTGTCAGGGTTGGGGTAAAAGTTGGGGTCAGTATGTTATAGTTGAAAAAAATAAAATGAGCATTGTAGTGTCTTCGCTCTAATACAAGCACAAACAAAAAATCATATACGCACATATAGTATCACCTCAAATGTCAGGAGTAGGAGTATTTATATTAGGAGTTTGTTGGTGGTGGATCATGGTAATGTCAGAAAATATATAGCAGAAATTAAAAGAAAGTTTTTCTTTTACTATTTTGGGCCAGTTTTCATTTGATAAGAAAAAAAAAAATCAAGAGATATCCACTATCATTTACCACCAAATGATGATGACCACATTTTTCCTGAAAAAAAAAACAAGATATAATCATCTGAATACACTAGGTAGTTGTGGTATGTACGAATTTACTAACACATGGCCGAATTGCAAAACTGCATTGTGGCATTAAGATTTGTTTTTTCCCTAGGTATTAAGGGGTTGTAAACCTCCAACATGAAATATGAACAAAGCATATTCCCCTACAGGGCGGACTGACCATTTGGAAACTCGGGCACTGCCCGAGGGCCCGGGGTCAGTAGGGGGCCCCATGAGATGCCCCAGGTACCTTTTTCATAGGCTTTTTTGAGTTTGGGCAAGGACACAGGGGCCCCATGATCCCCTATTGCCCGGGGGGTCAGTAGGGGGCCCCATGAGATGCCCCTTGTACCTTTTTCATAGGCTTTTTTGAGTTTGGGCAAGGACACAGGGGCCCCATGATCCCCTATTGCCCGGGGGGTAAGTAGGGGGAGCCATGAGATGCCCCTGGTACCTTTTTCATAGGCTTTTTTGAGTTTGGGCAAGGACACAGGGGCCCCATGATCCCCTATTGCCATGAGTTGTCAGTCCGCCCCTGTTCCCCTATACTGTGTACTTGTCTCCATCCAGAGCAGTAAGTGTCATTTCTGTCTGCTACTTCATTCATGAGTCACTTCTGACAAGTTTTCCTGACACCAAGAGAAAAATGGTGATGGAGGAGAGAGCTCCAGCAGATTGACAGCCTCAACTCTGTTCCTGTGAGCTGTGTGAAGGAGGTGTGTCTCTTGCTGATTGGAGGGAATCAGCTCACTGAGCCCTGCAGCATGTACCTGCAGCTCTTTGCCCCCTTTTTTCTGAACTCTCAGACAAGCTTTATAAATCTGGCACTTTGTATGCATGGATGTAGAGGAGAGAAGACTGCAGATAAACAGGTACAATTTATGTTGGAGGATTTGTTTCTGTGTATCACCTGAAGCCAATCACTTCACTGGATATATGTGAGGGTTTACAAGGGTTTAAGTGTACTATTCTTCCTTATTAGGGTACTCAATATGTGAGGAACAGGGGGCCATGCGATGCAGCAGAGATGCACAAAGGAGGGGTGGGAGCATCAAAGATGGTTGAGAACATTCAATACGTTAAGTTGGCCGGGGATGGAGAAAGGAACTAGTTGCAAGGAGTATTGCAGCTACATCTGAAATATCAATTCTGAGAAAATGGTTCCTGTACGAAAGAGTTAACCCCCTGATATTTTATCACAAAGCAATACATTAACAGGGGTGGCCTAGGTCTGGATTTGTAAAATAATTTAGCACACACTGTATTCTGTAATGTGCTTTGCTAGCTCACAAATGCCTTTAAGGGAAGCATAAATCAGACATACTGTTTTCAAAGGGTTGTAACACAGCATATCAGAAAGATAATTTTGTACTCTTTCTTCTTACAGCTGGATTAAATTTAATATGAGATAGATACATTGTATTTTGGAGGATCAGATTAACACCAGCAGGATTCTGTCGAAACAAAGAAAGTTTCTATCTGAAGCTGAGTGCTTCTTGATGGAAAATAACCTGGTATTGATGTTATTTTTACTCTGAATCTCACCCTTGCTCAGCCTTTCTCAACCTTTTTCAGCACAGAGGAACCCTTGAAGTAACTTTCCGGTCTCAGGGAACCCCTGATAAAAATGTCTATATTTACAACTCATGATACATTAGTGTGATGGTCATTGGGAAGAATTCCCCCTTAAATATAGCTAAAAAGATCAATAGTGTCAGTGGGAACTCATCTGTGAGGCAGAAATTGCTGATTGCTCAAGGAACCCCTAGCAAGCTCTGGAGGAATCCTAGGGTTCCATGGAGCCCTGGTTGAGATGCCCTGCTCTAGCTTCTCTCTTTGTCTTTGCTTGTCTCTTTCCAGATTTCTCGTTCTTAAAGTGTTACTAAACCCTGGATCAGGGGCGGACTGACCATTTGGAAACTCGGGCACTGCCTGAGGGCCCGGGGTCAGTAGGGGGCCCCATGAGATGCCCCTGGTACCTTTTTCATAGGCTTTTTTGAGTTTGGGCAAGGACACAGGCACCCCATGATCCTCTATTGCCCGGGTGCCCCATGAGTTGTCAGTCCACCCCTGCCCCTGACCCTGCATTATTATTAATATTATTATTATTCAGGATTTATATAGTGTCAACAGTTTGCTCAGCACTTTACAATATAACGGGAGACAATACAGCAACAATACAATTCAATACAAGAGGGTTAGGAGGGCCCTGCTCCTTAGAGCTTACAATCTAAGAGGGAGGGGCTAGTGGTACAAAAGGTAGTAACTGTGGGGGATGGACTGGTAGGAGGAGTAGAAGATATCATTATTAGCTGATGGCAGGGTAGGCTTCCCTGAAGAGATAAGTTTTCAGAGATCCCAGCCGGCGGGATCCTGGTATCTTTAGTCCCGTAGCTTGGGAACAAACACTGTGCAATGTTTGCAAACATTGGATCAGACCGCAAAATGGCAATGTTCAGCATGGTGAAAGATAGTTGATGAAGGTCTAGCTTTTGCACCCTTGTATCAAGAGATGACATGGTAGTTGTTGTTTCTTCAGGTGGTGGTAGGGCAGGCCTCCAGACAATCATACATGGATACAAAAAAAGGCAACATTCACTATATCTGGTCTCCCACAGTACATAAAACATGGAAATGCAATTATTTTAGTAAATATAAACTGATAAATACCTTTTCTCATCAGCAGTTAGAGCAGTCTTGTGACCAGGGGCGGACTGACAACTCATGGGGCCCCCCGGGCAATAGGGGATTATGGGGCCCCTGTGTCCTTGCCCAAACAAAAAAGCCTCTGAAAAAGGTACCAGGGGCATCTCATGGGGCCCCCTACTGACCTTGGGCCCTCAGGCAGTGCCCGAGTTTCCAAATGGTCAGTCCGCCCCTGCTTGTGACTTCAGCAGAGCACTGGTTAAAGTTTGTAGGAGGAGTTTTCTTTCTACTCTAGGAGGATGCAAAACCCCTGACCTTTGACTGGACAGAGCTGATTGGCACTGTCCTGATCACATGCACTCTCCCAAGAAAAAAAAAAGAAGCTCTCTAGCAATACACACTAAACTGAGCATGTGCATGTGGCTATTGGTTCAGTCTGTCTTATCAGGTGGACATTTGAACAAGAGGAGGGGCAGAGAAGTCAGGATCAAATGGCCTTTTTACACAATGCAGAGGATTTACCCCTTAGGTTCCACAGTGAGTATAACAAGCATGCTTTACTGCAAATACAGACTGATTTTACTGTTGTGGGTTTAGTAACACTTTAATATCCCCTTCTTTAGGATTTACCCAACTTCCTGACCAGACAATTTTTTGCGGTATGGTGCTGTATTACTTTAACTGACAATTGCGCGGTCATGCAACGCTGCACCTGAATGAAATTTACATCCTTTTTTCCCATGAATTGAGCTTTCTTTCAGTAGTATTTGATCACCTGTGGGTTTTTTTTTGCGCTATATATATATTAAAAAAACGATAATTTTGAGAACAGAACAATATTTTTGACTTTTTTCTATTAAACATGTCCAGTAAAAAAAAATTTGAAAAATCAAAGTTCGCCATGAATTTAGGGCGAAATGTATTCTGCTACATGTCTTTGCTAAAACAAAACCCAATACGTGTAAATTAATTGGTTTTCGTGAAAGTTATAGCGTTTACAAATGGCGGTATATGTACTAGAGTTTTTTTGGTTTTTTTTACTAGTAATGGCGGCTATCAGCAACTTATAGCGGGACTGTGGTGGGCATTCTGACACTGCGCGAACTGACTTGGTGTCACTGACATCCTCAGTGACACCAATACAGTGATCAGTGCTAATATAAAGCACTGACACTGTACTAATTGCACTGGGCAGGAAGGGGTTAACATGAGGGGGATCGAAGGGTTAACTGTGTGCTGTGTTCTATTTCACTATGGGGGCTATGTTTGTGCTTTACTGTAAGCACACTGCTTTGCATGGCTTTGCTATGCAGGAGCTGACGGGAGAGATCTGTATTGTGTACATACAGGTCTCTACCCCGTTGGAGATACTTAGCAATCACTGGGTGCTGGCGAGTAATCACCGGCCGGAACCCAGTGATTGACAGCCGAGGCCCTACCCGGAACTGCAAAATCACGTCTATATATATATAGACGTGATTTTGCGCACCCGTGCTGCCCTGTGGCAGTATTTCTGCTATAGGGCAGCATGGAAGTGGTTGTTTTTTCTCTCTCTCTTTTTCTTTTTTTGTTTTCACTTTATAGCAGTTGATTTCTCTTTGTGTCACTCTCACTTTCATCTATATCCTTTGTTTCTCCCTTGCACCTTCATATTCCAGCAAACTTTTTGACCTTGATGTAAAGGGGGGACTCCGGGGACCCTGATGTAAGGGGGGCTCTTGGGACCCTGGTGTAAGGAGGAGGGGAATCCTGATGTATAGTGAGAACCAGTGTCCCTTCTCCAGGGGATGGTGGTCCTCTCACTCCGCTCTGCCACCCAGGAGAACCAGTGTCCCTTCTTCTGGGGGTTGGGCGGCAGTCCCCTCACTCTGCTCTGCTGCCCAGGAGATCCAGCGTCCCATCTTCCGGGAGGTGGCGGTCCCCTCACTCTGCTCTGCTGCCCAGGAGAACCAGCATCCCTTCTTCTGGGGGGCGGCACTACCCTCGCTCTGCTCTTCTGCCCAGGAGAACCAGCGTCCCTTCTTCCGGGAGGTGATGGTCCCCTCACTCTGCCCTGCTGCCCAGGAGAACCAGCGTCCATTCTTCCGGGGGGTGGCGCTATCCTCACTCTGCTCTTCTGCCAAGGAAAACCAGCGTCTCTTCTTCCGGGAGGTGGCGGTCCCCTCACTCTGCTCTGCTGCCCAGGAGAACCAGCGTCCCTTCTTCCGGGGGGTGGCGCTACCCTCACTCTGCTCTTCTGCCCAGGAGAACCAGTATCCCTTCTTCCGGGGCGGGGCGCTACCATCACTCTGCCCTGCTGTCCAGCCCCAGTGCTAAGGAGAACCAATGTCCCTTCTTCTGGGGGGTGGTGCCACCCCCCCTGAATGATGCCGCCCAAGGCAAACACCTTGTTTGCCTCATGGCAAATATACCCCTGGACGTAATTCACTGTTTCTACTTAAAGCCCATCTCTGAGAAAGAAAAAAGATTTTGGGGGGATTATACCAAAGAGGTGTTAAAAATAGTTTGGGCTGCAATGCTCGCATTATTCCCAGTGCACTCCTCTGTGGTCATTCCTATCTGCCACTAGATGTCATCAGACGTCTGGTTTGAATAACGCTGAGTATCATTCAACCCAGAAGACTGAGGACATTTGGCAAGTGCAGGAAGTCTTAGACCTGCTCCCTGATGGGGCATCACCAGAGCAATCACAGTATGTCAGCATCATGTTCTTCATCATTAAAGGCTGCCCAGCAGTGGAGAAAAGGCAAAGAAGAAGAGGACCCTATACCTCCTGTGACAGCCTAAAGACATATGGCAACAGAAATGATTTTAAAAATATAAAGCTTATACATCTAGGGGCCTCCAAAGATCAGTGTGGGGTGATTAGGAGCTAGAGCTGTGGTTATTGGGGTCCTACTAAGAATGGGTGGGGATTACTGGCTTGTAGTCTCCTGCAGTCTTGTAGCAAGCTCCCTCCCACTGTTCCCCTTTCTTGTTAATTATGACAGCTTTATTGGCAGATTTGTACCTTGCCAGTGGTTGAATGGTAATTGGTTTCTTGCCTCCTGGGGTCTCTGGTTAATTGTAAGCCTGTTTGGGACTGATGGTTAAGACAGCTAATTAAGCAGGTTTATGACAGTCCAGTGATCACAGTTCATTTGTGACCTCTTCAAGTTTGCTCAAATTTTAATGTTGTTTGTTGACGGAATAGGTATGTTGTTTATTAATCCAATAAAACGTGTCCTTGCCCATTCCCACATTATTGGCAGAAAAATCTTTATTGGGTGCGGCCCTCTTTGAATAATACTGTTAAGTGGTGTTTTTATGCTTTTGTTTCTCAGTAGCCAAGAACTGGTAAGGAATATGAGCTCATGTGGGCATAGGAAACCAAGATGAGTCCTCGAGTTCCAACAGGCTTAAAGTTGTACAGTCAACTTTTTCCCTTTGTCTTCATGTCAAGGGCCATACCCATGGGCTTTTCCTGCTGCATCTAGCTGTACTTGTCTACTCTTGAGAGCAGGCATCTAACCTGCGGAGCAATAGAGCTCTTTGGTGGATATCCATTTTTCTGTTGATTGCCATATCCCAAAGCTGCAAACACACTTTTGAATGCATGTAACATTGGAGATGCACACAGCACTGGGAGAAAGCACAGAATCTTGGGCCCACAAAAAAAAAATCTATTCCTTCTTTGGAAGACTTTTTAGTGTGCATTAGGACCTGCTGAACAAACTCTAAATTGTTTCTACATATTGCAGAAATCCCATTAATACTCGCCATAACACAATCTATCCCCTTTTTATATTCAAAAATTAAAAGAGAAGTATGGGTTCACAAAAAATAAACATACATGCCCACTTAGATGGCTGTGTGAGATGGGAAACAGCTCTCATTGTTTGAACACTGTGTGGAAGTAAATTAATGTTTTGACTGACATTCTGCAGTTTGGCCACAAGATGTCACTGTTTTTCTAACACAGCCTCAGACTGCATAGATATTTGTATATTCATGAAGAGGTGGGGTTTTGCACTCAGAGTTTGGAGTTTAGTGAACAGGAAAAGGAGACTTCAGCCATGTTTTGGACAATGCTGAATGAAGGGGCTGTGTGAGCTGAGAATCCGATGACATCCAGGTGTCAATGCGTCCCTCAGTAACCAGACCTGCAGCTGAGTGAAGCTGATGTGTTTGCTGCCAGGAAGCTGATGAGACCAGAGGAACTAAGCAACATATACGGCAAGACCGCATGCTTGTTGGAGAGACATTTGTTCTGTTCAGAGTCACCAGCGGATGCAAAGCAGACCCGGGTTGGTAAGATCGTGCACGCACCTCATTTCAGTGTTGGCGCCTTGAGACTGAGTTCAGGCCTATAGTTAGTTAGTTAGGGTCTCTGTTTGTGTCAGGCCACAAGTGTTGTTACTGATTATTGGAAGGACTCCACAACTTAAAGTGACATTTCACATTGGAGAGCTGATAAAATCCTACAAACTCAAGCCAGACTGGCGTTTTTCTCAGAAGGAATACTCAGGCACGTGCTACAGGACCAGTTATGGGAGAGGGAATACTGCAGATTTGTGTAAGATTGTAAGCTGTTGTGCTGCAGCGCAGGCTAGCCCATACCATACACCCATACACTGATTCCTGCTCTTTTAGGGTAATAACAGGTAAGGTGTGGCAGCTTAGTTGTGCCCTCCAGTAGGTAAATTACTACACCTTCTACCTTCATCCATCAGGAGGCGCCGTGCTGTGCAGCACAAGGGCCTCAGCCTTTGGGCTGGGTGTATGTAAATGTATGTTGTGGCAAAAGCTGGTGTTGGGGTTGCTTTCCTCGTTCGTGACTTCACTGTATCCTGGGGAGCCCACCCCAGTGCACGGCTGACAGCTGCAGCATTGATCTGATGTTGCAACTGCTCCCCACTGGCTCTATACCAAGAACTGAGCGATCAAAGGCTGCCGATTGCTTCGTTCTTGGTCTTCAGTAAGAAGAGAGCCAGCAAATGTCAGTCACTGACTCTCTGCTCTGCTTCACCAGCATGCACTGGAATGGTGGGCTGTGCAGGGGGCAGGTGCAGCTGGCTCAGGCTCTCAGCGGATTTCTGTCTGTTCTGTTTTATTTCATGGGCTTACTTAATGAAAAACATTGAGCGTTCCCTCAAAACTAAGTCTTATAAAAACCATTGTATCAAAAAAAAAAAAAAAAAAGGCGGGTGGCTCCTACAGGCACAGTGACATACATGTATGTCACTGGTCTCTTCTGGGGACAAGGCATGCACACCTGAAGAACGTACAGCTGGGGAAGCAACAAAGAGGTATTTAGTAAAAAGCAGCACATAATACACACATTTACTCTTGTTAGGCACACGTAACTCCTTGAATACCCTGAGATTTTAACCCCTTCCGAGAAAGTGTTATTAATACCGTGACAGTGTGTAGTATTAGCACTGATCAAGGTATTAGTGTCACTGGTGATGTCAGTGTCAGTCAGTTCCCACCCAGTATCATTTAGTGTCAGATTGCCCGCTGCACAGTCCCACTGTAAGTCGCTAATCACCTCCATTACTAGTATAAAAAAGTCAATAAAATTGCTGTATACATACAATAGTTACATGCTTTTTATTAGCACTGATCACTATATTAGTGTCACCGGGAATGTCAGTGGCAGTTAGTTCCAACCCAGTGTCAGAATGCCCAGTCCTCCAGTCCCGCTATAAGTTGCTGATCGCCGCCATTACTAGTATAAAAAAAGTAAAAATAAAAACTTCAATATACATACCGCAATTTGTAGATGCTATAACTTTCACACAAACCAATGAAAATACACTTATTGGGATTTTCTTTACCAAAGACATGTAGCAGAAAACATTTTGGCCTAAATTTATGAAGAAATTTGATTTTTTTTTTCTGGATATGTTTGATAGCACAAGGGAAATAAATGTTCTTTCTTCAAAATGTTTGGTCTTTTTCATTTATATAATAAAAAAAACAGCGGTGATCAAATACCACAAAAGAAATCTCTATTTGTGTGAAAAATATTATATAAATTTGAGTACAGCGTTGCATGACCATGCAATTACCAGTTAAAGCAGCACAGTGCTAAATAGCAAAAAATGGCCATGAAGGGGGTAAAAGCTTTTGAAGTTGAAGTGGTTATCCTTGCTAACTAATATGTTGCAAATATAGCTTTATACTTGTGAAAATACCTTAAAGGTCAGTGCACCCAAAACTGATATTTCTGGGTTTGGTAGACACTGGAGACCTATTAGGAGCAAAGTGATAGTGTCATTGCAAAGGAACCCCCCCCCCCCCAGCCCCCTTATGTTCACCTTACCAGTATTATTTCCACTATTGTGGTCCAGCTCCTTATGTAATAGAGGAATATGTCACTACTTCCCTTATAACAGTGCTTGAACCTAGCATCCCATCACTATTCGTCAGCACTGTCACGTGAGTCTGGGAGTGATGTCACTATTCACCCTGGTTGCCAAAACTAGCACCAATTATGATGGAAGAAGGTGAAAACACAGGAAAGGTAAGTTTGAGTGGGAACACGCTAAGGTGGGTGGAACATGATTGACTCCAAAGTGAACATGAACAGAGCAAAGAACTAGAAAATGGAGATCTCTTGGCTGGAGTCTTCAAGAAGAGATATAATAGTACAGTTGGTGGTTCAGGCCAGCTGTTTCTACTTGAGACTGGAGGGGAGAGGCCAAAGGAGCTTGCCATTGGTGGGTTTTGTGCCTTAGGTTACAGCCTACGTTGGAGTGCAAACAAACCCAAGACATACTAACGTACACTGAACAAAGTTCTTCAATGGTTAAAAATAGCATAGGTAAGAATAAAATCTATAGGCATTCCCCATACAGTACATCAAGACTTAATAAAGTATGAAAATGGAGCATATGGGGCATCCTTTAAACTTGTAAAATGTGCACTGAGTTAAAGGACTCTTTGCCCTTACACTTGCTTTCCATTGCATCAAAATGAGCTTGTCCTACTGGATCTGGACAAGTTTGATGATGCAAGCTCCTTCATCATCACTGTTTGGTACATCAGGGACTGCTTTCAATATCCAGTCCACTTGTGGCCTCAAAATGATGAGCTTCTGTGTGTTCAGAAGGCTTGTGATTCAAGCAAACCATCCCATCCTTTGACAAGGTGTTCTCCTTTAAGCCTATCACATTCATGAAAACCATAGTCTACATCAAGGTTACGCAGCTAGGGTTCATCTAGAGGTGGATAGGGGTTCCTCGAACAATGACCAATTTCTGCCTCTTAGATATGTTCCCACTGACACCATTGATCTTTTCTGCTATCTGTAAGAGGGTTATTCTTCCCAATGAACATAAGTGTAAGAAGCATTCTTCCCACTGACCATCACACTAATGTATCATGAGTTGTAGATATAGTCATCTGTAGTAGGGGTTCCCTGAGACTTGAAAGTTATTTCAAGGGTTCCTTTGTGTTGAAAAGGTTGAGAAAAGTTGGTCTACATGAATTTCCAGGTTAAAGCTGAACTCCAGGTATGGATTTTATTGCATAGTTACATTAGTCCAGGTTGGACCTATATAGGTATACATATATGATACATGTAGGACTTCTGTGGAAGTGGAGAATTACTGTAGTGCCTGTGACTACTACAGTGGCTCTTCGCTTCCACAATGTGGCCCACTGTCTTCCAGGCCTGTGTCCTGTGACTGCCCTGCTGCATAGTAAACCAGGGAGGAGATTGCTTGGCATGGACACTGTTCACAGAATGCCTGAAATTTTTCTCAGTGAATACAAAGCATTCTATGACTGGTCGATTTGGAGGTTGTGACGATCATCGCACCACCTCTACACCTCATCCAATTAGAAAATGCCTTGCATTCATTGAGAAAATAGCAAAGCATTCTATGAATAGTGCTGTGTCAAGCAGGTGACCCTTTATGGTTACTATGAAGCAGGGCAGTCGCTGAGCACAGGACCCGGAAGACAGTGGCAATCAATAAAGTATTGATAACTACTACAGCATATCTCTGCTTTCACAGCGGCCCCACAGGTAAGGCATATGTAGTGGCGTCCTGAGGCAGGTGTGGGGGGTGCGCGCCGCACCGGGTGACAACTACAGCACGGGGTGACACCGGACCCACTCCATGAAAAGGTAAGTTGTAAAGCAAGCCAATGATCCCGCAGGATGGATCTGATCCATCCTGTGGGGATCGTCAGCTTTCTTTACAACTTACCTTTTCGTGGAGCGGGTTCGGTGTCACCCCGTATAGGTTGCATGCCGATGACCCCCGCAGGATGGATTGGATCCGCAGATTGGGGAGCATAATGGATCAGACTCTGATCCATTAGGCTCAATTCGCAGATCCAAACCATCCTGCGCGGATCGTCGGCATGCAACCTATACGGGGTGACACCGAACCCGCTCCACGAAAAGGTAAGTTATAAAGAAAGCCGACAATCCCCGCAAGATGGATCAGATCTACAGACTGGGAGCATAATGGATCGGACTCCGATCCATTATGCTCCCCAATCCGCAGATCTGAACCATCCTGCGGGGATCGTTGGCATGCAACCTATATGGGGTGACACCGGATCTGCTCCACAAAAAGGTAAGTTATAAAGAAAGACGACAATCCCCGCAAGATGGATCGGATCTACAGATTGGGAGCATAATGGATCGGACTCCGATCCATTATGCTGCCCAATCCGCAGATCTGAACCATCCTGCAGGGATCGTTGGCATGCAACCTATACAGGGTGACACCGGACCTGCTCCACTAAAAGGTAAGTTGTAAAGAAAGCAGACGATCCCCGCAGGATGGATCAGATATGCGGATTGGGGAGCATAATGGATCGGAGTCCGATCCATTATGCTCAATCCACAGATCCGATCCAATCTGCGGGGATCGTCGGAGGGGGGCACCAAGTGATATCGCACTGGGTGACACCAACCCTAGGAATGCCCCTGGGCATATGTATACCAGGGGCGGACTGACAACTCATGGGGCCCCCGGGCAACAGGGGATCATGGGGCCCCTGTGTCCTTGCCCACACTAAAACCACACCCAAAAAAGCCTATGAAAAGTACCAGGGACATCTCATGGGGCCCCCTACTGACCCCGGGCCCTCGGGCAGTGCCCGAGTTCCCCAATGGTCAGTCCGCCCCTGATGTATACTAACAATGGTCCAAGCTGTAACTATACAATACCAATACATTACTATATATACATACTATACTGATGTAACTATACAACAGAATCCACACCTGGAATTCAGCGTCAACACTTTGGTTTACACACTGTCTACTGTAAAGTTCACTACAACGTATGTTCTGTATTACTGTTTGGCACTCAATAATTTTAAGCCTGTCGACTAAGGCGTGCAAATCCTCAAATACCCGTTTTCACGCTCCTATACAGATATATTATGCCATTAACCACCCGAAATTTACAGCTAAAAAGTCGCTTGCGCAACCACTGTCTCTAAACACATGTACATGTTTTTCTCTTAGCTTGAAACAGATGGACTATAACTCACACTCTGCTGAGATTTGTCGAGGGTGATTTATACCGCAGCATAAGTAACAATTGATACATATGACAGCCTGTTTACTCATTTGCAGAATGCTATCTCTCTGTTAAATAGCAGCTAAAGTTCTCATAAAATGATAATTGTATAAAAGGAAGCATAAAATAAAAGCAAGCTGTCACTCAGCCAGGCGTGGGCTACTTGTTTCACAAGTATACATTCCATATCTCCCTCCTGACCAGGAGGCTCCAGCACAGCCAGAGAGGGAGTCTTTGTGCACTGCCCAGTAACCCTGCTATCAGAGAGATCACGTCTATGATATGCCAGTATATTATAATATTATATATTATTTATGTTCTATTATTTGATCAGTATTTCTTGCTCTCTGGAAGATTTGCCCCCCTTCATGACTAGACTGTTCTTTTTTATACGGCACTGCGCTACTTTAACTGACAATTGCGCGGTCGTGCAACACTGTACACAAATGAAATTTATATCACTTCTTTTCACACTTAGTCCTCATGCACACGGGACGTTTTTACAGCGGCTGTTTTTTGCTTTTGACGTTTTTTTCTACAGCCAGTAAACCCCCCAGCATGTTATCCTATGTGTCCATGTACCCATAGACTGTAATCAACGTTTTTCGGCTGGGAAAACCCCCCAGAACTAGTTGGTTTCTAGAGGAGTTTTTTAGCTGTAAAAATGCTCTAATGTTGAAAAAAGCGACAAAACGTGGTAAACAGCCTCAAACCGCATAGCAGAGCAATACAAATCAGCATGCTTACATAGTAAAGCACACACAGTTCTCTCCCTGTCAGCTCCTGACACTGCTTTGTATGGCTCTGTATATCAGAGCCATACAAAGCAGTATGCTTACAGTGAAGCACACACACAACCCCCATAGCTAAACAGCACACAAAACACAGTTAACCCTTTGATCGCCCCACGTTAACCCCTTCCTGCCCAGTGACATTAGTACAGTGTCAGTGCTTTTTATTAGCACTGATCACTGTATTGGTGTAACTGGGGATGTCAGTGGCAGTTAGTCAGTTTCCCTCCAGTGTCAGAATGCCCGCCACAGTCCCACAGCCCCGCTATAAGTCACTGATCGCCACCATTACTAGTATATGTAAAAAATTTTCCAGTATATATACAGCCATTTGTAGATGCTCTAACTTTCACGTAAACCAATTAATTTACATATATTGGGCTTTTTATTATTATTATTATTATTATTATTATAATACAGGATTTATATAGCGCCAACAGTTTGCTAAGAAAGACATGTAACAGAATATATTTTTTTCTATTTTTTTTTTTTATTTTTTTTTTTATTTTTTTTTTACTGGATATGTTTTATAACAAAAAGTCAAAAATATTGGGTTTTTTTTTCAAAATTGGTGGCCTTTTTTTGTTTATAGCGCAAAAAAAATTAAAAACGTAGAGGCGATCAAATACCACCGAAAGAAAGCTCTTTTAGTGGGAAAAAAGGACACAAAGTAACGAAAGCTGTCCACCATACTGCCCCGAACTACATCACTGACCTAATATCCAAGTACCGCCCAGCACGCACACTCCGCTCCTCACAAGACCTCCTTCTCTCTAGTTCCCTGGTCTCCTCCTCCCATGCCCGCCTCCAGGACTTCTCCAGGGTGTCACCCATCCTCTGGAACTCCCTGCCCCAACCCATCCGATTATCACCTACTCTCCTCTCCTTTAGGCGCACCCTGAAAACCCATCTCTTCAGGGAAGCCTACCCCACCCCCTGCTAACTTGCTGACCTCCTCCACTCTTCCTACCACTCCATCCCCCACAGCTATCTCCCCCTGTACCACCATCCCCTCCCTCCTAGATTGTAAGCTTGAAAGAGCAGGGCCCTCGATCCCCTCATGTTTTGCATTGTATTGGTATTGTTCTGTCACATGTTCTGTCCCCCTTTGTAATGTACAGCGCTGAGTGAACTATTGGCGCTTTATAAATACTGTATAATAATAATAATAACAACGCAGGAATGTAGACAGAGGACAGAGGAGCCATTAGGACCCCAGAAGCAGATAACCAGCTGTTCTCATTAGCACACACATCCTGCACTGACCTCGTTAGTACACACCCTTCACCCATCAACTATTTTTCACAACATCCCAGGGATCTCTCTCCACCTGCATTTGCCTGGATACCCCAGAATCTCTACAGACTGGCTCAGGCTGAATGATTGGATAAATGCTGTGTCCTCCTATTCTTTGTTTTCGGTAAATCTAAAGGAGAGATTGTACAATCAGATTGTATAGTGTGTGGCCACCTTTATACAACTACATGTGCTTTCAGTGTAACTAATTGTTAACGACACATCAAACACAGAAACAAGCACACGTTTTGCGACATGAAAAAAATGGTGACGAATGCAGCAAAACACGCAATAAAAAATGTGCAACTCGCATCATGCCAAAATGTCCCATGAGCTACTTTGCCATGTGTAGCGCAGCTCATTGAAATCAACAGGCTGCTCTCTGTGTGTCACTGGAAAAAGAAGCCAAAAAACATGCGCTCCCATTACTCTCAGTTTGAATGGGGCCCTGAAAGTGAAAATGGTGCATTTACACAGAGGCTCCATTCACATCTGTGTGTTTCCGAATGCATGGCAATCTGCACAGAAAATGCACGCACAGAAACACACTGCAAATGTACCCCAACACACAAAAAAAACTGTGGTAATGCACTGTGCTCCACCCCCAAAAAATGTTTTGGAGCTTTTCTGGGGCGATTGTTGCGTGTATGGCAGCTCATTCAAATGAATGGGCTGCCCTATGCGTGACCAGTGAAAATACTCCAAAATGCCCAAAATAAACGCATGAGGGGAGATGTGAATGGGCCTGACAACTGAGTGTCTCTGTCTACTCCCTCCTATGTACTTGTACAGGGTGCGGCAACATAACTTCCTTTTTTCAAAACGCAATAAAACCCATTTTATGAATCAGAATTGTTTTTATTGTCTTTAATAATGTAGGTACATATCTAAAGTTCTGTTTCACACAGTTTTGAAAATCATATCAGGTAGGTGACGCCCCCCATTGTCCATACACTGAATAAGCAGATTTCTGGCGTTTTTCATGACCCTTACCAGCATTGCAGCGGGTATGTTGGCAATTTCTGCGCGGATGTTGGCCTTCAGGTCTTGTAGGGTCCTTGGACGGTTTACATAAATGCGGGATTTCAAAAAACCCCACAAAAAAAAGTCGCAAGGGGCCAAATCAGGGGAGCGGGCTGGCCACTCCAAATCGCCCCTTATTGAGATGAGGCGCTCCGGGAAGTGTTCCCTTAAAACAGCCATTGATGCTCTTGAAGTGTGAGCCGTTGCTCCGTCCTGTTGGAACCAAATGTCCCCTAAGTCCAGTTCATCAAGTCGTGGAAAAACAAATTCCTCCAACATGTTCACATACCGGTCTGAATTCACTGTCACTGTGACCTCATTTTCTTCAAAGAACCAGGGACCAATAATCCCAGCTGAGGCAATTGCACACCACACTGTGACTTTAGATGAATGCAAAGGCCTTTGATGCAATTCTCGAGGATTGGTGTCGGCCCAGTAGCGCATGTTCGGTTTGTTGACACATCCATTCAAGTGAAAATGGGCTTCATCGCTGTAAAAAACAATTGCGTCCTCAGGGACGTTTTCGAGTACTGCCTCACATGCGTTCCTCCGAGAATTGAAGTCGCGTTCGGAGAGTTCCTGCACAATCGCCAACTTGTACGGATGGTAATGAAGGTCATCGTGAAGAATTCGCCTCACTGAACGATCCGAAAGTCCAAGGGCAGACGCATGTTTTTGTGCGCAGAACGCTGCGGGGATCTCAAGATTGAAGCTCTCACTGCTTCGATGTTCTCAGGTGATCTGATGGGTCGAGGGACTCCAGCTCTTCGTCTTGTCGTACTCGCGGTTTCAACGGTTCCAACGCATGATGATGACTGACCTGGAAGAGAACAAAAACTTTAGAACTACGCCTGTCGCCTGAGACCACTCCCGCCCCGCTATGGCTGCTACAGCCTGAATGGCACGCATTTCAAAAAAGGAAGTTATGTTGCTGCACCCTGTATCAAGATGGCACTACACTGCAATCTGATTGTACAATCTCTGTATAATTTCCTTTAGATTTACCAGAACTATGGAATAGACGGACACATCTGAACAATCCACTCAATTTGTATCAAATCAAACAGGCCCTTGTACTACATAGCTTATGGGAGGAAGGTAGTATTGTAATGAGGAAGATGTGGTCCAGAATGATAAACACACCCTATCACACCCTCTTCTGTGATGCAACAAAGAAGTGAAGGCTTCTGGAAAGTGGCCTACAGGAAGTGAATGCTGGGAGACCATTGACAGGAAATGATGAAATCTGAAAATCCAATCAAAATCTCACATAAAGTGACAAAAAAAATTAAATGTCCTGTGGATGAGACAAGTGAGAGAAAAGCACATTGGAATGACTGGGCCACAAATGGAATTGGAAAATCATTTTTTTAATATGAAAAGTGAATTTCTTCCAGAAAAGGTGAACTTGTCCTTCAATGGGAAGTCTCTATGACTATATCCTGGTGGATGGGGCGAAACACATTAAAGTGGCGTAGTTTGTGCAGCACAGCTGGCTGAGGCTGTCTTACACTTGTAAATACAGGGCCAAGAGCAGGGGCGGAGTGACAACTCATGGGGCCCCCAAGCAATAGGGGATCATGGGGCCCCTGTGTCCTTGCCCAAACTCAAAAAAGCCTATGAAAAAGGTACCAGGGGCATCTCATGAGGCCCCCTACTGACCCCGGGCCCTCGGGCAGTGCCCCTGTTTCCAAATGGTCAGCCCGCCCCTGGCCTGTTCTTCAAGCACAGGGATTCTGTCACTGTTGGATAGGTAAGTTTACATGCTGGCACCCCTATTTCTGAGGACCAGGGGAATTGGATTTTCCTCTTGCTTAGAGCAGAACTCCATCCAGGGCTACAATTTACTAGGGAATCTTTATTTTACTGAGTTCAAAAAACACTGCGGGTTTAATAGTACTTTAAAAAGGATGGAGGAGATCAGTGGCAATGAGATACAAAAATGATGAAAAAAGGAGAAAACTGCATTTCTTAATTAAACAAAAATGATACACATGCTTTAGCAAACTAAATGTCATCCAGCTTGGGTTCAGGTCTACTTTAAATTTAAATTTGGATGAACCGGCCTTTCAGAAAAATGTATTGAGAGAATAAAAAGCTTGGGAACTCTTGTTACTAGGTCATACTGTGTCCACTACCAAACAATGTAGAATTTTATTCTATGTTTTCTTTTTCTTGATGTTACTCAATTGAACTATGTGCCCATTGTTTCTCTAGTTTAACCTACTGGTAGTTCTAAGAAGACAGAATTCATTGGGATTTGGAAGGAGTTAAGAATGCCCTTCAAATCAAAACTACAACAAACAAAACAAGTTTTCAGAGAGAAATGGAAGAGATCCAAATTCCAAGGGAGAAGGGGAGAGAAGGGAGACAGACAGATAGAGCGAGAGGGTGGGGCAGACGGTGGGGGAGAGGTCTGGAGACCGATTATAAATGAGAACAAGTTTACTGGAAAAAAAGGAGAGGAAAGCGAATAATAAATAAGTTTCATTACTTAAAAACTACAGCCAATTTAATACATTTTCATCTCATTTAATCTGTATGTTGGACAAGGTGTGTATGCACCTGTTGAAATGTTTGGTTGGCCTCCAAACTTGTGACCAACTAGTCCTAGCTTTGTTGAGATGAGTTAGAGCTTGTCACAGGTCACTAGAACTGTAGACATTAATATGATTTGCTCTGTCTTGCTGTCATTGTGTTATTTCTGGTGAAGGCTATCACACTGCCTGGTCCTCATGGAGTACAACCCTAGAGAATCATCCCCACTTCACAAAGACCCAAGGAGCCAGAATCACCATCCAAGAAACCTTAGTCCTCATACAGTACAACTCTAGAGGATCAGTCCCACTTCACAACGACCAATGGGACCACATTTAACATCCAAGATCCCTTAGTTTTCATGCAGTACAACTCTAGAGAATCAGTCATACTTCACAAAGACCCATGGAACCATAATCAGCATCCAAGATCCCTCAGTCCTCTTGCAGAACAACCTTAGAGGATCTGCCCCACTTGACGAAGACCCATGGAACCACAATCAGCATCCAAGATCCCTTGGTTCTCATGCAATAACACTTAAAGGTTGAGCCCTAAATCAGAAAGTTAAATGGGACCACAATCTGCATCAAGATCCCCTGGTTCTCATGCAGTACAACCCTAAAGGATCAGCCCTATGTCAGAAAGATGCATGAGACCACAATCATCATCCAAGACCTCCTGGTCTTCATGCAGTAAAACCCTAGAGGATTAGCCCCACTTCACTAAGACCCACTGAATTGTGAGCAGCTTCCAAGATCCCTTGGTCCTCATGCAATACAACCCTAGAAAATAAGCACCACTTCACAAAGACTCATAAAACCACAATCAGTAACAAAGGTCCCTTCTGTCCCCATGCAGTACAATTCTAAAGGATCATCCCTACTTCGGATAGATCCATGGGACCACAATAAGCATCCAAGATCCCTCCTATGCTAAAAGAAAACCTGTTCTGAAAGGAATGTGTAGGATGCCATAGTTGACCTTTCCTACTAAAAACATTAGTTGCCCTGTCTGGCATTTTGGACTGGTGAGGAAACAGTTAGCAGCACAGTAGTGCTATCTCCAAATCCCACACTAAATCTGGTGAGACTAGTAGTCAGAGGCAGAAGTGTGTTAGATCTCACACTGGAGATATATAGCTATTGAGCACAAGACGCAGATAATGCATTGCTATTTGTAGGATGAGTTCAATAGAAAAAATCCTCTAACAGAGGATTTCCTTCACTTTAAAGATATTTCTTCTCATTTGCCAATGTGTCTACTAGACAGAAAGCAAAGGAAAATCACCCCAATGGGACACTGATGGCAAAAAATAAACCAGACAGTGGTTTTAACTCGTCCCTACTGTATCCAGTACAAAAAAAGAAGTTTTGGATTTAGAATTATTTTATTTAAACCACTGAAATCCCTGACACTAGACTAAGCTAACCTAACGTAATTCCTAAATTAATCTCTAACACTAAACTAGCCACTGCTGAAGATTGTTAAATGCACCGGTGCCCAAACTATGGACATTAAAGTAGTTACTTTTTAAGAACTTGAAAACAAGCCATCCTTGACATCTCTAGCTGCATGTACTGTGAAGTAATTCATCCTCCAAGATTCTTAAGGATCACAACAAAGACTCTAAAGCTGGATTTTAGTTGGTCTCTGTTTCAATATATATATATATATATATATATATATATATATGCCAAAGTAATATGTGAAAAATGTACAGAGCAATAATACCTATCTTAACAAATATTGCCACTAACATGCTAACATGTAAAGTGTCATTCAAATAATATTGTACAAAATGCAGCGCAATACTATATTCTCAAATAAAGCTGCATATAGCTAAATATATATATATAATGAATAAATAAACATAAATCTTGCTGTGTGACGTTGTGGTATGATTAAATAACCATATCTGTGCATAAACTGTGCTCCAAATACATAACGTATCACAATATAATAATATCAATGACGCACCATTCTCATTATTCTGCCCGTATTTATCATGCGTTATATGAAACATATCCACTGTGCGTCTAATATCTACTATCAGTGTCCCAATATTATGATATCATAATCCTTGGTGAACCGTCCCTTTAAGACTACAGTGCTCCAAGTGCTTATGTGCAATCACTCCACTGCGTATATTCATCCAGTGATTTCGTGTGACCCCCCCAGTGCTTAATCCACCTTTGACACACTTATGCGCATAAGCACTTGGAGCACTGAAGTCTTAAAGGGACGGTTCACCAAGGATTATGATATCATAATATTGGGACACTGATAGTAGATATTAGACGCACAGTGGATATGTTTCATATAACGCATGGTTAATACGGGCAGAATAATGAGAATGGTGCGTCATTGATATGATACGTTATGTATATGGAGCACAGTTTATGCACAGATATGGTTATTTAATCACACCACACTGTCACACAGCAAGATTTATGTTTATTTCATCATCATTATATATATATTTAGCTATATATAGCTTTATTTGAGAATATAGTATTGCGCTGCATTTTTGTACAATACATATATATATATATGTTATTTAAAAGCAGAGTACCACCCAAAAGGGAAAGTTCCGCTTTAAAGATTGGTCCTAGGAGCATAGCCCCTGCACAGGGGTCTCCTTCAGCAGCACAAATGCTCCTGCGCTTGGGGATGGACTCGATGCAGGCTACAACCACATAAGGAATGTCCTGGAACATGCACACCTTGCTGCCCTCAAATGGACCGGGGAAATCCAAATATACTGAATGAGGAAAGAAAAAACAGAGGGCGCACAGGCCTAGGGCATTACCATAAAAAATGTTTAATAAAAAATAAAGTATGTGTTGTACTCACAAACGACAATATAGTCAAGGCACATCATAAAGAACAGCTGGGTCAACACCGCGCTGAGTAACAATCCGCAATAGGGAGTATAGACATCCAAAAGGCTGACGCGTTTCGAGGACTTGCCTCTTCCTCAGAGCCACTCCTTCAGCAGGACTGGACCCAGGAACACTGCATGCTGCCTCTGAGTATTTATTGGTTCCCCAACCACCTACTGGGCACACCTCCCCAGGGATTGGCTGGAGTTCCGTAACTATTTAGGCTGCCTGCTCTGTTCTTCCTCCCACAATAATTCTACAATCTTCTAGGGTACAGGGGGAAGCAATCAGAGCTGCAGCTTGTGAGACAGTGAACAGCCCTGACTAATCAACCCCTGGTCCACTGATCACAGAGGAGCTAGCTACACTACACAGCCTACACTACACTAGGAGGGTGCTACAGCTGCACTAAGAGCAACAGCATCCAAGCTCATAGTTCTTTAATCTAAGGATCAGGGATCATGGGAGTTTGATTTATCAGGAATCAAGATGCACAGAAAAGCAAAAGAAGCAACTCATACACTAATTTCTACACTGATGAGTGTAGAATAGAATTAAAAAAATAAAAAAAGAAGAAGAGGAATAGGCATGGAGAAAAGAAAAAAAGGAGGTTAAAGATGTAGGTTATCTACAGTGGACAGACAATAAAACATTCAGGGGATGTGACATTGAAAGATCATCATCCATTTAACAGAATGGCAAATAAAGTGATTTCAAGAACTTCATTCTTACGCCATTGCTCCAGGCTGTGCATACACACACACAATAGACCTAGTCTGACAGGATAACACACAGCAGTTATCCTTCCCTACAGCTCCAATGAAAATACCCACCAGGGCACTTTCCCTTCTGCCGAAGTGTGATCTTGACACTCAGTAGTAGAGTTTTGCTTGCATAAACTCAGAGAATTTAGTTTTCTTTATCATCGAGCAAGAGTAGAGAAGAATTTTTAAAAGAGACTGAACAGTTTCAGGATCAGACCAGATTTTCGAGGCAGGTTTAAGAGAAAAAAAATTATTGGTCCGGGCCCTCAGCAACAGTGCAAAAACAGCCAATCACCACCATCGTCGGACTTGCCAAATTCCAACCGAGGCATGCCAAGTGCTCGAAAGCTGTGCCAAATAGAAAAACATGGGTACTTAAAAAAAAAAGAAATGGAGTTAACATTTTTTCCCCTCTTCCTACAAAGCTGTCTTCCACTTGTTAATCTGTTTGCCATTACAATATTAAACAAATAAAATGGTGCCCTTAATCCACTTCAGCAGAACATGACCAGCGCTGAACGAGTTAGCAAGTGTGCAGAATTTAACCCTCCCAGTGTCAGAGGATTTTCAGATCCAGACGGAGAATTTTCTGATCATGTCATCTGAAGAAGACAAAAACTATGCTGGTGTAGGAAAAGATATAAAGGAAGTAGATTTTAACACGCATTTGATTCTACGCTGGCTGGACACTTCCATGGGGATCTGACAATGCTTGCACAACCTACTCAATTTTCTTTCGCCATTAAACACTGGCTGGGATGGCAGTCGTTGAATCTTTGCACACTGCTGTATTGTGTAAGCTCCAAAGAAGAATCCCTGTCTTACTGTTGGTGCTACAGATGCATCAGACTGTATAATCTACAGAGCAGTGGCCAGGGAAGGATAGACACATAATAACATACTATATGTTAACGCAGGCAGAACACATGGTATTTTCATTACCGTATGCTATTTGCTTTTTTTGAATGAAAATGGATTTTTAATTCGCTACAGCCATTACCACACCGATCTGTTGATTTTAACTCACAGTCCTAACATCATCAAACCCTTAAAGGTATTTTGAATGAAAAGTACATTTATAAAGATTACTACATAGGTAATCTGGTTAAACAATCGGCTAAATACAATATCTAAATAAGTGCAGCTGTGGGATTATTTCAATACGTCATTGTGAATTTTATTTGTAATAAAGCATTTAATGCAATTTTTGTGTGCAGTAATCATTTAAAAACGAACTCCAGGCAAACTGCTAGCCTCATATAGAGTTACCCCTATAGGAGCCACACTGTTAAAGGTCGCTTAGGTCCAGGGGCGGACTGACAACTCATGGGGTCCCCAGGCAATAGGGGATCATGGGGCCCCTGTGTCCTTGCCCACACTCAAAGCACACCCAAAAAAACCTATAAAGGTACCAGGGGCATCTCATGGGGCCCCATACTGACCCTGGGCCCTTGGGCAGTGCCTGAGTGTCCAAATGGTCAGCCGTCCCTGCTGAGGTCTTTTTCTGGAGTTGCCCCACAGCCAGCCACACAGTGACAGACATTCCTTTGGCTCAATGATCATTCCAGGGAAGCAATGGGCAAACTACGGCCCGCAGGCCGTATATGGCCCGACGGACCTTTTAATCCGGCCCACGGAGCATGCCAAACATCGGCTGTCAGAATGTGTGTAGGCGGGGCAGCATGAGGAACGTGAGGGGAGCTAGGCTCCTCTCACAGTCCGCCCTGAAGACCGGAACGGCGCGGGAACACGGCGAGAGGAACGCGCGGAGCAAAGGTAAGTGAATTGACACAGGGGTGACTTGGCTTACTACTTGGGGGGGAATAGTACTGTGGGGGATGAAATACTATATGAGGGATGAATTAATATGGGGAATGAATTACTATAGGGGGGATGAATTACTATAGGGGGGATGAATTACTATATGGGGGATGAATTACTATATGGGGGATGAATTACTATAGGGGGGATGAATTACTATATGGGATGAATTACTATGGGGGATGAATTACTATGGGGGATGAATTACAATATGGGGGATTAATTACTATGCTTACTATGGGGGAATATTACTATACTTACTATGGATGACACATACACATCATTCATCTACTCTTGGTCCGGCCCTCGGGTCCAATATATGAACCCATTGCGGCCCTCAAGTCAAAAAGTTTGCCCACCCCTGGTCTAGGGGTATGCTCTTCTAAAGCTTTATTGCAGAACTTGAACTTGGATAGGAGTACGGTAACTGTGGGATACTCCAGTAACTCTTAGTAGCAATTTGAGTACACTAGTCCTTGCACAAATAAATAGTGGAGCAATTTGTGGATATTAATCTTCCTCCTACAGGTGAGCAGAGTCCTTGCACAGGGAATTAATGTGAATGATAAATAAAAATCCCCCGCACCTATGGATATAAAAAAACTGTTGTGCAGCTGCCACCTCTAACCCCAAAAGGATATAAGGAATTATTGGATGGAACTCTTTAGGACACCAGACACAATGTCCCCTTTGAACGCAGCTGACTCTATAGCACCCGAAGGATGGCAACAGCACACAGTCTCAAGAGTCTCTCACACTAGTCTGTACTCACCTTCCAATATCTTCCAGACACTTTATCACAGTGATAACAGGTTGGATCCCAGGACAAAAGTCCCCAGTCAACTCCAGTAACTTTTAGCAAAGTAGCCCCCCCTAGCTAGCCAAGCTGGGACCTTGATGAACAAAAGACAAATGGCAAACTTTCCTAGTGGGCAAACAACCCCCCGAGGCTGTGATCTCCTCCTCAGGGACAAGATACGTCTGTTCCAGGTATCAGTGTATTTATACACACTCCCAGCCATCATCTGGGAAACTGTCCTCAGGGATTGGCCATGGCTGCATAAATATGCTGCTGTTAACTTGAATCTTTGTGCCCACCATCTTCCAGAACATTTCCAGACAGACAGGAGGAAGCAGCCAACCCTGCAGCCAGTGAAACACAGGACACACCAAACTAATGACATACAGCTACACTGATTGCAGTGAGCCAAGAACTAAACCTTCCTAACCTAGCACCTATCTAGGAGGGTGCTACATACACAAATTAAAAGCATATAAGGGAGTTGTTTTACTTGCCAATTTGTATTAATACTCATTTTAGTCAACATATTCATGTTCCAGATTGATGGTGGCCATCTACTGGACAGCAGCTTCCCTTCTACTGGGCTGTGATTTCTGTCTACTCTGACAGCTACGGCAGTTACACTGCATTCCAAAATGTTCACTCTCTGCCCTTCTTGGTCAACTGCGCACAGCTGACACAAAAAAACAATGCGCAAGCACAACCATCCATCCAGCCCCAGGTGCTAGAAAGCAAGCAAATTGAACACTCCATGTCAACTATGGGCAGCTGGAGCAAAAGGGGATTGGGGAAGATGTGCAGGTCAAAGAACGAGCGCAAGAGCATGCAGGGTGGAAGACCTAGCTACCTAGCTGTTTGCAGCAAGAGAGAAGGGGAACAGCTCTGAATCCTCACTCTGGGCACTGAACGGTCATGTCCTGGCACTTCCAACAGGCCTCGTCCCTCCCCCAGCCTGTGACTGGACAGTGAATGGAGAAACAGAAGACTTATGAGGTCAGCTCTCTTATTCTATCAGCATACTCCTTGTTCGCACTAATTATGGGCGAATATGCCTGGGTTTGATTCTCTAGGGGTTTGTATCCTGTTTGAAATTCAAGAAACTCAAAACCTAGAAATGATCCCCACTAAACTCTATAGGGATTTGAATCTTCGACTATATTTTGCCCAATAGGCAAGCTATTATCAATAAAGGACATGGGGACATTTAATAAAGCAAAAATAAAAAGTGGGGATAGGGTTCTTTTAAAACAACTTTTAGGTCAACATGAAAAAGACACTCCTTTAATTTGCATGCTTAAGAGATACCTTCAAACTCTATGTAGTGTTATGGAGGAATATAATATTCACAGACAACAGCCACAACATTATATTCTGTCATCTCATATTGTGGAAGTGTAAGCAATTTTTTTAACTGTTACATTTAGCTTTTACAGTGGCAGCACAGCAGTCTGATTTATTTTAATTTGATTAAAACAAAGGCTTTTCAGGTACTTTTGATTGCAGCGCGTGATTTTTATCAATTGGTGATAGACCAGAATTGACCATTAGAAGATGCATCCTGTGCTACATCCCATTTGCAGGTATCCTTCCCTCCACCATCATGTGGAATATAATGTATTTGTGTTGCTGGATCACGCTAATATCAGCAGGGTACATAAAATAGCAGTGCATATGCAACAACCTAGGCTAAATGTTGGCATGGTATGTTGCAGGATAGAGGTGTCCTCAGTGACACAGAGGCTCCTCTGCTGTAAGTGTTCTGGAAATGTTATAGATAGGCAACTCCTATCCTCATATTGATCAGTGGTGAATGGTGTCTCTTTTTTCACAAATGCCTGAGCAAGGTCCCCAGATTAAAGTCATCAAGGAGAGGGGCCACAATTGGGCAGCAACCCTATAGATCCCCAATACAACAGTAAAATGCCCAATATACTGCCAGCATCCAAGAGGAATCCAGAAATGTGGCACTTTGAGGAGGTGCTGTGTAAGAACCTTTTTGCTGTATTTTCTGTTTGTGGCAGGATCAGCTCTGGTGACTGTCATGCTTTCTGTGCTCTGATTCCTAAAATGAGGAACAGCAGTGGCAGCAACTGCCTACAAACCACTTTTTGGAGTTTTTTTTTAACCCAGCAGCCAGGCCTAACTGCAAGCTGTACTCACAGGCTACTCCTAAACCACATGAATGATGACTACACTAATGTGGACACTCTCAGAACTAAGGACTATGACCCATTGACTATTGAATGTCCAGACTTGACCACTGGCCGGAACCTGCACATCTAAAGGAGAGGTAGCAGTGCTGCTACATAGAGAGGCAGGTGTCTAGCCAAGCATTGCTAATGTGACTTCATACTACATTTCCTCCTTTAGTACTCCATTGCTCTTTCACCTTTTCCTCCTCCTCCTCCCTCTCCTTTTCCTACTCTTCCCTCTACTTCTCATCCCCTTCCACCTTCACCTCTTTCTTCTCCACCTCCTCCTATTTTTAAGTGACTAGGTAGAGAATAGTGCCACTGTATCATACAGTTGCAATTAAACCATGGCAACATCTAATGTTTGTGTAGTATTATGTTCAGCAGACTGTGTTCTTCTATTGTTGTGACTTAGATGACGTTCAGAGCACATTTTATGCCCAATTCAAGCAAAACTCCACATAATCCCAAGGGGTTCACATACTTTTTCTTGCAACTGTACATGTTGAACATTTTGAACTGGTGAAAACAGCCTCTATCCTCCAGGTCCTCACCGGGAAGGCCCCACAGTAATTCATTCATAGACTTATTGCAATCCCACTTCAATCCTCAAAAGTATTTTCCTGTGAGTCTTTCTCCAGGGGATAGTCAGCTAGCAACCATAACTAAGCATACAATCTATGGTCATAAGCTGCTAGCTCTTCCTCAAAATGAAACCTTGCAATGCAAAATACCACTCGCCAACACCCATGCCACAATCTCTAGTAACAATCATACTATGGCAAGTTTTTATAGGAGCAAAAAGAAAAACAGTCCCCAAACTCCCCACATGCCCAGCTCCTGTGTACCAGCTTTTCATCCTCCTGGCACCTCACTTCTTTAAGGAGCTCCCTGATATTCACCAGCCCAACTTGCAAGGAGTTATGTACTTTGCTACCTAATGGCTCTTAGATCGTGGCCCTCGGGTACACTCAGATTGGGATCTTTTCTTGCAGCTAAAAAAATGAAATGGCTGACAAAAATATCTACTCATACTTTGTGTTTACACATTTTGGTCAGTTCAGGCAGCACACAGTACACTTACATTTTTAGTGTAATTAAAAAAAAACATGCCTTGTGTCAAAGTCTTTTTCCTCTTTAATTTGCCATGCTGCTCGTAATTTTTTCCCTAGATGTCCCTAAGATGACAAACTTGATTTCCTAGTGTAAAAAACACCTGCTCTTTCTTGTTTTCCTAATTTTACCTATTCTCCCTGATCACATTTACGTATTTGTCCTATGGCTGTCCAATTTTTACCAAACCATGCCTAAAGGATAATTTTTTTTTCAAAGGATAAGTTATAATTCAAAAAAAGGGAAAAAACCCCAAATAAGTAGTTTGTAACGTAGATGTAAACCCAACCACTTTATTCATATAAGCTTTAATATGATAATATCACTTGGAAATCCGATTTTTATTTTAATTATTGGCTTACATAAAAAATAACAGCTGGTGATAATGATGTTTGGTAGTTTTGTTATAGGGCGACAGTGCTGTGCCCATTTCCCAGAATCTCCTATCTGTAAACTACCATCAGAAAAAGTATATCCTAGCACATTGGCTGGGCAAATTCCATGGTTGTCACCATATTAAAAAAAATTAAATTTGCCCTGTGAAAAAACACATGCAGCCTGTTATCACCGTAGCACATGTGGGTAAGCACAGGCTGTAAAGAGACTGCAGTACATCAGCAGCATTAGGTTGTAATACAGGCTGAAGAAAGATAAAAACCTTTCCTTACCCTACAATTCAATTCTCTAAGATGCACAGCATTTTGCTACCTACTTGATATTCAGTAAGAATCTCCATCTACTTTACAAGACCTGCCAGTGTCTACGAGTCCTACAATAATCTCTCAATATGCAGATTGACAGTAGCTTTTGGCTGCTATGGATGTCAATCACTGGGTCCTGGCCGGTGATTGCCGGCTGGCACTCGGCGATCATCGGGCAAAGCTGACAGGGGAGAGACCTGTGTGTAAACAACACAGGTCTCTCTCCTGTCAGCATGAACATATGCTGCTTTGTATCTCTCTGCACAGCAGCAGAGATACAAAACAGCACGTCTCCAAAGTAAAACACAACACAGCGCACATGGTAAAACACACACAGCACACTGTTAACCCTTTGATCACCCCAGATGTTAACCCCTTCCTGCCCAGTGTCATTAGTACAGCGTCAGTGCTTTTTATTAGCACTGATCACTGTATTAGTTTCAGTGGGGATGTCAGTGGCAGTTAGTCAGTTCCCCCAGTGTCAGAATGCCCGCCATAGTCCCGTAATCTGGCTATAAGTCGCTGATCGCCGTCTTTACTAGTATAACAAAAAACAAATTCCAGTATATACACCGCCATTTGTAGATGCTATACCTTTCACGTAACCAATTAATTTACACGTATTGGTATTTTTTCAGCAAAGACATGTAGCAGAATACATCTTGGCCTACATTTGAACAAATTTGATTTCTTTTTTAATTTTTTATTGGATATATTTTATAGCAAAAAGTAAAACAATATTGTTTTTTTTTCAAAATTGTAGGTCTTTTTTTATTTATAGCACAAAAAATAAAAAACGCAGAGGGGATCAAATACCACAGAAAGAAAGCTCTATTTGTGGGAAAAAATTACATTTATGTACAGCATTGCACGACAACGCAATTGTCAGTTAAAGTAACGCAGCGCCGTATCGCAAAATATGGCCTGGTCAGGAAAGGGGGTAAATCCTCTAAGAGGGCAAGTGGTTAACATACGTCTATGTGAATGAATAGCCACATAAGAAGTAACCAAAAGCCAAGGGCTATTTTGTGATGCCAAAGGACGGGTGTGTTTTCCGTGAAGGAGAAAAAAAATCTGGAGAACATCTCCCTGCATGCAGGATGCTTCCAATTGATCTATAACCAATTACTTATTAAAATGTAATTGAACTGCAACAGATTGTAACGTATGCTAACTAATATGTAACAGTTCACAGCTATTTCATTAAGCATATTTAATTGGATTTCCAGAAGATAACTAACACGATTAAATAGCAATAGGCTTTAATAGAGTGGTAAAGATTATGATGCTATTTAATTGAGTCAGGATAACTTCCTATGTGCCAATTTGATGCTTATTGAATCTCTGTATTAATTATATTCTTTGGGTCTTTTTTCCTCCTTAATTTGTTTTTATTGAATTCACTTGCATATTTGACAGGGAGGATTTACCAGGTTGCAGGATGGTATAGGACGGTCTTTTGGCTGCTGAAGTTTTGGCTGCACTCCTTTCAATCCGATCAATCAATTTTGCCTTAAGAATATCTAAAACTCCCAAACATTTTGTATAATGCAGCTTACTAGTCCCTAGATGCGATGGTTACATTCATTTTCTTTTTTTCCATTTTTATCCTCCTAATTTACCTCGTGATCCTGTCATTTCTATTATATTGAGGGGAGTTGTTTTGTAGTTTACAGTAGAAGATAAGACTAGTCCAGTGCACAGAATGTTACAAGAATACTTAATTGCTAGCAGGATCAACCAGAATTTTTCTGTATTCACAGAAATACAAAACAATGCAGCCATCACATCTACGTGTAGCACTACACCTTAGGAGTTGCTGAAGATTTGGGTCCCCCTTAAGTCTTGCACAGCCAGGCAACTCGCATTTCCTTCCAGCCTTGCACTCCAGAGACAGTAAACAGTCATTGGACTTGTTTCTTTGTCATTAATTATTAAGGGGTAGACAATATGGATGGGGTTGAAGGATATATGGAATGCCCAAGGAGCAGTTAAACTGAGGACAACTTCCTTGAGCTATGAACAAATGCTCAGAAGGGTTTTTCTCTTTGGAGAGCTATCCAGCTTCTCCTGACGTACCACCTCAGACCCCAGATGAAATTTCCTTTTCAGCAAGCTGCCTGAGGGAATCTCTGGGAAAAGGGACCCAGAAGTTGCCACGTTAAGATAAGCAGTCCCAGATGGGGGCTAGTCAGGTTTCTCACCAGAATGCCCTCTCCTCTTATCTGGCCCAGGGGGTGCAGGATTACTCTATCTGTTCTCTCCTGCAAGCTTGTGGGTTGGTTGCTGCCTTCAGGCCTTATGGTGGGCTAGCTCCTTTCCTGCTTCCCAGGCTGTCCTCCATTCGAGGACAGTTACGGTTGAGAGATCCTACAGCTCTTCTGCCTGTAGGTAGGCTCCTCTCCTGGACCCCTCCCAGGTTTCACACTCCATTCTGCTCACTCCATCTTCTACCTGAACTCTCCTGCTACTGAGCAGACTCAATCACTCTTAAGGGCTGTTCTGACCCCATGCTAAGCCTCCTGCTTGGGGATTGGTCATGATCCCTTAAGAGTGCAGACCAGCTCCTCCTCGCCCCCGCCCACTGAGTTCTAGAGACTTCACCAAGTCTCTAGATCAGGGGGAGGTATCAGGGAACTAATCTGCGGAGCCTCTCAGCCCTGACCCAAATCTGACCCCTCTAACTATCTCCCTGGCTACTACTCAGCCTTCTAACTAAAAGATTATTAGCTAGATCCCTCTGGCTAACTAGAAGGGTGCTACATACATTTTTTGCTCTTGGGTTTAGATGCTTACATTTTTTTTATTAGTTTACTTGTAGTTGTATGAAAAATAAATTGGAAAGTGGATATTATTTATATATTTGAATAGATTTTCTAGGTATTTAAATGAAAATTGCTGGACAGAATAGGAAAACCTGATCATTTACTAAATGTAGGGTTTGTGGAACAGACAAGATTCCTTATTCATATTAAGTCACATAGACCAGAAAAATAAACCCAATGAAAGGCTAAGAAAAATGTGTTTAAAAAAATGAATTTCATGTGAATTTCAAACCAGAATTCCAATTGCACCTAGAAATTAAAATTTAAATTTTGCCAAATTTTGGAAAAACCCATTATGGTAAAATGCAGTCAGTGGGAAAGGTGAAATTAAGTTTTTTTTTGTGGTTTTAAAAGGTACAAACTGTTCTGAGAGTGGAGAAGCTCTTTTCAACTGTCTTAGATCCTGGAACATGAATGGGTCTCAGTTGACTGGCGGTAGCACCCACCAAAAGCAACAGGGGGTGTAATTCCTACGGTGGCATGTGTACACCTTTGGTTGGTACCTCAGCATCTAAAGGGAGTAGGGATTCGGGGAAGTAATACCGCGACTCAACCGCAGGGTTTTAAACCCCCCCCCCATTTTACATATGAAAGAGTCCCAAGAATATTGCTGCAATTAAAGGCTCACTCACAAGTGCAGCAGGCGCTGCTGCTCCTCTGCAAAGATATCCGAGTTTGTTTGGATATATATGTTGCTTCCTCACCACCTAATTTAAACCAAGATTGCTGTGCAAAGCACATGATTATGTCATGGTAGTATTGCAATTAAGGGTTTAAATCAGGTGTGAAGAGGCGGCACTGTGCCCGTTGATCTTTGACTTCTCCCATGTTGCTCATGTAGATCTCCACTTCTTTAAGATTGCCTACCTCTGGGTTAAAACCTCTATCAAGTCTTTATTGCTATCTGTACCCCTGTCTTGGGGACTTCTATTCACTTCGTATCTACTTGAGGGCTATAAAACAGAACAAGATATCATGCAAAATCTCTCTGATGGGAACCAAAAAACACATTGGGCAGCACAGTGGCTAAGTGGTTAGCCCTTCTGCCTGGCAGTACTAGGGTCGGTTCAAATCCCAACCACGGCACCACCTGCCTGGAGTTTGCATGTTCTCCCTGTGCCTGCGGGGGCTTCTTCCTCGTACTCCGGTTTCCTCTCACACTCCAAAGACATGCTGGTAGGTCAATTGGCTCCTGTCTAAATTGGCCCTAGTATGTGTATGTATGAATGTGAGTTAGGGACTTTAGATTGTACACCCCTTGAGGGTTAGGGACTGATGTGAATGTACAATATATATATATGTAAAGCGCTGTGTAAATTGATGGTGCTATATAAGTACCTGCAATAATAATAATTTGCTAGTGGAGAGAGGATGTGTCAGAACCTCGGTATTTAATTGCACCTTAAGGGAGACTTACCCTAACTTTCTCAGCTTAAAAGATGAATTATTGCATCTACATAAACACAGACAAAATTTAAAACTCTCCTCTGTCTTGCCTAGAAAAAAAAGTTTTGGCTGGAGTTAGGTTTTAATATTCAGTTCTGAATGGAGTTTACTTTTAACAAGCTTTGCAGTTTTCTTCAGCCTGGACTCATTATAAATGATAAACTATGTGCCTGGACAATGCATTTGTTGTACTGTAAAGCTTTATACTGTCTGATGTAGCTCTCCAACCATAGAAGCACAAGATGAAATTACTGCTTATAACTGGCTTATTACTGTGTTTTTCTCCACTATTATTTCCTGGCACAGTATCGAGCAGCTGAATTGCTGTTTGCAGCTTCGTACAACCACGGTGGCTGTGTACTGTGTGTGATTAATGCAGTGTGAGTAATTGAACGTGGCTTAATTTACTTTGTTTGCCGTGTGCTGCAGTTACCTGCTGGGTCTCTTATTTAATTTCATTGAATATCTGTTCGGATGTATATCTCCGATTTTATCTCAGCCATTTCTACTTTCTACCTGAAATATGACAAGTGCCGGGTACCTGTCACTACACACTAATAATCTCATTATATGGCAATTAAAAGGAACCTTGTGAATAACACATACAGTCATAATACTGTGTATAAAATAACAAACAAAAATGTTTTAGGCTGCATTCACATATAGCATTTGTGCATACATGCAAAAAAAATACAACTTGTGCTTCTGGTTCAATTGATTGTTAATGGCACGCCAAATGTTTTTTCATGTGGCAAAGTATGTGGTTAAAAAATGTGCAAAGCTCAAAGGCCGAAAATTTGCATGAGCTATTTTGCCAGGTTTGTTACTCGTAGGGAAGCCCTTTGAAATGAATGGGCTCTCCTATGCGTGTAGCGCGACAACGCCTGGCGTCAAGCGTCATAGTGTAAATGGGGTCTTATACTTTGTAACAAAAGATACACGTGTACAAGCATTATCACACCAAAAATCCTATATTTGAAATTTTAAGTTAAAATTACAACTATATATGCAGCATCCTCCTAGTTAGTGCAGATTGTTAAGAAAATTCAGTTCCTCCATTAGTGGAGAAGAGGTTGATTGTTCTGGCCTACTCAGTGTCTCACAGGCTGCTGCTCTGATTTCTTACCCTGTATTCTAGAGGATTCAAAGAATCAGAGAGGCAGCCTGAATATATAGGGGGATCCAGCCAATTCCTGGGAAGGTATGTCCTTTAGGTGGCTGGAGAACCCAATAATAGTCTGAGGAAGGGAGAGAGAGTTCCCGGGTCTTGTCCTGGTGAAGGAGACTCATGTTCAGGGGCTCTGCCCCCAAGGGCAGGATTACTGGAGGTGCCACTTAGAAGACACCAAGGCCCCAGCTGTAGCTGGGGGCTTAATCCCAAAGTCTTGTCCTGGAGTTGGTTTGGGTCTGGAGAAGCTCACTGGAGAGTGCCAGGAGACAGTTGGGGAAAGAATGTCTAGCTGTCCTCTGGTAGTGTGGGCCTGTGTCTATCTCACTGAAGAATACCCTGTGGATTTTGTAAAGAGACAACCAATGATTCTGCGGCATTGTGAGTAAATGACCCAAATGCTGAATGATTGTGACTGTGTGTAGCTCTTGGTCCTTTGGAGAATTCATAGTCACTTGTCAGCAGTAGAGATTTTGTGGGGGGTTTTGTGCAGCTCAGTAAGAGTTCAGTTCTCCAGTTTGGGGTATCCCATGCTCCCTTGACCCCATTCAAGATCAATGTTACAATACAACCTAAAAAAGACACCCCTAGACTGTTAAATTCAAGAAAGTGGAAAAATGGAAAAAAGGTTGTTTGTCTGGCTGTGTGTGCTCTAACTGGAGAAAACGACTCAAGTTCATTAGTGGCTTAGGTGATGTGTTACATATCTAAAGCAAAATTCTAAAGATTTACATTTTGGATAGAATAATAAATGGTTAAACCCCTTACATTTGTTTTGCTTTATGTGGCTCATTGGAGATTTATTTTTGTGTGCTACCTTGAGACACAACCAGAAGAGGAAATCTCTCCAAATTGAGAGAAATCTTTCCTTAGACAATTGTACCTGAAACAAATGTCCCCACTGGAAGTTTTCACCTCTATTCTTGACCCATTGACAACTACAAATCTCTGATCTTCCATCACTTTCAGACTTTTTAACTGGTCAACAGGACAAATAGAAAGGGCAAATCTCTACAACAGAGAGACCTTCCCTACTCTATACAAAACAAAAGAAAAAAGTTTCAAAAATGCTTTAAAGGTCATGCAGATTTCTCCTCCTCCCTCCTAAACCACAGCTTCTCCACTATTGTTACGTAAACTCCTTAGGGTACATCCAAAAGCATCAGAAGGTAGTTTTACTTGTTGAATTAAACTTTGGATAGTGTTTATTGTGTTTCCAAATAATAAATCGTAAAAGAAACCCACCCTGGCATATTTATTTTTAGCATTTAATAAAATTATTGGGTTAATTTATTAAAGAATAGAGGCTGTTCTCTTAGCAAAGTGAATATTCCTCCTTCAAAATGAAAAAAAAAATCCTATTTTAGTGTCTCTTTGACATGGCTGGATATTCAAATTATAGTTGCCATTTGTCCCCGTTTGCTGGGGACAATCCCCATTTTGAGAGGTCTGTCCTTAGCAAACAAACATCCCTGGGGCAGTGACATGCACACATTTTGCTGTTATATTCCAATGCATTGCAGAATGAAAGCACGCGGCACAAGAAAAATTCAGAGCTTTCATGCGGAGATCGCTATAGTGGCCTGATGAAGGAGCATGCATGTTCCGAACGCATGCAATGCCTACTGCTACTGTACCTGGAGCTGACACCACTCCCTCCTGCCCTGAGGATCCACACTGACCAAGAAGTACTGGGAACCACCAGCACAGCCAAGGACAGTGCTTTGGAGACTTGCATGCAGTGGGATCAGCCAGGAGTTGCCCAGCGGTTGACACCAGTTTGACATGTACTCATTTGACTACTGCTATTGGGAGTTGCCAGTTTTGTGGAAATAAATAATTTGCTTATATTGCTGCACTTAGATGGCGCTGCTTCTCTCTCTTTTATGGAGATCACTATAGTGCCAGCTCCTGTACAGCCCAGACCAACCATGGCCTCTGTGTTATGACTTTTCCAAGGCTGGACCTTTGGAGACCAAGAGCTGGGCATAGTGCCCTGGGTTCTCCACTGCTTTGGCACTGGCTGATTGCTGTTGTTACACTGCACCTCTGCTGGTTAGACACTTTTCAGCCCCATCGATGGACAGGTCAGTGGTGTGCTGTTCCAGTGAGAAATTTTAGAAAATGACTGAAGCTGGTTTGGGGTTTCCAGGCTGGTTTCATGCAGTGGCAGTGCCACGAGTCTGTGCTTCCTCTGTACACTACACCTTCCTCCATTGTTCAGTGCCACAGCCTGGGCCTCGTGTTTCTTTATAGGAAGGTGTGCCTTTGTTCAGAAACAGTTTCCATTTTACATTAATGCCTTCTTTAAAGTATCCTGCCATATTCCATGTTGCCACACTGATCCAATAACCACTTGCAGACAGGACATTTATATACATAGGTCAGTCAACAAGTAATTAAGTAAAAACCTTGTGTTTTTTTTATTGTAAACTCACATATACCACCAAGAACTATATTTTTTAGTTAATGTATTTTTATACTGTAATTGTATCTGATAATTATAGTATAACAAATGTGAACATTATCACCTGCAGGCTGCAATGGTATCAGAAAGGGTTATTCTGTGTGCATAGCTGACATAGTTATCACACAACTCGGAAACTCCTGATTGTCATTGGGGACTGGAGCTATCATTGACAGCCAGTGTTTACAGTCATCTGGTGGCTCTTAAAGAAAGGACATTTATTAACGTATCCCAAGAAAAGGGTATTGTGTTGTCATACACAGAAAAGAAACCAGAGCTTTTATTTTAATACTTTGCCAGTGAACAAAATCAGAATTTGTAGTAAAATGTAAAACACACAAAGTGGGGAAAAAAAACAAGCCATTTCCCCGAAGGCATAAAGCACACTCCCACACCATCCCACTCAGGCATCAACAGCGAGGCTCTTTCTTTCCATTCATCATACATCAGCATCAGAGGTTGGTCATCAGCTCTGAGGAAAGGGATTCGTCCCCGAAACGCGTCAGCCATTTGACCGCACTGACAGTGAGAACACCTTGCCTGCCGTTGTGGCCATTGTCATTTTTCTATGCTTTTTAGATACATGCTTCGTCTGTGAGTATGTTTTTATTATTTTATTCCTACAATGAACCTTGGATAATGCACTAGGTGTGTGCGCCACCTGTTTTCTCTCTATCCAGTGGCTGATTTCCCCGTCTGAGGAGGGTTGCACCCCTGGGGCATTTCCTTTGGTTGTCGCTGTCCTGGTACCCTTGGCTTCCCTTTTGGCTGTGCATATCCTGAGGCGCTGGAGAGTACATACGATATCCGGAAAAAAAACAAAACTCACAGTATAATGATATGTCACAATGTTATGCAGCCTGTTTGCTATAGTCATGTGTCTGCTTCTGTATGTGAGTGGTTTTTTTTCAAGAACTAAATATTTAAATGTTGCTTCTGCAAAAGTAATTTCCTTTATAAACCAATTTGTTTAAAACACATAATGGATCACATTTTAATATCCCGTACATGATTGTGCTTATAGGGAGAGGAATGGATTCAGTTTCACAGTGTGAAAAGTACTCTTCATCTTCAAAGAAGCCTTCTTTGTCCTTACAAAGGGTTTAGGAGGCCAGGAAGATTTTTCCAGGCCCGGCTTACTGGGAAATCTGCAGTTTTCTCATTCATTAGCTTGGTGCCAGGTTACGTGTCCCCGACCAATACTGCACTAATTTTAAAAACTTCCTCAGTATTGTGTATTGCATGATCACTTGTATCCGGGGCTATATTTGCCATATGACACTCTGGCCTGTGCCTTGGGTTGTGATTATAAAAAACAGTATCTAAGTAAATCATGCAGAGAAGATGGAGATATACAAAAGTGGACCTATAGAAACCTCCCCCCCCGGATGATCTGGCTGATCTGCAACATGATGTTCACTTCTGATTGCCATCTCACTGCAGGAGCTGAATTGTGGGTCCTTTGTACCCTTAAGGCCCCTTTCAGATGGAATGGACCCATCCGTGAATCCACCTGCTCAGTGGGGGATCTCTCCACTGATTCCTGAGCAGGAGGATGACAGGTCTGTGTCTGCTCTGATGCTGCAGAGCGGACACAGACACAGCCTGCTGATTCTATGGGGCAGTCGGATGGAAATGGACCGCTTGTTCATTTCTACCCGACTGTCACCCCATCTTCTGGACAGATGGGAAATGGATTCCCATCCGTCTGTTTTTGGTGTACAGGATCGGTGTCAGGGCAGGAGCTGAGGAATGGACAGGCAGGCCTAACAGTGTAACGCACTGGCTGACGACAACCACCACCCACAGACCGAAGTCCCTCAGGGCGCGGAGTCTAAGTCCCAGGCTGCCCTTCACCAGGGCCCCTGATGGTGGGGATGGACTTGACGCAGCCAGGAACCAGGTCGCGGCCCCCGAGACACCTCAGCTGCGGTAATGGCCGCCGCCAATGGCGTGTAGCTGGTGGAAGAGACAAAAGAGTAGTCAGACAAGCCGGAGTCAACAACAACAGGACAAAACAGTACAGTACAGCAGACGAGAATCACAGGTCACGAGCCGGGTTCAGCAACAGAGGATCAGATCAAAGGAGAATACAAAGAATAGTCAAGTCACAAGCCGAATCAGATACCAGGAGAGTCACGAGAGTCAGAACAGAGTAATAGCAACACAAAGACACAAGACACAAGTGCAAAGAGCATGTGCGGGCCACAGGCTTATATGTCATCAGCCACACCCCTCTGGGGGATGGACCACAGAAACCTGAAGGCATAAAAGGATTCCCATCATGCACAGCAGAATCCAAGATGGACGCCAGCACATGGAGTAACATAACCTCAGGGAAAAGGTAGGACCTTGACAGTACCTCCTCCTCAAGGGCCCCTCCCCCTCCGCGGCTCAACAAAAGATTTCTGAGGAAAGCGGGTATGAAAAGCGCGGAGGAGGGCAGGAGCATGGACATCCGCGGAAGGAACCCGGGAACGCTCCTCGGGACCATAACCGCGCCAATGAACCAGGAACTGTAATCGACCGCGCACCAATCGAGAGTCCAGGATCCGGCTCACCTCATACTCCTCATGACCGTCAACCCGGACAGGACGGGGCCGAGGAAGAGAGGTAGTGAAGCGATTGCAGATCAGAGGTTTCAACAGGGAAACATGAAAGATATTGGAGATCCGCATCCCAGACGGAAGGTCAAGGGCATAGGCCACCGGATTCACTTTGCGGAGAATGCGGAAAGGACCGACAAAACGGGGAGCTAGTTTGGGTGTGGGCACCCGAAGATTGAGGTTGCGAGTAGACAACCACACCCGATCGCCGACCTGGTATGAAGGAGCGGGCAACCGTCTGCGATCAGCCTGGAACTTCTGGCGCTGCGCTGAGTCCCTCAAGGCCCTCTGGATCTGCCCCCATGAAGAACGCAGGGCAGCAAGATGGTTCTCCACAGCCGGAATGTCCTGTGGTGAGAACCTCTCAGGTAATACCGTGGGTTGGAACCCATAGTTGGCCATGAAGGGAGACATCCCGGTGGAGGAGTTGACCGCCGAGTTCCTGGCAAACTCTGCCCACGGCAGGAGATCGGCCCAATCGTCCTGATGGTCTGAAATATAACACCGAAGGAATTGTTCTAAGTCCTGATTGGAACGCTCCGCAGCCCCATTGGACTGCGGGTGGTAGGCTGAAGAAAAGGAGAGACTAATACCCAACTGGGAGCAGAAGGCGCGCCAGAATCTGGACACGAACTGACTCCCGCGGTCTGAGACAATCACCTTAGGTAACCCATGCAGGCGAAAAATCTCCCTGGAAAAGACCGTGGCCAGTTCTTGCGCTGTGGGTAATTTCCTGAGTGGAATGCAATGGCACATCTTGGAAAACCGATCGACGATCATGAGGATGACCGTATGACCCCGAGACACCGGGTCTACAATAAAGTCCATCCCTAGATGTGACCAAGGACGCTCCCCATTGGGAATGGGTTGCAGAAGACCCAAAGGGAAATGCCGTAGAGACTTATTCTGGGCACAGATCGAACATGCCGCTACATAAGAGGCAATGTCGGCACGGAGGGTTGGTCACCAGAATAAGCGAGAGACGACCCAACACAGCTGGTTCTTCCCCGGATGCCCGGCAGTTTTGGCGTTATGGTAGGTACGCAGCAGGCGGGTGCGCAATTTCTCGGGTACGAAACATCTACCCTCCGGCTTCCCGGGAGGAGCATCGGTTTGAGCCGCCAAAATCTGCTCCCCAAGGGGAGAGGTCAGACTGGTGCGAATGGCAGCCAGGATCTGATCTGGAGGTATAAGTGAGATTGGCTCAGAGTCCTCCCTGGACAACTCAGAGTATTGCCGTGATAACGCATCAGCCCTGACATTCTTGGAACCAGGCAAATATGAAACCACATAGTTGAAGCGTGACAAGAACAGAGCCCATCTGGCCTGGCGGGGTGTCAATCTCTTGGCCTCCGAAAGATAAGTCAGGTTCTTGTGATCGGTAAGAATGAGGACCGGAACCGCGGAACCCTCGAGCAGGTGCCTCCATTCCTTGAGAGCCAGAATGATGACCAACAACTCCCGATCTCCAATCTGGTAGTTGCACTCAGCCGAGGAAAGCTTCCTGGAGTAGAACCCGCAGGGAAGTAGGGGTCCATCGGGCGACCGACGCTGAGACAGGAGAGCCCCTACTCCCGTCTCGGAAGCATCAACTTCGAGGACGAAGGGCAACCCAGGATTGGGATGCGAAAGAATCGGAGCCGAAGCAAAGGCAGCTTTCAGAGCCTCGAAAGCTATGATGGCCTCGGATGGCCACTCGTGAGGGTTACTCCCCTTCTTGGTTAGGTCAGAGAGAGGCTTTGCCAATGTGGAGAAGTTCCTGATGAACTTCCGATAGTAGTTGGCAAAACCCAGAAAGCGCTGAATGGGCCGAAGACCATTGGGACGAGGCCACTGCAGAACCGCCGCAACCTTCTGAGGGTCCATGGAAAATCCCTCCGCGGAAATTATGTAGCCCAAAAAGGCAACCTGGGATCGATGGAACTCGCACTTCTCGAGTTTACAAAAGAGTCCGTTCTCACGCAATCGTTGCAGCACCTGCTTGACATCCTGGACATGGGACTCCATGGAGGTAGAGTAAACCAAGATGTCATCCAGGTAAACCACTACGCACTGCTGCAACAAATCACGAAGGACATCGTTTATGAATTCCTGAAAAACCGCGGGCGCGTTACACAATCCGAAGGGCATCACCAGGTATTCGTAGTGCCCAGTTCTGGTGTTAAACGCGGTCTTCCACTCATCCCCGTCTGATCCGTACGAGGTTGTACGCCGCCCTAAGGTCGAGTTTGGTAAAGACTGTTGCTCCCTTAAGGCGGTCGAACAACTCAGAAATCAAAGGAATTGGATATGCATTTTTAATGGTAATCCGATTGAGACCCCTATAATCGATGCAGGGCCTCAATTCCCCACCTTTCTTCTTTACGAAAAAAAAAACAGCTCCTGCTGGGGAAGTAGACTTACGAATGTGCCCCCGGGAAAGCGCATCCACAACGTACTCCTCCATGGCCTTATTCTCCGCAACCGAGAGAGGGTACACCCTGCCACGTGGAGGAGTGGCCCCGGGTTGCAAGGATATGGCGCAGTCGTAAGGACAATGCGGTGGTAAGGTACCAGCGCGTACCTTATCGAACACGTCCCGGTACTCCCCATAGTCGGTGGGCAACGCAGAGTCCGAGGAGGCACACAATACCTTAACCGGCCCCCGGATGCACCCGGCCCCACACTGTGGAGACCATGAGAGAATCTCGGCTGTTTGCCAATTGAAGGTTGGATTGTGCCTCTGGAGCCAGGGATACCCCAAAACCACCGAATAGTGTGGGGAAGAAATCACCTGAAAACAGGCCAACTCCCTGTGAACAGCCCCAATGGCTACCTCTATTGGCAGAGTCTCGTGGGTAACCTGCGGCGGTTGCAGGGGCCTGCCATCTATTGCTTCGAGAATCAATGGGACAGCACGAGCCTGCAGGGGAATGGAGTGCTGCGCAGCAAACGAGCTGTCCAAGAACAACCCACCGGCCCCAGAGTCTACCAACGCCTGGGCCGTCACCGAGCCCCCCGTCCAAGAAAGGACCACGGTGATCAGTGGCTTATCCTTGCGGAACGCCGGGGACGAGGAAACTCCACCCAAGATCTGTCCCCGACATGATCTCAGGTGCGAGCGTTTCCCGGACGGACCGGACAAGACTGCCGAAAGTGCCCACCGAGGCCACAGTACAGGCAGCGACCCTCCCGACGACGAGCGGCCCGCTCCCCCTCGGAAAGGCGAGCAAACCCCAGCTGCATGGGTTCCCCACCAGACAAGCTATCCCCAGGAGGCGTGGGAGGAGAGGGAGGAACGGGTGGGACAGAAAACGCAGGTGCCAGTCGATTGGAAGGCCTCCTCAGGCGTTCCTTGAGTAAAGGCCTCTCCCTGAGCCTGGTGTCAATCAGGATCAGGAAAGAGATGAGCTCCTCCAACACCACAGGCAGTTCCTTAGCTGCAATCTCGTCCTTCAATGTGTCAGAAAGACCATGGGAAAACGCAGCCACCAGAGCCTCATTGTTCCAACCGACCTCTGCCGCCAGGGTACGAAACTCTATAGCGTACTCGGCCATGGTCCGTGAACCCTGATGCATGGTCATGAGCAGCTTGGCCGCCGAGGCGGAACGAGCCGGTACATCGAATACCCTACGGAAGGCATCGACAAAACCGGAAAAATCTTGAATCACTGGGTCGTTCCTCTCCCATAAGGGATTTGCCCAGGCCAAGGCCTTGTCTGAGAGTAGTGAAATTAGGAACCCCACCTTAGACCTCTCAGACGGAAAGGCGTGGGGTATTAATTCAAAATAAATACCCACCTGGTTGAGGAACCCACGACACTGACTCGGCTCACCCCCAAAGCGCTGTGGAAGAGGGGCAGAACCAGTCATACCTCTGGGCGCCGCTGATGCAGCCGTCGAGGTGGTGGACACAATAGGCGGAGAAGCAGCGGGAGAGACCACCGGAGCGATTACCGGCCTAATAGCACCAGGAGCAAGGTGTGCAGTGCGTGCAAGCAGAGTTTGCAACGCGTGAGCGAACTGATCCAACAGGTGATCCTGTTGATCGAGTCTGGCGACTAGCATTGGGAGCGAAGGCGTGCCTGCACCGTCAGGGTTCATGGCACTTGTGTAATGTCAGGGCAGGAGCTGAGGAATGGACAGGCAGGCCTAACAGTGTAACGCACTGGCTGACGACAACCACCACCCACAGACCGAAGTCCCTCAGGGCGCGGAGTCTAAGTCCCAGGCTGCCCTTCACCAGGGCCCCTGATGGTGGGGATGGACTTGACGCAGCCAGGAACCAGGTCGCGGCCCCCGAGACACCTCAGCTGCGGTAATGGCCGCCGCCAATGGCGTGTAGCTGGTGGAAGAGACAAAAGAGTAGTCAGACAAGCCGGAGTCAACAACAACAGGACAAAACAGTACAGTACAGCAGACGAGAATCACAGGTCACGAGCCGGGTTCAGCAACAGAGGATCAGATCAAAGGAGAATACAAAGAATAGTCAAGTCACAAGCCGAATCAGATACCAGGAGAGTCACGAGAGTCAGAACAGAGTAATAGCAACACAAAGACACAAGACACAAGTGCAAAGAGCATGTGCGGGCCACAGGCTTATATGTCATCAGCCACACCCCTCTGGGGGATGGACCACAGAAACCTGAAGGCATAAAAGGATTCCCATCATGCACAGCAGAATCCAAGATGGACGCCAGCTAGAGATGAGCGAATCGAACATGATGAAGTGGAATTCGTTTCGAAGATTAGGAAATATTCGATTCGCGCCGAATCCGAAAATTAGCAAACTTCGGATGCACGAATCGAATTTTCCCAAAAATGGTGGCGACATGTGTGGCGACGGAGCGGGGATCTCTGGGAAGGCGCACAGACAAGGCGCGCTGGCCCATAATGCATTCATTCATGACATGTGATCGCATTAGCCAATCAGCAGCCAGCCAGCCAGCACTGTGTAATGGTGGAGCTATAAATCGCGGCCATCTTAGAATTCTCCATTAGCCTCCGGTCATTCAAGAGAGACAGACCTCTGTGTATTAGGGACAGAATTAGGGCCACAGAGACTTTAGGGCCACAGAATCGTTACTTAGGGACACAGAATCGTTACTCAGGGACACAGAATTGTTACTCAGGGACACAGAATTGTTACTCAGGGACACAGAATCGTTACTCAGGGACAGACACAGAATTGTTACTCAGGGACACAGAATTGTTACTGAGGGACACAGAATCGTTACTCAGGGACACAGAATTGTTACTCAGGGACACAGAATCGTTACTCAGGTACACAGAATTGTTACTCAGGGACACAGAATTGTTACTCAGGGACACAGAATTATTACTCAGGGACAGACACAGAATTGTTACTCAGGGACACAGAATTGTTACTCAGGGACACAGAATTGTTACTGAGGGACACAGAATCATTACTCAGGGACACAGAATTGTTACTCAGGGACACAGAATTGTTACTCAGGGACAGACACAGAATTGTTACTCAGGGACACAGAATTGTTACTCAGGGACACAGAATTGTTACTCAGGGACACAGAATTGTTACTGAGGGACACAGAATCGTTACTCAGGGACACAGAATTGTTACTCAGGGACACAGAATTGTTACTCAGGGATACAGAATTGTTACTCAGGGACACAGAATTGTTACTCAGGGACACAGAATTGTTACTGAGGGACACAGAATCGTTACTCAGGGACACAGAATGGTTACTCAGGGACACAGAATTGTTACTCAGGGACACAGAATCGTTACTCAGGGACACAGAATCGTTACTCAGGGACACAGAATTGTTACTCAGGGACACAGAATCATTACTCAGGGACACAGAATCATTACTCAGGGACACAGAATTGTTACTCAGGGACACAGAATCGTTACTGAGGGACACAGAATCGTTACTGAGGGACACAGAATCGTTACTGAGGGACACAGAATTGTTACTCAGGGACACAGAATTGTTACTCAGGGACACAGAATTGTTACTCAGGGACAGACACAGAATTGTTACTCAGGGACACAGAATTGTTACTGAGGGACACAGAATTGTTACTCAGGGACACAGAATTGTTACTCAGGGACAGACACAGAATTGTTACTCAGGGACACAGAATTGTTACTCAGGGAAACAGAATCGTTACTGAGGGACACAGAATCGTTACTCAGGGACACAGAATCGTTACTCAGGGACACAGAATCGTTACTCAGGGACACAGAATTGTTACTGAGGGACACAGAATCATTACTCAGGGACACAGAATCGTTACTCAGGGACACATAATCGTTACTCAGGGACACAGAATTGTTACTGAGGGACACAGAATTGTTACTCAGGGACACAGAATTGTTACTGAGGGACACAGAATTGTTACTCAGGGACACAGAATTGTTACTGAGGGACACAGAATTGTTACTGAGGGACATAGAATCGTTACTCAGGGACACAGAATCGTTACTCAGGGACACAGAATCGTTACTCAGGGACACAGAATCGTTACTCAGGGACACAGAATCGTTACTCAGGGACACAGAATCGTTACTCAGGGACACAGAATTGTTACTCATGGACACAGAATTGTTACTCAGGGACACAGAATTGTTACTGAGGGACACAGAATCGTTACTGAGGGACACAGAATTGTTACTCAGGGACACAGAATTGTTACTTAGGGACACATAATTGTTACTCAGGGACACAGAATCGTTACTCAGGGACACAGAATTGATACTCAGGGACACAGAATTGTTACTCAGGGACACAGAATCGTTACTCAGGGACACAGAATCGTTGAATTAAAGAGTATGTCAGACAACACGCAGAGGAGTGGCAGAGGAGGCAATGTTTCAGGAGCGAGCAGACGTGGCAGCAGAGGAAGGGGTCGAGGCAGCACTAGTCGCAGCCAGAGGCCAGTGCTCCCGGTGTCATCCAGCGGTCGTGTCTCCACCGACAACCCTGCCGTCATCGATTGGTTGGCTCGGTCGTCTTCCTCTTCCCAGGTCACCTCTGACACCTACAGCCAACGGTCGGTGGGTACGTCAGACACAACCGTTAATTGGCATGGCCCGGGAGCAAGCCCACTGAAATCACGTGTCCTCTACCTGCCCCTGTCCTTTGGTGTTCCCTCACCAAGTGAAGTATCGCATGCTGTGGGCTCAGCCCCACTGTACAGTGAGGAAGAGCTAACAGAGGGCGGTCAGGAACGGGGGGAGACATCCGCCTCTTCAGCAGCCAGGCAAAGAAGTACTGGTGAGGAGAGTGGCTCGGTAGCCGGTCTAGAGACAGGTCTGTCTCCTGACCCACACGCAGCCGAGGGGGCTAGTAGTGAGACGGAGACCCTAATTGATGATGATGAGGCTGATCGCACTTGGCAGCCTCGTCGTCATCAGGCTATTGCTTCCGCATCATCAGGAGAAGAGGGTGCCAGCTTGGCAGCGAGCAAAACAGTCGGTGGGTTGCCCAGGAGGCAGCAGGGTCGCAGCAGTGTCAGTGGAGGCAAACGGCCACGGAGTAGAGCACCAGCTCCACTGCAGCCTACCACCACGGCCAGTAGTGGTGCCGGTGTGCACGGAGGAAGTAGCAGTCAGCCAGTGAGGAGTAGCGGGGGCAAAGTTTCCTACTCGGTGGTGTGGCAATTTTTCGTCAAGCCGCCCGAGGAAGTAAACGTAGCCGTATGTCGACTATGTGGCCAGAAAGTCAAGCGTGGCCAGGGGGCCCATGTTGGGACTACAGCGTTGCGGCAGCATATGCAGCGTCGCCATTTGGTGGCCTGGGAAAACCGTGATAAAGATACGGCGGTTCTGCCCGCCCCAGCCCCCGCTCCATCACCCGCTCCGTTACTTGCTCCGTCACCCGACGTCAATCGCCCTCTGTCAGCCAGTCAAGGCTCCAACACCTCTGCTGAGGGGAGTTGTCGCTCGTTGGCATCTTCCGCTCGTTCAGATGCTCCTTCTCCTGCTACTCCTCTTCACGGATTCCGTCAGCAGTCTTTCTTGGAATCCGTTTCCAAGAGACAACAGTTTGCGAGCACGCACCCGACGGTGCAGAAGCTGAACGTCCTCCTGTCCAAGTTGCTGGTGCTGCAGTCCCTCCCTTTCCAAGTGGTGGACTCAGCACCTTTCCGAGAAATGATGGCTTGTGCCGCGCCGAGGTGGAGAGTGCCAAGCCGGCATTTCTTTGCCAAAAAGGCAGTGCCAGCCCTGCATTCACATGTAGAAGAGATGGTGGGCCAGTCTTTGAGCATGTCGGTCTCTGCCAAAGTGCACGGCAGCGCCGACGTGTGGAGCTGTAACTACGGTCAGGGACAGTACATGTCATTTACGGCCCACTGGGTGAACGTGGTGCCGGCACAGCCGCACCAGCAACTTGGACAGGTCACGCCGCTTTTGCCTCCACGTTTGCACGTCCTTGGTCCAGCAAAGATGTCCGCCTCTACCACCTCTTCTTCCGCCGTGTCCTCAGCCGCCACCCCCGTGCCAAGTCCCATTACCCAACCGGCATATCACATGTGCAGGGCGCAACGGTGTCACGCTGTGCTGCACCTGGTATGCCTTGGCGAACGTAGTCACACAGGGGAGGAACTTCTGAGTGTAATGAACAGAGAAATCGACAGATGGCTGTCTCCGCGCAAACTGAAAATCGGAACCATGTTGACCGACAACGGAAAGAACATGGTGTCTGCTCTGCGTCAAGGAAGGTTGTGCCATGCGCCATGCATGGCTCACGTGTTCAATCTGGTTGTGAAGCAGTTCCTAAAATCCACCATCCTACTGGAAGACATCCTTAAAATGTCACGTAAACTTTGCATGCATTTCAGCCATTCCTACACCGCAAAGCACACCCTCCTTGAGCTGCAGCGGCAGAACGGAATTCCACAGCATCGCCTGATCTGCGACGTTGCAACAAGGTGGAATTCAACCCTACATATGTTAGACCGCCTTTACGAACAGCGAAAGGCCATCACCGATTTCCTGATGTTACAAGCGGATAAAGGTACTCCCCTGTGTAACTTCGATGTCAGCCATTGGCAGCTCATGCGTGACACCTGCCACTTGCTCAGGCCCTTTGAGGAGGCCACGCTATTCGTGAGTCGGCAGGACTATGGGATGAACAACGTCATTCCTCTGTTGCACGTCCTGGAACAAATGCTGTTAACAATGGCTGGTCAGGGTGCGGTAGACGTGGCGCACAGATCTCAACGCCACATGACCCCTGTGGGGGCAGGACAGGAAGAAGAGGAGGAGGTAGAGGAGGACATTGGTGCTCAGGAATTATTGAGTGAAATGGGTGGTTTTTCCACTCAGCGGACAGGAGTGGAAGAGCAGGAGCATCTGGTAGAGGAGGAGGAGGAGACAGAGGACCCAGACGCACCGTGGCAGTATGCTGTGGAGATGGAGGCAGGGAGTCCCTCGCATTCCTTGGCACAAATGGCCCATAGCATGCTCGGTTGCTTGCGTAGCGACAGCCAAATAATAACCATCAGACAGAGGGATGACTTTTGGCTGTCCACCTTGTTGGACCCTAGCTACCGTTCCAAAATGGTGGCCTTTTTCACACCTGCTGAGAGGGAGGCCAAAATAACGTACTATAAAAACCACCTATGTAGTCAGTTGGTCTCTGCCTTTGTGCGCCAACGTCCATCCTCAGACACTGTGGGCCCTGTGCGCTCGCGTTCCGCTGCCATGGCAGCAGGGGAGGGGTGGGGTGGTAGGAGCAGTGGCAGCTCCACCAGCAGCGGCTGCCTCAGTCTGCAGTCGATGATGAGTAGCTTTCTTCACCAGCGCAGTGAGGAAACTACTAACCAGCCGCAGCAGCAGCAGCATCAGGTGGACCTGGAGCAGGACCTCAAACAACAGGCTTGGGCCTACTTGGACAGCACCCTGCCAACCGAGGTAGACAATCCCCTTGACTACTGGGCAACGAAACTTGACCTTTGGCCCCAGCTAGCTGAATTTGCCTTTGAAAGGCTGTCATGCCCGGCCAGTAGCGTGGCATCGGAGCGCGTGTTTAGTGCGGCAGGAGGTATTGTAACTCCGCGGAGGACACGACTGTCCACCCAAAGTGTGGAGAGACTCACGTTTGTGAAAATGAATCAGGCGTGGATTAGTCTGGATTTCAAACCACCAGTTCCTGACACAACTGACTAAATCCGCCATGAATCATGCCCCAAACATGTTATTATTTTTAACATAGGCCGCTGTATGGCCTTCAATTTAAGCTGCTTACGCTTCGCCACTCTGCCATGGGCCCCTGTACCGCCTCCTCTTGCTGCTGCCAGGTCCAGAGTGTGTCATGGGTCCCTGTACGGCCTCCCATTGCTGCTGTCTCCATCGCCACACTCTGCCATGTGCCACTTTCAGGTCTCCTCACACTGCTGGTGGGTTCCATTTTGTCATAGGGTGCTGGCAGATTACGGGCCTCCCATTGCTGCTGCCAGGCCCGTAATCTGCCATGGGCCCCCGTACCGACTCCTCATGCTGCTGCCAGGCCCGTAATCTGTCATGGGCCCCTGTACCGCCTCCTCATGCTGCTGCCAGGTCCAGAGTGTGTCATGGGTCCCTGTACGGCCTCCCATTGCTGCTGCCAGGCCCGTAATCTGCCATGGGCCCCCGTACCGACTCCTCATGCTGCTGCCAGGCCCGTAATCTGTCATGGGCCCCTGTACCACCTCCTCATGCTGCTGCCAGGTCCAGAGTGTGTCATGGGTCCCTGTACGGCCTCCCATTGCTGCTGTCTCCATCGCCACACTCTGCCATGTGCCACTTTCAGGTCTCCTCACACTGCTGGTGGGTTCCATTTTGTCATAGGGTGCTGTATGGCCTCCCATTGCTGCTGCCAGGCCCGTAATCTGCCATGGGCCCCCGTACCGACTCCTCATGCTGCTGCCAGGCCCGTAATCTGTCATGGGCCCCTGTACCGCCTCCTCATGCTGCTGCCAGGTCCAGAGTGTGTCATGGGTCCCTGTACGGCCTCCCATTGCTGCTGTCTCCATCGCCACACTCTGCCATATGCCACTTTCAGGTCTCCTCACACTGCTGGTGGATTCCATTTTGTCATAGGGTGCTGTATGGCCTCCCATTGCTGCTGCCAGGCCCGTAATCTGCCATGGGCCCCCGTACCGACTCCTCATGCTGCTGCCAGGCCCGTAAACTGTCATGGGCCCCTGTACCGCCTCCTCATGCTGCTGCCAGGTCCAGAGTGTGTCATGGGTCCCTGTACGGCCTCCCATTGCTGCTGTCTCCATCGCCACACTCTGCCATGTGCCACTTTCAGGTCTCCTCACACTGCTGGTGGGTTCCATTTTGTCATAGGGTGCTGTATGGCCTCCCATTGCTGCTGCCAGGCCCGTAATCTGCCATGGGCCTCCGTACCGACTCCTCATGCTGCTGCCAGGCCCGTAATCTGTCATGGGCTCCTGTACCGCCTCCTCATGCTGCTGCCAGGTCCAGAGTGTGTCATGGGTCCCTGTACGGCCTCCCATTGCTGCTGTCTCCATCGCCACACTCTGCCATGTGCCACTTTCAGGTCTCCTCACACTGCTGGTGGGTTCCATTTTGTCATAGGGTGCTGGCAGATTACGGGCCTCTCATTGCTGCTGCCAGGCCCGTAATCTGCCATGGGCCCCCGTACCAACTCCTCATGCTGCTGCCAGGCCCGTAATCTGTCATGGGCCCCTGTACCGCCTCCTCATGCTGCTGCCAGGTCCAGAGTGTGTCATGGGTCCCTGTACGGCCTCCCATTGCTGCTGTCTCCATCGCCACACTCTGCCATGTGCCACTTTCAGGTCTCCTCACACTGCTGGTGGGTTCCATTTTGTCATAGGGTGCTGTATGGCCTCCCATTGCTGCTGCCAGGCCCGTAATCTGCCATGGGCCCCCGTACCGACTCCTCATGCTGCTGCCAGGCCCGTAATCTGTCATGGGCCCCTGTACCGCCTCCTCATGCTGCTGCCAGGTCCAGAGTGTGTCATGGGTCCCTGTACGGCCTCCCATTGCTGCTGTCTCCATCGCCACACTCTGCCATGTGCCACTTTCAGGTCTCCTCACACTGCTGGTGGGTTCCATTTTGTCATAGGGTGCTGTATGGCCTCCCATTGCTGCTGCCAGGCCCGTAATCTGCCATGGGCCCCCGTACCGACTCCTCATGCTGCTGCCAGGCCCGTAATCTGTCATGGGCCCCTGTACCGCCTCCTCATGCTGCTGCCAGGTCCAGAGTGTGTCATGGGTCCCTGTACGGCCTCCCATTGCTGCTGTCTCCATCGCCACACTCTGCCATGTGCCACTTTCAGGTCTCCTCACACTGCTGGTGGGTTCCATTTTGTCATAGGGTGCTGTATGGCCTCCCATTGCTGCTGCCAGGCCCGTAATCTGCCATGGGCCCCCGTACCGACTCCTCATGCTGCTGCCAGGCCCGTAATCTGTCATGGGCCCCTGTACCGCCTCCTCATGCTGCTGCCAGGTCCAGAGTGTGTCATGGGTCCCTGTACGGCCTCCCATTGCTGCTGTCTCCATCGCCACACTCTGCCATGTGCCACTTTCAGGTCTCCTCACACTGCTGGTGGGTTCCATTTTGTCATAGGGTGCTGTATGGCCTCCCATTGCTGCTGCCAGGCCCGTAATCTGCCATGGGCCTCCGTACCGACTCCTCATGCTGCTGCCAGGCCCGTAATCTGTCATGGGCTCCTGTACCGCCTCCTCATGCTGCTGCCAGGTCCAGAGTGTGTCATGGGTCCCTGTACGGCCTCCCATTGCTGCTGTCTCCATCGCCACACTCTGCCATGTGCCACTTTCAGGTCTCCTCACACTGCTGGTGGGTTCCATTTTGTCATAGGGTGCTGGCAGATTACGGGCCTCTCATTGCTGCTGCCAGGCCCGTAATCTGCCATGGGCCCCCGTACCAACTCCTCATGCTGCTGCCAGGCCCGTAATCTGTCATGGGCCCCTGTACCGCCTCCTCATGCTGCTGCCAGGTCCAGAGTGTGTCATGGGTCCCTGTACGGCCTCCCATTGCTGCTGTCTCCATCGCCACACTCTGCCATGTGCCACTTTCAGGTCTCCTCACACTGCTGGTGGGTTCCATTTTGTCATAGGGTGCTGTATGGCCTCCCATTGCTGCTGCCAGGCCCGTAATCTGCCATGGGCCCCCGTACCGACTCCTCATGCTGCTGCCAGGCCCGTAATCTGTCATGGGCCCCTGTACCGCCTCCTCATGCTGCTGCCAGGTCCAGAGTGTGTCATGGGTCCCTGTACGGCCTCCCATTGCTGCTGTCTCCATCGCCACACTCTGCCATGTGCCACTTTCAGGTCTCCTCACACTGCTGGTGGGTTCCATTTTGTCATAGGGTGCTGTATGGCCTCCCATTGCTGCTGCCAGGCCCGTAATCTGCCATGGGCCCCCGTACCGACTCCTCATGCTGCTGCCAGGCCCGTAATCTGTCATGGGCCCCTGTACCGCCTCCTCATGCTGCTGCCAGGTCCAGAGTGTGTCATGGGTCCCTGTACGGCCTCCCATTGCTGCTGTCTCCATCGCCACACTCTGCCATGTGCCACTTTCAGGTCTCCTCACACTGCTGGTGGGTTCCATTTTGTCATAGGGTGCTGTATGGCCTCCCATTGCTGCTGCCAGGCCCGTAATCTGCCATGGGCCCCCGTACCGACTCCTCATGCTGCTGCCAGGCCCGTAATCTGTCATGGGCCCCTGTACCGCCTCCTCATGCTGCTGCCAGGTCCAGAGTGTGTCATGGGTCCCTGTACGGCCTCCCATTGCTGCTGTCTCCATCGCCACACTCTGCCATGTGCCACTTTCAGGTCTCCTCACACTGCTGGTGGGTTCCATTTTGTCATAGGGTGCTGGCAGATTACGGGCCTCCCATTGCTGCTGCCAGGCCCGTAATCTGCCATGGGCCCCCGTACCAACTCCTCATGCTGCTGCCAGGCCCGTAATCTGTCATGGGCCCCTGTACCGCCTCCTCATGCTGCTGCCAGGTCCAGAGTGTGTCATGGGTCCCTGTACGGCCTCCCATTGCTGCTGCCAGGCCCGTAATCTGCCATGGGCCCCCGTACCGACTCCTCATGCTGCTGCCAGGCCCGTAATCTGTCATGGGCCCCTATACCGCCTCCTCATGCTGCTGCCAGGTCCAGAGTGTGTCATGGGTCCCTGTACGGCCTCCCATTGCTGCTGTCTCCATCGCCACACTCTGCCATGTGCCACTTTCAGGTCTCCTCACACTGCTGGTGGGTTCCATTTTGTCATAGGGTGCTGTATGGCCTCCCATTGCTGCTGCCAGGCCCGTAATCTGCCATGGGCCCCCGTACCGACTCCTCATGCTGCTGCCAGGCCCGTAATCTGTCATGGGCCCCTGTACCGCCTCCTCATGCTGCTGCCAGGTCCAGAGTGTGTCATGGGTCCCTGTACGGCCTCCCATTGCTGCTGTCTCCATCGCCACACTCTGCCATGTGCCACTTTCAGGTCTCCTCACACTGCTGGTGGGTTCCATTTTGTCATAGGGTGCTGTATGGCCTCCCATTGCTGCTGCCAGGCCCGTAATCTGCCATGGGCCCCCGTACCGACTCCTCATGCTGCTGCCAGGCCCGTAATCTGTCATGGGCCCCTGTACCGCCTCCTCATGCTGCTGCCAGGTCCAGAGTGTGTCATGGGTCCCTGTACGGCCTCCCATTGCTGCTGTCTCCATCGCCACACTCTGCCATGTGCCACTTTCAGGTCTCCTCACACTGCTGGTGGGTTCCATTTTGTCATAGGGTGCTGTATGGCCTCCCATTGCTGCTGCCAGGCCCGTAATCTGCCATGGGCCCCCGTACCGACTCCTCATGCTGCTGCCAGGCCCGTAATCTGTCATGGGCCCCTGTACCGCCTCCTCATGCTGCTGCCAGGTCCAGAGTGTGTCATGGGTCCCTGTACGGCCTCCCATTGCTGCTGTCTCCATCGCCACACTCTGCCATGTGCCACTTTCAGGTCTCCTCACACTGCTGGTGGGTTCCATTTTGTCATAGGGTGCTGTATGGCCTCCCATTGCTGCTGCCAGGCCCGTAATCTGCCATGGGCCTCCGTACCGACTCCTCATGCTGCTGCCAGGCCCGTAATCTGTCATGGGCCCCTGTACCGCCTCCTCATGCTGCTGCCAGGTCCAGAGTGTGTCATGGGTCCCTGTACGGCCTCCCATTGCTGCTGTCTCCATCGCCACACTCTGCCATGTGCCACTTTCAGGTCTCCTCACACTGCTGGTGGGTTCCATTTTGTCATAGGGTGCTGTATGGCCTCCCATTGCTGCTGCCAGGCCCGTAATCTGCCATGGGCCCCCGTACCGACTCCTCATGCTGCTGCCAGGCCCGTAATCTGTCATGGGCCCCTGTACCGCCTCCTCATGCTGCTGCCAGGTCCAGAGTGTGTCATGGGTCCCTGTACGGCCTCCCATTGCTGCTGTCTCCATCGCCACACTCTGCCATGTGCCACTTTCAGGTCTCCTCACACTGCTGGTGGGTTCCATTTTGTCATAGGGTGCTGTATGGCCTCCCATTGCTGCTGCCAGGCCCGTAATCTGCCATGGGCCTCCGTACCGACTCATCATGCTGCTGCCAGGCCCGTAATCTGTCATGGGCCCCTGTACCGCCTCCTCATGCTGCTGCCAGGTCCAGAGTGTGTCATGGGTCCCTGTACGGCCTCCCATTGCTGCTGTCTCCATCGCCACACTCTGCCATGTGCCACTTTCAGGTCTCCTCACACTGCTGGTGGGTTCCATTTTGTCATAGGGTGCTGTCAGATTACGGGCCTCTCATTGCTGCTGCCAGGCCCGTAATCTGCCATGGGCCCCCGTACCAACTCCTCATGCTGCTGCCAGGCCCGTAATCTGTCATGGGCCCCTGTACCGCCTCCTCATGCTGCTGCCAGGTCCAGAGTGTGTCATGGGTCCCTGTACGGCCTCCCATTGCTGCTGTCTCCATCGCCACACTCTGCCATGTGCCACTTTCAGGTCTCCTCACACTGCTGGTGGGTTCCATTTTGTCATAGGGTGCTGTATGGCCTCCCATTGCTGCTGCCAGGCCCGTAATCTGCCATGGGCCCCCGTACCGACTCCTCATGCTGCTGCCAGGCCCGTAATCTGTCATGGGCCCCTGTACCGCCTCCTCATGCTGCTGCCAGGTCCAGAGTGTGTCATGGGTCCCTGTACGGCCTCCCATTGCTGCTGTCTCCATCGCCACACTCTGCCATGTGCCACTTTCAGGTCTCCTCACACTGCTGGTGGGTTCCATTTTGTCATAGGGTGCTGTATGGCCTCCCATTGCTGCTGCCAGGCCCGTAATCTGCCATGGGCCCCCGTACCGACTCCTCATGCTGCTGCCAGGCCCGTAATCTGTCATGGGCCCCTGTACCGCCTCCTCATGCTGCTGCCAGGTCCAGAGTGTGTCATGGGTCCCTGTACGGCCTCCCATTGCTGCTGTCTCCATCGCCACACTCTGCCATGTGCCACTTTCAGGTCTCCTCACACTGCTGGTGGGTTCCATTTTGTCATAGGGTGCTGTATGGCCTCCCATTGCTGCTGCCAGGCCCGTAATCTGCCATGGGCCCCCGTACCGACTCCTCATGCTGCTGCCAGGCCCGTAATCTGTCATGGGCCCCTGTACCGCCTCCTCATGCTGCTGCCAGGTCCAGAGTGTGTCATGGGTCCCTGTACGGCCTCCCATTGCTGCTGTCTCCATCGCCACACTCTGCCATGTGCCACTTTCAGGTCTCCTCACACTGCTGGTGGGTTCCATTTTGTCATAGGGTGCTGTATGGCCTCCCATTGCTGCTGCCAGGCCCGTAATCTGCCATGGGCCCCCGTACCGACTCCTCATGCTGCTGCCAGGCCCGTAATCTGTCATGGGCCCCTGTACCGCCTCCTCATGCTGCTGCCAGGTCCAGAGTGTGTCATGGGTCCCTGTACGGCCTCCCATTGCTGCTGTCTCCATCGCCACACTCTGCCATGTGCCACTTTCAGGTCTCCTCACACTGCTGGTGGGTTCCATTTTGTCATAGGGTGCTGGCAGATTACGGGCCTCCCATTGCTGCTGCCAGGCCCGTAATCTGCCATGGGCCCCCGTACCAACTCCTCATGCTGCTGCCAGGCCCGTAATCTGTCATGGGCCCCTGTACCGCCTCCTCATGCTGCTGCCAGGTCCAGAGTGTGTCATGGGTCCCTGTACGGCCTCCCATTGCTGCTGTCTCCATCGCCACACTCTGCCATGTGCCACTTTCAGGTCTCCTCACACTGCTGGTGGGTTCCATTTTGTCATAGGGTGCTGTATGGCCTCCCATTGCTGCTGCCAGGCCCGTAATCTGCCATGGGCCCCCGTACCGACTCCTCATGCTGCTGCCAGGCCCGTAATCTGTCATGGGCCCCTGTACCGCCTCCTCATGCTGCTGCCAGGTCCAGAGTGTGTCATGGGTCCCTGTACGGCCTCCCATTGCTGCTGTCTCCATCGCCACACTCTGCCATGTGCCACTTTCAGGTCTCCTCACACTGCTGGTGGGTTCCATTTTTTCATAGGGTGCTGTATGGCCTCCCATTGCTGCTGCCTCCACCGCCACACTGTGGCTCCACACTCTGGTTTTGGCCCCGTGACTGCCCAAATGAGTGAAGTGTGCGGTGATTCTAAGATCGACGGCACTCATCTGCATGTCATACTGACTGACATTATTATTTCTCTTCCCCAGCAGACTCCAAGGGCATTTAAATTAAAGGTACAGTGTTCTGCACTAATATAAAGGCTCTCTGAAGCCTAGAAACACCCTTTTTTAAGTTAAATTCACAGCGAATATATTCGACTCGAATCGAATTTATTCCGCGAATTCGCCGAATCAGCCGAATCGAATTTTTGAATAATTCGCTCATCTCTAACGCCAGCACATGGAGTAACATAACCTCAGGGAAAAGGTAGGACCTTGACAATCGGATCAGGTACCGGTGGGTGTCAGCAGAGGCAGCGGAGATTTATAAGAATATAGGACTTCAGCGCACCATGGTGAGAGCCATTATCCACAAATTGAGAAAACTTGGAACAGTGGTGAATTTTCCCAGGAGTGGATGGCCTACCAAAATTACTCCAAGAGCAGGACGACTCATCCAGGAGGCTATAAAAGAACCCAGAACAACATCTAGAGAACAGCAGGCCTCATTTGCCTCATTTAAGGTCAGTGTTCGAGATTCCACAATAGAGACTTGGCAAAAATGGCATCCATGACCTAAAAAAACAAACAAAAACACTCACCTCAAATTTGCCAAAAATCATCTTTGGCAAATATTCTGTGGCCTGGTGAGACAAAGGTTGAACTTTTTAGAAGGTGTGCATCCCATTAGATCTGCCGTAAAACTAACAGTATTTCATACCAACAGTCAAAAATGTTGCTGGTAGTGTGATGTTCTTGGGCTACTTTGCAGCTTCAGAACCTGGACAACTTGCCATAATTGACGGAATCATGAATTCTGAGCTCTACCAGAAAATCCTGAAGGAAAATGTCCGGCCATCAGTTCGGGACCTCAAACTTAAGCTCACTTGGATTATTCAGCAGGACAATGATCCAAAACACACCAGCAAGTCCACCTCTGAAAAACAAAATTAAGGTTTTGGAGTGGCCTAGTCAAAGTTCGATTGAGATGCTGTGACATGACCTTAAACAGGCCGTTCATGCTCAAAAACCCTTCAATGTGGCTGAATTAAAACGATTCTGCAAAGCAGAGTGGGCCAAAATTCCTCCAGAGCGATGTAATAGACTCATTGCCAGTTATTGCAAACGCTTGATTGCAGTTGGTGCCGCCAAGGGTGGAACAACCAGTTATTAGGTTTAGGGGCAATTACTTTTTTACATACAGTAGGGTAAGGGGGTAAGGCAGCTTTTTTCCCCTTGGTTAATTAAATCGTCATTTTAAAACTGCATTTTATATTTACTTGAGCGATCTTTGCGTAATATAAAAATATTTTAGATTAACTAAATCATTTAAGTGTGACAAATATGAATATAAGAAAATAAAAAATCAGGAAGGGTTCAATGCATACTGTTACTAGTAAGGATCTCTGTGTCTAATTACAGCACTTTTAATTATGTTACAAGGTTGTTTACAGGAGTTATCTATGAAGTCATTGATATGTACCTAGGGCAGCATAATCTTAGACTATAGCCCTGTACATGTCTGAGTAGATGCAGACTTTGTCCCTGCTTATAACATCTTGCAAAGACCTCAGATTTATACTGGCAATGGCACAGCTTGTGTCATGGGTAGATTAAGGCATCGAGCACAAGCAACGCCTGCCAGGATTTCAGTATTATTTCCAGAGATGTACTGCCACATGATACTTTCACACGACATTAATGGGATACTTTGCTACTGATTTTCAATAGATAGAACTATGTTTAATAATATCAACCTGAAGGGTCTGTTTGTTCCACAGAGCAACACTTTAAGGACACACAAGGACTTGTAGATTAGGGAATGTCAATTTTGTTGGGTATCTAAAGACAACACTTTATTTTTTTCAGTTTTTCATGGAATAGGTAAAGGGTAGTGACCTTGTCAGGTTTTTATTGCAGTCTGTGTCCCTGCTGGGGAGGTTTAGGGTCCATTACTACCTCTATTCCAGTATGAAGTGTGAGGACTCATGTACACTGCAGCTGATAAACTGACGTTCAGGAGCTGTTCAGCATTTTTTTCAGCAGCCCCTGAACCCTCCCTAATGTTTTCCTATGTGTCCATGTACACTATGTCATTTACAGGCAGTTGAGTTTACAGTTGTTTTTTTGAACGCAGAAAACTTGCGTTCAGGAGTAGATTTTATCAGCTAACCGCATTTATAAGCATTTGTGTTTGAACATTTTTTTTAACTCTTCCATTTCCAGATGCTGTCTAGAGCCTTTTTTCATCATGAAAAATGCATTCAAAGCATTTTCCCGATACTCAAATGAACCTGGTACACCATACTTTGTGGTTTCGCATGAAAGAAAATATGTTAGACACTGCTGTAATAATTTCTGCACAGAAATGAGCTGGAACACATCCAAACACCACAAAAAAAAGACAGCTAATCTCAACAAATACTGCTCTCTCTGCTTCTGCTCTCTCTATTTCTCTCAAAATGTCTGAAATAGTTCATTTTTTACTGTTTTTCAGTACATTCTGGGCATTTTGGAAGGTCTCCTGAGGTTATCTTTAAAAAATGCTTCTAAACGCAAACGCTCATAAACGCGGTATGCAAACACAGCGAAACAGATGTTTTTTAACCTACGTTTTCCAGCAGTCAGTTTCCATCGTTCAGAAGTGTCCCGTGTTCATAAAGTCTAAAAACACAACCGTTAATGCATGTTACCTTAAGGCAGCCCATTTGTTTCAAATGGGCTGCCAATGCATAGGAATAGAACAAACAACAGATATTCCACATTTTTTTCTGACACAGTGCACCACAATGCATGGTAGTGAGTTGCAGTGTGTTGTGGTGTGCTGCAAGCCATGTGCACTGAAGTGGCAATGCCCTAGTGTTTTGGGATACCATTCAAAATTAATGGCATGGCAGCTTGCTAAGACATATACTGTGTTAAAAAAACACATCTGTGTTTATGTGTATGTAGTATTAGTTTTGGGACTCCCTACAGTTCTGCACAGCCAGGCAACACTTATTTTCTTCCACACTATGCACACTGGAGTCAGTAAACAGTCCTTGAGCTTGGTTTTGTTGTTTCATTTGGGGATTAACAACTTGGATGGAGTCTAGGGATATATGGGATGCCCAAGGAAACTGCAAACTTGAGGAAAACTTAGAGCAACTATGTACAAAATTGTGAACAAAAATAGTCTCTCCACTAAGAGCATCCAAAGCTCTTTGGTGTACCTCCTCTTCACCCAGTTGCCTGAGGGTATCCCTGAGCAAGGGGGCCCAAGAGCTGTAGTTTTAGAACAGTCCTGGTTGAAGACTAGTTGGGTAATGCACCTGATCACCCTGTCTCTTTATCTGGCCCAGGGTGTGTAGGAGTACTCACTCTGCCTTTCCCTGTTTGCTTGGTGGGTTGGTGGCTGCCTTCAGGTCTTATGTTGGGCTTCACAAGCCGTCCTCCTAGGAGACGAGTGGACAGAGGAGATCCTCCCTTTCAGAATCCTGCCTGTAGGCAGGCCCCCTCCTTGGAGCCCCCTCCCAGGCTCCTCACTCCAGCCTTCCTATCAGTCCATCTTCAACCCGATGCTGCCCTCACTGCTCCCTGGCTCTGTGATACTTAAGAGTTGCCTTGGTCACCATGCCCAGCCTCTTGCCAGGGGATTGGCCAAGCATGCAGATCTGAGCTTACTCCCCTCCTCTGTCCATCATCCAGAAAGCTCTCGGGTTTCTGCAAAGGTGGGAGGGCTGCAGAAAATCTGACCTTCAGAACTTACCTAGTCTGTCCTGAGATGAATTCCTGCCTCACTCACAGGCTGACTCATCCCAGGCTGCTACTCTGCCTAAAAAGAAAAAACAGACCAGCCTATCTGGCTGACCTGGAAGATGTTACATGCAAAACCTCTTAAAATGGAAGTAAAGTCCACTTTGTAAATTGTACCTACAGGTAAACCTATAATAAGGCTTACCTGTAGGTAGAGTGAATATCTCCTAAACTTGCACCATTTTAGGGATATTCACACAGCATGCAGCTGATGATGTCACCGGCGCATGCACTCTGAACGGACGGCACAGCATGCCTTCAGAGCTCCATACTGCAGCTGAGAGGTCATTCCATATTGCCTGAGACCGTGAACCCGAAAGGAAGATGGTGGCGCTGGGCAGCCATGACAGTGCAGCACTGGAGGGCTCCATGTACAGGTAAGTCTGTCATAATGTATTAGTATGCTGTGCATACTAGTACATTGTGTCCCAAATCTGCAGGGGGCCCATTATTTTGGGTGTTTTTCAGGTAGTTTACTACAGTTTTAAGCTGCTATTCTATACTAGTATTATTATGAAAACACTTATAAATAAAGAAAATTAAATAATACAGCACTTTAAAATAAATCAATACATATCATATATGGCATATATGCTGAGAAACAAATAAATGAATCTAAATAACGTTTGTGCAATAATTAGTTTGTCAAAGTGCAATAAAACATATACAACATAAACATGTAAATCAAATGTCACACAAAATCCACAAAGAATAAAGTGCTGAAAAATAAAGTGAAAAATAAAAATAAAGTAAAAAGCCACTCTGCTCAGATTGTCTCCAGAGCCGGCCTGCACTCCACTGCCCAGAAAGCTGAAAACCCAAAGTGACATGTAGTAATCTTGCCCTTACGCATTTCGTCCAATACCAGATGATCTCAGGAATCGTACCCTGAGTGCTTAGCAGATATGAAATTTATTTATTTTAAAGCGCTGCCTTATTTAATTTTCTTTACATGGCATTTGTTAATATGCAATTAATGATAGCATACATATATATTATTTTTCTGAATGGAAACCACCTTCACAGTTAAAATTTGTGTGTGTTTGAAAAAAAAACGACCCTTCCATATTTTCTAGTCGCTACGGTTGAAAAATTTCAAAAACTTCTGCTGTTGTATGGTCAGAATTATTATTACCTATTTTATAAAAAAAAAAAAGTTTTATTTTTTTAATTTAGTTTAATGTGTAAGCCTCCATAACCCACAACATTTAAGCAGTGCTTTAATGGATAGGCCTGAACTTAAAGCTGAACTTGGGGATAAGCACATATTGTCTAAATACAAGAAACATGTGTTGCCTTGCTTGATCTTGGCATGCTATGTGTACTTCTTCCAGATCTGTGCAGTAATCCAGCATGAAACTCTACTTCTGTGCAGGAGCTTTCTGTAATAAAGACTGATCACTGCTGCTCTCTCTCCTTGAGGAGAGTGACTGGTCTTGTCCCCGCCCCTCCTGTAGTTTTCTACAGACAGCCTGTAGTGGGTGGGTCTTCTAGGCCCCTCCCACAGTTATGCTTTCTGCTCAGGTTAGGCTCAGAACAGTAATAATGATAGCATTGCTTTAACAAGCTGATAATTGGTTTTGCATTGGTATTTGGTGCACAAAATGGATTTATATTCTTTGTGGTTGTTGAAAAATATATGTGAAAGTATTTGTGCCTGGACTTCAGCTTTAAAATATTTTTAAAGATCAGGGACCTTGTAGCATGTTACTGTATGTTAACACCTAGGCATCACTGATGCAGTACATTGTGCTTTTTTCATGTGTTGCTATCAGGGGCGGACTGACAACTCATGGGGCCCCCGGGCAATAGGGATTCATGGGGCCCCTGTGTCCTTGCCCAAACTCAAAAATGGCTATGAAAAAGGTACCAGGGGCATCTCATGGGGCCCCCTACTAACCCCGGGCCCTCGGGCAGTGCCCGAGTTTCCAAATGGTCAGTCCTCCCCTGGTTGCTATCCATCTCTATCGAATGCATTAAGATGCATTAATCTGAATTTGCACAGTTCCGAGTTTTGTCTGTCAAATCAACCTTTGTTACCTTGTAAAGCCCCCACTGAATCCTAGGCCCAGGCTGTATATGGAACCCCATCTTCTTCCTAACTTAAAGTGACTCGAAAAGTACAAGGTTTTTTTTAACCTTAATGTATTCTATGCATTAGGGAAAAAAAAACCTTCTGCATACAGCAACCCCCTCCCCCAACCATCCCTAAATACTTACCTAAAGTCGATCTCAATCCAGCGATGCGCACAAGAGAAGCATCTCTCTCCGCTCTCTCTTTCCTCACTGGACAGAGAGGCAGCAGTGAAAGCCGTTGGTTCCTGCTGCTGTCAATCACAGCCAGTGAGGAGGGAGTGGGGGGGGGGGGGTGAGCCGTGCTCTCTGTGCCAATTGACACACAGAGCCGGCTGAAGAGTGAGCAAGCACGAGTGCCTCCATAGCAAGAAGCTTGCTATGGGGGCAACCCAGCAGGGGGAGGAGTCAGCAGCATCAGTGGGGGACTCCAGAAGAGGAGGATCTGAGTTGCTTTGTGCAAAACCATTACATGAAGCAAGTAAGTATAACGTGTTTGTTATTTGTTTTTTAATTTCCTTTACAATAATTTTAAGATAGAGCCCAGATTGATGCCAAATTCTCCCCCCTGTGATTCTGCTGTTTACCTATACGAAGAAAACAACAGAAAAATATAAACAACAATAAACTGAAAATCCAATCACTGCTGAAATATATAATAAAATATTAAGGATATACTAATGAGTGATAAAAGTGTAAGTCATCACTGAAATCTCATATACGCTTTACCATGTTATGGGTCTATTTATAAATGTTTTTCTAAGATTGACACAACTTTCACCCAGAATATACACATTTTTCCAATGTTATCCCCTTAAAAAAAGGTGTGCGTATTGGGTGAAGGCTATTTGAATCTAGTGTGAATACATTCATAAATCGACCCCTTAATGTCATTTCAAAAATAATTTTCCATATTCTTTTTCAGCTTTCATTACAACAAAATCTGGTGATCCAGGCATAAGGGTGATCCTGGCATTCAGAAACTTCTTGGTATAGGGTGACAACGCTCTCTCTTGCGTGTCTCTATGTTTATGCGTTGTCACCCTGTTATGTGGATTTCAGATTGACACCACAAGTATTTGTGTGGAAGCGTAATCCACTACTGTCACCATCAGGGGACCCGCCCTAAGAACTCCAACACAGCCACTGATGGAGTGCATGCATGTAGATAAGAAATAGCTGTGAAAAGGCTCTAGGACAGGGGTCTCCAAACTTTCTAAACAAAGGACCAGTTTACTGTCCTGTAGGAGGGTCAGAATGTGGCCAGTGGGAGTAGAAAATGTCCTGGCATTAGTGGGAGCAAAGAATACCCTATCTTTGGTGTCATTGAGAAAAATAGTGACCATCGAAAGTGTCAAATGAAGTATTAGTGGGAGCAAAGAATACCCTATCTTTGGTGTCATTGGGAAAAATAGTACCACATTGTAAGTGTGTCAAGGTCCTACCTTTTCCCAGAGGTTATGCTGCTCCATGTGTTGGCATCCATCTTGGGTTTCTGCAGAGCATGGTGGGAGCCTTTTATGCTTTCAGGCCTCTGCGGTCCATCCCCCAGAGGGGTGTGGTTGATCACATTTAAGCCTGTTGTCTGCACTTGCTCTTTGCATTCGTGTCTTGTATGTTCGTGTTGCAGCAAGCTCTGTTCCTACTCTCGTGGCTCTCCTGGAAACTGACTCGGCTTTGACTAGACTATTCTCAGCGTTATCCCTATATCTGACCTCCCGTTGCTGAACCCGGCTTGTGACCTGTATCTTCTTGTCTACAGTTCTGTACTGTCTGTCCCGCTGTTATCGACCCGGCCTGCCCGACTACGCTATTGTCTTATCTGGTTCCTACCAGCTATACGCCATTGGCGGCGACCATTACCACAGCTGGGGTGACTCAGGGGCCACGACCTGGTCCCTGGCTGCGTCAAGTCCATCCCCACCATCAGGGGCCCTGGTGAAGGGCAGCCTGGGGCTTAGACTTCGCGCCCTGAGGTCTGTGGGTGGTGGTTGTCGTCAGTCGGTGCGTGACCCTGCCATTAGGCCTGCCTGTCCGTTCCACAGCTCCTGCCCTGACAAAGTGGCAAAGGAAGTAAATGTGTCCCATCGTTGGTGTGACTGGGAGGAATTGTTCTTCAGTGGGCAGAATAGTATCCTGTTGTTGGTTTCACTGACAGCAATTATGCCGTATTGTTGGTGTCAGCAGATGGAACAGTGCCCCAAGGGACAGATAAAGGCAGGCAAAGGGCCGCATCTGGCCCCCAGGCCACAGTTTGGAGACCACTGCTCTAGGAAATCGGCTAAAATTGCAATTGTTTATGATACCAAACAGCAATTAGGAAGAGTTTAACTCTAAATTACAATTAAAGTGAACTCTGAAAGCGGTGCCCAAAAAGGCAGGCAGGAGGTCAACTGAGCAGTCAGCAGTATTGTCTGTGGTCTCCCTACTGCTGATCTTTCCATATTATTGACGTACCATGCTTTTTTCTCTACTGTGTCTCTTTGTGGAGGTGGCCATCATGGTAGGAGCAGGGTTTTACTTCCTCATGTTACAGCTTCCAGCAAGGAGAACAGTGAGCAGCACAGTAATGATATCACTAAATCTCACTCCTAATCTCCTGAGACTAGCAGTCAGAGGCAGCAGTGCCTTAGATATACACTGCAGATATACATCTACGAGGTTCTAGGTACAGGGGTGCCAAGGCACCTTCACTTACCAAGAAGTACACTGCTATTTTTCATGAGGGATTCAAGGTACATCTTTCAGAGTACAGCTTAGGCAAAATTAACACTTCTAGATATAAAACATAACAAATCATCATGTTTTGAGTTCAGGTTCACTACTAGTTTGCAGAAAAACAGCCTGTAATTTTGAAAATCACAATTTTTTTCTGGACACATGTGAAGGCACCATCAACGTCACATAAGAAGCCTTATCTAAAAAACATTCGGGCAGTCGGACAGAATCCAAAGTTTGCAGGCGGGGGGTTAATCCACCCCCTGGAAGACCCGCAGAACGTTTGCAATGTGTTACATGCTCCAGCATTTTATGGGCTGCCGGTTTCATTTCTACATTTGAAATTATTTTGGCTTGGAAATCCTTGTGATATGTGATATTAAGCAGTGTCATTTGGCAACGACAGATGCTAAAAACCGATGTTGCATCAACAAGCAACGATGCATTGAGACAGAGATCCATATGGAATGCAAACGCATTGGCCAACACTCCCTGTTCTGTTGCCTTAAAGTCAGCTGTTTCATTTCACATACTGTTGATATCAAGAAACAGTATGTGCGAGAAACACAAAACACTGCCGCATACACTATTCTGCCTTTGCTGGTCTTGCTCTTTTCTTTTTTTAATCTTTTTTAAATATCACGGCTCTCAAAAATATTTTACAGTTTATTAGCTCAAAATAATCCAAAATAAACTTGTCTTTTGTAGGAAAAAAAACATATATTTAAATATTAAACAAAAAATCGCCAGCGCCAAAAAATATTGTGAAATAATTCCCAAAAAAACGCTGCTGCTCCTTAGTGATAACACTAATAAAATAACAAAAAAACAGAAAAAACAGCACAAATAAATAATAAATAAACAACTCAAAAAAAATCAAACAATACAAAGAAAAATCATACAGAGAAAAAATAAAATAGTTGAATAGTCCCACTCCAAAAAAAAAATACATATGGTGAATTGAATAAAATAAATTCCTTGTTCCAAGACCCTTGACCAGTGTTCACACCCGTTTGTGCTAAAATCACATAACGCACTCACCAGATATTGGTGAAAAAAACGCCTTAGATATAGTTTAAATCAGCCTCCAATCACCAGGGCAATGGGCTCAGGTATCCTAGATTCCCTCAACTCAGCCTCCAATCACCAGGTAGAGATGGAAATCCCCCAATGCAGGTAAGACAAATGCCTCAGAACTCCAAACTGTAGTTTAATCACTTGACCTCCAGAGGATTTACCCTCCTTAATGACCAGGCCTCTTTTTGCTACTCGGCGCTGCACTAATTCAACTGCGAATTGCGCGGTCATGCAATGCTGCACCCAAACGAAATTTACGTCCTTTTCTTCACACAAATAGAGCTTTCTTTCAGTGTAATGTGATCACCTGTGCGCTTTTTATTTTTCACGCTATAAACAAAAAAATGCCAAAAATTTTGAAGAAAAACAATATTTTTTACTTTCAGCTATAAAAAATATATAGTAAACTCAAAGTTGGTTATAAATTTAGGCCAAAATGTATTCTGCACCATGTTTTTGGTAAAAAAAAATCCCAATAAGTGTATATTGATTGCTTTGTGTGGAAGTTATAGCGTCTACAAACTATGGTATAAATACTGCAATTTACGCCACTTTTCTGCTATACAGCGCTGCGCTAGTTTAGCGGACAATTGCGCAGTCATGCAATACGGTACATAAATGAAATTTACATCCTTTTTTTCCCCACAAATTGAGCTTTCTTTTGGTGGTATTTGATCGCCTGTGCGGTTTTTATTTTTTGCGCTATAGTAAAAAAAGGCTGACAATTTTGAGGAAAAAAAAACAATATTTTGGACTTTTTGCTATAAAACGTCCAGTAAAAAAAAATGCAAAAATCAAATTTAGTCATAAATTTCTGCCAAAATGCATTCTGCGACATGTCTTTGGTTAAAAAAACCCCAATACGTTTAAATTAATTGGTTTACCTGAAAGTTATAGCGTTTACAAATGGCGGGAAAGATACTGGGATTTTTAGGTTTTTTTTATACTAATAATGGCGGCGATCAGCGAATTATGGCGGCGATCAGTGACTTATGGCAGCGACCAGCGACTTATGGCGGGACTGCGGGACTGCGGCAGACATTCTGACATTGGGGAGTACTGACTTGGGGTCACTGACATCCCCAAAAACACTAATACAGTGATCAGTGCAAAAAAAAAAAAACACTGACACTGTACTAATGGCACTGGGGAGGAAGGGGTTAACTTTATTTTGCAGGGAAGGGTTATCTGAGTGAGGGGGAGTGTTTTACTAGGGAGCGGGGGTGTGTACTGGACAGGACAAGGCTGATCGAGAGAGAGAAACTCTTCTTTCTCGATCAGCTCGTCCTCGAGCTGACAAGGAAGTGACAGACAGCACAGCTACTGCAGCTGTGCTGTCTGTCACTGTTTGCCGCCGATCGCCGGGAAACAGCCGGTAAAGACCGGCTGTGACCCGGCGACTGACATCCGCGGCGGTGATCGGCGGGACAGATAGGGCGGCGGCGTGCCTCACGCACGCCCCGTATCTGTTTACAAAACACGCGTTTTAAAACATGGTTTTGCCTGCCAGTGCCGCCCTGCCGCCATATTTCTACAGTGGCAGGGCGGCAAGTGGTTAAATCAGCCTCCAACCTCCAGGACCAAAAAAGATCACTCGAGTTGCTCTGTTGAAGATGAGGCAGTCTCATCTTCAGCAGAGCAACTCGAGTGATCTTTGGTGACCCTGGAGGTTGGAGGCTGATTTAAACTATATCTAAGATGTTTTTTTCACCAATTTCTGGTGAGTGCGGTATGTGATTTTAGCACAAACGGGTGTGAACACTGGTCAAGGGTCTTAGAACAAGGACTTTATTTTATTCTATTCACCATATTCTATATATATATTTTTTTGGAGTGGGACTATTCAACAATTTTATTTTTTCTCTGTATGATTTTTCTTTGTATTATTAGATATTTTTTAGTTGTTTATTTAATATTTATTTGCGCTTTTTTATGGTGTTTGCTATAATTAAATAAATATTAAAAAAAAAATAATAAAAAGTCTGCAAATGAAAAAAAAAAACCTTCCCTATGCAAGTCAATTGCATAATATTCTATTATCCATCGCACCTTATAAAATACTTGAAATGAAGCCCTCCAGCGGCACACTGTCACCTCTGACAGGGCTTTCATCTTCACCGGGTCTTCCTTCTGGGTTCACAGGACCCGGCCGTTTGAATGGCAAAGCCTTAATGAAGTCACTCCAGTGCATGCGCATGGGAGCCATTTTAATGACACTCAGTGTGCCGTCCACTCAGAGCGCAGTGTGCATGTGCCGGTGATGTCACTGGCTGCAGAAATAGTCAATATTATTATTATTATACAGGATTTATATAGCGCCAACAATTTACACAGCGCCTTACAACATGATGGCAGACAGTACAATTACAATACAATTTAATACAGGAGGAATCAGAGGACCCTGCTCATTAGAACTTCTAAGAGGGAGGGTCAATAGATACAAAAGGTAATAACTGTGGGGTATGAGCCGATGGAGAAAATAAAAGCACAGTTGTTAGGCGGGGGCAAGGTAGGCCTCTCTGAAGAGGAGGGTTTTTAGGGATCGTCTAAAAGTGGACAGACTAGGAGATTGTCAGACAGATTGGGGTAGGGAGTTCTAGTGGATAGGAGAGACTGGGGAGAAGTCCTGGAGATGAGATGATGGAATGAAGGGAGGATATCCTACATAAAGGCAAGCCAATTAGGAGGGAGTGGCAGTAGTCGAGGGGAGAGATGAACTGAGAGTCAACTAGGAGCTTTGTGGTGTCACTGGTTAGGAAGGGTCGCAGTGAATATCTTCTAAACTGTGCATGTTCAGGAGATATTACTTGTATCTACAGGTAAGCTTTATTATACACTTACCTATAGCTACAAGTGACCAAGAAGTTTTTACTACCCAGGGGTGGACTGACCATTTGGGCGCTCGGGTACTGTCCAAAGGCCCAGGGTCAGTAGGGGGCCCCATGAGATGCCCCTAGTACCTTTCATAGGCTTTTTTGGGTGTGGTTTGAATGTGGGTGAGGACACAGGGGCCCCATGATCCCCTATTGCCCGGGGTCTCATGAGTTGTCAGTCCGCCCCTGTTACTACCACTTTAAATATACTTTAACATTATCTTTAGGAATTATGCTAAAACCCCTTTTCTCTGCAGCATCTTATTTGCAGCAAGATGACAGGTACTCTTCTTAGGCTGCATTCACATTTGAGCGATTTGTAGCTTGAAGCTCACAGCTCAAAAACACTTGAGGAGAAAAAAATCAATTATTCCCAATGGAGATTTCACATCTCCACTCCCAAGTAGCCTGAAGCCAAACAAGTTCTGGAGCTTTTTTTGTCGCTCAAAATTGGGCAGATTTTCACGTGTTTTTTACCGTTTTTAATTCCATAGATATTATTGGATTTTCTGCTCAAATTAAAAAATCTTATAAAAAAATAGTAATAATATATGCATAAATATATAAACAAAAAAGTAATGATAATAACTTAAATAATAACTATAAATTGTTATTATTATTACTAATTATATATATATATATATATATATATATATATACATACATATATATGCATACATATATATATATATATATATATATATATATACTGTATATATATTATTAGTAATTTATATATACAGTATTATATATATATATATATATATATATATATATACATATATTACTAATATTATATATACATATATATATATATATATATATATACATATATATATATACATATATATAGTATATATATATATATATATATTTATGTATATGTAATATTAGTAATATATGTATATATATATATATATATATATATACTGTAGTATATATATTACTAATATTATTTATATATATATATATATATATATATATATAATTTTTATTATAAATAAAAAAAAAAATATATATATATATATATATATATATTTAATTTTTTTTTTAAGATAGGGGGTTAAGGTTAGGGGTTAATTATTATGTATTTATTATTACATATTATTGATTTATTTTATTTATTTATTTATGATTATTTTTATTTATTTGTGTATTTGTTTTACATTTATTTATTTATTATTAATATTATTATATCTATTATTATTATTTATATTGTTATTAACACCCTAACAAAAAAAAAAAAGAAGAAGAAGACAATACATAAAATATTAACCCCACTCTACCCTACCCTAACAAAAAAAAGTTATAATAAATGAATAATAATAATAAAAAAAGCTAAAATAAAAGTTGACGGAAAAGATAAAATAGTTGAAAAACATTGCACCAAAGCAGATGGTAAAGCAGATGATATTTTTCTCTATTGGCTATTAAAAAAACAGTAAAGCTTAAAAACACCTAGAAAATGCTGTATGACAATGCGCATTAATATGCAACAATGCACAAACGTTGCACGCAAAAACGCACAAAAATAGTTCAAAGGAGCTACGCTGAAAGCCAGTCTTTGTGCTATTGTACGCCCACGACAGGTCCACTTTACAAATGCCTCCCCGGATGTCCAAATCTGTTTTACATAACAGCAGGGTTAAACGGAGCCACTCTGTAAAATATTAACATGCATACTCTTATTAGATAAAATCGCATAATAATAAAATACCATCTTAACAGCCATAAAACATTCAAGGCTTTGGCGGCGAGCAACGTTAAGGGCCTGGGGGGAAAATTTACTGGCAGTAATATCTTCCTGGCCATTGTTACTAGATATATACATTTGGCTGGACAATAACCCCGTTGCAATTATTTCTCTATGAATTTGCAGAAGGGATTTCTACAAGGGAAGACGTGCACTGCTGATATATCCTCTTACCGCGGTCGGGCGTCCGTCCAATTACTAATCATCTTAGTTTCACTGGTGCTGAGTGTATTGAGAGCTGATCGCTATTTCTACATGGTAATGTTTGCCGAGGAAAGCGCTCCAACTGGCAAGCTTTCCTGAGGATCTGACATACTCGTGGTTTTCGACGGCTGATGCCAAAAATTATTTGCGATCTCATTTTCTGCAGCATTTTCACCCTAATTAAATGTCCACCTCTTAGATGATAAAATATCCATTTAATACAAGGGAAGTGTTCTGCCTCTTAAATACTGATCACTGCAGGAGCCCATCAGATTGATGCGTGCTACTGTCATTTGTTCAGTTTGCACTCTTCACTCATTTGTTTTGAGCGATATTGAAGCGTCTGGGATAAGAATTGAAAAGTTGCTCAATTATTTAGACATATCATGGTGTGTCATTGTATTTGCTGCTCGCTGTGCCAATATTTTAATTCAATTTCCAGGGATCCTAAACTGTTCTGCAGGCACAGTTAATGTGCACGCTCCGATCAATGCACTGCAAATATGTGTAGTAAATATCGCCATATATATACAGTGTGCTGCCCCCAGTATCATTCAACTCACTTTCTATGAGGACAGGGGCGGACTGACAACTCATGGGGTTGATGGATGACTGAACACCAGATAAAACAAACACCAGATATCCTCTCTGCCAGCCATTCTCATCCAGGGTTCCATGGAACCCTAGACTTACTTTAGTGGTTGCTAAAGGTTCCTTGACTTGTGGTTGATTGACTTCCCATCTGATTGTGTTTGTATGGTTCAATGTCCAATGCTACTTAGCACAGCCAATGATTTTTGTAGGAAACAAACAAGGATGAATCAACTAAATTTCAACAGTCCAAGATACATTTATTAGTATCAACCTGCTCCTCTTATTTATTTCATTCCCTCGGGATCTTAAACTCTTTTGATTTTATTGGATCACGGACCATTTTGTAGCCTGTTTCCTTTGGTCAGGTGAGCAGTGAGGGGAGCCTTGTAGAGGAGTAGTTGGGACCAGGGGTGGACTGACAACTCATGGGGCCCCCGGGCAATAGGGGATCATGGGGCCCCTGTGTCCTTGCCCAAACTCAAAAAAGCCTATGAAAAAGGTACCAGGGGCATCTCATGGGGCCCCCTACTGACCCCGGGCCTTCGGGCAGTGTCCGAGTTTCCAAATGGTCAGTCCGCCCCTGGGCCAGTGGGAGTAGAAAATGTCCTGGCATTAGTGGGAGCAAAGAATACCCTATCTTTGGTGTCACTGGGAAAAATAGTGCCCCATTGTAAGTGTCAAATGAAGTAAATGTGTCCCATCGTTGGTGTGACCGGGAGGAATTGTTCTTCAGTGGGCAGAATAGTATCCTGTTGTTGGTTTCACTGACAGCAATTATGCTGTATTGTTGGTGTCAGCAGATGGAACAGTGCCCCAAGGGACGGATAAAGGCAGGCAAAGGGCCGCATCTGGCCCCCCCGCCACAGTTTGGAGACCACTGCTCTAGAAAATCGGCTAAAATTGTTTATGATACCAAACAGCAATTAGGAAGAGTTTAACTCTAAATTACAATTAAAGTGAACTTGGGCCTTCGGGCAGTGCCCGAGTTTCCAAATCATCAGTCCGCCCCTGGCCCGGGATGTCCTGCTCCCACCTTAACCTGTAACTGGACAATGAGTGTAGGAGTAGCATAGTGATGAGCTTGTCCCTCTGTCACTCTGCCTTCTCCTCCTATCAGCATATCAACGTATTGATTCCTTGTGCTGCTATTTCTTCTCCCAATCCAGCCCTGCTGTACCGGTCTGATACCAGGTCAAATTCAGGTACATTTAAAAAAAATAAATGTAATGATGTATTAATAATTACAGAGCTGTGTTAATCAGTGTCTTTTATATCTGCCTAGAGTTCAGCTTTAAGTAAGCAAACCATGTGCCAACACGAGGTCATAAAAAACATATTCTCCCTTTGAAAATATTTACCGACTGGGAAAAACTAAACTTTGAACATAAAGCAGGGGGTTGTTAAGCCTCATATCATTAAACTTGTATAATGATGTGCTATTGTTATACTTTTATTGTTCTGGTAAAATAAAAAGGGTAAAAAATATGAAGGTGTGCTGGATATTCCATTATAGACATTACTTCAAAACTCATAAAATATTAGTGTCTGTTTCTGCCATAAAATTAATGGCTAGAGATACCTATTGTGTTTCTCTCTTTACATGAATTTTATAATTTAATGATTCTTGATAAGTTGTTTTTCTAGCTGATATATTTTATGCTAACAGTTGTCATCTTTTGATTTACAGAGAAATCCAGCTGGGCATGGTATAAAATGCGTGCTATAATAAATAACCAATGAATGCATATAGATACAAGCTATATACAATAAAGGCCAGTTCACACTCCATGCATTTCAATGTGGTTTTTTTTTCTGCATCCAAAACACACAGAAAGTAGGTTATATAGTTGTCAATGCCATAGTTCACACCAGTGCTTGTAGGTTCCAGTGTGTTCCAGTTGCAGAAAAAAAAGTAGAACAGGCTGCACTTTTCCTGCACAGAACGTGGAAAAACGCATCAAAAACACACCGGAACGCACCAAGATGCACCAAAACTCACCAAAAACGCACATGTCCCTATTTAAATTGAAGAAAAAGAAGGGAACAAATGAACTGGAATGCATAAAACACACACCACGTAAAAAATGCATAAAAAATGTACCGGGACATGCCAAGAACTCGTCAAAAATGCGCATGCAGAAACGCATCCGAAATGCATCTGGATTGCGTTTCTATAGTGTGAACCTACCCTAAATGTCTAAACCAATAAATACATATAGATACAAACTAAATACAATAAATGTCTAAACCAACTAATACATATAGAAATAAACATTACAACCAATACAAAACAAACATACAGTATATATATATATATATATATATATACAGCCATGGCCAAATATATTGGCACCCCTGCATTTCTGTCGGATCATGCAAATTGTTACAAATATTTAGGTATTCTTAAATTTATTTATTTTGTTTGTATTGGTGTGCCACAAAAAAGTGGAGTGCTTTGGGTCATTGTCCTGCTGTAAGACCCATGACCTCTGATGGAGACCCAACGTTCTGACACTGGGCCCTACATTGCACCCCAGAGTTCTTTGGTAGTCTTCAAATTTCATAATGCCATGCACACTGTAAAGACATCCAGTGCAGAAAGCAGCAAAGCAGCCTCAAAACATCAGTGAACCTCGGCCATCTTTGACTGTAGGGACTGTAGTCTTTTCTTTAAAGGCCTCATTGCTTTTTCTGAAAACAGTAGAACGATGGGCTTTACCAAAAAGCTGTAATTTTGGTTTGTCTGTCCACAACACATTCTTCCAAAAGGATTTTGGCTTTCTGAGATAAGTTTTGGCAAACTGCAATCTGGCTTTTTTATGTGTCAGCAGTGGGGTCCTCCTGGGCCTCCTACCATAGTGTCCCTTTTCATTCAGATGGCAATGTATATTGCAAGCTGACACAGTTGTACCCTGTGCCTGAAGGTCAGCTTTAGTTTGTGTTGAAGTTTCACTTTGAGTGGGGGGCCCATGGAACACAGCCCCCTTTGGAGAGGTGGGGAGACCCCTGTCTCAGCTCCCCATATCCCTATTATGTATAAGTCACCCTGTGCCTGTTAGGGGTACAGGGTGAAATGTCCTGATATTGTGTAGATATGTATAGGTGGGGTGTGGGGGTTGTTCATTGTTTACTGCCAGGTGGTCCCATTGTTCTATTGTGTCTTGCTTGCAAGCAAACTATTATAGGATGTAAGTGTATGTGTATTGGCTTGGTGGGAGGTGTCTGCTGTGCATCTCTTGTTACTGGGTGTATTTCCCCGCCCTGTGTATATATCTTGTGTCTATGTTAAAATAAAGCAGTCTATCTCCTGGAATCCTTTCAAGTCTGGTGCTGTCTCATCTTGTATGGTCAGCAGTGGTGTCTGTGGATCTGTGTTTGGACAGGGAAGCGGGAGTCTAACAGAAATACACTAGTGCAGTTGGGGTCCAGTTCCGTTACAAAGTTGATCAAGGTTCTCTAGCCACCATTCAAACAATCCTTCGTTGCAATCTTTGATCAATTTTTTTCTATTGTGCATATCGAGGGAGATTAGCTACAGTGCCATGGGCTGTAAACTTCTTGACAATGTGGCGCACAGTGGACACAGGAACATTAAGATCTTTGGAGATGAACTTACCTTGAGATTACATAAATTCAATACACCTCTAATAAGGGAATACACCTCTAATGCAAAAATCCCCACCCGAAAGTTAAACTTTCTCCCTAGAAAGTACAATTCATATAAACCTTTCTAACACCATGCCACGTGAGTAAACTGAATAGAACTAGTCAAATAACACAAACTAAATAGAAAATAATAGGAAAATAATAAAGTCCAAAAAATGTCCAAAATGTCCACCAAGTCAAATAAATAAATAAATTCAGTGGAAAGGATTCCAATCCTAATTTAATTCTCGTGGTACCTCGAAAAAAGAATATTTATATAGTGCATTATCCTTTAAATAACAAATAACAAAAAAAGTGCAAAATTCCAATCCGTGTAAAATCCAAACCACTCAAAATGTGATTATAAGTGATAATGCAAAAAAAAAAAATATATATATATATATATATATATATATATATATATATATATTATATAAATATATATAAATTAGGATTGGAATCCTTTCCACTGGATTTATTTATTTATTTGACTTGGTGGACATTTTGGACTTTTTTTGGACTTTATTATTTTCCTATTATTTTCTATTTAGTTAGTGTTATTTGACTAGTTCTATTCAGTTTACCTTGAGATTGTCCATGCTTTTCCACAATTTTTGTTCTCAAATCCTCAAACAATGTTTTGCCTCTCTTTCTCTTCTCCATGCTCCATGTGGCACACAGAGACACACAACAGAAAGGTTGAGTCAATTTTTCATCATTTTAACTGGTTGGCGGTGTGATTTCTATATTGTCAGCACCTGTTAATTGCTACAAGTGAGCTTAATTACAATTTACAAGAGCATCCCAAACTTGGAAAGCAATTATGCTTTACAGATTTGAGAAGGTGCCAATAATTTTGTCCAGTCCATTTTTAGAGTTTTGCATGGAATGTGTCAAATTTGGCTTTTTTTTACCCATTTTTTTGTGTCACACCAATACAAACAAAAGAAATAAACATGAGAATGCATAAACTATTGTAATTTCAACAATGTTCTGGGTGAAGTGGTGCATTATGTGACAGAAGTGCTGATTATTTTTGCCCATGATTTTATATATATATATATATATATATATATATATATATATATATATATATATATATCAAGCTAAATTATTTTGGGGGAAATCCATTTTACTGCAAAATTTCCTTTAAACATTTTTTTCACCCTTTTATTTTCCTTTAGAAGGTGTGATTTTTGGGATATGTGTTCAGGGCAGTTCAGTTTATTTCAGTGTACTTTATATTTGCTTTTTATGTGCATAGTTGATGGTTTTTTGTGTATTGTTGCTTTAATTTTTATGTTTAACATTTCTACTGTCTTTTCCTTTCTTTGAAAAAAAAAAATACATAAAATATTTGGATGAATATTTGGCAACAGAAAGGGAATAGGAAAAATGTCAATATCTCAAAATTTTCTGCTACATTTTTGGGAAATTCTTATTTTTGCTCCTTAAAGGACATTCTGACATATGTAAAAATCAATGTTTTTTTGCTAGAAATTTACATAGAACCCCAAACATTATATATTTTTGTAGTAGAGGCCCTAGAGAATAAAATAGAGGTTGGTGAAATTTTTTTTCACACGGTATTTGCGCAGCATTTTTTCCAACGCAAGTTTTTGAGACAAAATACACTTTAATGAATTAAAAAACCCACACAATATTTACCTCAATAACTCAACTCAAACTACGGTACTTAAAAATCTCCATAGGTGATACTTTAGAAATTTCTGCAGGCTACTAGTTTAGAGTTACAGAGGAGATCTAGTGCTAGAATGTTTGGTCTTGCTCTGACCTTCATGGTGATACCTCACATGTGTGGTTTGAACACCATTTACATATGTGGGCATGACCTACATATGTGTTCACCACTTCACACGAGCAGGACAGGGGCACTTTAATTTTTTTATATTTTATTACTTTTTTTTATTTTTGCACTGTCTCTTAAAATATTTTGATCAATTTTATTCCTATCACAAGGAATGTAAACATCCCTTGTGATAGAAATAAGCAGTGAGAGGTCCTCTTTAATTAAGACCCCACATCTCTCCTTTACAGTGTAAAGCACTAGATTAAAAAAAAAGCATTGACCTAATGCTTTAAAAAAAAAAAATGGGCTTGTTTACATTAGGCCGGAACTGGAAGTGACATAATGATGTTGCTCCAGTTCTCCTAGGCCATAGAGATGAGTGGAGGCTATATTTCCATCACTCATCTCTATACCCAGCCACTGTGATGCTCAGATGGGTTTTCTGGCTCACCGATTTTCCATGTAAGCCCGAGAACCACCGGAAAGCAGCATGAGAAGGGGGGGGGGGGCATCCCCTCCCGCCGCTTCTAAAAGTGATCTAGCGGCGAGTCCTCCTACTTTTCCTGAGCTCAGGAGCAAGCCTCCTCCTTTTCCTCTCCTTAGAACTCTAATAATTCTGGGATCTGTAGTTTCTCTGTTCAGTCCACCAAGCAAGCTTAGTCCGTATGGAACTATTTCTCCCACAATCCTCATTTCCTCAGCATTCACAGCAGTTAGTCCACATCTTCTTTCTTTGTGCGGCGGGCGGACGTAACAGGCTCCCCAATGTCCTGTAATACCAGTCTCCTACTACAGATGTGCCTGTCCCTTTGTAAATTTAAGTAGGGTCAGCAGCAGAGACAATGAACCTGCAGCCGCTCTCTGCTAGTACTGTGGACAGGGGCTACAGAAGTTTCCTTCATCTGAAAGTTCCCAGCACCTTGTTGAGTATATTGCTCTGGAATCCATTAGATGGTGGTTGAGTATGAAAGTACTAACCAAATGGCAAAAGATAAGTAACATAGTATTCTTCTATAATAATGCATGCTACCATAATCCAGATTTAGATGTTTATGCCTAATGAGCCCATGTGATAGGGTGTCTGGTTGAAAATTGTAGAATTCCAATAGACATATAATTATTCTCTAATCCAAATGCAAATAAAATAGTGAAGTAGTAAGTGGTTCTTTGGTCCAGTTCTAGCCAGTTTACTAGGTAATGGAAGATCATTTTGGATCACTTATAGTTAAATATTTTATACCTATATATCCCCCAAAAAACAACAGAAAGAAAATAACCAAAGATCTAAATAAACATAGAACACTACACTTCTATCTACTTGTTTTTACACAAGATTCGCACAACTTTCACAACATTTTAAAATATAATCTTAAATGAAAAGAATATCATGGATAAAAAGTTGTATGAATCTGCTTTGATATTTTGGGGTTGATTTACCAAAGGCTGTTCACTTTGCAAGGGAACTTGCTCCTAAGCTTAGTGATTAGATTACAGCAAAGAGTAGGAAAGCAATGATATTAATGAAAATTGTGTGTATGCTGCATTTATCACTGAAGATTTACTTAATTACTTTAAAATCCGGGGTTCTGCCCAGTGGCTGACCTCTCGACACAGCCACAGACTGCGTCCCTCAAGATCCTTTCATTTCCTGGGAACGCAATCTGATTTTAGCACATTCCCCACACAATATCCTAAGTCACTGGCTCAGGATGAACAAAAATAGAATTTTCTCTGTAACACTGCTGTTGCCTGTGAGTCTTCAGAGATACTAAAAGCCTAATGAGAGGGCCGCTCCTCCTTCACTTAATGAATCGTTGGGCCGGGACACTTTTCAGCTCGCCAAGGAACTCTGCGCTTACCAGATAGTTGTAATGCATTAACTGTTCTTTCTGTAAAGGCCAACAGCCTTATCCACCCCGCTAAAGTGTTATTGTGTTACAGTTACTTCCACGGGTCATCTGGGACAAGGACTGAATGCCGAATTTGAGAGGCTTGCAGCTATTGAACCTGTGGGGCTCGGTCACCTCCTCGTGAACTTAAGTGTTGTACAGAGCTTGGCGGCCTCCCCGGTACAGACAGAGTTAATTAAACTTTCATATGTGTGGAAAATACATTAACGTTCAGAGACAAAACCAGCAAATTCTGTCTTCCTCAGTGTATGAGAAGTGCAGAAGGCAGACGCCCATAACGGAAACATTATATCCACAAACATGAATAAAACATTCCAAAGCAAGCCCTTGGAATATGAGCAGGTTCCAAGGATTGGCTAGACAACTACAAGATACCTTCATGGGTACATGAGCAAAGAGAAACCCTAAGCATGTACATTTTAGCCAAAACTGAAGATACCTTTGCTACAAGTTGACCCTACTGGAATGGCCTCAGCCCCCTGATTGCAACCTTGTATTCTCAGCACTCATTACTCTGTGACTCTGCCCACAGCTATATAACCTTTCTTCAGAAACCATAGAAATACAGAAAGGAGCACCAGACCTAAATCAGATAAAAGAGTCCAAGATAATTTTCTTTCTTGGTAAAAAAAGTAATATAAAAACATCCAACAAGTTTCAGGGGCAACCCCACTCCCCCTTCATCAGGACTACCTGAATAAACATGAAACATAGGCATATTGATGCATAACCTATGTTTAGTATAGAAGTCTGCTGCCCTTTACTGTATTTGTAAATAGCTTTTGCTTGTAATTACCATACAGTTAGTTGGTTACAGATGGGTATTTCCAGTCCCTGTTAGCTGGGTCAGAAACTCTGACTGGAGAACTATAATGTTATATAAAAGCTTGTGTCCTTCTACACTCAGAAGCTGCTTTTGCTGTTGTATTTCACCCAGACCAGAAGTAGAGTAAAGGCAAGTATTCCTATGTTCTAATAGTTTAACTGCAGCTGCCAATAGCTTCTTGACTGTGTTTCTGAATCCTTGTGACAGACCATATCTCTGTCCTATTGTTGTTATCTCACATGCACAGTAGCCAAGTCTGTGGTACTGTATGCATGTAGAGGTCACCTTTCAGTATATTAGTAGATGAACCTGTTTACTGCAATAGAGTTTATATGCAGCACCTGTTATTTTAGTTCACCATTTCTGTTCTGGTTTGGGATTCCATAGCTAATTTTAGCTTAGGGCTCAACAAACAGCAGAGGCTATGGCCAGGTTGGGCATCGGGTGGCCACTTCTGGTAGTTAGAGGTCCGGTTGGATGACAGATTAGAAACTACTAGGGACTTAGATGCAGAGTACATAGGATGACTCTGAGTTCCAGTACTACACAATGGGTTCTGCGAATGAGAATCTGCACTCCAGGCTGGTTGGACAACAGTTGGAGGATATCACCATCTTTGCTGATCTTGTCTTCAGGTCTCCGTCACAAAGACGGATGTCGTATTGCAGTCATCTTCAGGGGCCTCTGCAACTGAACTGTGTTGCAACATTCATCTGGAGGTATCTCTATTAATAATTATGTATACTTAGGAATATGTGCACCATTCCACTTGGGCCCTTTGTTGATAATACCTGTTAGTACATTGAATGTATGCACTGTTATTAATCGCTTCTTATATAAAGCTTGTAATTTTTCTATATTGATGTGCATCTACATATACTTATGAGTAATGATACTTGCTGGTTGCAGTAGTTCTTCTGTTCCCAATTACTTTGTCTAGATTAGTGATTAATCTCCCAGGAAGGGAACCCCCTCTGTTCACACAGGCCCTGTCCTAGGTGGAGGCACTGCCAACTTTGTTGTCAAACTCACTGTTCCACCTAGCAAAGGTTCTGGTTCTCTTATTCACCTACAGATTTGGCAAAATATTCTGCTTGTGGAGGGAATATCTCATACCCCTCCCCACAAAAAAAAAGAGGGCTACACTAGATATGCAGTACATTCCACAAAATCTAAACATAGAAACTTGTCACATGAATCTTAGTTGTCTCAACTGAATTAGAAATGTTCAAAGACACAAACAATATACGTACATATAGTGTAAACATACTGTATATTAAATTGCATCAAAAGGAAAATGTGCAAAAAATAATGAAGAATCAAAATAAAAAAAATTGGACCAGGACCCGTTAGTGGAGGGGCATCTCTAATGTCTACAATACATAGAAGTAACAAAGCCTCTTTGTTTTAGGATTATTCATTTTGGAATAGTTATGGTGCACTAGGACCCCACACTGCCTCAAATGGCCTTAGTGCTGGTATTCTGGTATTTTAGGAACAACTTTTGCTGAACCACATGAATGTGTTGGGAAGGCAGTCTCTAATCAGCAATGATGGGGTCCTTCTCGCTTAGACAGGGGACCAAGAAAAAAAAAGTTGCACATAAAAGAATAATACACAAACATGCGGCAGTCTGTTATGCATCTAGCAAATGATCACATTTTCTTGGAATTAAAGTGGAATTCCAACAATTACATTATTTACATTTCTAAATTGTGGTATAGTGTAGACAGATTTATTGCTGTGCTCCTATTGGGGAGGATTTTTCTCAATTCATCCCACTGACTTTGGTCACCACGACCAGAAGTGTCAGAAAATGTCTCCAACAGGGACAGTAGCAGTAATAAAACACTTTTTTTGTGGAATAGAAAGGATTTAAAATCTCTGCCAGTTTTTTTTTTTTATTGCTAGCTGTGTCCACGCTGGAAGATGTCCTTCACTTCCTGATGCTGGGAATGGAAGAAAGAGTAACGGCGCCCAATGTGAATGAGGCAGCATTAAAAACCTGGAAGAGATATCACCCCTCTCCGTTCAGTCGAAGCTATATAAAACAGTTTTAGCCAAACTTAAATTCTAAGCACAGTTTCTGGATTTCCTGGAGAGTTTTTCGAAGTCCATTAAATGATATTGGGATATTGTTTGTCATGCCTTCAAAAGTGGATATATCAGTAACTTTACATGTCTGCAATATTAAATTCCTGACACGTCACTATAGGTTAAAATTTATATATATATATATATATATACAGTTGCAAGAAAAAGTATGTGAATCCTTGGGGTTACGTGGAGTTTTGCATGAATTGGGCATAAAATGTGCTCTGAACGTCATCTAAATCACAACAATAGAAGAACACAGTCTGCTGAACATAATACTACACAAACATTAGATGTTGCCATGGTTTAATTGCACATAACATGTAAACATTCACAGTGCAGGGAGGAAAAAGTATGTGAGGCCCTAGCTTAATGACTTCTCCCAGAGCTAATTGGAGCCAGGAGTGAGCCAACCTTGACTCCAATCAGTGTGATGATATTGGATGTGTTGCTGACAGCTGTCCTGCCCTTAAAAAACACACACCTGTTTTGGGTTTACTGGTTTCAGGAAGCACTGTCTGATGTGAACCATGTCTCGCAGAAAAGAGCTCTCAGAAGACCTACGATCAAGAATTGTTGACTTGCATGAAGCTGGAAAGGGTTACAAAAGTATCTCCAAAAGCCTTGATGTTCATGTGTCCACGGTAAGACAGACTGTCTACAAATGGAGAAAGTTTAGCACTGTTGCTACTCTCCCTAGGCGTGGTCATCCTGTAAAAATGACTGCAACAGCACAGCACAGAATGCTGCATGAGGTAAAGAAGAATCCCAGAGTGTCAGCTAAAGACCTACAGAAATCTCTGGCACATGCTAACATTTTTGTTGACACATCTACAATAAGGAAAACATTAAACAAGAATGGAGTACATGGGAGGACACCATGGAGGAAGCCATTGCTGTCCAAAAAGAAGATTGCAGCACGTTTGAAGTTTGCAAAAGAGCACCTGGATGTTCCACAGCACTACTGGCAAAATATACTGTGGACAGATGAAACCAAGATTGAGTTGTTTGGGAAGAACACACAACACTATGTGTGGAGAAAAAAAGGCACAGCACACCAACATCAAAACCTCATCCCCACTGTAAAACATGGCGGAGGGAGCATCATGGTTTGGGGCTGCTTTGCTGCCTCAGGGCTGGACGGATTGTTGTCATTGATGGGAAAATGAATTCCAGAGTTTATCAAGACATTTTGCAGGAAACCGTACGACCATCTGTCCGCCAACTGAAGCTCCGCAGAGGATGGGTGATGCAACAGGACAATGACCCAAAGCATACAAGTAATTCAACAAAACAATGGCTGCAACAGCACAGAATATGCCTTCTGGAGTGGCCCAGTCAGAGTCCTGACCTCAACCCGATTGAAATGCTGTGGCATGACCTTAAGAGAGCGATTCACACCAGACATCCCAAGAATATTGCTACACTGAAACAGTTTTGTGAAGAGGAGTGGTCCACAATGACTCCAGATCTTTGTGCAGGTCTGATCTGCAACTACAGGAAACGTTTGGTTGAGGTTATTGATGCCAAAGGAGGGTCAACCAGTTATTAAGTCCAAAGGTTCACATACTTTTTCCTCTCTGCACTGTGAATGTTTACATGTTATGTGCAATTAAACCATGGCAACATCTAATGTTTGTGTAGTATTATGTTCAGCAGACTGTGTTCTTCTATTGTTGTGACTTAGATGACGTTCAGAGCACATTTTATGCCCAATTCATGCAAAACTCCACGTAATCCCAAGGGGTTCACATACTTTTTCTTGCAACTGTATATATATATATATATATATATATATACAGTGAGGAACAGAAGTATTTGAACACACTGCGAGTTCTCCCACTTAGAAATCATGGAGGGGTCTGAAGTCACATTGTAGGTGCATTCCCACTCTGAGAGACAGAATTTAAAAAAAAAATTCAGGAAATCACATTGTATTATTTTTAAAGAATTTATTTTTCTTGCACTGCTGAACGTAAGTATTTGAACACCTGAGAAAATCAGTTTTAATATTTGGTACAGAAGCCTTTGTTTGCAATTACAGAGGTCAAACGTTTCCTGTAGTTCTTGACCAGGTTTGCACACACTGCAACTGGGGTTTTGGCCCACTCCTCCACACAGATCTCCTCTAGATCTGTCAGGTTTCGGGGCTGTCGCTGAGCAACAAGGAGTTTCAGCTCCCTCCCAAGATGTTCTATTGGATTTAGGTCTGGAGACTGGCTAGGCCACTCCAGAACCTTGATATGCTTCTTACGGAGCCACTCCTTGGTTATCCTGGCTGTGTGCTTCGGGTCGTTGTCATGTTGGAAGACCCAGCTATGACCCATCTTCAATGCTCTGACTGAGGAAAGGAGGTTGTTTCTCAAAATCTCACAATAAATGGCATCCTCTCCTTAATACAGTGTAGTCGTCCTGTCCCCTTCGCAGAAAAGCACCCCCAAAGCATGATGTTACCACCCCCATGCTTCACAGTAGGGATGGTGTTCTTTGGATGCAACTCATCCTTCTTTTTCCTCCAAACACGACGAGTGAAGTTTAGACCAAAAAGTTCTACTTTGGTCTCCTCTGACCACATGACTTTCTCCCATGCCTCCTCTGGATCATCCAGATGGTCATGGGCAAACTTCAGACGAGCCTGGACATGTGATGACTTGAGCAGGGGAACCTTCCGTGCAATGCATGATTTGAAACCATGATGGCGTAGTGTTCTACCGACAGTGACCTTTGAAACTGTGGTCTCAGCTCTCTTCATGTCATTGACCAGCTCCTCCCTTGTAGTTCTGGGCTGATTCCTCACCTTTCTTATCATCGGTGATACCCCACGAGGTGAGATCTTGCATGGAGCCCCAGTCCGAGGGAGACTGACAGTCGTCTTTAGCCTCTTCCATTTTCTAACACTTGCTCCAACAGTTGATCTATTTTCACCAAGCTGCTTGGCAATTGCCCCGTAGCCCTTTCCAGCCTTGTGGAGGTCCACAATTTTGTCTCTGGTGTCTTTTGACAGCTTTTTGGTCTTGCCCATGGTAGTAGTTGGCGTCTGACTGACTGTGGGGTGGACAGGTGTCTTTAAAGAGCTCAGACAGGTGCTACTAAGTTAGATTAATGAGTGGAGTAGAGGTGGACTTTTTAAAGGCAAGGCACAGTAACAGGTCTTTGAGAGCCAGAATTCTTGCTGTTTCTTAGGTGTTCAAATACTTATGTTCAGCAGTGCAAGACAAATAAATTCTTTAAAAATCGTACAATGTGATTTCCTGAATTTTTTTTTAAATTCTGTCTCTCAGAGTGGGAATGCACCTACAATGTACACTAGGGCTTTTGAAAACAAGAAGCTTCAAAAACGTGGATTTTAGGCACGTCAGGTGCTTGGCCATTTATTTATTTCATTGGCCGATATAGTTATTTTTTCTGGCCATTGAAATGAAAAAACACTTAAGCACTATACACTAGTGCGTAGGTGCATTTAGATGTGTTTATACTTGTTTACATGCATTTAGAGGGATTGGGCGTTTTTTCTGGCCAAAAGCTCCTCTTCTGAATGTGATTTTGGTGCATTCAGATTTCTGACCCTAAATGCCCCTGCATCTAAACTCCCTTAAAAGCCTATGTGTGCATGGACACATAGGCTAACATAGGGGAGTGTTTAGGGGCATAAAAAAAAGTCAACCGCCTGTAAAACAAGTATTTGATAGCTGCATTGTGCATGGGGCCAACACTGTGGCAATATCTTGGCAAACACTAAGTGGCAGTGTCTTTGAGTTAATTCTTCAGTGTCCCCACCCAGAAGGGCCATATGAAAATAAGAGGTGCTCTCGCCTAGTAATGTTCTCTGCAGACAAAGAAGAATTGGCTCAAGCTTGAATGCAGTTTAGCTGTTAAATTATTAGTATTATTATAAAGGGAGACAGTACAATTACAATACATTTAGTACAGAAGGAATAGGGTTAAATGAACTTCATAGGTGGTAGGAAAGGCAGGATAAGATGGAATGCCCTAATACTTGATGTAGTGACTTTGACAGCTTTTTAGGCTAGAAGTCACTGGGTGGGTCTCAGCATTCAGTATCAGAAATAGCCTTCTCCTTTTGAACATCGGCTAATTAGCTTGAGATTCTAGTGCTTTTTCCTTCCAGTGAAGACTCTAGAATAGAACAGACTTTGGTCCACATGGCCTTCAGGCACGCAGGATACTTACAGAGGACTAATGCCCTGTAGGCTTGAGCTCCAGCCCTGAACCCTCAAATCAGGAACACAGTCTTCTTAATACCTCCTCTCCCTAAAGGGTAGGACCACATAAGGGCCTTCTCCCTTTAGGGAGGGTGGCTGAATGACCCTTCTGGAACAGGATTCAGCTGTTTTGTCAAATCCTGGTCCAAATCATTGATAACAAAGTCATCTGGGATTTGCCAGCTGAAAAGAAAAGCAGAGCTCCCAGCCTCACACACCAAACACAGGTATCTGAAGAGTTCTCCGTAGAGTGACTTGCAAACATTGCAAAACTGAAAGTCCTTGAGCACCAAATTCCATGACAGACCTTCTAAAATACACATGGCTACATTAGCGTTAATGCAGTTTTAGAATAAAAAGTATCTCTTATGCCTTCTTTTAAGTACATTAATGCTGCTGCCTTAAATTTTCATTGAAAGGTCAAAAAACAAAGTCCTTCAAGAACCAAAATCTCTCAATGTGCCCATGCCATATACCAATATTTTGAAAATCAGTAATTACATAAACATATTCTTGCTCTGCCTCTCATTTAGTGATGTTTGAGCCTGGAAATAGACTGCTCAGGCACCAGACCATTTTTTGTGGGATGCAGTAAGGAATGTGTTTATATTCCCACAGCTTGAGTTGGTGATTGGCATAGGATCCCTGGCGGGTTTCAGCTGCATTTGCAGACTGAATGCAAATGCAAAGGTATGATCTTGCATCGTAAGGTGTCTTGTATAGGTTTACTCAAAAATGGATCTGCAATTTACCCATATTAGACAAAGTAACAAAGTTTACTTTGCAGTGTGGAGCAAAAGCTATATGTACTTTCCTTCCCTGCACACCCCTGCCCCTCTTATCCACTACCCAACCCATTCAGATCCACTGGGCAAGAATCAACCTGCTGTGCAAAGCCGAAACCTACACAGACTTCCCTCATGCGCCAACACTTGGACTTGCAATTGGTTGTTAAGGTACCAAGAGCTAAATTAGGGAGGCGGGGGACATCCAAAGTCTCTTTTGCCAAAAAATTCTTGTCCCATGCACCCAACAGTTTTTCCTTTTCTATGTACCATGCATGATGCATGCTCAGAATGTATATCCTCAGTGGCTGTCCAATCGGCAAACAGGAGTTTTGGGAGACCTGGAAGAAGCAGCAGTGGAGATGGTGGAGGTGGTGGACAGAACAGGAACTGAAGGCTAGACCAGTCAGTGCTGGTGGAAGGCACACTGTGGTTTCACTGTGTCTCCTTCATTGGGCTCCTGTGACACTCCTTTGTCCTGTAGTGACATAGGAGCAGACATCACAGAAGGAATCACAAAGTGCAGAGGTGGATCAGGCATTCAACACTCCAAGAATGCTCAAGTTGCCTCGGCAAGCTTAGCTTTTCAATAAAGCAAAGATTGGTGGTGGGAGACGTATTTATTCTGTTCTTGCAGGGGAAATTTTTTTCAATTATAACTTCTAGAAACAGACTTCTATTGTTGTTGGCTGCTAGGGATCTGTTTTATTGCTTTTCTTGTTATCATTAACAAATTGCAAGCAAATTATTACTGTACTCACTAAAAGGGGACAGTGCTCGGAGGTGGTAGGGGAGGAGGCAAGGGGTGACTTAAAGGGGGGGAGTACTCACAGCTATTCTTTGAGAAAAAAAGTCCTCATTATAACCAATTTTACTGATTTTTGGTAGAATGTAGGCCAGACCTCTTGGTTCAAAGGTGCAAAAAATTGTGTTTTTGCCAAGAGTAACTGTTATACATTGGAAGCCACCACCTGACCACCACACAACCCTGCTTAGAATCTAAAACAAGGACTGAGAGAAGAAAGTGTTGTTTTTTATTTGATCTGTTAAAGGAAGAAGTATGTGTTTGTATATTTTTTAAGGTCCTTTTTTACTTAAAATTGCAGCCCAAAAATAGAATCACGAGTGAAGGAAATCAAGCATTCATAAAAGAATGTCACACTCAAGCAAAATAAGGCTAGGTGAAAAAGTGGGCAAACATATTAAACACGAGACCTAGTAAATTCTCTGTAAAATGTGTTATCTTCATCACAGAAGAGGCAGCCAGCTCACTATTCATATACAATTTGAGAAAACATTGTGAGCTCAAACTCGGAGAATGTTGTGTTCTGCAGCCAGTTGGCCAAGCTTTAAAGTCGTCATATTGTAGAAGGTGATTTCTGACTTTTGTTTAACTAAAGTGAAATATAATGAGAGCCACATTTCAAGACTTGCGCAGCCTGGTTTCCATTTTCATAAATGTCCCTGTTTGTGAAGGAACGCTGCGTCACTGAAAGTTTGTACATACAGAATCAACTGTTCCGTGTCTTCAATGGGGGTAGTGATTAGGGGCCTCGTGTAGAAAGGTGTTTGAGAAATAGATGTAGTTATGTACTTAGCAAGGTTGAAAAGGCAAGTGTTCATCAAGGTCAATCTCTCATAAATTGTAGCAGCTTTGTCTGAGAGTAAGGAAAAACTTCCGTCCAATAACAGACGACCAAAAAGCTAGCATTTTTCAAAGAAAGATCAGCAATGGCAGCCACTGAAATTTCTCATGACTGGTTTCCTTTAGACTGAAGATTTAAGGGGTTTATTTATATTTGTTGCAAATATATTTAATATATGCACTTAAAGTGATACTAAAGCTTCATGTTTTTTTTTAAATAACAAACATGTTATATTTACCTGTTCTGTGCAGGAGGTTTGCACACACCTGCCCCGATCCTCTTCTTTTCGGGCCCCCCCTTGGCTCCTTCCCTTCAAGCAGTGCTCCCAGAAAAAGCTGCTTGCCCTGGGGCATCACTATGAGCTTGCTCCCAAGCAGCTGCTCTATGCGTCTCTAAGCCCCCGTTCACATCAAGCCCGACTTTGAAACTGATTTCAAAGTCGGAGGACCCACCGATTTCAGGTGCGATTTGCAAGACAATGCACATCGCACCAAAAGTAGTGCATGTACTACTTTTGAAATCACTGCGGCTCCGACCAAGTCAGAACCGCATTGATATGACCGCTCTAATTGCGGACAATAGGGTGCGACTTGGCATACAATTTTCAAGTAACAGGGTGTGCAAATTGAATGCCAGGTCTCCTCCAGTGTGAACCAGGGCTTAGACACATAGAGCCGTGGCTCCCCCCCACCCCCCCGGCTCTCTCCTCATTGGTTGTGATTGACAATGGGCTCCCGCTGCTGTCTTAACCAATGAGAAGGGAGAGTCCCCATACAGCCAAGGCTAATGTGCATATTTCTGGATAAGAGGGGGCTCAGATAAGGATTGGGGGGCTGGGGGGGGGGGGCACTGCACACAGAAGGTTTTTTATCTTCACGCATAGAATGCATGAAGGTAAAAAACCTTGAGCCTTTAGAACCATTTTAAAACTGGTTACAATATCAAGTCATGTGAAACTGAACCTAATACTACTGTTGACTTTTTTTTTTGCAAAATAACATCTTTTATAAATTGTACAACCAAGGTGCTGCTCTCATTTTTCTAGTGTTCAAGTGCTCTCATCAGAGGGTCCAGCAGGATACCTTGATTGATAGAGAACAGCCTCCAGGACTTCTAAACGACATATCACTATATAGAAAACTACCATAGAGTTCAGCTCTCCTACACCAGATATAAAAACTAAGTTTACAGGTTTTCCGGCAGAGTGTTGACAACATTTGCTGGCCACTGCTAAAATCACTGTACATGGTGTTGACAATGCCTAGTACTGGTCAGCATGAAAAGCTCTTCTACTCATCATAGCCTCATTGTAGTTGATCACAGGAGGAGAGGGAATTCTTACCATGATGTCAATGTATCTTTAGTTACCACTCACCGGCCAAGAAGCTGCACACATAGTTGTTTCCACCCAAAACCACCTTCCTTGAATCGCTTCACCATCGCTGGCTTGCTTACAAGGAGAAGTCCTATCCTATCCTTCCACTATCCTTATGAGCAAGCCAGCAATGGCAAAATGCATCAAGTAAAGTTGTTTCGGTGGAGACAACAATTTATGCACTGCCTTTATTTTTTGACTAATTAAATACATGAAGAAGAGCCATGTTTCAGGGTGCTGTTTATATTTTTTATACCATGGTATTTTTTTTTTATGTGACACTAAGATATAGCAATATTCAATCCAGGAAAATTGACTGTGTGAGTTGGAGAGTAAAACATTGCCTTCTACTTAGAAGTGTATCTAGAGACCAAACTTTTTTTTTATTTTGGATAAAATGGGGACATATTTTATCTGCTCTTGTCAGGTACTGGTGTCCAAGACTTTTTTTCCCCTAATCCCGTCTCTGGGACAACCATTTCTCCAGACAGGAAGGAGACAGAAATTGAGGGGAAATCTCCCTAATGGTCCCAGATAGCAGTAAAACCTGAGGGAAGTTCTAACCCTTCCCCACTACATCCAACACTAAAGAAAAAGGTTTTTACTATGGATAAGTTATAAAAAAAATGTTTGGCTATGCATGCACTTTAAGATACACAAGGGTGCTCAGTTGGGCTGTGTTTCTGTATAATAATTCAAAACTGAACCACTTTATTAAGTAATCTTTTTTCTTCATGTGCTCTAGGCCAGCGTTTTTCAACCACTGTGCCGCGGCACACTAGTGTGCCGTGAGATATTGTCTGGTGTGCCGTGGGAAAAATTGCAATTTCATCCGTAACATGTGGCCTCGGCTCACAAATAGACCAATCATTAGAACAGCAATGGGCAAACTACGGCCCGCGGGCCATATACGGCCCGGCGGACCTTTTAATCCGGCCCGCGGAGCGTGATACTGTCAGGATGATCTGTCCCCCTCGACGTATCTGCGCATGTGCCGGAGATCGCTGATTGGCTGCTAATGCCTGAAACTGGCACATGCGCAGATACGTCGAGGGGGACAGATCCTCATAGGAGACAGATTTTCATGCTACACCGGAACGGCGAGAGGAACGCGCGGAGCAAAGGTAAGTGAATTGACACAGGGGGGGCTTGGGGACTTAATATGGGGGATGAATTAATATGGGGGATGAATTACTATGGGGGATGAATTACTATGGGGGATGAATTACTATATGGGGGATGAATTACTATGGGGGATGAATTACTATATGGGGGATGAATTACTATGGGGGATGAATTACTATAGGGGGGATGAATTACTATGGGGGATGAATTACTATATGGGGGATGAATTACTATGGGGGATGAATTACTATATGGGGGATTAATTACTATATGGGGGATGAATTACTATAGGGGGGGTGAATTACTATATGGGGGGTGAATTACTATGGGGGATGAATTACTATGGGGGATGAATTACTATATGGGGGATGAATTACTATGGGGGATGAATTACTATATGGGGGATGAATTACTATGGGGGATGAATTACTATATGGGGGATGAATTACTATATGGGGGATGAATTACTATATGGGGGATTACTATGGGGGATGAATTACTATATGGGGGATTACTATGGGGGATGAATTACTATATGGGGGATTAATTACTATGGGGGATGAATTACTATATGGGGGATTAATTACTATGGGGGATGAATTACTATGGGGGATGAATTACTATATGGGGGATGAATTACTATGGGGGATGAATTACTATATGGGGGATTAATTACTATGGGGGACGAATTACTATGGGGGATGAATTACTATATGGGGGATTATTACTATGGGGGATGAATTACTATGGGGGATGAATTACTATATGGGGGATGAATTACTATATGGGGGATGAATTACTATATGGGGGATTAATTACTATGGGGATGAATTACTATATGGGGGATGAATTACTATATGGGGGATTAATTACTATGCTTACTATGGGGGAATATTACTATACTTACTATGGATGACACATACACATCATTCATCTACTCTTGGTCCGGCCCCCGGGTCCAATATATGAACCCATTGCGGCCCTCAAGTCAAAAAGTTTTTCAATAAATTTTTTTAACATTTTCTAATGGTGGTGTGCCTCGTGATTTTTTTCATGAAAAAAGTGTGCCTTTGCACAAAAAAGGTTGAAAAACACTGCTCTAGGCAACGTATGCTGAGTGGGAGCCTGGAGAAGATGTGGAGGTCAAGTGACACCAGCTTTGGAGCCAGTTTAAGGGTTCATGCACACTGACTTATAAAAAACCTGCTTCTACAAGAGTTTTTTGTTTTGTCTGTAAAAGTAGTTCAATGTTATCCAAGTGTCCATGTATTTTAGGACATTTAGAGGCATTGTTCAGATTTAGTGTTTAGAGGCAGGAAAAAACCCTTCTGGTTTGCCTAGTATGCATGGAGGGAACGATGGGCTGGAGAGAGTAGGAAGGTGTCATTGGGAACAGAAGGAAACCAGATTAAATCTACATTTTTTTTGAGACCCATCCTGCAAACAATACACCAATTTCCTTCTAGCTATTAGCTGCAGCAGTTGTTTAAAAAAAATGCATTCTAAAGCCCCATGTACATGCAGTATGTAAATTTGCGGTCATGTGATTTGCTGACTGGTTTATCTTCTTGACTACTGAATGGGAGGGACCCTCTTCAGGTATCCACCTCCCTGCCTGGGTGATTTGGAAATTTGCCACTGGCTGTCCAGAGGCAGGAACCTCTAAGTCCCAGAAGACTGCAGCTGCTTGAAGACATCAGAAAGAAGGGTCACCTGTCAGCAGCAAGTTGGATCTCCAATGCTGGATCACTGCTCTTCTTTCCTTGGAGGGCTCTGTTTACAGTCATGTAACTTCAGACTTGGGGGAGATGTTCGAGGAGTTTTAATTTTTGAATAGTTAATGAGTGGAAGGGGATGGAGGGCAACATCAGCCTGGATACAGGCTGTAGGTATTTGTAGAGATGGCAGAATTGGGATTTAAAGTGACCCCAAACAATTTTTTTAAATGTATTCTTAACCTAGTGTCCTCCAAATGTCCACATTCCTATTTTTTTGCTGTTACGTGAATTCATTTTTAAAACCACATGAATTGACAACATGGTATAATGAAATACATAAGCGGACACTACCAGGAGGAGATCGTTCTTTGGATCCATCCAAGGCTTATATACAGGTGAAACTCGAAAAATTAGAATATCGTGCAAAAGTTCATTTATTCAGTAATGCAACTTAAAAGGTGAAACTAATATATGAGATAGACTCATTACATGCAAAGCAAGATAGTTCAAGCCATGATTTGTCATAATTGTGATGATTATGGCTTACAGCTCATGAAAACCCCAAATCCACAATCTCAGAAAATTAGAATATTGTGAAAAGGTGCAATATTCTAGGCTCAAAGTGTCCCACTCTAATCAGCTAATTAAGCCATAACACCTGCAAAGGGTTCCTGAGCCTTTAAATGGTCTCTCAGTCCGGTTCAGTAGGAATCACAATCATGGGAAAGACTGCTGACCTGACAGTTGTGCAGAAAACTATCATTGACACCCTCCATAAGGAGGGAAAGCCCCAAAAGGTAATTGCAAAAGAAGTTGGATGTTCTCAAAGTGCTGTATCAAAGCACATTAATAGAAAGTTATGTGGAAGGGAAAAGTGTGGAAGAAAAAGTTGCACAAGCAGCAGGGATGACCGCAGCCTGGAGAGGATTGTCAGGAAAAGGCCATTCAAAAGTGTTGGGGACTTTCACAAGGAGTGGACTGAGGCTGGAGTCAATGCATCAAGAGCCACCACACACAGACGGATCCTGAACATGGGATTCAAATGTCGTATTCCTCTTGTCAAGTCGCTCTTGAGCAACAAGCAACGTCAGAAGTGTCTTACCTGGGCTAAAGAAAAACAGACCTGGTCTGTTGCTCAGTGGTCCAAAGTCCTCTTTTCTGATGAGAGCAACTTTTGCATCTCATTTGGTAACCAAGGACCCAGAGTAAGGAGGAAGAATGGAGAGGCACACACTGCAAGATGCTTGAAGTCCAGTGTGAGGTTTCCACAGTCTGTGTTGATTTGGGGAGCCATGACATCTGCTGGTGTTGGTCCACTGTGCTTCATTAAGTCCAGGGTCAACGCAGCCGTCTACCAGGAGATTTTGGAACACTTCATGCTTCCTTCCGCAGATGAGCTTTATGGGGATGCTGACTTAATTTTCCAGCAGGACTTCACACCTGCCCACACTGCCAAAAGCACCAAAACCTGATTCAATGACCGTGGGATTACTGTGCTTGATTGGCCAGCAAACTCGCCTGACCTGAACCCCATAGAGAATCTATGAGGCATTGCCAAGAGAAAGATGAGAGACATGAGACCGAAACAATGCAGATGAGCTGAAGGCCGCTATTGAAGCATCCTGGTCTTCCATAACACCTCAGCAGTGCCACAGGCTGATAGCTTCCATGCCGCGACGTATTGAGGCAGTAATTGCTGCAAAAGGGGCCCAAATCAAGTACTGAGTACATATGCATGCTTATACTTTTCAGAGGTCTGATATTGTTCTATGTACAATCCTTGTTTTATTGATTGCATGTAATATTCTAATTTTTTGAGATTGTGAATTTGGGGTTTTCATGAGCTGTAAGCCATAATCATCACAATTATGACAAATCACGGCTTGAACTATCTTGCTTTGCATGTAATGAGTCTATCTCATATATTAGTTTCACCTTTTAAGTTGTATTGCTGAAATAAATGAACTTTTGCACGATATTCTAATTTTTCGAGTTTCACCTGTATATATATTGCCTCATCCCATATCGAATGAAATGTGGGGGACACGTCATAATACTTTAACTTTGGCCTTAATGTGGTTTGGGCCATGATTGGCCACTAATCTTCTATTCCTAAAGTCTTGGATAGTGTGTCTATATACATCACCTCTAATTCCCTCCTGGCCCTTTAAAACTGTATTTTTGCAAGTCGCATGGGTTGTGTGCCAGGTTTGACCACATGTTATTTAGCCCCCCCGTGTCCGCTGTGGGGGAAGTGGCACCCCTCTATGGTCTTTTATGAGCATGAATCCACATTGAGCATACTGTGATTTTTCCTCCTGAAGAAGCGGATTATGTCCACGAAACATGTAGGGGAGCAAGCAACATCCCTTGGGTTCTATCATCTCAGGGGTGTTAATGTATAGCATCTGTGACATGTATTTCATTATACCATGTTGTCAATTCATATGATTTTAAAAATGAGTTCATGTCATTTTTAATATTATGTGTAACAATAAATATATCATTTTTATGTTATTGTGTTGTTTATGGGTATCGAGCCCATTTATTCTGATTTGGGGTTATTCCCCTCCAATTTTCATATAATAATTTTGGATGATGGTACCTCTATATTTTTCTGTATAGTTATTATCGGGCTTCCTGTTAGAGTGTGGCTACAAATTGTTCTCCATGACCTCATTGGACCAGGAATGGAGTCATCCTCTCTTGCTCTCTCCCAAAATGTAGACACAAAAAATCCTGCGCTGACACCCTGGACTTTATAGTTGCTGTCCAAAAAGCCTAAAGGATGGATTTTGGACTATTAGGGGTTATTTACTAAGGCTCAAGAGAGCAAAATCTGGTGCAGCTCTGCACAGAAACCAATCAGCTTCCAGGTTTTATTGCCAAAGCTGAATTGAACAAGCTGAACTTATTTATTATTTATTTATTTCAGGTACTTATATAGTGATCATAGCCATCACATTTATATTGTACAGTCACATCAGTGCCTAACCCTCAAGGGGCGTACAATCTAAGGTCTCTAACTCACATTATATGATATTTATTATTATTTATTTATTTCAGGTACTTATATAGCGCCATCAATTTTACGCAGCGCTTTGCATATATACTGTACATTTACATCAGTCCCTAACCCTCAAGGGGCGTAAAATCTAAGATCCCTAACTTATATTCATTCAGTGGGGCCAATTTAGAGAGGACCCAATCAACCTACCAGCATGTCTTTGGAGTGTGGGAAGAAACCGGAGTACTTAGAGGAAACCCACGCAGGCACAGGGAGAACATGCAAACTCCAGGCAGGTGGTGCCATGGTTGGGATTCAAACCAATGACCCTAGTACTACCAGACGGAAGTGCTAACCATTTAGAAGCTGATTTGTTACTATGTACAGCTGCACCAGATTCTGACTCTACCAGTTTTAATAAATCTCCCCCATTTTTTTTTTAAAGTTCGTGGAGGTGCGAAAAACAAAAACTTGTAAGTGCAGTGGCATCCCTAGGGGGGTGCGGGGGGTGTTAAACAACCAAACGAGAGGGGGGTGCGGGGGGTGCAGGCCACATCGGGTGACACCATTACAGGGGTGTGCAGGAGCAGGATGCCAGCAGAGCTTCTGGGCTCTGTGAAGGTCTTGGTCAGTTATTGGGGTGATACCAGATTCCCGGCACATTGACAGCTGCCCCCAGTGTAGCGGTAAAATGAGTATCCCGGACCCGTGAAGATATGTATCCCCCGAAACAACTGAGCATGTGCCGGTTTCAGGCTGAAGAAGTCAATCGCCGATCTACGACTTTAGCACAGAGCTGCCACAGTTAACCCTTTATAGGCTGCAAACCGTTGAAGCTGATCCTGCAGATCAATCACTATGGGTTGCAAGATCAGTTAACCTCGTTTGGGTTCAACCTATATGGGGTTAACTGATCTTGCAACCCATAGTGATCTGCAGGATCAGCTTCAGCGGTTTGCAACCTGTAAGGGGTTAACTGTGGCAGCTCTGTGCTAAAGTCGGAGATCAGCTTCTTCGGCCTGAAACCAGCACATGCGCAGTTGCTTCAGGGGATATATATCTTCGCGGATAGTCATTTTACCGCTACACTGACACCGTTCCTTTCTCTCTGGAGGGGTGACACCACGTATTACCGCACCGGCTGACACCAACCCTAGGGATGCCTCTGTGTAACTGAACAAAAAACATGCAAGTGCAAAGCACAAACACAAAAAAGTGCACTTAGGGGTGTGCTTTAGTCCACCCCCGAAGGGGTAGGACCTCTTCCCTGATCCAATCTCCCCCATAGTGTACATAGCGCACATAACCATAACTAGTGTGCACTGCTCATTCCAAACAAAAGGTAGGGAGCAGGGAAAAGACGGTTGAGGGGTTCACAGAACACATTGCAAGGAGGTTGAAAAAGTAAGAAATTTAAAAAAAAGTAAACTTTTACAAAAAATATATTTTCAGGGACATTGAGTAGTGGCTGTGTATGGATTGTTTCTGGAGACAAGGATATCGTTTAGTGCCACTTTTTTGCTTCGTGCCACTTTTCATTATAGGTTCATCGGATGATATGCATTCTTCTGGCTCCTGCACCTCTCCAATCTTAGAGAAACTGAAGTATAAGTTCCTTTGTGGTTGACGAGGCAAGGAGTGACATGAGCTGTCTATGAGCACTTTAAGCACTACAGAATTTGCTGGCACAATATAAATGAATGAAATAAAATAAATATAACCGGGTCTCTAGATTGAATATATGTCTACTCCAAAAGACAGCTTCCTCATAACGGCGTAGATGGAAAACAAGTAATTTTGTGTCTAGCGATGTGTGGGTTTGTCTCTGCTCTGTTTATAGTTGAAGGTTGTAAAGCTGTACAAACCTCTATTGATCAGAAACGTTATTTAAACAAAACCTACCATATTTATTTGCTCTGTTCGGCTAAGTCAAACAAAAAAGGGACAGTCTTTAAGTAAATCCCTGCGTGACACTGCTGCCGTGAGGCTGATTCAGTCAAGATACAGATGTTTCCAATCTATACAGTTTGTGTCTCACATCCACATGAGATGCAGCAGGCTTGATTTGGGGTGGGAGTCCTGCCAGCCAGCAGATACATTGTTAACTCTTACGCGTTGGCTCGGTGAAGGCTTCATTATAGCCGCTTGCTCTAGGGCAGAAGTGAAGACATATTTTTTTCTACTTCTGACTTCATTTCTTTCAAAAATATTTTGATCTATAACCAGATAAAATAAACATTTTAGCCTCATTTACCCAGCTCATTTGTAGGCTTCAGTTCATCAAAGGGAGATAAATATTTAAGACATACAATATTTTTAGGTCTTTGCTGGAAAACAGGCCTTATTTTACCTTTTGCCTTAACTATCATGTAAGTCCTCTTTTAAACTGAGCAAACACTGTACAAGGACATGTAAGATTTGTTTTTTTATTTTTCAGCTGCCCATAATTGAAATAAATCAGATAAGAGGACTTTGTCATGTGCCACCAACTTGTAGCCCAACTCCAACCAAAACTTTTTTTCAGGAAGGGTAATAGCAGACTTGTCCAACCCCATGTCCCAAGATGGCTATGAATGCAGCCCAACACAAAATTGTAAACTTACTTAAAAACATTGATTTTTTTTTTTTTAATTTTGTAAAAATGTGCGGCCGAAGAAAAATTTGACAGTGCCTCTATTAAGCTTTTATAAGTTTTATCATCCCAAAGAAAAATATCCTACTTTTCACAATCACACCCTATTCATGTCTTCAGTTTTCGAGTTTGTGAGCAACTGTTCTCAAGGATGAAGCACCCGAAGGGCAAAATTAGAAACAAAATATCCAACGAGCACCTTGAGAATTCATTGAGAATTGCTATTAAAGCCATTAAACCAGATATTGATGCATAGCTTATCAAAAACAGTGTTAACCAATTCAATACCGTGCAATTTTACACCTTCCTGCCCAGGCCATTTTTCAGGTTTCAGCGCTCTCACACTTTGAATGACAATTGCGCGGTCATACAACATTGTACCCAAACTAAAATGTTATCATTTTCTCCACACAACTAGAGCTTTCTTTTGGTGGTATTTAATCACCGCCGGGGTTTTTATTTTTTGCTAAATTAACAAAAAAGACCAAACATTTTGAAAAAAACACGTTTTTGTTTGTTTCTGTTATAAAAGTTTACAAATAAATAATTGTTCTTCATAAATTTAGGCCGAGATGTATTCTGCTACATGTATTTGGTGAAAATAACCCAAATTAGGATGTATTTTTTAGTTTGTAGGAAAGTTATAGAGTTCACAAACTATGGTATAGATCTGAAAATTGATCAATCCTGAAGTACTGACAGCCAATCTAATTTCTTGAGGTCCAAGAATGTCAGAACAGTACAGATATCCCCCAAATGACCCCTTTTTGTAAAGTAGACAGTCCGACGTACTTCATAAGAGGAATGGCGAGTTTTTTGAAGTTGTATTTTTTTTGTCATAATTTTTCGGAAAATTAAAAAATTAAAAAAATTATTATCACTATTTTTTTTTTTACATACTGTCACCAGTGCAGTACAGCATCATCATATAACTGGAATGGCGGTGATCAGGGACACTGACTGGTGACAGTATGAAAAAAAAAAAAATATATATTTTTTTATTTTTTTATTATTTTTAATTTTTTATTACATTTTTTTTTTTTAAGATTTTTTTTTCATATTTTATTATGACCAAAGTAGTACAATGTTACCATAGTAACATTGTACTACTTTGGGAAAGTGATCAGTATTTTTTTTTTTTTTTTTTTACACAATTTGCTTATAGCAAAGAATTACTTTGCTAGAAGCAAGCATTTACCTGAATGACATCGATTCATTCAGGGTTTTTTTTTTTTTTTTTGTGCTTAGCTGTGATTTGGCCACAGCTAATCACCTGACATGTGCATGTGATTAGCTGTGACCATTCACAGCTAGACACTAGTATACAATGGATGGCATGAATGAAGCCATCCATTGTATACAACTGTCATGTGACCTGCTGTGATTGGTCACAGCAGGTTACATGGTACCGGCAACAGGGGCCGGTATTCAGATCAGTCATCGGTCGTGTCTGAGGTACACGGCCGGTGATAGAACGCGCCGCTCTGCAACCACACGAACTGCGCATGTGCGGGAGAACGCCAAATGGCGTACACCCTGGAAAGCTAATGCATTTTTGCGGCCGCCAAATGGCTATAGGCCGGGCGGCTAATGAGTAAATATTGTGCTAGTTTTATGTTGCCCTCTTTTAGTTTTATAATAAAAAATATTACAAAAAAATGAAGTTCTATTATTCAGATAGGTACATTATCTACAGTTAGGTCCATACATATTTGGACACAGGCACAATTTTTGGCACAACTTTTGGCTCTGTATGCCACCACAATAAATTAAAATGAAGCAATCCAAATGAATTTGAAGTGCAGAGTTTCAGCTTTAATTCAAAGGGTTGAACATAAATATCAAGTACAAATTTTAGAAGCTACATCCATTTTTTCACACACTCCCTCCATTTCAGGGACTCAGGTGTAATTGGACAAATGAATATAATCATAAATAAAATGTTCATTTTTAATATTTTGTTGAGAATCCTTTACTGGCAATGACTGCCTGAAGTCTGGAACCCATGGATATTACCAAAGACTGGCTGTCCTCCTTTCTGATGCTTTGCCAGGCTCTAACTGCATCTGTCTTCAGTTGTTCTTTGTTTGTGGGTCTTTCTGCCTTTAGTTTTGCCTTCAGCAAGTGAAATGCATGCTCAATTGGGTTCAGGTCAAGTGATTGGCTCGGTCATTACAAAACATTCCACTTATTTTCTTTCAAAAGCTCCAGGGTTGCTTTTGCAGTGTGTTTTGTATCATTGTCCATCTGTACTGTGAAGAGCTGTCCAATCAACTTTGCTGCATTTGGCTGAATCTGGTCTGACAATATATCTCTAAACACTGCAGAATTCATCCGGCTGCTTCTGTCTTCTGTTACATCATCAATAAACATAAATGACTCAGGAAGCCACTGGAAGCCATGCATGCCCATGCCATCACACTGCCTCCACCATGTTTTACAGATGACGTTGTGTGCTTTGGATCATGAGCTGTTCCAAGCCTTCACTTTTTTCACTTTTTTCTTTCCGTCATTCTGGTACAGATTAATCTTAGTTTCATCCATCCAAAGAATGCTTTTCCAGAACTGGTCTGGCTTTTTTAAATGGTTTTTGGCAAAGTCTATTTTGGCTTTTCTATTATTCAGGCTTATGAATGGTTTGCACCTTGTGGTGAACCCTCTGTATTTGCTCTTGTGAAGTCTTCTCTTGATTGTAGACTTTGATAAAGATACGCCCACCTCCTGTAGAGAGTCCTTCACTTATCTGGATGTTGTAAATGGGTTTTTCTTTACCATAGAGAAGAGTGTGCGATCATCCACCACTATTGTCTTCCGTGGACGTCCATGTCTTTTTATGTTGTTGAGCTCACCAGTGCGTTCTTCTTTCCTCAGAATGCACCAAACTGTTGATTGGACACTCCTAATGTTGCCGCTATCTCTCTGATGGATTTGTTTAATTTTTGAAGCCTTACAATGGCCTGTTTCACTTTCATGGAAAGCTCATTTGAACACATGATGTAGATTCACAGCAATAGATTCCAAATGCAAATACCATAATTAGAATCAACTCCAGACCTTTTACCTGATTAATTGATGAAGAAAAAAAGAAGGAGTAGCCCGCACCTGGCCATGAAACAGCTTTTTGATGCAATTGTCCAATTACTTTTGGTCCCTTGAAAAAGGATAGATGCCTACTCTTAAAACCTGTAATTCCTAATCCCAATTTGGATGTACATACCCTCAAATTAAACCTGAGCGTGTGCACTTTCAGCCCATTATTTATTTATTTCAGGTACTTATATAGCACCGTCAATTTACGCAGCGCTTTACATATATATATTGTACATTCACATCAGTCCCTAACCCTCAAGGGGTGTACAATCTAAGGTTTTATCCATTATATAACTATAGCTTGAATATGTTTTGGTAAATACCTGAAAAAAACTAAAATTGTGCCTGTGTCCAAATATATATGGACCTAACTGTATATCAGTGATTGGTAACATGTGATCGGTAACATGTGATCTGCTAGACTTTTTCTGCTCATCAGCTCTCCTTATTGTTAGTGTATTTTATGTGTGGCCCAAGACATTTCCTCGTCTTCCAATGTGGCCCAGGAAAGTCAAAAGGCTGGACACCCATGGGTTAGAGACTGACAACAAACAATAGTAAATCTTCCTGATGTCGATGCAGACAATACCAGATCCTGTTCTTGGTATATTTGGTTTGGACATGCCTGAACTCACCTATGTTATTGCTTAGCAGGGGTGGACTGACAACTCATGGGGCCCCCGGGCAATAGGGGATCATGGGGCCCCTGTATCCTTGCCCAAACTCACAAAAGCCTATGAAAAAGGTACCAGGGGCATCTCATGGGGCCCCCTACTGACCCCGGGCCCTCGGGCAGTGCCCCAGTTTCCAAATGGTCAGTCCGCCCCTGTTGCTTAGTTAAGTTATAAAGAAATACCACTACTCAAATATATGTTGATTTTCTCTATACATTTTCAGCATTACTATGCCAGTGAGTTTTTGGCAGTTCCCCTTTAAGGTGCCATGGGCCGGATGTGCAGATCCTACACTATACCTGGACCTTTTTGGACAAGTGTGCTTTTAATGCTATTATTTGATCTTCAATTTTGAACAAATAATTCTACTATGAGTCTTATATTTCCCCATGTATGTTATTCATTTTTTGCTTTACACTGTACACCAGCCACTTTATTAGGTACACCTTGCTAGTGCCAAGAAAATACCCCCCACACCATTACACCGCCAACCTGAACCGTTGATACAAGGCAGGACCCAACCATCTGAATGTTGCAGCAACCAGTCTGCCCATTCTCCTCTGACCCCTGACATCAACAAGGCATTTTTGTCCACACAACTGCTGCTCACTGGATATTTTTTCTTTTTCGGACCATTCTCTGTAAATCCAAGAGATGGTTGTGCATGAAAATCCCAATAGATCAGCAGTTTTTGAAATACACAGACCAGCCCGTCTGGCACCAACAACCATGCCATGTTAAATCCCAAAGCCACTTAAATCCCTTTTCTTCCCCATTCTGATGCTCAGTTTGAACTTCAGCAAGTCGTCTTCACCACATGTAGATGACTAAATGCATTGAGTTGCTGCCATGTGATTGGCTGATTAGCAATGTGTGGTACCTAGCAATTGAACAGGTGTACCTAATAAAGTGGCCGGTGAGTGTATATTGACAATATAATCTGTTATATTGTGTTTCTTTTGTTATAGCACCCAACTCCTAATGAAGCTTAGATGGAAAACACTTTGAGTATGAGGTATTCCTTCATCAAGCCACAAGTTGAAGTATATTCATAGTGAGTTACATATACCAAAACCACAGTGACTTTTTTTGTATTTGCTGGTCCTTGATTTAGCTATTTAGGGTGTCAATGAATGCAACCATTTACAGTCATGTATGATTTTTTTTTTTAGCTGGGCTTTTAATATCTACATACTGTTAATGGTATTGATTTTGTTCATTTTTTCCTCTATGTGTAAATCTTTTGCTGAAGAGTCATACCTTAAAAATCCAATTCCTTTACCAAAAAAAAGTTTGATGTATGTTGATACAGACAAAAACAAATGTTTAGTACAGTAGGGAAGATTTAAAGAGACATAGGGACAGTGTTGCAGCAAGAGCCCCTATGACCCAGTTATACTTATCTTCACATTGCAACTCTGTCACAATGAGTGCTGTGAAATAAATTCATCTTGGTGCAATTTCCACTCATTAGGCAGCTTATATGCACATTAAAGTGTTCCAATGCCTTTGGATTTAAAGCTGAACTCCAGGTTTGATCATTATTACATACGTACATTGGTCCAGCTTTGTGTATGCATATCTCTTACCTAAGGGGCCACTGAGAAAACTGACAATTACTGTAGTAGTTGCTGCTACAGTGATAGCCACTGTCTTCCAGGTCCTGTGCAAGCAGCTTCCATTCGAGATAGGGATTCACTACAGGGATTCACTTGCCTGGCACTTTTTAATAAATACAAAGCATTTTCTGATTGGATGAGGTGGAGATTATGATCGTACAACCCCTCCTCTCCACCTCATCCAATCAGAGAACAGCTTGTATTCATTAAAAAAATACAAGGCATTCTATGAATGGTGGTAGTGCCATATGAGCAACCCCTTGTGGTCACAACCCCCAGAAGAATGCTGTTAGCACTGTAGTAGCACCAACTATTAGAGTGATGGGCAGCTTCCCCAGAAGTTCGTCTGGTATGAGATACAGTATGCATATCTACATTATGTCAAGCTGGACCAATTTGTACAATAAAGATCATGTCTGGAGTTCAACTTTAAACCAGTAGAAAAATAGAGACCGTCACGCTGAAAGATAACAGCCAAAGGTGTCTATTTTCAGTAAAATAGTATGCTAAACAGTTGTAAAGTGAGACGATGCCTTCTGAGGGTTTGGAGGTGCCTCCTTCACCAGGGCTTGCAGTGTTGGATATTGTGAATGATACAGATAATGAATAGTCAGGGGAGACAGTATAAAGAAAAAATGAGTATATGGCATGCTTCTTATCAACTGATTATTGCAGTATGACAGTAACAAGCTGCTAAGAATCTTGCTATATAGCCTTTTATTTTTTCTTAATATTCTTTTCCCTGTAACCATTTTTAGCAGACGCTGTTGAAATGAAACACCTTTGGACTCTTATCTTTGAGTGTGGCACTTCATATTGTTGTTTTGATGTATAGTAACTGGAGACAGCGTTTCCGTTCATTTGGGAGAATGGGACCTTTCTGTGAACTTTTCTAGCAGTACCTAAAGCACTTAAAGTGGAACTTTACTTATAACAGTTTGATAATAATTTATGCTTTTAGCACAAGAACATACGTGTCGTATAAATTGCCTCCAGCATTGCTCCTGTTTCTTCTAGCTGCAGGCCACCATTTAGTTGAAGTCCAGTGCAGTTACTTCCATATTGGAATCTCTCCATCTCTCCTTAGTCTCAAAAACTATATGTCACTTTCTGTAATTAAAATATGTACATTTCCAGCCTTGATTGTATGTTCTGGCTCAGACAGAGAAAAAGGCTGCCAGAAGCTTTACAGTACTGAAGTTCACAGGCTGCCTGTGAGAGGGAAATGAGAGACTATCAGGGGGATAACATAAGACACTATCTTTGCAAGTTTAATGCTTTTGAGTCTCCCTGGCAGCAGAGTTTGTCCTGTCACCTCTCTTGCTTTTCTTTCCTCTTACCTAATCTGTGTTTCCTCAGCACAGTCTGTGTGGCCCCTTTTTTCTTTCTTCCCCTTTCAGCAACAGTTAATCTTAAAGCTGTCATCTGATTGGCCTCTAGTGGCTCTGAATTTAGGCACAGTACTGAGAATCGAGAGCAATTGAGCATATGAAGAATAGGGTGAGACAGTGATTTTAAACAGTATAGGCACCTGTTTGTAATATTTTACATAGTGTGACAGTGTGGCGATCTGTCACGATGTTGAAAGGTTATTTTACCCAGGATTCTCAACAAGGCAGGTTGAGGGGCTCTGGGGTACGTGTTTGATACAGAGGAAAGTGGCTTTTCACTTTCCTCATTTGTTTGTAAGGTCCATTTTGGGACCTGGAGCCTGGAGATTTCAAAGCTATTTGGGAGGGATGAAATCTCAAATCCTGGGACCAGGTTTTGGGAATGGCCAGGATACTGATTGCTCAAGTGTGCATGGCTCTCTTCTAGAGTCAGGACAGGGGTTCTGGGCTCCATCCCGGCAGACGGAGTCAGGAGGGCTCCACCCTGGCAGACAGGAGTCAGGAGGGCTCCACCCTGGCAGACAGGAGTCAGGAGGGCTCCACCATGGCAGACAGGAGTCAGGAGGGCTCCGCCCTGGCAGACAGGAGTCAGGAGGGCTCCACCCTGGCAGACAGGAGTCAGGAAGGGTCCACCCTAGCAGACAGGAGGTCTCTGCCTTGGAGTCAGGTGGGCTTCACCAAGGAGAGGTGGAAGCCAGACTAGCTGTGTGCTAGTAGCCAGCTGTGTGCGAGAGCCATATTTTGGAAAGAGTCTGTAGGAGACAGACATAAAACTGCGTACAAGCCAGGAGGCTGAATGTTCATTTGCATGTGTTTGATGGTGAATACCCCTGCGTGGGAAGCTTTATGGAACATTTTCTTTAAATAAAAGTGGGCTAAAAAGGCCTTAAAAAAGAAAGCGAGTTGCTGTGTGCGTTTAACAAAGCTCTACCATTTGAAGCGAGTTCCCACAATAGTTATACCTGCAAAAGAGGCCAGCCTGAAGTGGTCTACCAGGAGTTAATTTTCTGACTAATGTTCCACTTTAAGTCCTGTCTGGAGAGCTGAAAGAGCCTTGGGGGCAAGCTGCACATGCTCAGTTTGGTGTGCATTGTTAGATACTTTTTTTTTTCTTGGGAGAGTGCATATGATCAGCACAGGGCCATTCAGCACTGTCCAGACAGAGGGTCAGGGGTCATGCAGCCTCATAGGACAATCAGGGAAGAATGAAAACTACTACTACAGGCATTTCCCAGTGCTCTGCTGAATACTGATAGAAGTCACAAGACTGCTCTAACTGCTGATGAGAAAAGTACCATCTTCAGTGAATGTACCATCTTCAGTGAATATCCCAGCACCCCGGAAAAGTTTGATTATTGGCACTGGTTATCAGCTCTCAGTATCACTGGGAAGATCACCCAATCCCCGACTACACACCTGATTATACCTGAGGGACCAGGGCATGTCCAGGAGCTTATGTTACAACTCGCTTTTCATTAGCGCTTCCGGTGAGTGCGCATTCTATATGTTTATATTTATGCATCCAAATGGAATCAGTATTCTGGGACTATATAGAAGTTTTTTGAAGATATCATCAGCTTTAAGAAGTTCATACAATTTTGGACATTTTATATCTTTGTACTTTTCATGACTATATGTTTCTCATAGATATTTTTATTATGTTTATTTTAATTTTATATGCTCATTTTCTGAGTAATATTTCTCAGTATTATTTGCGTCACAAAACGCATCAATCATAAACATGCATTTGGGAGTTGACATTCATTATCCATTTAGCACTGCACTATTTTTTATTGATTCATTTGAGGGCTTTCTTGGTGTACCCTTTAGTGTGTTCAGCTGCTCATTACCGTTATCAATATTAGCGCTCGCTCCACTATCTATACATCTTTGAATGTTCCACTTTAAGTTGGACTTTGTTGCATAAAGTAGGAACCCCAAATGAGTTACTTTGTACCTTGTCCCTGGGTAGTTTTACTTACCTATTTAAATCCTTGGATGGATTCCAAACACTGATACGCAAACATGGCAGGCTGAAGTACCAGCCTCTGGTAGAAGTTCTTGTGTCTTCCCTGCACCAAAGTTTAATAGAAGTCCAATTGTTGCTCCGGTGTCCCAAACTCCATTGCCCTTTATTCAGGAACTGCATGGGTTAGGCCATAATAATTCCAGCAGCGAGTCTCTCAGCTCTAAAAGCTGATTTCTCAAGATCAGAGCTTACACCCAGGATTTCGGATTCAAGACCTTTCCAAAAGGTTTCTCCACTGGGCATAAACTTCTCTGTGATTGAATAGCAGTCGTGTATTTGAAGTAAACCCCCTCATCATGCAGAATATACAACACAACCCTCTAGACGACTCAACAAAGGTTGTTAGATAATACAACTAATGGAAACCCAAAAGTGCACATAGCAAATCTGGAAGAGACTAAGTCAGTCCTCGGACATATATTTAATAAAGCACCATAAAACCAAGTCATTGTATTTTCATTCAATAGAATACAATGCTTGGATCTGCAAATACACAATTTGACCATGTAAAACAACAAGTGTACAGCCCTTACAATGACCTGAAAGGGCCATATTTGTGCTGTTTGACTTTTTCTACTGAGAAATAAATGCCTTGGAGATTTTAAAATAAAGTTTCTCGCTATAAGTAGAGTTGGCAGCTAGCAGAGAGTTTTATATGATCCCAGGCTGTGTCTTTTTGGCAGAGGCTCTTGGAGTTTTTCCATCATGTTGTATTTTAATGTAAATAACATGTATTTATATTTTTGCTAAGGAAAATATTAAAAAACATAACTGATTGTTGGATATCTATTTACTGTTCTCTACCAGGATAGGAATTTTTTAATAAGGGAAAGGGATTTAAAGTGTAAGCTTACCTTTTTAGAAAAAGTGAAAAGGTGACCATAACTGTGCACCCTCCCCACCCCAAGTCCCTGCTGTACTTACCTCTGTGGGCGATGAGCTGACAGTGCCCATACAGCCGTTGCAACGATGAAAGGGAATTCCTATAAGGCGACTAGTGCAATAATAAGAATAGAAATGTGCATAGGTGTATCGCTCATAAAAATGAGCATGCAAGCATTCCTGCGCACATATGTGTGCACGCACAAAGGATCGTGCCTACAGTTTGGTGCCAGATAGACTATTTAAAGGACGCTCTTGCTCATTGTCAGTGCTGAAAAGGTGAACTAACCCTTTAAAGTAGTTCTAAAGAGAAAATATGTTTTTTACCCTAATGCATTCCCTGCATTGAGGTGAAAAATGTTCCAGTATTTGTATTACCCCCATCACCCCCATACTTACCTGAGTCATCACTTGACGATATGCAGCGGCCCTCTCCCACAGGACAGAGAGGCAGCAGCTAAAGCCATTGTCTCCTGCTTCTGTCAATCAAATCTTGTGAGTAGAGAACAGGGGTCGGGCTGAGCCATACTGTGTGTATCTATGGATGCACACAGCCTGACTTGGGAGTGAGTCTGTCTGGGCGCCCCCATAGGAAGTGGCTTCACAGAGAAGAGGAGAAGACAAGAGCCCAATTGGGGGACCCCAGAAGAGGATGATCAAGGCTGGTGAATATAAACTTGTTTATTAATTTAATGAAAAAAAGCCTTTACAACCCCATAAAAAGTGGACTTTATCTAAAGCTCTTTCTTTATATTGAGAGTATACTGTACATACAGTACATGTTTTGGTTTAATTCAATGGACTTGCGTAGTTTTGTACTGGATTAACTGTAACTATAACTAACTATACTGTAGTCTGATTTTTGTATGATAGTGCTGGACCAGTAAAAGTGAGAATTGGTTCTGATAGATAAACAGTGAAGTGCATCTTCCTTCAAAGAAGCTGATCTGAAATTAAAGTATAGTGTATGTAGATCTTGTTCTGGTCTTGGACTACTTCCTCTCTGATTGCAACAAAAGGATCATTCAGCAGACAATAAACTTTTGGATGGTATTGAGGAGTGCCTACTACAAAAGTGTCACTGAAAGGTACTTTTGAAATCTTTATTGAGAACACGAAATACAGCCAATGCATTCCAGGGGAAAGGCTTCCCACTTCTTCAGGGCTTGAGAAGTAGATTTTCTTAAAATCTTGATGGAATGCAGGAGAGGACCTATGTTAAGGCTTGATACAGATTATAATTTGCTAAAAGCACTAGAGTGGCTGGCTATGTTGTAGAGCACACTAGACAAAATCTAGTCTCCATCATTTCAATTGTGCCATTGCCTCCAAAGAGTTTCCAGCCCCCCCCCCCCCCTTAGCCATTACTCTTTCTTTACATCACATAATATTATTGGACTATTTTTGCTTCTGTTTCAGTTTAGCAAAGAACATCTTTTACTGCTTCAAGTATTTTGAAATTCAGAGTCACAACACTATTATCAATAGGTTTGCAGAATCAACCACTAGCTTTTACAACTCTCTCAAATTCTAATACCAACATTTCCCCACTTTACATTATTCTACCTACGTCCATCCAAATGCTTTTTATTTCTTGTAAATGTACTGACCCTTATTTTATTGAATAATAAAGAGAAAACTTTTGTGACAAACAACTGCAGGTTTATCAGTTTGTTGGTGGTGTTTCAGTTTAACGAGTGTTTGCACTTTTTGACTTCTGTTTTGATGGCTTGATGCAGCTTGACATATTTGGTCTCAACCGATGAGGGCTTCTGCCTGCAGCACCCTAAACCACCACACAAATTCCAAGCAAATTGGATCATGCTTTGCTGGGTTTTTTGCTTTCCTCTGGATCAACTGTGGGTATAGGATAAAAACTTTATTTTTTTTTGGTTTTAATGGTTTAACTGGATGGACTTTTGTCTTTTTTTTATCCAGACTAACTAATACCGTAGGCATTCGTAGACATGATTTATTTACATGTCAGTATGGATACAGAATTTATGGAAATGCACATTATAAGTGGTTTCTACACATAGAAAACCCAAGGATGTTCTTGGATTTCATAGTAAAGCTATCCACTGCTCTATACTGTCCTTAAAGCAAACTTGTGCCTAGACCATGGAATCACCCAAAGCTGCCCAAACATTATAAATTGTACCTAAGTACTCTAAGGATAGTATTATATAAATCTCCATTTTCTATTCATTGTGCTATTATAACACCTTGGGCGTTGTCATATTGAGTTCTTCTCTTGTGTTCCTTATGTTATTGCAACCCTGTAAATAGAAAATTGAGCTGGTCAGTCTACTCTTTTAAGAGCTTCTGTTTACACTGCACAGGTGTCAGGGAGGGGGAACAAGTGGGATTAGTGGGGCAAACAGAGAGTAGGACTTGAATACAATTCCCTCTGGCTATGACATTTCAAATAGAATTACTCCATGGTACCTGCAGTAATATGAGTCGTAGAAAACCTTTATTAAAAGTACTGTAATGCTAAGCATGCATATTTATTTAGTTGGATTCCCCTAACCTGGCCATAGGTTTGCTTAAAGTTACACATTTAAAAAAAAAAACTTAACTTTTTAAAATTTTTGTAAGCCCAAGAAACTCCTGTGGATGACCTGTTTCGTAATGACATCACTCTAAGGCTATGGTGGGCTGTGCATTTCACACCTAGGCCTTCAGTAATGTCCTACCTAAATTATTCCAGCAATTTTTGGCTATAACCATAAAAGTCAGTACGATAAAAAGGGAGACATGGAAAAAGCTGGGCCTGGATTAGCCAGGGTTGACTAAAAAATGTAAATAAACTGCATTATGCTCACAAAAATGACTGATTATTTGTACACAAAATCCATCCTCCTTTCTTTCCTCAAGAAGAGTTCAATTACTCTATTGTACAGGTTATGTGTGCATTTCAGTTCCAACAATAAGTTCTTTTCTATCAGTAATGCTAAAAGTCGAGTCTGTCCAGTAGATGACCCTGGAGTTGCCAACTCAAAATCTGATTGGTTAAAGCAACAGTTTCATTGCCATTTTCTGTAAGCTACTGGAGCCAGCACTGTTGACTCTGAAGGCCTCAAGGCTGATTTCTTTGACCCTGGCAACACATAATGGCTATCATGGCTGAAATATACTCTATATACTAACATAAACATAATCTACCGCAAACAGCGCAACCAAGAGAAAAGCTATGAAATGAAGAGAATAGACTACTGGGAATAGTTTAAGATATATTCATGGACAAGTATATTAAAATGTAAGTCAGTGATTCTGATAGTTTAGGCAGTGTTTAGGCCAGCAGAGAAGGTCTTGCTAGCCCTGATGGCCCACCACTGCGCTAAGGTCCCTTCATATAACAAATTTAAATAGAGATTTTTTTAACACTTCATATTGATTAATAGGATACATTTTAACAATACCATGCCATCGTTATTAAAGTGGGCCTTATAGTAAAATGCAAGGTCCACTCAAATTTCCTAGGCCCCCTCTCCTTAGAGTAAAATCTGTTAGATTGTAAGCTCCAAGGAGCTCGTAACCCTCTTGTATTGAACTGTATTGTTGCTGTTTTATCTCCTGTTATATTGTAAAGCGCTGAGCAAACTGTTGGCGCTATATATATCCTGTATATTAATATTCATAATGTACCTGTAAAAAAAACTAAATTTATACCTACCTTACTCCTGTGTTCTGTATCACTGGGCATGACATCACCATCCTTCTGGCTATGACATGATGATGAGGAGGAGCTGCCAAATACAATGTCTTCCTTTCAATGTGATAAGAGCCCCCCATAAGATAAATAGACATATATTATAAGTTCATAGGAGTCTTCAAAACTGTGAGCCCTTGATACATAAGCATTATCTTGTGCAGCCCTAGTTCCAACCCTGTGGTAATAAATTCTAAACTCGAAGAACCACCAGCATGCAAAAGTTTAGAAAGAGTTCAAAAACACTCCTTTAGGCTGCTTTGAAAAAAGAATTACCCCTTGAAGACAAAACAGCCATCCTGCTTGGAAACTGGTATCTGAATAGAATAAACTTTTTTCAAAATATAAATGTAGCTTATAACTGCTTAAAGGTTTCTTCATAAGTTAATATCTCTTTTGCTCATATGCTGCAGATGATGCACACAACAGACGTCTGAATATCACCATATAAAATCTACAGTACAATAGGCTGAACACAGCCAACTTATACACAAATCCTATGAAACCTATCCTTCTTGCAACAAAAAAATCACAAGTTCTAAATTTAAATCTTGTGGAAAACCACAAAGTTATATTTGAAGAAATCAGATTATGATGCATAAACTCTATCCTAATACAATTTGCATTATCGTGCCATCTGTAAGCTAGAAAACTATTTCCTTTATTTGTAGAATATAAATGTAAAGAAGCATTCTTAATGAGAAGGAAAGCAGGGTCACATGTGGCATGGCAAATAAGGACTCTTTATCAGCTGCATTAATCACAGTATTTATGATAGGTTGGGCCTGTTAATAAGTGGAGCCAATAGTAACGACTCTTCATCTGAGTGCTAAGTAGTGTGGTTTGGCAGCAAGTATGTTCAATGTATTTGTTTTTTCCTTCCTTTCTGGCTAGACCTGGTTACTGTAATTCAACACACCCGTCTCTCTTGGATGTTAGGCCACTGGTTGCAGGTTACTTCAGTGTTGAACAAAGGATGAGTTAACTCATGTGTGCCCAAGTCGATTCTTGGAATCTTAAAGTGCATGTAATCCCTAAAAATTAATCTCTTTTATTTTCTCCAATTGAGTCTGATAATTACCATTGAAACTGTTCCATAAGTGCAAAACATATCTGTTGATCATGCCAGAAATTCAGAGTTATCCTATGTAAACTTCCTGTGTTACCTCAAGGAGTGCAGTTTGCCCTTCCAGTTCTTATCTTGGACTACAGAAACAAAACTGTAGCTGCTAAACTGTGGAGATGAAGAGACAGGGAGGAATTCATTAGTTTAGCTAACAAAAGGGGGGGGGAAAGTCCTCTTTTTTGGTGGGACTTTAACAGCACAATTTATTTGTATGATAAATTTCAACAATTCAAAAGAGAGTTTTTATTAAAACAGTATGAAATTTTATTTTTACAATCTTCAAAAATAAATATAAAGCTACAATACATATTGCGACGGTGTCATCAGAGATGGTATTGCAAATCTAATCATGGATCATGCATGGTTCGCAGTTGACGCATTTCGCAATCAACAAAAATTTCTTCTTCAGAAGTGCTCAAGAAGGCATGATGCATGATTCCATGTGAGGTCAAAACCACCAGGAAATATTAAGAACAAATTGTTATGTGAACACAGCCACGGATTCCTCATATATCTCAGGCAAAAACGATGAAACAAAAGTTAATAAAGAAAAAACTGAGACCAGTGGATGAAAAATGCCGCCCAAACACCTCCTGAAGAGGCTCCACCCAAATGCACTTTCAACAAGATTACCTGCTGGTTGCTACTGATAGGGCAGTGCTACTATGAGTCCGAAGCGATGACCACAAAGAACTTGTGTGAGAAAGTGTTGATGACCTGATAAAAATCAGGATTGAGATGTGAAAGACAGCCCAATATGGGGCAATATACCAGGTCTATCCAAGAAGCATGCTTGATGGCTGTGAGCACTTTCCCCCCCCTTGTATTCGGTCGGGATGTTGGCACTTTGTGTATTATATCCCTTCCTCTCTCTATTAGTTTAGCTAAAGACAACTAGTCAGGGCTGACTAGTAGTTAAAGTGGTAGTAAAGTCTGCTTTTTTACAAGTACCTATAGATCAGCCTTATAGTAAGGCTTACCTGGAGGTACAGTGAAAATCTCCTAATAGTGCACCTTTTAGGAGATATTCGCATTTGTAGCAGCAGGTGACATTCACCGGTGCATGTGCACTGCTCTCTGAATGGATGGTGCACTGAGTGTGCTGTCCATTCAGAGTGCATGCCCGGGAGTGATGTCATCGGTGGCTCAGCCATTCAAACAGCTGAAGCCCGCAAACCTGGAAGGAATACGGGGTGAAGATGGAAGCCTTAGCAGCAATGACAGCACGTCACTGGAGAAATCCTTTTTACAAGTCGTCTGTCATAACATGCTAGTAGAAAGTGGAAGTAAACCCACTCTGGTAACTTTTACTTACAGGTAAGTCTTTAATAAGGCTTACCTGTAGGTACTGTAAATATCTCCTAAATGTGAACCATTTCCTGTAGATGTCACCGACACATGTGCACTGCGCTCTGAATAGATGGTGTACTTTCCATTGAGAGAGCCGTGCCCAAGCCAAAACTCCCTTCGCGCATGAGCAGGAGTGACGACGACGCTGCTCAGCCAATCAGCTCGCGAATCCGGAAGACCAGATGCGGATGGAAGCCTTGGGGAGCTGTGACAGCGCTCTGCTGGTGGACTTAATTTTCAGGTAAGTCTTTCATAGGAGAGAAGGGAGAGAGAAGATTTTTTAGAATTTTGTGGTGAAATTTAATACCACTTTAACCTGCAGGGGAACTTTTTTTTAAAATAAACTTTACCACCACTTTAAGTCCACAAAAATCGTGTGTTTTGTCAGCCCACAATAGCAAAGTAGGAACCTAGTACATTTTTTGGTAAATTAACAGCCATTTTCCTGTATTTTAAAGAAATAAAATATTGTGGAATGTGCATGTATTGCAGACAAGTACTGCATAGATTCTAAAGGACAACTGCACCTTTGAAAATTTTCCAATTACCATCACCGCTTGCTTTTTGTATCCAATGATTAAATAGAAGGCGCTTCCTTAAAATTAGTCAACCCTTGGCTTGTCCCCCATGTTCCTGCTATGTCCAGTGCTGCCTCCTCCATGTTAACATTGGTATACCATTGAAACAGGTTGGTGCATGGGCAATTGGTGTACTGCGAATCTTCATAGACGATAATGGTAGTCTCATACTGCCTTTGGCTGACTCCTGATCTTTCATCCAGTATCCTTGAATCCCTGTAAACAGATGGCCCATGCACCAGATCAGTTTAAAGGAAATGTTATTATTTTTCCATCAAAACTACAGTTTATGCTTGAGTTCAACTTTTGGCTCTGAGATGCAAGGCAATTTACAGTCTCATAAACGAATAAAAGGAGGAACCATCCATCTATCTAAAATTAGTGTTCTCCTTGCCTACCTAGCACAGTCCAACAAAATCAAGGAATCTGTGGTCCCTTTTCAAACATCCAGGAGTTGCACAAAAAGACATATAGACAGGAAGGTTATTCTTTCTATACCTTCTTCTTTCCTTTCTTCATCTCCTGGGAAAAGCTGCCCAGTGTAAAGCTATATATTGATCTACTTAATGCTTGCACAGGGCTAAGGACTGTTTACCCAATACCGTGTAGGCCAGGCCCCAAGCATTAATGCTGTTAAACAACAGAAACATTAAAAAAATTAAGAGTACACAGTGCCAATACTTGAAACTGTAATCAGGCATTTTCTTCACTCTTTATGGCTGAACAGAGCAGTAGGGGATTGAGGAAATGGTATGTATGTGCTGCTGGGGAGAAGGGTGTTAAAGCCAACTTGTTGCTTTGTCTCACATGGACAAAGCATGGGTCTGCTGTAGGTACAGACGCTCATTTATCAAGGAATGCAAGGTCAGATTGTTCCCTAAAAATGATCAGAACCTCTGGAGATGCCATAGCTCACCTGTACAACATATATCATACCAATATAAGCAAAGCAGCGTAATGTTGGCTTATCTATGCATAATTAACAAAAACCAACTGACTGTCCAACAATATTTTCAAACCCTTAAAATTCCCTTTAACGGTGTTTTCCTATAGTCAAGTAGCACAAGTTGTCATTTTACTCATGGTTCTATCAAAATTATGAATATTATATGATGATCTCTGTCTGTGTATAACCAACTTCAACAGCCAGTGTGAGTTGTTTTTCAGTACAGTTGGTCAATGATGATATATGTAAGATGATAAAGGGTTACTAGAGTTTAGAAAACAACTGTTTTTGATTGTGCAAATAAATAAAATGATATGGTTCTTGATACTACGCATTATATTACAAACTTCTCATGGATGAAATTAATTTCTAGGTGTAAAACTAGACGTCCAAATTATCTCATAAAAACAACCCATAAATAGCTTAAAATTCTTAACTGCAGCTGCAAAGTTGCAGTAAGGAGTAAATGGTAGTTTGAGAGTTTACGTGTTAGAACACAACATAACGAGCCTTCCTAATTAGCACCAAAGAGAGATGATACAGCATACAGTAGTTCTTTCCATCCTAGAAGATGCTTCATTGTCTGAAACTGACTCATAGCGATGTATTGCTAAGTCAACCAACTAAAATCCTAAAGAAAAACAGGTGAAGTTTTTCCAGACTGACTTTTTGCAATGTTCTATTTTCTTTAATGGCCACCTAACAGCTTTAGAAAATTATAATCCTTCTTTAATGAAAACTATTTGATGTCCTCTTTGGATTTCACAAATAGCATCTCCACGAACAATTGACTGGTTCAATACCTTAAAGTATTTAATTAATTTTCCCATTATCTGCTTTTTTACTAATATTATTATTATTAACACGCCAAAGTCCTGGGTGTCACCCTGGACTCCCACCTTTCCTTCCTACCCCACATCCAACTGCTATCTAGATCTTGCAGGCTTCACCTCCGCAACATCTCCAAGATACGCACATTCCTCACCCCAGACACCACCAAACAAATCGTACACTTCCTCATCATTACGCCTGGACTATTGCAACTCCCTTCTCACTGGCCTACCCAAACGAGCGCTATCACCACTCCAGTTGATCCTAAACTCAGCGGCTAGACTCATCCACCTCACCAACCGCTCCACATCTGCCTCCCCCCTCTGCCAATCCCTTCATTGGCTCCCGATTGCCCAACGCATCAAATTCAAACTGGTAACTCTGACCTACAAAGCCATTCACAATGCCGCCCCAAACTACATAACTGACCTGATACCCAAATACTACCCTACCCGTGCCCTCCGCTCCTCACAGGACCTCCTACTCTCTAGTTCCCTGGTCTCCTCCTCCCACGCCCGATTGCAGGACTTCTCCAGGACTTCCCCCATACTCTGGAACTCCCTACCCAATCCATCAGACTGTCGCCTACCCTCCTCACCTTCAGGCGCATCCTGAAAACCCTCCTCTTCAGGGATGCCTACCCCAACCTCACCTAACACCCGACCTCACCTAACAACTAACCTCCTCCACTCCTCCCACCACTCCATCTACCACAGCCATCTCCTCCTGTGCCACCTTCCCCTCCCTCCTAGATTGTAAGCTCAAAAGAGCAGGGCCCTCGAACCTCTCGTGTATTGTATTGTTACTGTTTTTTTCTCATGTTCTGTCCCCCTTGCTATTGTACAACGCTGAGCATTCCCTTTGGCGCTATATAAATACTGTATAATAATAATATTATTATTGTTCAGGATTTGCATAGTACCAACAGTTTGCGCAGTGCTTTATAAAAGGTTAAACTATTTTTTAATGAGGAACACAAATAAGGTGACAACAAATCTCACTGGTAACTTCCCATATGTCTAAATAATAATTTTGGGGGAAAATGTATTTTGCTAAGCCATTGATTACTGAGAAGTATTTTGGCAATTATATTTTTGGTTATGTGTACCGCTAGTAATTTAAAAAATAAAAATAAAACAATTTTGGAGCAACAGTGTTTGCTGGCCTGGTTTGATGGGTTTTGGAGCTTGCATCAATGAGAAAATGCAGCATGTGTACTGATGCAGGTGTTTTGCATTTGAGATTGGTTTCAGGCACTTCTGAGATCCTTCCGAGTTCACTGGCAGGTACATTTGAGCTACAGTTAACCTCCTTCTAAGCTCCATTAATCTGCATTTGCATCCTTATTGACTTGCATGGGGAAATAAGCAGTTCTAACTTGAACAAAAGTCCATCCACACTGGCTCTAACAGTTATGAAGAAGAAAATAGATCTACATGGTTTCCACATAAGGATAGCACCAGCAGCTGAGTGTTTCCAAGGGAAAAAACTTTATTTTTAAAGCAAATCTATCCTCAATTACCTTGTTCATCCAGAAAAAAAAACTTTTTCATGTCCAAGCTGAGACTGCTTTCACCTTGGCTTGGAAACCTGGTTTCTTCAACTTGAAGCAGGGCTGGTTTTACCTGGCCTGTGCTTGTAATCAACAAAGGTAAAGAGGCAGTTTTTTTCCTTGTATAGTTGAGATTGTCCCCTATTATTGGCAGAAATACAATCACCTCATATTTATTTACACAATGACACAATACTATAAGTCAGACCAGGACTATAAAAACAAGAGTATCTTCTGTACAAACAGGTGATCTCAGAACAGTTGTATTGTTTTAGGAGCATCATGTGTGACTACAAGCTCTTATGATGGGAATCCAGTTTTAACTTGGGAATAAGTCTTGTTCACATATTGCACATGTCCTGTCCACCTACCATCCTCCTCTCCAATGAGAAAGTCTTGAAATTCAGCAGGACTTCCTATTCGCTCCCCTCCCCTACTCATCACACCCTCTTCCTGTCCACATTCTGAAGCCTTTTGAAGGCTCTGGTTTACTTCAGGAACAGGAAGGTTTTCGCTAGGCCTCCTAGACACCCACCAGGCCCCAGCCTTTTGCATAGGTTGGCTTGTGAGATATATGGTTCTGTTTGTAGAGTTTCACTGTTTGGGTCAACAGGCCAAACATTGGTAATGGTGTAAGTTCTTATCAAACTTTAGCTGATTATGTATATTATTCTATGGTGCATCATAGAGTAACCCCAATTTTTACACTGCTCAGCCATTAAATTTACATTTTGATGCTTGGTGCCAGTTATCTATATTACACTTAAAAGACCAACAAGTTGCTATGGTGAGTTTACAAATTCACTGCCACACATGGGTGTTTGTATTGAAAGCAGTTATATATAGAGACCAAAATGGAGTTAACTGGAAACAAACTTTTGGAGGGCAAGATGAATCATTTCACCGTCCAATACACGTGTCTCCCACATGCATGATTTGTATGTCTGTTTACAGAAAATATGATAAAACTGCAATATATGTAATGTCTTATGCAAGAAACTTCTAACCAGCTATCCATCAGTGAGCATGATTATACGTCCTGATGGGAATAACTCCACAACGTCATATCACATGCCAACTGTACTGTTGTATTTTAAACAATAAGACCAGTAAATGTAGCTAATGGGTCAGAAGTCTGAGATTTGGCAGCAGGTGGAGGATAGCAGGGAACGGAAACACTGAAATTGTTGCAGCACATTTTATGGTATTCTTTCAACAATTTGTCTCTGGCTCAAGGTAACATGTCCATTATCACAAACACAGGATTGGAAGTGGCCTCAGTGAAGAGTGAGCTAGTATTACTAGATAGATAACTCAATAGGGGATGAGCTTACTATAACAGCTGAATCAAAGGAATCTATAACTGACTACAGGAAAATCGTTTTATTTAAAGTAAAACTCCATCCAAACACCTAAATATACAGTTGATAGATACATACAGATATTGTTAAAACTAGAGATGAGCGAATCGAAGTATCCGAAGTGGAATTCGAGTCGAATATCTGAAAAATTTCGATTCGTGCCGAATCCGAAAAATAGCCTAATTCGGACGCGCGAATCGAAATTTTTCAGAAAATGGCAGCTGACATGTGCGGCGACGGAGCGGGGATGTCTGGGAAGGCGCGCAGACAAGGCGCGCTGACCCATAATGCATGCCTCAACTACATGTGATCGCATCAGCCTATCAGCAGCCAGCCAGCCAGCACTGTGTAATGGTCGAGCTATAAATAGCGGCCATTTTGGAATTCTTCATTTGCCTGCAGTTATTGAACAGAGGCAGACCGCTCTGTACTAGGGACAGGGACAGAGTTAGGGCCACAGAAACGATAATTGGGGACAGAGAAAAGTTACTTAGGGACAGAGAACCATTACTCAGGGACACAGACTTGTTAATGAGGGCCACAGAATCGTTATTTAGGGACAAAGAAACGCTAGTTAGGGCCACAGAATTCATAATCAGGGACAGACAGAATTGTTACTCAGTGCCAGAGAATTGTTACTTAGGGCCACAGAAACGTTATTAGGGCCACAGAATTGTTACTCAGGGACAGACAGAATTGTTACTGAGTGCCAGAGAATTGTTACTCAGGGACAGACAGAATTGTTACTGAGTGCCAGAGAATTGTTACTTAGGGCCACAGAAACTTTAATTAGGGCCACAGAATTTTTACTCAGGGACAGACAGAATTGTTACTCAGTGCCAGAGAATTGTTACTCAGGGACAGACAGAATTGTTACTGAGTGCCAGAGAATTGTTACTCAGGGCCACAGAAACTTTACTTAGGGCCACAGAATTTTTACTCAGGGACAGACAGAATTGTTACTGAGTGCCAGAGAATTGTTACTCAGGGACAGACAGAATTGTTACTGAGTGCCAGAGAATTGTTACTTAGGGCCACAGAAACTTTACTTAGGGCCACAGAATTGTTACTCGCACAGACACAGAATTGTTACTCGCACAGACACAGAATTGTTACTGAAGGCCACAGAACTGTTACTTAGGGGCACAGAATTGTTACTCGCACAGACACAGAATTGTTACTCGCACAGACACAGAACTGTTACTGAGGGCCACAGAACTGTTACTTAGGGACAAAGAAACGCTAGTTAGGGCCACAGAATTCATACTCAGGGACAGACAGAATTGTTACGGAGTGCCAGAGAATTGTTACTCAGGGACAGACAGAATTGTTACGGAGTGCCAGAGAATTGTTACTCAGGGACAGACAGAATTGTTACTGAGTGCCAGAGAATTGTTACTTAGGGCCACAGAAACTTTAATTAGGGCCACAGAATTTTTACTCAGGGACAGACAGAATTGTTACTGAGTGCCAGAGAATTGTTACTCAGGGACAGACAGAATTGTTACCGAGTGCCAGAGAATTGTTACTCAGGGACAGACAGAATTGTTAATGAGTGCCAGAGAATTGTTACTTAGGGCCACAGAAACTTTAATTAGGGCCACAGAATTTTTACTCAGGGACAGACAGAATTGTTACTGAGTGCCAGAGAATTGTTACTCAGGGACAGACAGAATTGTTACCGAGTGCCAGAGAATTGTTACTCAGGGACAGACAGAATTGTTACTGAGTGCCAGAGAATTGTTACTTAGGGCCACAGAAACTTTAATTAGGGCCACAGAATTTTTACTCAGGGACAGACAGAATTGTTACTGAGTGCCAGAGAATTGTTACTCAGGGACAGAGAGAATTGTTACTGAGTGCCAGAGAATTGTTACTTAGGGCCACAGAAACTTTAATTAGGCCCACAGAATTTTTACTCAGGGACAGACAGAATTGTTACTGAGTGCCAGAGAATTGTTACTCAGGGACAGACAGAATTGTTACCGAGTGCCAGAGAATTGTTACTCAGGGACAGACAGAATTGTTACTGAGTGCCAGAGAATTGTTACTTAGGGCCACAGAAACTTTAATTAGGGCCACAGAATTTTTACTCAGGGACAGACAGAATTGTTACTGAGTGCCAGAGAATTGTTACTCAGGGACAGACAGAATTGTTACGGAGTGCCAGAGAATTGTTACTCAGGGCCACAGAAACTTTACTTAGGGCCACAGAATTTTTACTCAGGGACAGACAGAATTGTTACTGAGTGCCAGAGAATTGTTACTCAGGGACAGACAGAATTGTTACTGAGTGCCAGAGAATTGTTACTCAGGGACAGACAGAATTGTTACGGAGTGCCAGATAATTGTTACTCAGGGCCCCAGAAACTTTACTTAGGGCCACAGAATTTTTACTCAGGGACAGACAGAATTGTTACTGAGTGCCAGAGAATTGTTACTCAGGGACAGACAGAATTGTTACTGAGTGCCAGAGAATTGTTACTTAGGGCCACAGAAACTTTAATTAGGGCCACAGAATTTTTACTCAGGGACAGACAGAATTGTTACTGAGTGCCAGAGAATTGTTACTCAGGGACAGACAGAATTGTTACGGAGTGCCAGAGAATTGTTACTCAGGGACAGACAGAATTGTTACTGAGTGCCAGAGAATTGTTACTTAGGGCCACAGAAACTTTAATTAGGGCCACAGAATTTTTACTCAGGGACAGACAGAATTGTTACTGAGTGCCAGAGAATTGTTACTCAGGGACAGACAGAATTGTTACCGAGTGCCAGAGAATTGTTACTCAGGGACAGACAGAATTGTTACTGAGTGCCAGAGAATTGTTACTTAGGGCCACAGAAACTTTAATTAGGGCCACAGAATTTTTACTCAGGGACAGACAGAATTGTTACGGAGTGCCAGAGAATTGTTACTCAGGGACAGACAGAATTGTTACGGAGTGCCAGAGAATTGTTACTCAGGGCCACAGAAACTTTACTTAGGGCCACAGAATTTTTACTCAGGGACAGACAGAATTGTTACTGAGTGCCAGAGAATTGTTACTCAGGGACAGACAGAATTGTTACGGAGTGCCAGAGAATTGTTACTCAGGGACAGACAGAATTGTTACTGAGTGCCAGAGAATTGTTACTTAGGGCCACAGAAACTTTAATTAGGGCCACAGAATTTTTACTCAGGGACAGACAGAATTGTTACTGAGTGCCAGAGAATTGTTACTCAGGGACAGACAGAATTGTTACCGAGTGCCAGAGAATTGTTACTCAGGGACAGACAGAATTGTTACTGAGTGCCAGAGAATTGTTACTTAGGGCCACAGAAACTTTAATTAGGGCCACAGAATTTTTACTCAGGGACAGACAGAATTGTTACTGAGTGCCAGAGAATTGTTACTCAGGGACAGACAGAATTGTTACGGAGTGCCAGAGAATTGTTACTCAGGGCCACAGAAACTTTACTTAGGGCCAGAGAATTTTTACTCAGGGACAGACAGAATTGTTACTGAGTGCCAGAGAATTGTTACTCAGGGACAGACAGAATTGTTACGGAGTGCCAGATAATTGTTACTCAGGGCCCCAGAAACTTTACTTAGGGCCACAGAATTTTTACTCAGGGACAGACAGAATTGTTACTGAGTGCCAGAGAATTGTTACTCAGGGACAGACAGAATTGTTACGGAGTGCCAGAGAATTGTTACTCAGGGACAGACAGAATTGTTACTGAGTGCCAGAGAATTGTTACTTAGGGCCACAGAAACTTTAATTAGGGCCACAGAATTTTTACTCAGGGACATACAGAATTGTTACTGAGTGCCAGAGAATTGTTACTCAGGGACAGACAGAATTGTTACCGAGTGCCAGAGAATTGTTACTCAGGGACAGACAGAATTGTTACGGAGTGCCAGAGAATTGTTACTCAGGGCCACAGAAACTTTACTTAGGGCCACAGAATTTTTACTCAGGGACAGACAGAATTGTTACTGAGTGCCAGAGAATTGTTACTCAGGGACAGACAGAATTGTTACGGAGTGCCAGAGAATTGTTACTCAGGGACAGACAGAATTGTTACTGAGTGCCAGAGAATTGTTACTTAGGGCCACAGAAACTTTAATTAGGGCCACAGAATTTTTACTCAGGGACAGACAGAATTGTTACTGAGTGCCAGAGAATTGTTACTCAGGGACAGACAGAATTGTTACCGAGTGCCAGAGAATTGTTACTCAGGGACAGACAGAATTGTTACTGAGTGCCAGAGAATTGTTACTTAGGGCCACAGAAACTTTAATTAGGGCCACAGAATTTTTACTCAGGGACAGACAGAATTGTTACTGAGTGCCAGAGAATTGTTACTCAGGGACAGACAGAATTGTTACGGAGTGCCAGAGAATTGTTACTCAGGGCCACAGAAACTTTACTTAGGGCCAGAGAATTTTTACTCAGGGACAGACAGAATTGTTACTGAGTGCCAGAGAATTGTTACTCAGGGACAGACAGAATTGTTACGGAGTGCCAGATAATTGTTACTCAGGGCCCCAGAAACTTTACTTAGGGCCACAGAATTTTTACTCAGGGACAGACAGAATTGTTACTGAGTGCCAGAGAATTGTTACTCAGGGACAGACAGAATTGTTACTGAGTGCCAGAGAATTGTTACTTAGGGCCACAGAAACTTTACTTAGGGCCACAGAATTGTTTCTCGCACAGACACAGAATTGTTACTCGCACAGACACAGAATTGTTACTGAGGGCCACAGAACTGTTACTTGGGGCCACAGAAACGTTAATCAGGGACACAGAATTGTTACTGAGGGCCACAGAACTGTTACTTAGGGCCACAGAATTGTTACTCGCACAGACACAGAATTGTTACTCAGGGACACAGAATTGTTACTCAGGGACACATAATCGTTTAATTAAAGAGTATGTCAGACAACATGCAGAGGAGTGGCAGAGGAGGCAATGTTTTAGGAGCGAGCAGACGTGGCAGCAGAGGAAGGGGTCGAGGCAGCACTATTCGCAGCCAGAGGCCAGTGCTCCCGGTGTCATCCAGCGGTCGTGTCTCCACCGACAACCCTGCCGTCGTCGATTGGTTGGCTCGGTCGTCTTCCTCTTCCCAGGTCACCTCTGACACCTACAGCCAACGGTCGGTGGGTACGTCAGACACAACCGTTAGTTGGCATGGCCCGGGACCAAGCCCACTGAAATCACGTGTCCTCTACCTGCCCCTGTCCTTTGGTGTTCCCTCACCAAGCGAAGTATCGCATGCTGTGGGCTCAGCCCCACTGTACAGTGAGGAAGAGCTAACAGAGGGCGGTCAGGAACGGGGGGAGACATCCGCCTTTTCAGCAGCCAGGCGAAGAAGTAGTGGCGAGGAGAGTGGCTCGGTAGCCGGTCTAGAGACAGGTCTGTCTCCTGACCCAGACGCAGCCGAGGGGGCTAGTAGTGAGGCGGAGACCCTACTTGATGATGAGGAGGTTGATCGCACTTGGCAGCCTCGTCGTCATCAGGCAATTTCTTCCGCATCATCAGGAGAAGAGGGTGGCAGCTTGGCAGCGAGCAAAACAGTCGGTGGGTTGCCCAGGAGACAGCAGCAGGGTCGCAGCAGTGTCAGTGGAGCCAAACGGCCACGGAGTAGAGCACCAGCTCCACTGCAGCCTACCACCACGGCCAGTAGTGGTGCCGGTGTGCACGGAGGAAGCAGCAGTCAGCCAGTGAGGAGTATCGGGGGCAAAGTTTCCTACTCGGCGGTGTGGCAATTTTTCGTCAAGCCGCCCGAGGAAGTAAACGTAGCCGTATGTCGACTATGTGGCCAGAAAGTCAAGCGTGGCCAGGGGGCCCATGTTGGGACTACAGCGTTGCGGCAGCATATGCAGCGTCGCCATTTGGTGGCCTGGGAAAACCGTGATAAAGATACGGCGGTTCTGCCCGCCCCAGCCCCCGCTCCATCACCCGCTCCGTTACTTGCTCCGTCACCCGACGTCAATCGCCCTCCATCAGCCAGTCAAGGCTCCAACACCTCTGCTGAGGGGAGTTGTCGCTCGTTGGCATCTTCCGCTCGTTCAGATGCTCCTTCTCCTGCTACTCCTCTTCACGGATTCCGTCAGCAGTCTTTCTTGGAATCCGTTTCCAAGAGACAACAGTTTGCGAGCACGCACCCGACGGTGCAAAAGCTGAACGTCCTCCTGTCCAAGTTGCTGGTGCTGCAGTCCCTCCCTTTCCAAGTGGTGGACTCAGCACCTTTCAGAGAAATGATGGCTTGTGCCGCGCCGCGGTGGAGAGTGCCAAGCCGTCATTTCTTCGCCAAAAAGGCAGTGCCAGCCCTGCATTCACATGTAGAAGACATGGTGGGCCAGTCTTTGAGCATGTCGGTCTCTGCCAAAGTGCACGGCAGCGCCGACGTGTGGAGCTGTAACTACGGTCAGGGACAGTACATGTCATTTACGGCCCACTGGGTGAACGTGGTGCCGTCACAGCCGCACCAGCAACTTGGACAGGTCACGCCGCTTTTGCCTCCACGTTTGCACGTCCTTGGTCCGGCAAAGATGTCCGCCTCTACCACCTCTTCTTCCGCCGTGTCCTCAGCCGCCACCCCCGTGCCAAGTCCCATTACCCGACCGGCATATCACATGTGCAGGGCGCAACGGTGTCACGCTGTTCTGCACCTGGTATGCCTTGGCGAACGTAGTCACACAGGGGAGGAACTTCTGAGTGTAATGAACAGAGAAATCGACAGATGGCTGTCTCCGCGCAAACTGAAAATCGGAACCATGTTGACCGACAACGGAAAGAACATGGTGTCTGCTCTGCGTCAAGGAAGGTTGTGCCATGCGCCATGCATGGCTCACGTGTTCAATCTGGTTGTCAAGCGGTTCTTAAAATCCACCATCCCACTGCAAGACATCCTTAAAATGTCACGTAAACTTTGCATGCATTTCAGCCATTCCTACACCGCAAAGCACACCCTCCTTGAGCTGCAGCGGCAGAACGGAATTCCACAGCATCGCCTGATCTGCGACGTTGCAACAAGGTGGAATTCAACCCTACACATGTTAGACCGCCTTTACGAACAGCGAAAGGCCATCACCGATTTCCTGATGTTACAAGCGGATAAAGGTACTCCCCTGTGTAACTTCGATGTCAGCCATTGGCAGCTCATGCGTGACACCTGCCGCTTGCTCAGGCCCTTTGAGGAGGCCACGCTATTCGTGAGTCGGCAGGACTATGGGATGAACGACGTCATTCCTCTGTTGCACGTCCTTGAACAAATGCTGTTAACAATGGCTGGTCAGGGTGCGGTAGACGTGGCGCACAGATCTCAACGCCACATGACCCCTGTGGGGGCAGGACAGGAAGAAGAGGAGGAGGTAGAGGAGGACATTTGTGCTCAGGAATTATTGAGTGAAATGGGTGGTTTTTCCACTCAGCGGACAGGAGTGGAGGAGCAGGAGCATCTGGTAGAGGAGGAGGAGGAGGAGACAGAGGACCCAGACGCACCGTGGCAGTATGCTGTGGAGATGGAGGCAGGGAGTCCCTCGCATTCCTTGGCACAAATGGCCCATAGCATGCTCGGTTGCTTGCGTAGCGACAGCCGAATAATAACCATCAGACAGAGGGATGACTTTTGGCTGTCCACCTTGTTGGACCCTCGCTACCGTTCCAAAATGGTGGCCTTTTTCACACCTGCTGAGAGGGAGGCCAAAATAACGTACTATAAAAACCACCTATGTAGTCAGTTGGTCTCTGCCTTTGTGCGCCAACGTCCATCCTCAGACACTGTGGGCCCTGTGCGCTCGCGTTCCGCTGCCATGGCAGCAGGGGAGGGGTGGGGTGGTAGGAGCAGTGGCAGCTCCACCAGCAGCAGCTGCCTCAGTCTGCAGTCGATGATGAGTAGCTTTCTTCACCAGCGCAGTGAGGAAACTACTAACCAGCCGCAGCAGCAGCAGCAGCATCAGGTGGACCTGGAGCAGGACCTCAAACAACAGGCTTGGGCCTACTTGGACAGCACCCTGCCAACCGAGGTAGACAATCCCCTTGACTACTGGGCAACGAAACTTGACCTTTGGCCCCAACTAGCTGAATTTGCCCTTGAAAGGCTGTCATGCCCAGCCAGTAGCGTGGCATCGGAGCGCGTGTTTAGTGCGGCAGGAGGTATTGTAACTCCGCGGAGGACACGACTGTCCACCCAAAGTGTGGAGAGACTCACGTTTGTGAAAATGAATCAGGCGTGGATTAGTCTGGATTTCAAACCACCAGTTCCTGACACAACTGACTAAATCCGCCATGAATCATGCCTCAAACATGTGCCACTTTGAGGTCTCCTCATACACTGCTGGTGTGTAGAATTTTTTGACATAGGGTGCTGGCAGATTATGGGCCTCCTATAGCTGCTGCCAGGCCCCTAATCTGCCATAGGCCCCTATATACCGCTTCCTCATGCTGCTGCCAGGTCCAGAGTCTCTCATGCCATGTGCCACTTTCAGGTCTCCTCACACTGCTGGTGTGTAGAATTTTTTTGACATAGGGTGCTGGCAGATTAAGGGCCTCCCATAGCTGCTGCCAGGCCCCTAATCTGCCATAGGCCCCTATATACCGCCTCCTCATGCTGCTGCCAGGTCCAGAGTCTGTCATGGGTCCCTGTACGGCCTCCCATTGCTGCTGTCTCCATCGCCACACTCTGCCATGTGCCACTTTCAGGTCTCCTCACACACTGCTGGTGTGTAGAATTTTTTGACATAGGGTGCTGGCAGATTATGGGCCTCCCATTGCTGCTGCCAGGCCCCTAATCTGCCATAGGCCCCTATATACCGCCTCCTCATGCTGCTGCCAGGTCCAGAGTCTGTCATGGGTCCCTGTACGGCCTCCCATTGCTGCTGTCTCCATCGCCACACTCTGCCATGTGCCACTTTCAGGTCTCCTCACACACTGCTGGTGTGTAGAATTTTTTGACATAGGGTGCTGGCAGATTAAGGGCCTCCCATAGCTGCTGCCAGGCCCCTAATCTGCCATGGGCCCCTATATACCGCCTCCTCATGCTGCTGCCAGGTCCAGAGTCTGTCATGGGTCCCTGTACGGCCTCCCATTGCTGCTGTCTCCATCGCCACACTCTGCCATGTGCCACTTTCAGGTCTCCTCACACTGCTGGTGTGTTGAATTTTTTGACATAGGGTGCTGGCAGATTATGGGCCTCCTATAGCTGCTGCCAGGCCCCTAATCTGCCATAGGCCCCTATATACCGCTTCCTCATGCTGCTGCCAGGTCCAGAGTCTCTCATGCCATGTGCCACTTTCAGGTCTCCTCACACTGCTGGTGTGTAGAATTTTTTTGACATAGGGTGCTGGCAGATTAAGGGCCTCCCATAGCTGCTGCCAGGCCCCTAATCTGCCATAGGCCCCTATATACCGCCTCCTCATGCTGCTGCCAGGTCCAGAGTCTGTCATGGGTCCCTGTACGGCCTCCCATTGCTGCTGTCTCCATCGCCACACTCTGCCATGTGCCACTTTCAGGTCTCCTCACACTGCTGGTGTGTTGAATTTTTTGACATAGGGTGCTGGCAGATTATGGGCCTCCTATAGCTGCTGCCAGGCCCCTAATCTGCCATAGGCCCCTATATACCGCTTCCTCATGCTGCTGCCAGGTCCAGAGTCTCTCATGCCATGTGCCACTTTCAGGTCTCCTCACACTGCTGGTGTGTAGAATTTTTTTGACATAGGGTGCTGGCAGATTATGGGCCTCCTATAGCTGCTGCCAGGCCCCTAATCTGCCATAGGCCCCTATATACCGCCTCCTCATGCTGCTGCCAGGTCCAGAGTCTGTCATGGGTCCCTGTACGGCCTCCCATTGCTGCTGTCTCCATCGCCACACTCTGCCATGTGCCACTTTCAGGTCTCCTCACACACTGCTGGTGTGTATAATTTTTTGACATAGGGTGCTGGCAGATTACGGGCCTCCCATAGCTGCTGCCAGGCCCCTAATCTGCCATGGGCCCCTATACCGACTCCTCATGCTGTGACGTTGCAACAAGGTGGAATTCAACCCTACATATGTTAGACCGCCTTTACGAACAGCAAAAGGCCATCACAGATTTCCTGATGTTAAAAGCGGATAAAGGTATTCCCTGTGTAACTTAGATGTCAGCCATTGGCAGCTCATGCGTGACACCTGCGCTTGCTCAGGCCCTTTGAGGAGGCCACGCTATTCGTGAGTCGGCAGGACTATGGGATGAACGACGTCATTCCTCTGTTGCACGTCCTGGAACAAATGCTGTTAACAATGGCTGGTCAGGGTGCGGTAGACGTGGCGCACAGATCTCAACGCCACATGACCCCTGTGGGGGCAGGACAGGAAGAAGAGGAGGAGGTAGAGGAGGACATTGGTGCTCAGGAATTATTGAGTGAAATGGGTGGTTTTTCCACTCAGCGGACAGGAGTGGAGGAGCAGGAGCATCTGGTAGAGGAGGAGGAGGAGGAGGAGACAGAGGACCCAGACGCACCGTGGCAGTATGCTGTGGAGATGGAGGCAGGGAGTCCCTCGCATTCCTTGGCACAAATGGCCCATAGCATGCTCGGTTGCTTGCGTAGCGACAGCCGAATAATAACCATCAGACAGAGGGATGACTTTTGGCTGTCCACCTTGTTGGACCCTCGCTACCGTTCCAAAATGGTGGCCTTTTTCACACCTGCTGAGAGGGATGCCAAAATAACGTACTATAAAAACCACCTATGTAGTCAGCTGGTCTCTGCCTGTCTGCGCCAACGTCCATCCTCAGACACTGTGGGCCCTGTGCGCTCGCGTTCCGCTGCCATGGCAGCAGGGGAGGGGTGGGGTGGTAGGAGCAGTGGCAGCTCCACCAGCAGCGGCTGCCTCAGTCTGCAGTCGATGATGAGTAGCTTTCTTCACCAGCGCAGTGAGGAAACTACTAACCAGCCGCAGCAGCAGCAGCAGCAGCAGCAGCATCAGGTGGACCTGGAGCAGGACCTCAAACAACAGGCTTAGGCCTACTTGGACAGCACCCTGCCAACCGAGGTAGACAATCCCCTTGACTACTGGGCAACGAAACTTGACCTTTGGCCCCAACTAGCTGAATTTGCCCTTGAAAGGCTGTCATGCCCGGCCAGTAGCGTGGCATCGGAGCGCGTGTTTAGTGCGGCAGGAGGTATTGCAACTCCGCGGAGGACACGACTGTCCACCCAAAGTGTGGAGAGACTGACGTTTGTGAAAATGAATCAGGCGTGGATTAGTCTGGATTTCAAACCACCAGTTCCTGACACAACTGACTAAATCCGCCATGAATCATGCCCCAAACATGTGCCACTTTCAGGTCTCCTCACACTGCTGGTGTGTTCCATTTTTTGTCATAGGGTGCTGGCAGATTACGGGCCTCCCATAGCTGCTGCCAGGCCCCTAATCTGCCATGGGCCCCTATACCGCCTCCTCATGCTGCTGCCAAGTCCAGAGTCTCTCATGGGTCCCTGTACGGCCTCCCATTGCTGCTGTCTCCATCGCCACACTCTGCCATGTGCCACTTTCAGGTCTCCTCACACTGCTGGTGTATTCCATTTTTTGTCATAGGGTGCTGGCAGATTACGGGCCTCCCATAGCTGCTGCCAGGCCCCTAATCTGCCATGGGCCCCTATACCGCCTCCTCATGCTGCTGCCAGGTCCAGAGTGTGTCATGGGTCCCTGTACGGCCTCCCATTGCTGCTGTCTCCATCGCCACACTCTGCCATGTGCCACTTTCAGGTCTCCTCACACTGCTGGTGGGTTCCATTTTTTGTCATAGGGTGCTGGCAGATTACGGGCCTCCCATAGCTGCTGCCAGGCCCCTAATCTGCCATGGGCCCCCGTACCGACTCCTCATGCTGCTGCCAGGCCCGTAATCTGTCATGGGCCCCTGTTGTCGCTTGTTGGCATATTCCGCTCGTTCAGATGCTCCTTCTCCTGCTACTCCTCTTCACGGATTCCGTCAGCAGTCTTTCTTGGAATCCGTTTCCAAGAGACAACAGTTTGCGAGCACGCACCAGACGGTGCAGAAACTGAACGTCCTCCTGTCCAAGTTGCTGCTGCCAGGCTTGTAATCTGTCATGCGCCCCTGTACCGCCTCCTCATGCTGCTGCCAGGTCCAGAGTGTGTCATGGGCCCCCGTACCGACTCCAAATGCTGCTGCCAGGCCCGTAATCTGTCATGGGCCCCTGTACCACCTCCCCATGCTGCTGCCAGGTCCAGATTGTGTCATGGGTCCCTGTACGGCCTCCCATTGCTGCTGCCAGGCCTGTAATCTGCCATGGGCCCCCGTACCGACTCCTCATGCTGCTGCCAGGCCCGTAATCTGCCATGGGCCCCTGTACCGCCTCCTCATGCTGCTGCCAGGTCCAGAGTGTGTCATGGGTCCCTGTACGGCCTCCCATTGCTGCTGTCTCTATCGCCACACTCTGCCATGTGCCACTTTCAGGTCTCCTCACACTGCTGGTGGTTTCCATTTTTGTCATAGGGTGCTGCATGGCCTCCCATTGCTGCTGCCTCCACCGCCACACTGTGGCTCCACACTCTGGTTTTGGCCCCGTGACTGGCCAAATGAGTGAAGTGTGCGGTGATTCTAAGATCGACGGCACTCATCTGCATGTCATACTGCCTGACAGTATTATTTCTCTTCCCCAGCAGACTCCAAGGGCATTTAAATTAAAGGTACAGTGTTCAGCACTAATATTAAGTCTCTCTGAAGCCTAGAAACACCCTTTTTTAAGTTAAATTCACAGCGAATATATTCGACTCGAATCGAATTTTTTCTACGAATTCGCCGAATCAGTCGAATCGAATTTTTGAATACTTCGCTCATCTCTAGTTAAAACCAAAAGACTTTTGAAGTAATGAATATTTTCTTGTGATCACTTAGCCATGTTGGGTTACTGCAGTACATGTCTGTGCGGTACTTAATTTGCAGTAGTTGGCCCCATAGACTTCTATTGCACCGACTACTACAACACAAAGAAATCTACAAAGACTGGTAATGGTCAGCTTACAGTCCTGATTTACCGACAGATGTATTTTTACAGAGATGTACTGTATCTCAAAGAGGATACCATGGAGCTCCATTAAAACTTCTTGGAGTTTCCCAAAAACATTAAAGTAAATGCATACTTATAATTCCTTCTTTCAAGTCCAAGCTGCCTACTGTAAACAGAGCTTACTGATATGCAATTCAGACTTTGCATCAAAAGTCAGAAGCCACATCCTCATCTCCATCCCTAACCATTTTCATATGCCAATGATGTATGCAAGAGCTGTACCAAGAAGGGTAGAGATATCTTGGATGCATGAGCTGGGATTGACAGCCTGCCTTCATTTTCTAAATACTTTATGAGAGAGAAGGTGGCAGCACCCAATGGAGATAAAGCCAGGACTTAGGGATGGACTGAAGCAGGGTTTTTTTTTACTGGCTATGTATTGGTGAGTTGTATGTATGTGATTGGTATTTTGTAGAGCCATAGTTACCAATATATATATTATACCAGCTGCTATTTTCAAGAGGCTTTGACTACATAGCTGCGACACAAGAGTTAATTTATCTTGTCTCCTGGCAAATGCCAAAATTGTATACTGAGCTGTGCATGGGCAGCTCGGTGTACAGTCTAAATGTCACAAGGGAGGCCTCTCTCCTGCTCAAGGACCACTGATGTTGCAATAGTGGCTGTGAGAGCATGGCGAGGTATGAGTACAGTTGTAGGAGGGCTGGCAGTACACAGCAGGTGAAGAACAAGCAGGAACCCGGTAGCATGCAGAGCAGGAGAGATGGACAACTGAATGCATGGTCAGACAAGTCTGGTCAGCAACAGAAGGTCAGATACAGCCATGGATGACAAGGAGAGAATGGTCAGAATACATAATTTGTAGCTAAGTTTTTCAGCTTTTTCAGCTTTTAAATCTGCTTCCTCTTCTTGGTTTTTATTTGTTTATTTATGTATTTGTTTGTTTATTTATTTATTCATTCATTTATTTATTATCTATATATTCATTTTTGGTTAAGGTTGGAGATACAGGTCAGGTTTATTGTTGGGGGTTAAGGGCTAGTTTATTTATTTATTTATTATAGGGAATTTATTTTTTATTATTATTAGTAGTAGTAGTATTAGTATTATTTTATTTATTATTGTTATTATGTATGTATTGCATTTTAGACTAAAAATTCATGACAAAATGCGCAAGAATGCTCATAAATGCCCAAAACACACGTTTAAGTGCATTTCCAATGGGAAAAAAACGCTTCAAAAACTCACCAATCTGCTGAAATTGAGCTGCAAAAGTAGCTCCACAACTTTTTTTTAACCTCAAGCGTTTGGCTTAGGAAGACTTGGAGTGGAGATGTGAACCAACTCCATAGGGATGCATTGAATTTCTCTCCTTCAGCATTTTGGAGTTTCGAGCTTAAGCTAAAAAATCGCTTAGATGTTAGTGGGGCCTCAGTTGTCCAAGGAAGCTGACTTTTTTCCTGTTGGAATCAGGACGGGTAGCTGGAAATCTGTCTGTTCAACATCAATGTTATATGGTAGATCTTTAAGTACTTGTTATCAAAATTCTACTCAGACAGTAGATGAAAAGTCTTATGCCTAGTACACACACTCAGAAAATTGGACAAAAAATACCGCTTTTGAAGCGAACGTACGATAATCTGATCGTTAGTATACCGTTTTCAAGAGCCAATCAGGGCAGTTCATGCGAAATTACCTCTGACAAAAATACAGACAAACAGTAAAGAATTAAGTAATCCTTAAGGTAAGGTTGTACTATTATAACCATTCAATTACGGAATATTGAATTAATGTCCTTTGGTGACTGGTTCTCTTTAGAAACCTAACCTCTATTCTATACACAGAAACATGTTGATATTTTGTATGAAATCCTATGACAGATATCTGTGTGAAGGAAGGATATTAAGTTGACATACGGGGACCTGGAGCAATTGTTGTTATCAGTTATGTTATTTGTCAGCCGGTTCTGATAATGATTGTCATAAATAGGTCATCAATATCATGGTTCTCATTGTGCTGAAAAAACAACACAGCACGTCCAGTCAACAAGTATGATGTCTCTGTCTGTCCTTGGTGCCTTCAACAATACACTGCGCTTGATCCATGGTCTTCCTGGTATGTAACCTAAAGATACGACAACATCCTCTCTCCATATCGAACTCTTGATAGTGTTTGTTTTGCCTTTGTTTTGTCTTGACCAGCGAAAGCCAATTGATAACACCTACAAGTGTTACTAAAAAAAGACTAGGGAAGACTCTATGTCAGCAGCAAGCTATGAATGTGCCTCTTGAAGATCCTGTCAAGATGCAAATACTAGTATTGCCATTGCTGATCTTCTGTGGAATAAACGAATGGCATGGCCATTCAATGGGTTCGATATTTTTACTGACATGAGTCACTGACATGGAAGAACTTGAACCAAAAGTTTCACTATCTTTTGTTGCATGCTTGTTCTGGGTGAACGTCTCAGAAAATTTTGAAGCCATAGACAGACAGGCAGCTATTATTTTCAGAAGGACATCAGTATTGGCAGCACCTGCATTTTCTTCATCCGAAGAAAAGAAGTGGAAATGTCACTGTAACACCCTGCTATAATGCAAGTTGCAGGATGTTGAGAGAGACACAAGATGGCAGTGTCCTGCAATTCAGTGGCACTCACACTCTGTATAGCACTCTCATGGAACCTATAGGCTGAACCGCAGGACTTTGCTGGAGAGCAGTGTACCAGAGGAGTACATTTCCCAGAGGAGCTGGCATGTGGGCAGGGCATTTATATACAGAAGCCCAGGAGACTGGACAGGAAGTGAGAGGGGATAGAGCTGGAGAGCAGAAGTAAAGAGAGAGTTGTGATGACTGCCGGAGAACCAGACCAGGCCACAGAGCTAGAGAGAAGAGAGGCAAGGAGGAGTCACTGACCACTAGCCTTGCCACCCTTTTCAGCAAGACAGTCTGCCAGCAGGTGACCGGACTGCAAGTGAGACTGAAGAACTTGCGGGGGCCCCCATCTACTGAGGGAGAGTAGGGAGACTGCCAGGACCTGCTAGAAGCCACCGATCGGGTGCGAGAGCCCTATACACCAGCCATACAAGTGAACATGATGTTCTTCTCATATCTGCCACTTTCCTGCACACAGTTGCAAACATTGCATATAGTTAACACGTTTTGCGGTCTAGTTTCCCCGGCTGCTACTATTGAGCAAATTTGCAGTATACTTCAATCATCAGAGCTGACCGCAGTGTATGCCTTCTGCAGACCAAGCCATATAATTTCCTTTAACCATCTGCCTACAATCTTAAAGGAAAATCTACCACCATTGTTACTAGTCACTGCATTCCAGAGAGGAGTTGCCCATTGCCAGTAAGTGCTTCTGCCAACTTCAGACACCCGGTTGTCTAGAACTTGCAACCTGCTTAGTGCCTTAAAGAGACACCATCCAAATCAAGTGCCACTTAAAGGGATAATACTTGTCCTTCTTTCTTCTTGTTCATCTTCTTCATTTCTTCTTACTTAAAAGGTCTGGATCATTGTAGTGCACCAACTGGGCCCCAACTAGCGCACAGAAGATTCCTCACTGCATTCAAAAGGACATTTTCCTATCTCAGATTTAAACCTTACCATCAGATCCTGAGGACCCAAAGTAAACTAATTCAACCTTTGATAGTTTCCTTGCTCACTAGAAATACCTCAGGTTTTGAGGTTTTAGATTAACTTCTGAATAGCAGGCCTGCCAACATTGATTGAGATTTTGCTGTATGTATTGTTTTCTTTGCTTAGAATTGCTAAGAGTGGTAATTGCCATTACGTACACATATTTCACTTTATGCTGTTTGACCGAGCTTACAGTCAAGTTTAATATAAACATCATAACAGTTCCCTCTAATCTGTGTTTCAGTCTAATTTCTGGTGATAATTTACTCTGGTCAGTAGGGGTTGGGCTTTCAGAGAGGGGTGCAGAACAACAGGGAGCCTGAAAATAACTCAGTGACTCCTAAGGAGGTAGTGCTACATCACACACCAGAACCCAGCCACTAGCATAGCCAGGAGGAGTTGACGCTAAAGTTGTGACTTTAGCTTTCTATATAGTGACTGGGCTCTGGAGTGATGCTCTACCTTTTGTCTTCTGATCTTCTTCTGCTAACCTGGATGAGCTTGTTTGAATGCTGGCACCTGATCTTTGCTTTGGATTGCAGGGAGCTTTGTGGTGCTTCGAGTGGAGTTCTTTGTATTTTCTTCATGACACTTCATGACACTTTCTTTAAAACTCAACTATGGGGCTACAGGGCAGGATCCCCTGTAAGCCTAAAAAAATAAAACAGCTCAAATGGACATTCTCTACATTGCCCTCTTTTGCTATATGTCCTCAGTCTTCCCTGAATCATACAGCCTGGAAGACTAAGGACATCCTGTAAGTGCAGGGCACCATTGCTCTAATTATTTCAGGGTCACTCTCTGCATCATTGAGGACCACCCAGTACCATAAATGGGGAAAAGAGTAAGGGGCTCCTGCTCGTCATATGTCACATGACCAAAAAGGCAATTATATGAAAATAAAAAAGACATCTGAGGGGGCCTACAGAAGGAAAATGGGGCCCAGAGCAACAGGCAATCCCCATGGACCATCGATGAAAATACAAATGATCTAACTAATCTGGACCTCACGCCCCCTTAAAAACAGAAGGATAAATAAACTTCCATCACTAGTAAACAATAAAATATATCTTAAACCCTGGATTCTGCCTCAGTGAGTGTCATGTCATTCAGCCTTCTGCAAGATTCTGGGAAAGCCAAGGATACCAAATCTTGCAATATGTGGTGTAGAAATACATTTTTCTACGATGTAATCATGCACTATTACACCACTCCCAATTTTCAAAACAATATAGCCATACAGCATGCATTCATCAGCCTGTTCTTCTTTCTCAGCTTCTAAGTCTGGGAGGTATGAAACAGCAATAAAAGTTGACAAAGACTCTAACCCTTCCTCACTGTTTCCATAATTAAATAAAACAATATGGCTGACTTCTGGCTCTAAAGGAGTGTTTGTGTAGCACGCTATAGTGTCCTACTAGAATATTGTGGTGCATTGCAGGTAAAATCCTTGTGTATGACTGTAGCTGTGTGAGTCTGTGGTTAAGGTCGGGTTATTGCAGGTCAGCTAGGTGACTTGACATGTTGTGGCTCTATTGCCTCTTTCTGACTCTGTAAGGTCATAGAACCTTCCAGAAGTTGGTAAACAGGAAGGGATAGAGACCTAATCTGCATGTTTGTTGGAGTCCAGTCAATCCTAGTTTGGAGGTCCTGGTAGAGTGGTGGACTGGCCCATAAATATGGGAGAGTCAGGTTGACAGAGGAGTTGGGTGGAAGATGGAGTACTGAGGAGACTGTCGGTGCCTGAGAGGGCTTCCCTAGGTCTAAAGGTAGCTGGCCTTCAGGCTGGGCTCAGGCTGGGTCAGAAGGATACATTCAGCAGTGTTGCGTGAATGGGATCAAGACCTGGAGCAGTGGGGAGCAAAGAGCTTCTCGCCCTTTTGGCTAAGATCAAGTGTAGTATCTGTTCTTATCAGTGTCCAGTGGGGGTGCTCCCGGCCATTCTAGCTTTGCGGGGATGGCTGTTGTATAGTACCCTCACTGGTATGATGGGGGTCTGGAAGGCCAGTATCGGGGGGACAGAAACCGGGGAGCACCACGAGTTAAGCTGGGGCCCTGGGAGTAATTCCCCTGAGAAAGCTGGAAGGACCCAGTACCTCCTGATTTGGACGGATCTACCTTGTCTGGCCAGGGGCTGGGAAGGCAGAGAGTCCGCAAACACAGTGCTCCCTGAGTAGTCGCCTCAGGGGTGCTCTGAGTAGCACTTGGGTGTGGGACCCCACGTTGCGAAAGAGCACATGGTCACTGAGTTTAAACACTTTTTGCACTGCGCCTCTAGGACCGGGCCTTTTGGCCAAGTCCTGGGCAATTTTTTTGCTACAGGCCTCAGGGCCTGGTCAGTGCACGATTTGGCACGACCACTTTTTTTATTTTTACAGATTTATTTAATTATTTATTTATTTATTTTTCACTCCCACGTTTGTCACTTTTTACTTATGTGTGTGTTTTCTTCACATGATGGAGGGTGTGGGTCCTCGGGCCTGCCCTGAAGTCTAGGGGGAGGATGTGTGGCCTTTTGGTTCCTTCCTCCCCTGTCCCTAGGGGGTTTTCTCTTCGGGAGAGCCCCCTGACCAAGTACTGGATGTCCGACTTCGGTTGGGCATAAGGAACGGTGGTCCACCAGGCCTTTTGGCCAGGAGGACCAAATGGGAACCTTGTCCCTGTCAGGAGCTTCGTGCCCCGGGGGATCAGGGTAGTGGTCCAACCCCTTCGGGGGTAGGACAAAGCACACCCCTAAGTGCACTTTTTGTGTGGTGTTTTTGCACTTGCACTTTTTTGTGAAACACTTACGGGTTTTTCGTTGTAGTTTGCACGTTTGCCTGTAGTGATCAATGTTTTCGGGGTTGTGGCCATCGTGGCGATGTACTGCATATCTGGTGGTCATGCCCGAGGTTGGTTTGTTTTTGGTCTCGTGTGTTTGGCCTCCTTTTCACTTTGTTTCATCTCTCCATACGCCGGGATGCTCGGTATGCTTTGCTTCATTGCCCCATACCGGGCCTCTTGGCTCGTCAGCAGCGGTTGGCTTCCTATTTGTTTTTATCGGCCACTAGGACAATTGCTCAGGCCTGGAAGAGTCCGTTTGTACTTTTTCAGGGGGTGCGGGATCGTATGACTACTATGATGCTCAATGAACAGATGTCGAGTATATGCAACGACTCTCAACATAAATTTTTGAAAATATGGGAGCCGTGGTTGCAATATGCCTTTCCCACGCTCCCCCCGGCCAGTGTAGGGAGGTGATGGAGTTTTGTATTTGCGCTCATGGACCCTTGCTCTTTGGTGTGTGTTTTTGTTTTTTTTTTTTGTTTTTTTCTCTTTCTTCTCTGCTCTTTTTCTCTCCTTTTCTGTTTGTTTTGATGTGACAGTGGACAGCTGTCTTTAGTTGCGATAATCTGAGTTTCACTGATGTTATTGTAACCTATGTGCCATTGATAGCCCCTGCGTGGGCATACGTTTTGCCTTATTGGAATTAGAGCGTTGTCTGCTCTATTACGCATTTTCTATCGGTGCAATTGATAGCCCTTGCGTGGGCGTGTTTTGTTGCCTCTGTTTTATACTGTTTAAAATTAATAAAAACCATTGAAATACAAAAAAAATTAAAGGGACAGTGTAACAAGAAAAAATTTAAATACAAAATAAAATATTTTAAAGTACCCCCAACCCACTGTGCTTGTGCACATAGGGGAATGCATGCTTCGGTCCTGCATGCATGTGTAAATGGCAAACGCACCACATATTTGAGGTATCTACGCGAATGTCAGAGCTAGAGAAATAATTCTAGCACCAGACCTTCCGTGTAACTTTAAAATGGTAACCTGTAAAGGCTTTTAAAGTGTCGCCTATGTTGCTTTTTAGGTACCGTACTTTGGCACCATTCCACAGGAATATGCAATTTTAAAGCGTGACATGTTTGGTATCTGTTTACTCAGCATAATATCATCTTTTCTGTTTTACAAAAAAACTATTGTGTGCAAAATATTGTGTTTTTGTGCATTTAAATTAATTAAAGTGTATTTTTTCCAAAATGTTTGTGTTTGAAAAAACACTGCGGAAATACCGTGTCACCTAAAAATGAGCAACTCCCACCATTTTATTCTCTAGGGCTTTTGCTTAACCACTCCCCATCCGGCCCATGTATAAAAATGGCTGGATGGTGGCAGTGCAGGGGCGGATTGCTGTTCATAAACGGTACCTGCCATTTTGGACTGTGCGCGCTGTACGGGACCTCTGCGTGAGGTCCCGATCATGTGATCACTGATTGGCCAATCAGTGATCACATGAAGAGTAGTAAGCAAGATGTCACTTCTGACATCATTGCTTACTACGTGTGAAATCTGTGAATGATCACAGAGGTCACATGGTACAAGGCTATTCACAACAGCCTTGTACCATGTGACAAGCTGTGACCAATCACAGCTCACACAGTATTTCTCAATGGCTGCAAGAATGCAGCCATAGAGAAGGAGAAAATATTGTTTTTACAGCCTTTATGAGTAAAAGCAATCAGTGTAAAAAAAAAAAAAAAATCTTCATCACCCCCCACAAGTAGTACAGTGTCACTATGGTGACACTGTACTGCTAGGGTGACAGTATGTAAAAAAACAAAACAAAAAAAAACAAATAATAATATAAAAAAAATAAAATAAAAATGTGAAAAAAAAATGTTTTTAAAACTAATTTGGGGTATTTTATTTTACTAAAAAGATAACTGAATACATGTTGGCCAAGATTTATGAAGAAAGATTATTTATTTGCAAAATTTTATAACAAAAACACTTTTTTTTTAATTTTGGGAGATTTTCATTTATATAGCAAAAACAATAAAAATCCCAGTGGTGAATAAATACCACCAAAATAAAGTTTTATCTGTCTCAAAAAAATGCTAAACAATTCATATGGGTACAGTGTTGCATGACCGCGCAATTGTCATTAAAGTGTGACAGCACTGAAAGATGAAAACTGTCCTGGACAGGAAGGGGGTAAAAGTGTCCGGACATGAAGTGGTTAAAAAATAAATAATGTTTTGGGGTTCTAAGTAGTTCTATAGCAAAAAAAAATATTTTTTTTCTTTTTCAATGTAGAAGAGGAATGTCAGAATTGGCCTGGACTGAAAGTGGTTGAAAGATTTGATAAAGTGTCTCTGATTTTTGCAGTGTGCTGCTGGGGTATCCCACAATTTTCCTGTATCCTATCCAAGTTCATCTTTCAATAAAGCAGCAATAGATGTCCTTAGACCAGTGTTTCTCAACCTTTTTTTGGTGAAGGCACCCTTTAAAATTATGGACACTCCCGAGGCACCCTTTAAAATTATGGACACTCCCGAAGGCACCCTTTAACATTATGGACACTCCCAAGGCACCCTTTAAAATTATGGAGAGTCCCGAGGCATCCTTTAATATTATGGACATTCCCAAGGCACCCTTTAACATTATGGACACTCCCGAAGGCACCCTTTAACATTATGGACACTCCTGAAGGCACCCTTTAACATTATGGACATTCCCAAGGCACCCTTTAAAATTATGAACAGTCCCTAAGCACCCTTTAAAATTATGGACACTCCCGAAGGCACCCTTTAAAATTATGGAGAGTCCTGAGGCATCCTTTAAAATTATGGACACTCCCAAGGCACCCTTTAAAATTATGAACAGTCCCTAAGCACCCTTTAAAATTATGGACACTCCCGAAGGCACCCTTTAAAATTATGGAGAGTCCCTAAGCACCCTTTAACATTATGGACACTCCCAAGGCACCCTTTAACATTATGGACACTCCCGAAGGCACCCTTTAACATTATGGACACTCCCGAAGGCACCCTTTAACATTATGGACACTCCCGAAGGCACCCTTTAACATTATGGACACTCCTGAAGGCACCCTTTAACATTATGGACACTCCCAAGGCACCCTTTAAAATTATGGACACTCCCAAGGCACCCTTTAAAATTATGGAGAGTCCAGAGGCACCCTTTGAAATTATGGACACTCCTGAGGCACCCTTTAAAACTATGGACAGTCTGCAGGCACCCCATTCTAAAATGTGAAAAACTATTTTAATAGTTTTATATAACACAGCAATATCCACACATGTAGGACACCCAACATTAGAGGTGATTTATTCTTCCAAAGCAAGTACACTTTTGCACACTGGTACTGACTAGTATTCCAGTGTTTCTCCTCTCCCTCAGTTTTTCTCCATCACTGAGCTGATGTGACCCCAGTGCTGATGGAGAGGGGCAGGGGAGTGTCAAACTAGGATGCTGTGCAGGCAGCTGACATCCCCCTTATCAACTGACGATATAATTGGTTGAAAGGATGCTGGTGGCTAGAAGGTCGTAATGGTGCACAATGAAAACCTGCGGTTTTGTGTAACTAAAAGGCAGGCTTGTTCCACCCGCTGGCTTGTATACAAGTTTTGGTCAGTTTTTAGACATTTTGCCAAGGCACTCCTGAAGAAACCTCAAGGCACCCCAGGGTGCCTAGGCACCCTGGTTGAGAAAGGCTGCCTTAGACTGTTCATTGAGCAAGAAGAGTGACTGTTACTGTGTGCCTGGCAGCCTCTGCACTAGCATGGGAAAGAACCTGGAACAAAAGCAGTGGGCCTTTTTTGGGGGAATGCTACAAGAGTTTTGTGGGTGAGCCTTGTTACCCTAGCACCTGATGTATATTACTGGCAGGATCACCGGATGAAAATAAAGAAATGAGCCAGAAAACAGAAAAAGAATGCAGTCATCACATCTAAGGACTGGTGCACTCCAATATATTACATTTTTGCTCTTGTGTTTAGATACGCTTTCAATTATGGTTCTCTTCAACTATCATGATTACATAACATCTATCTTCATATTGTGCTGTCACATGGCAGATGGAAACTGAAATCAGGCTTGCGGTTCTCAGCAAGCCTTGAGTATCACAGTTATCTCTCATGCTCCACAACTTACTAAACCAGATTTAGTACCATAAATGCCGCGGCTGCTTTCAAAAAGCCACAAATGACAAAGAAAATTCTAAGAAAAGTGTGCTTAAGATGAATTTCTGAGTGTCACCTCTGCGATTCTAGACGCCGGATATTGGTGTAAGTGAGCAGAGTTACATTCCACAATCATAATTGCTTTCCGTACATCGAGCTCTATTCCTGGCTTGTTAGACTGCTGCTGTTTTAATCAGAAAACTGTCTATTTGTATGTTAATAGTTGCAGCTCTGCTTTATTGGGCCGGCTGATGGAAACACAGAAATCAGATGCTTTACTACATTCAGGCGGCACTATTAATCTGTAACGTTTTTTTGTGCCAGCTTTAAACCATTTCAGCATCCTCTGCCCTAAATCCTCTTAATGAAAGAATGAGGAATGACAAAATACTTCCTTTCATGAAGCCAAGGGCTGTGCCGGTTCCCTTTCAGCTTGTTCATTCACTGGAACCGAGGTAAATACATGGCTCCACAGGTGCCTCTTCCTGCAATAACATGGTCCTGGCTAATCGATTAAAGGCATCCCAACCTATGTTCTGCACTTGCTCTTTGAACCATGCTTTGAGTAACAAAGTAACGTGGATGAGATGAACTAAGTCCTGATTTGTTAGTAGGGAAGACAATGAAAAGAAAACTGAATTACTCCTGTCTGTACAAAAGAATCTGTAGACTTTTGCAAAAAAAAAACAACAAATATTACGATATATGAGGTATGTTTGAATGTGTTAAAACAGAACTCTACTGAAATTTACAACCAGGGGCGGACTGACAACTCATGGGGGACCATGGGGCCCCTGTGTCCTTGGCCAAACTCAAAAAATCCTATGAAAATGGTACCATGGGCATCTCATGGGGTCCCCTACTGACCCCGGGCCCTCGGGCAGTGCCCGAGTTTCCAAATGGTCAGTCCGCCCATGCTTTAGTGGTTGCTAAAGGTTCCTTGACTTGTGGCTGATTGACTTCCCATCTGATTGTGTTTGTATGGTTCAATGTCCAATGCTACTTAGCACAACCAATGATTTTTGTAGGAAACAGCAAGGATGAATCAACTAAATTTCAACAGTCCAAGATACATTTATTAGTATCAAACTGCTCCTCTTATTCATTTCATTCCCTCAGGATCTTAAACTCCTTTTATTTTATTGGATCACGGACCATTTTGTAGCCTGTTTACTTTGGTCAGGTGAGCAGAGAGGGGAGCCTTGAAGTGGAGTAGTTGGGACTAGGGGTGGACTGACAACTCATGGGGCCCCTGGGCAATAGGGGATCATGGGGCCCCTGTGTCCTTGCCCAGACTCAAAAAAGCCTATGAAAAAGGTACCAGGGGCATCTCATGGGGCCCCCTACTGACCCCGGGCCCTCGGGCAGTGCCCGAGTTTCCAAATGGTCAGTCCGCCCCAGGTTTGTAATTTTGGTTTTGCCTATACGTCCACTTTTTTAATTTCAATAATTTTTAGTGAAGGTTTTCAAATGGTCAGTCTGCCCCTGGTTGGGACCTATTGTAATGGTCTCTAGGTTGGCATTATGATCACCTCTATAATGGGGGCATTCTTTCCACTAAACACTGATGTAAGATTTATTCTTTCCGCTGTTGCCTGATGAATTGATTTTTGCAAAAGTTCCCTGAGACCTAAAAACATTATATCATGGGTTCCTCAGTGGTAAGAAGGTTCAGAAAAGCTGCTCTAAAGTTTTTTTGCCCTTACTTAGAATCACTATGACTAGGTGCCAGTTGGTGTGAAACAAATAGAGGATGTGTTCCTTGTTGTGTTGAGTATGCCAGATTTAAGTGTTGACTAAAGATACCAACAGTTTAGCTGGTGTGCACTCATCCACATATACATAGATACATAGACCACCAGGTTCTTCTCAGTCTTCCTTATCTCTACCTACTTTCACGACTTTAGGTATGCGGTGATTGGGTACACATGAACAGGAACAGAAAGTATATAAAAGTCAAGAGCCCAAACTTGTAGCTAGCTGCCTCTTCAAATGGACGGATGCTCAATCTGTAAGCCCTCAGAGATATATAACCTGCATTACATTTTTCATTCAGATACACTTTGTGCATACACCGTTTTTTAGCATCAGTTTAAATGACAGTTGTATGTATGTGTTGGGAGGGGGGTGGGGGGCTGTTTAAGTGGATTTAAAGTGGAGTTCCTGCCACATTTATTAGAAGAGACTTTTTCAACCAGAGTTTCATGGATTCCAAGGGTTCCTTCAGAAGTTGTAGGGATTCATTGAGCAGTGGCAGATTAGTCTCCCATCTACAATGGCCACCAATGCAGAGGGTATATTCTAGGTATGCCAAATTCTTCATTCTTTTATTTAAAACTTTCTACAACTTCCTATCATGACATACTGTGAGTTGTAGATGTAATCATTTCTAGCAGGGTTCCTAAGAACCTAAAATTATTTCAAGGGCTCCTCTGGTGTAAAAATTATGAGAAAGTCTATGTAAGAAGAAATGGCATAATGATAAACCCCTCTGGCACTCTGTTCTCTCCTCCTATCAGCAGGCTAATTGCACAGCAGCACACTCGAGTAACTAAATGTACTACTTCTCCCACTATGAGCATCTGCTGTTCAAAGACTTGAATTCAGGTGCTTATACTGTTTGCATTTAAAAAATCATTTAATAATGTATTTATGTATAAAGAGCTGCATTAATTTATATTTTGTACATCTTCCTGGAGTTCAGCTTTATGGAATATATTTTATTTTTCTAGTTTGTCCTAGGCTACCCTACCACTCTAAGCATTTTAAAATTTACCTATTCTTATTCAACGAGTCCTACTATTTTTAATTTTCCTTTTTTATAGTATTTACAAAAAAGAAAAAAAAATAAACGATTTATTTCACTCCCCCAAGTATAGAGGGATAGTGGTATGATTATTAGTAAGTAATTCAATTTATTTCAGTGACCCACAGATATATAAACACATTGAAATGATTAATTACAAGCAGGAGCCATTTCAATGGAAACCTAATCTAAATAAAGGGATTTATTTCCATGCTTGAAGCGTAAATCTCACTTTTTTTTCTCTCTCCTTAGAAGCTGCTAACTGAAAAAAAGAAAGAGAAAGAACTTAAGGTTTTGGGTTTGTTTGACGAGGAACATATTCAGATCTATAAAATGGATTATACTGACTTTTTAAGCAAGCTTCGTTAAACTTATACAATTGCCACCAAGACGTGAATGCAGTGGTCTTTGGTCCATCCCTCTGGCCTTCCACACCACCCTATTGGTCAGTAAGTAGAAAATCAAGATTTAAGTATAAATAAAGATATATAACACCCTCCTAGGTAGCTAGGGGGAGCTCTAGCACTAATTGTCAGTCAAAAGGGTTGAGTAACAGCCTGGGTGTAATAGCCAGGTTGCTCAAATTCAGGTCAGAGCTGAGATGCTCTGCAGACCAGCTCTCTGGGATTTCCAAATGCTCTAGAACTTTGGAGAAAGATCTTGAAGCAGTGGGCGGATGTGAGGAGTGGCTGGTCTTTACTCTTAGAGGATCCTGGCCAATCCCCAACAGAAGGCTTAGTAAAGGGCCAGGACAGCCTTTAAGAGCAACTAAGCCTGCGCAGCATCAGGAGAATTGGAGGAGAATTTGCATGGAAGATGGAGAGGAAGTGAAGCTGGGGAGAAGGAGCCTGTGAGGGGGCCTAAATGGGAGAATAGCTCAGCTGCAGGCAGGAGGACCTTGGAAGGAGGAAAGCTTTGGAATTCACCGGCCACCTAAGAGAGGACCCACCTGTGGCGCACGGAATAAGCAGCCCAGCAAGAAGGCCTGGTAGCAGCCACTGACCCACCAGCAATACAGGAGAAGGACTAAGTGAGTAGACCTGCACCCCCTGGCCCAGATAGGGGAAGGAGAACTCTGGTGGAAAACCAGATACTGTCTTACTTTAACATGGCAGGCACTGGATCCCCTGCTCAGGGATTTCCCTCAGCTAGCTGGATGAGAGGAGGATTCATTTGGGGTCTGGGGTGGCACAACTGGATATGCTGGCTAGCTCTCCAAAAGAGACTGTTTGCTGTAAAAACTTGTATATAATTCCAGGAAATTGTCCTCATTTTCACAGTTCCATTAGGCATCCCATGCACCCCTTACCCTATCCAAGTTCAATCCCCCTAATAAAACTTAAAAAAAACAAGCTCAAGGACTGGTTAATGTCTCCTGGAGACAAGCTGATGTGAAAATGCATAATGCCTGGCAGTGTAGGACTATAGGGGGATGCAAACTTCAGTGACTCCCAAGGGGGTACTGTACAGATATAATAGTGGAGCACTATATCAGGATTTTGGTGGGTATTTTTACCTGCTGATATTTTAGTCTGGTTGCTGGACTGGTAACCAGAGCAGGCCCTCACTCATGCTAGAGAAATATACTCCTAACTATTTTATTATCAGTTCAGCTTCTTATTATTATTACATAGTATTTATAAAAACCAACAGTTTGCACAGTGCTTTACAATCTAAAGGGAGACAGTACAGTTACAATACAATAAAGGGTTAAGAGGGTTCTCTGCTCATAAGAGCTTACAATCTAATGGTGGGTCAAGTTGTACAAAAGGTTAAAACGGTGGGGGGATAGAGGTGATGGAAAGTTAAAAGTTCAGTTACTTGGAGGTATGAAAGGCTTCCCTGAAGAGATGCATTTTCAAAGACTGCCAAAAGGTGGCCAGAGTAGGAAATAGCTGGGCAGATTGAGGTAGACAGTTCCAGTAGAGGAAGAGGCTCTGGAGAAGTCTTGGAGAGGAGCATAGGAGGATGAGACAAGAGAGCTTGAGTGCAGGACGTCATGAGAGGAATGGAGAGGATGGTTTGGATGATATTTGGAGAAAAGATTGGTGTTGTAGCTCAGAGCTACAGATGTGGATGATTTTTTATGTTGATGAGTCTGGAAGCAGTATTCATGATAGACTGAAGAGGGGATAGTTCATGGAGAGGTAGGCCTATAAGAAGGGAATTTCAAAAGACAAGGTGAGGTATAACAAGGGAGTGAATGAGTAGCTTGATGGTTTCATTAGTTAAAAAGGGACAAACAGAGATGTTATGGAGATGAAGTCTACAAGCTTTTGATAGAGATTGATAGTGATTGGCTTTGGGACCAAAAGGACAAGTCAGAGTCTAGAATTACACCTAATACCCTGGCATGAGGGGAGGGGCTGATAGTTGTGTTATTGATCTTCATGCCTAACCTTCTGCTGCATAAGCTCTGATGAAGAGGAATTGGCAAATCCCCTGAAATGAGTTGATGAATTTAACTGTCAACTATACATTTAGTGCTCTTTATTTCCATCAAGGTTTTGAAGCTCCCATGTCCCTTGAACAGCTGCCTAAGAGCTAAGCTACACAGACAATATTATCCTCTTGATTATGGTCACCTCATTCAGTGAGATTTTTGGTAGCTCTGTCATTGTTCGTTATTGACTAATCACTAGGAATAGCAATTTATCTCAACACGGATAGAGAAAATAGCTCCCTATGAAGTAAGTTAGACAAGGCGCATGAAGTAGCATCTTGTAGTAATCACTCATGCAATCGGAGCATTGTGAACTCGTGTACATGCCAGAATGATCACTACTTCATACTACTTGTGTAGCTTATGCCATGGGAAGCTACTCCTAGAGATTAATTACTAGTAATTTGGTTGGACAATTAAACTATTTAAAGGGTTATTTGAACTTTAAAAAAAAAACAAAACCCCATGCAGTCCCTAAATACCATTACATAGCACTAAACTGATCAGCTTTAAAAACTATGTTTTACTGCTATTTCCATGCTACTCCAGGTTCCTTTCTGTACTGCTAATTTAAAGTGGAACGTCTCCCTAAAGGGGAAGTTTCACTTTATGCCCTCTTCCCCCCTCCTCTTCAACTTTTGGCACTTTTTTGGGGTGTGTGTGTGTGTGGGGGGCTACCTGGTTTTGACAGATATACACTTCTGGTCAAATCCAAGAGAAGTTCATCCCCCCAATTCCTGCAATGTAATGGGACATGTCATCGGTCCCAGAAGGGTGCTGGCAGCTCGCACATTCACAGTGGGAAGCCACAAGTAATTACAGCTGGCTTCCTACACCTAACATGGAAGCCCAGGGGACCCGAAGACCAGTGCAGAACTGGCCTGGATGAGGACAGCACTAGATCCCTGGACCGTATTTGTAGCTTTTATTGACTTTTAACTTTTTGCTAAATTTTTTAAAGTAAATCTAAAGCTGAAACTTTTTTCCTATTTTGGATAGAATAGAGGAGGTTTAAAACTGCTGTCATTTTTTATTCCACCGCCCCGTGAGGACGTCGTTGGTGATGAAACGTGTAGGGCATGGCTTGCTGGATGCTGACGTCTAAGACATTCTTTGGATGTGGACGTGCACGATTGCCTAAAACACATGCTTGTAAAACTGGTGTCGGTGGAGACACCTGACTTGTGAGTTTTATTCGTTCATTAAAAAGTTTGTTATATGTTTAAAACTTGCTGCACCATGATTCTTTTTTCTTGTCTTTAAACATGGTCCCTACAGTATGGAAATATACGAAAGAGTCGTGAGATATATTCCTGGAAATTACCCACACCCTTGAATGGTGGAGTTTCATCTGAAAATTTGTCCATTTCTCGCATCTAAGAATCGGATTGCGATATATCCTTGTTATATCTTTGAATGGTGGTTTTTCATCTGAGGAAAAATCGTTCGTTGATTCACACAATAATATTTTTCATTGGAGGAAAATTTGTTCGTTGATTCACACAGTATTGTATCCAAGAATTGATTTGTTATATATTGCCTAGAGCAAAAATGTATTTGTTTTATTTTTATTTTTAAGCTTAGTTGGGTGATTTAAAAACATTTTTTTGTGGTGATTCCAACACAGTGTGGACATTAATTAAAAATCTTTTGGACATTATTTATGGACACTTTTTTTGCATAATTTTTTATTCAATATTTTTTATTTTTCTTATATTCACTTTGTATTATTTACTCAATTAGCGCATTGCTTTTATTTATTTATTTGTTTAAGCAAAAAATTTGTTGATTTTTTGAGTGGGGAATTTGCTGCTTTGGAGTTAGTGGGTGTGGCGCTTTTCTTAAAACATTTTGGAAATTTCCCTTCACTTCCTGTCCTGTAGACTTACAGTAACAGGTAGTGAGATGTTCTTTCCAATGGTAGGGGAATGCGCTTTTAAGCAGCTGTCATGGTAACAAGTGGCCCCCATTGCAATATTTCTCTTCTATTCCTGCTTTGGTCACAACTAAAAATTGTGAATTAAAGCTGGATACACACTATAAGAAAATCATTTAACGTAGACACTTTGTATCATAAGTTTTTGTTGTTTATTGTTCCTGATCATACATAGTCTTTCATATCCAATTTTTCTTATAGAAAACAGTGCGCATTAAACAAAAATCATTAGTTCTGTTCACATGCAAGAAAAATTTTGGAGTTTGTACCTGTGGAAATATTTGTTTGGAAAGTCTGAATTGGATGTCGAAAGTTGTGTACACACTACATGAAAACCAAATGATCATTCCTCGTACTGGATTTTTTTTCCAATTTTCTACCGAGCTTGGCTCTCACTTTCATTCCCTTTGGCTTTGGTGATTAGGAAAATTAATTACTAGAATGTTAACTGGGACACAGAGAGCAGTAAAAACCTGACAGTGGTTCTAAGTCCTCACCACTCTATCCAAACCTAATAAGAAAGGTTTGCCTTTAGTTATACTTTAACCAAAAGCCTAGACATTTGATCTCATGATCTCCATGGGAGATCTTCACTGGCCCTTCTCCATTGGCCCACTCAAAACTTTACTTCAGCAGAGATAATACCTAATGGTTTTAGGTTATGCAAGCAGTGTTTACTTTTGGAAAGTTAAATATCTAAGCCCCCTATTACTCTTTTTTATCTACTACAACTTTATTATTAAATGTTCCCAATAATTTCAATTTATAACCAAGTTTGACAGCTTTGGACTTTTATTACCCACTTCATGCCATCTTTTGTTCAATACCTCTGATAACTACTTTGTTGGAAAATCCAGTTTTATCCAAGAATAAGACACCAGTAACAGCCAGAGAAACAAAGAAAAATTAAAACCACAATTCTTCTTTATACAAAGCAGTGCAAATTTTAACAATTTACAAACCAACTCATCATTCATCCCATATCCACAATTTATCTCTTAGGTCAAACAACAACAATATGACCACAAGTCACGCTGCAACAAGCCAAATTTCTCAAACAAGGCCAAAATCATCCACAATGCATACCGACAGATTTGACTGATTTCCCTATGGGATCCCATTCCTTAACTATACTGCATTGCTTACTTCACTTGCGGTTTCCAAGTGCTTGCGGCTGGAGATACAAAGTATATTTCAAATAATAGTGTTTGTAAATATATTTTCTTTATTTATTATATCCAGAAATAAGAAAATACAAAACGTATAAAAAAAAAGAATATGTAAAAAATATTGCATATCATTTTTCATATATATTACTTGCAGCTAGCAGGAAGAACTCTATACAAGGGCTATCCTCTGGTAAATCTCTTCCTTATACACAGCTGCTGCCTGAATAACCCCCATTCCTCCTCTAATAACAGGGTGGCAGCTTTAAAATGTATGTACCTACACACTTTGAAACAAAGCAAAGGCCCCTTTCACATGGGCGTGTTGGTGCTCATCTTTAACTCGCCACGGAACAGTTCCATATACATTGTTGCACCTGCAAACGTGCAGGAAAAATAGGGCTTACTGCATTTAGCAGGCAATACTGCACAGGGGAAGAGAAAAGCCGGCATTCCAGTAAATCAGCATAAATGGATAATCTTTAATACAGAACAGTAATATACAGTAAAACAGACATCCAATGCGTTTCAACCATCAGGCCTTAATCATGGCTGAAACGCGTTGTATGTCAATTTGGCTATATATTACCATTCTGTATTAAAGGATACCCATTTATGTTGATTTGCTAGAGTGCTGCCTTTTCCCTGTGTCTTATTCACCATTGGAGGCTGTCGGAAGCCTTTCAGCCTAAGTACCTTGTTCCTGGAGCATCAGATTTCAGTGGAGGTTGTAGAGCTGTCTCATTTGTCTTGATACTGCCCGGCACAGTGCCCCATAGAGGTGATCTGGACCGCTTAACCACTACAATGCAACCACTTCCAAAGGAGGTGGTTACAGGACAGTGAAGAGAGATTTCAATGTAAAATCCCCCTTCGAACAGGCGTACAGGAAGAAGCATGTTACCTTCCATGCGCATGCTAACAATGGGCTAGCCCATGCTGACAACACAATCCACAGATCACGGGTCAGCAGCTAGACCTGAATGTAAAACCTAGTATGTCGAACAGGCATGGGAATTTGCCTGTAATGATGCAAAAAGTAATACAAAACAGTTTACAATAAATAGATCTAAAATAATTATTATAGAACTTGATAAAGTCTAATGATGGGCTATATGTTCGAGTCGAACATAAGTATGTTGAACACACAAACGGTACGGGTGTTCAGCAGGCAGGCCCCAGTACATTGTGATTGGCCTGACCACAGGTCAAGTGCAATGCTTTGCCCAATCAAAGGGCATGCTGACTACACAAAGGGGCAAGGTGATACCGCCTCCTTGTGACATCATCACCCTATTTAAGAATGTTATTGTGTCGCAGCTGTCAGTTGGCAGGAGCCAGCATCGAGGGTGGAGCGGATTTTTTTTTTCTTCTTTCAGGATGGTGGTGGCTGCGGGCATCATGATTGATGTTGGATCTACTTCAGGGGACATTTTTTTTCATTTTTATTTTTAATAAAAGACTTGTCAAAGACTCTCTCCTGTTTTTTTTTTACACTACCCTTTTTTTTGTGAATGTGTAGCAATACCATGGGATACCGCATACTCATTCACATAGGGGGTGGGACCTGGTAAGCTCCTCGCCCACAGACCCCCACAACCACTGGCTTGGGATGTGGGGAAGAGGCCCTTGTCACCATCAATATGGGGACAAGGTGTTTTGGGGGGGTTGTCCCCCTTACCCCAAAGCACCCCCCCATGTTGAGGGCATGTGGCCTGGTATGGTTAAGGAAGGTGGGGGGCCTGACCTGCTGGGGTGCATGCTCATCTGGTATGGATTTGAGTGGGGATCCCTACGCAATTTTTTTTTTAAATTTTGGCATGGGGGGTTCCTCTCAAAATCCATACCAGACCCAAAGGGCTTGTATGGATGGGAGGGGGGACCCCATGCCATTTTTTAAAGAGTTTTTTAATTGTCGGGCAGTGCCGACAATTCTTTTGACATTCAGCTGACCCCACTGACAGCTGAAACATGAATGGATGTTTCACTACTAAAATACCACATGACTTAATAATATAACTCATGCGGTAGTTTAGTACCTGAGCGGTATCTTACCTCATACTCAGATAAGATACCGCTCAGTAAATTGTCCCTGTTTGAAGTTCGTGGTTGAACTTTCGGTAGGTTCGAATGTTCGACCGCAAACCGAACAGTGGGGTTTTCAGCCCATCACTAATAAAGACCAATATATAACAATCAGGCTGAAGGGCATCCAGAAAAAGTGGTTATTTCACAAGAACATGTAGTTTTGACACAATGCTTTATTACCAAGTGTAGCAATCATTACAAAAATATTTAAAACACATCCACCATTACACCAATTAAAAATTGACAACATTATCAGTGACACCGGAAGCAGCTGCTCACACCTAGCTCTCACCTCCCATCTAATTGAGTGAAGCAAATTGTTAATGTAATAGTCAGACTAGGAGACTATCCAGAGCAGGTATAAGTCAAGGGAGGCCCTGGGGGGGGGGCACTGTGATTAGGGACTATACCGTCATCCCAGGCTCGGCTGAGCCAATAAACCAAGGTAATATGGGCTACTACCCCCCAACAATTTCTTAAAGCAACTCTCCGAAAAGCCCCTCTGAATATTACTGGACTCATCCTGCTTTAGTCTCAATATCAGTATACTGTATATACAGTTGCGTTCAAAATAATAGCAGACATCAGACATCACTGACCTTATCATTCACTGTTTTTGGTAGAAATGATATTTCTACATGGCAAATAATTTACTAGCAGGTGTAGTAGAATAATAGAAATCCAACAGACCCAACAGTCATGACATGCATGCTGCTGATTCTGTGTAATTGAATCACTAATTGAAATTGACATGTTCAAAATAATAGCAGTGTGGAGTTCTATTAGTGAGGTCATTCATTCTTTGAAAAACAGGTGGCAATTATTGCCCTTATTTAAGGAAGGAAGGCAGCAAATGTTGTACATGCTGGTTACAGTGCATTTCTCTCTGAAATTCTGAGGAAAATGGGTCGTTCCAGACATTGTTCAGAACAGCATACCTTGATTAAAAAGTTGATTGGAGAGGGGAAAACATATAAAGAAGTGCAGAAAATGATAGGCTGCTCAGCTAAAATTATCGCAAATGCTTTAAAATGGCAACCAAAACCTGAAAGACGTGGAAGAAAGCGAAAAACTACCATTCGAATGGATAGAAGAATAGCCAAAATGGCAAGGACTCAGCCAACAATCAGCTCCAGGAAGATCAAAGAAGGTCTAAAGTTACCTGTGAGTACTGTTACAATTAGAAGACGCCTATGTGAAGCCAAGCTATCTGCAAGAAGCCCCCGCAAAGTCCCACTGTTGAAAAAAAGAAGTGCTGAAGAGGTTACAATTTGCCAAAGAGCACATTGACTGGCCTAAAGAGAAATGGCACAACATTTTGTGGACTGATGAAAGTAAGATTGTTCTTTTTGGGTCTAGTGGCCAGAGACAGTTTGTCAGACGACCCCCAAACACTGAATTCAAGCCACAGTACATTGTGAAGACAGTGAAGCATGGTTGTGCAAGCATCATGATATGAGGAAGTTTCTCATACTACGGTGTTGGACCTATTTATCGCATACCAGGGATCATGGATCAGTTTGAATACATCAGAATACTTGAAGAGGTCACGCTGCCTTATGCTGAAGAGGAAATGCCCTTGAAATGGGTGTTCCAACAAGACAACGACCCCAAACACACCAGTAAACGTGCAACATCTTGGTTCCAGATCAACAAGATTGACGGTATGGAGTGGCCAGCCCAATCCCCGGATCTTAATCCAATAGAAAACTTGTGGGGTGACATCAAAAATGCAGTTTCTAAGGCAAAACCAAGAAATAGAGAACTGTGGAATGTAGTCCAATCATCCTGGGCTGGAATACCTGTTCACAGGGGCCAGAAGTTGGTGGATTCCATGCAACACAGATGTACAGCAGTTCTCAGAAACAGTGCTTATACAGCAAAATATTCATTAAGTGATTCCAAGGAAAGCAAAATCTTCAAACATTTTTCAGTTTATATAGTGAATGTTTGAGTTTGTAAAGAAGAATACAAACACTGCTATTTTTTTGAACAGTCTAATATTCACTTTTCTTCAATTTGTTTAGAGGAACAACACAAATTTGATATATTTTTCTTCATGTTTTGATTTGGAATAGAATGTGTAGTGTTCCCAATGCATTTGTGTGTATGGAAATAAAAGCTATTATAAGAATTTTGAGCTTTATTCACTTTTTTTCAACACATTGCTATTATTTTGAACACAACTGTATGTGCACGCCGTCCACTTCCACTATGGCGCCCATATGGGAGCATGCATACACGCAGGGACTTCTGGGCGTAATCTGCCAATCAATGTGGACTTCTTCAGGACTAAAGACTGAAGAAGCCTGCATTGGTTGGCTGGTGAAACATGTTGACATTGTGTCATTATGCCAGGAAGTCCCTGCAGAAGTCCCATTAATATGCTGCTTCTCCTTTCACTGTCCAGTCCAGTCACAACTAGAGAAAGGACAAGACCTGTAAGTGTTCCTTAACTGCAGCAGTAACAAATCAGGTCTCCTGTCCTGCTGTAGGGTTGGCAAATTTCCAGGCTGAATGGATAGAAATACAAATCCTTCGGCGAGGAAAAAAACCCCACTTGTGTATTTTATCTGTTTAGCTGCAGATCAGATTTAAGTAAAAAAAAAATATCCAAAATTATTATAATTTTTTCAATCCTTTGTTGAAAACATCTATGTTAATAAATGTTCCCATATCAATATAAAGCTTGAAATATTTAGCTTCGAATGCTGATGGAGATGGAAATGACAACTAAAAAGTCATTTTCAGGATTTTGTTCAAACTTGGTAAAAAAAACATTTATATTATCTATAAGAACAGATTACATATTGAACTGATTTTCAACAATTTTATTCAATGAGAATCAGGAAGAGTTATGGCTTCCATTTACAGTGATACATTCATTTATTCTGTTCGGCATTGCATCAAAAAGATCTTAGAAGACTTCATGAGGAATGTTTCTTCAGACTTGTATAACTTTGACAGCCAATTCTTTAATACTTTGAGCCAGATGTTCACTCGCAATAATGACTCTGCCAATCATATCCCAAACAGTGGAGAAAAAAGTGATCTGCTGGACTCGTTCTATAGTTGTCTATGGACATCAGAGAATGTAAGTTCAGTCTAGCTATGTATGGTCAGACCAGGGACAATTCGGAGTTTATTTACTAAAGCTGGAGAGTCCAAAATCAGACTGCCTTCTGCATAGAAACCAATCAGCTTCCAGGTTTCATTGCCAAAGCTTCATTGAACAAGCTGAGGTTAGAAGCTGATTGGTTTCTATGCAGAAGGGAGTCTGATTTTGGACTCTCCAGCTTTAGTAAATAAACCCCTTCATGTCTGTAGGCTCTAGCCAACTGCTATCTCTCATCTGAATTTTTGGACAGAACTGGACTTTTCCCAGCCTGTTGTTGCTATTTTTCCCTTGGGGGGGACATCACCTTCTCTAAAGGCACAGGAATGCAAATGTCTATTATATAATTTTTTATCAATCAGATTGCATATTAAATTGTTAATGTCTGAAAGGTAATTAAGTGTTTTTGCATGGCAAGACCACTTACTGTTATCTCACATATATATTCTTATTATTATAGCCAAATTTACCACCCTAACTCCTCCCACAGTTTTTACACTACATAGACAGTAATATACCGAAACGTGCGGATTGTTCCCGATTGGTGTGCTATTACTTTGTGGAATGTTTCGCCAAATGGTTCACGAAATATCGACTTTTTTGTGGTGAAATTGGTCCCATAGAAATGAATGGCGGAATGTTCAAAACTAGAGTGGGAGCTGACAAAAGCTAGAGTGTGAGCTGAAAAATCAGGACATGATTTCTAAACTGCCATCACTCCCTCATTTTCAAGCCCACATACACAAATCTTATATCAAAACGTTCAGCTATCCCTGCTGCCACTAAAAATGTCCACGGCTAAGCCATAGTCATGATAGTTTTCACAATATGACAATTTGCTTGCAACTGATGCCGCCCATTAACATTCATTGAAACTCCACTCTAGCAACCTCAAATTTGAAGGGCAATTTCTAAACTGCGACTGTGCCTTCATTTTTAATATTTCAGAGACATACTATGCATCAAAATGTAGGCCTGGGTCTTGTGATTCACAATATAAAGCTTTTCACTGTAGGATTTATAGTTTTTAAAACTACGACCTGCTAATGTTTTTATAAATGTATGTTTTAATGTAACTGTGAAGCACTTTGGGCAACAACATTGCAATTAAATGTGCTATATAAATAATTAAAAGTTGAAATGCATTTCTCACTCTATCAAGCTTGCCATGTGCAGTTTTTAAATTTGATCAATCAATAATCAATTGGTTAGCGTAATGTTTACTATCTTTACTCACTCCAAACACTCCACACAGTTACTCTGCCCACTCCATAAAGTTACTCTGCCCAGTCCAACCTTTTCAATGTTACTCCAGCCACTCCACCCAGTTACTCCACCCACTCCACCCAGTTACTCCACCCACTCCAGTTGTAGGCTACTGGTGGAGGCAAGAACACTTCACACAATTTCCCCAGAAATTGTAGCTTTTCTAGTTATCCATAGTACTGTAAAAGTGGAACTAAAGTCAGCAATACTTACCTCTGCTTCAATGATCCAAGGTTCCTTGCCAGTGCCAGCATCTTCTACCCTACTTATGTCTTGGTTGGCCAGTGCGGGATGACGTCACTCCTGTACGTGCACGGGAGTTCAGTCATCCTAGCACACAGAATTTGTGCCGGAATGTACACTGAGCTGGGCATGCGCAGCTCAGTGTACATTCTAAAGGAGACTAAGATCAGGCAAGTAGGTTTATTTTATTGTTGAAGAAGACACTGCATGTTTTTTCTACAATAAAGAGCCTGTAAGGGGGCTTGTAAATGGCTGGCACCAAAGAGTACAACTCCTTGCCCTGCTTCCTCATGGTAGAAAAACCATCCACCTGCTTAAAGTCTTATCCCCAGTGGCGTCCTAAGGCAGGTGCGGGGAGTGCGGCCCGCACCAGGTGACACCGACCGCATGGAGTGACACCGGACCCCTCTCCATGAAAAGGTAAGTTGTAAAGCAAGCCGACGATCCTCGCAGGATGGAGCCGGTCCATCCTACGGGGATCGTCGGCATGCAAACTATACGGGGTGACACCGGACCCGCTCCCAGAAAAGGTAAGTTGTAAAGAAAGCTGATGATCCCCGCAGGATGGATCGGATCTGCGGATTGAGCATAATGGATCGGAGTCCGATCTATTATGCTCAATCCACAGATCCGATCCATTCAGCGGGGATCGTCGGAGAGGGTGTCACCAAGTGTTTCTGGAATGGGGGGGCACCAACCCTAGGGACTCCTCTTCTTAGCCCTCCACCATATTGTGCTCTAGGCTGGAGATCCCTGTGTGAAGCTGCTTCTCTGGAGGGCTGTACCTTGCATGGAGGTGACTACAGAGACCACATATGAGTACTAATGACCCTGGGCAGAGAAGAGACTGTAGGGAGATGGCTGTTGAAGTGCTGCGCATGCATTCACTTGTGACTACTGCGGATCATCTACTTTAAGTGATTGAGTGTATGTCAAGTTACTGTGAAATGCACTGTATATCTTTGTGATCTGACGGTATTGCCATTTCCTGAACACCACCAGTAAAGTGCAGTGAACCTATTGTGTGGACATTCCTTCATCAGGATATAAAGGTATATGGCCATAAATGTTGTGTGGAGGCCTACGGCAAAGAACAGGGCACAAGATGGCAGAGGGCTCTGCCTCAGCAGGAGGTACAGTGTTCTTGCAGGGCTAGAGCAGGGGTAGGGACTTGTGCTTTAGTGCCAACCACAAAGACCCTCTAACACTTTGGTACTCAGAAAAGCAACTGAAAGAGCAAAAGATCCGCTCCAGGTGAGTGCCGAATCTGCATAACCCCTCCACAGACATGCAGGTGCTGGCCCGATCTGTGATCACAAATGCAATGGAAAAACAGAATGGTTGGCCACACAAACAGCAAAGTGGTGGATGAAATCCTTTATTGGAATCCTTTACATGCAATATGATAAGAACCGAACAGCTCCAAGACAGGACTGAGGAGCAGTAGAAGCGTTTCACAGGAACACATACTTAGTCATTGACACGTTCATGTGAAATGCGTCAACTACTCCTCAGTCCTGTCTTGGAGCTGTTAGGTTCTTATCATATTGCATGTAAAGGATTCCAATAAAGGATTTCATCCACCACTTTGCTGTTTGTGTGGCCAACCATTCTGTTTTTCCATTGCACTCAGAAAAGCAAACCTGATGTGTGAATGTTATTGACAGACTGCTTTGTGTTTGTAACAGGGGCGGACTGACAACTCATGGGGCCCCCGGGCAATAGGGGATCATGGGGCCCCTGTGTCCTTGCCCAAACTCAAAAAAAGCCTATGAAAAAGGTACCAGGGGCATCTCATGGGTCCCCCTACTGACCCCGGGCCCTCGGGCAGTGCCCGAGTTTCCAAATGGTCAGTCCGCCCCTAGTTTGTAATTTTGGTTTTGCCTATACGTCCACTTTTTTAATTTCAATAATTTTTATTGAAGGTTTTCAAGAAAATTTTTTAACAGAAATAAACATTTGGTTCAGTTTTAGAATGTGTGCATACAATACAGCTTCATTAGACAGTTACCCCACCTTTTGGCTGGGGTCGGAGCTATAGTTGTGGCATAAACATCAGAGGTATGCTTGGGGTGGACTGAACCGTAGGGAGGTATAGTAGGTATTGAGGGGGATTAAACAGGGGGGAGAGTAATAGGGGGGGAAGTGGAGGGGGGAGAGGATAGGTTGTGTGAGGATGAGGGAGAGGTACCAGTCTGACGTGGATAGTTTGTGCGATTGTTGTACAGTATCAGGGTTTTACGGAGCAGTTAGGATTTTGTAACCAGTTGGACCATAGAGAATGAAACTTATGTTGGGTGGAGTTATTGGGTTTTACAGAGCAGTTAGGATTTTGTAACCAGTTGGACCATAGAGAATGAAACTTATGTTGGGTGGAGTTATTAGTGGCCAGTTTTTTTACCATTTCGCATTGGAAGTTAAGATCTGAGATTAGCGATTGAAAGGAAGGGGCTGTGGTGGTATTCCAGAGTCGGGTGATGTTTAGTTTTGCTGCAAAAAGAATGTGGACCATGATGGTACGGGAGGTATATGGGAATTTGTTAATCCCGATATGTAGGAGTGCAAGTGCCGGATTGGGGTTTATCATATACGTCCACTTTTTTAATTTCAATAATTTTCATTGAAGGTTTTCAAGAACAATTTTTAACAGAGATAAACATTTGGTTCCGTTTTAGAATGTATGCATACAATACAGCTTCATTAGACAGTTACCCCACCTTTTGGCTGGGGTCGGAGCTATAATTGTGGCATAAACATCAGAGGTATGCTTGGGGTGGACTGAACCGTAGGGAAGTGTAGTAGGTATTGAGGGGGATTAAACAGGGGGGAGAGTAATAGGGGGGGAAGTGTAGGGGGGAGAGGATAGGTTGTGTGAGGATGAGGGAGAAGTACCAGTCTGACGTGGATAGTTTGTGCGATTGTTGTACAGTATTAGGGTTTTACGGAGCAGTTAGGATTTTGTAACCAGTTGGACCATAGAGAATGAAACTTATGTTGGGTGGAGTTATTAGGTTTTACGGAGCAGTTAGGATTTTGTAACCAGTTGGACCATAGAGAATGAAACTTATGTTGGGTGGAGTTATTAGTGGCCAGTCTTTTTTCCATTTCGCATTGGAAGTTAAGATCTGAGATTAGAAAGGAAGGGGCTGTGGTGGTATTCCAGAGTCGGGTTATGTTTAGTTTTGCTGCAAAAAGAATGTGGACCATGATGGTACGGGAGGTATATGGGAATTTGTTAATTCCGATATGTAGGAGTGCAAGTGCCGGATTGGGGTTTATCATATACGTTCACTTTTATTTGCTGTTGCGTATCATAGTACATTGTACAGGGCTATGGAATATGTATGCCGTATTAACAAATAAAGTAAAGTAGTTAAAAAAGGAGTCCAGCATTGTAGCAGGCTCTTGTCATACAATGAAGTCTCCGATGATGGAAGCCATGAAACAGTATATGTATAGTCTCCATGGCATATATGATGAACTGCTGTGCGTCTGCCCTGTACAGTATGTGAGAGTTCAGACACCCGGCTATACAGCAGCTGTTTACTTCATAGATGGCTGACATCCAAAGTCATGAAGCAAAATACTGAGTGACAGCTCTGTTTCCTGAGCGTCTCTGCAGCTGCTCTGCTAGTCTTCTGTGCTGGACAAAGTGGTCATTATAGGTTTCTTAATGTATGGAAAGTATTGCAGCACATATGTAATTTATCGGGAAACATGCAACATGTCAAATTCATTAACTGCCGAGAGTGACCTTGCGTGAAAAGAGCGCTATCACTTTCTAATGAGGAGAAAGACGATACTGCGGCACCTGAGAGAACGGTTATTTTTTTACACTTGACCTAGGGTGTTGCGCAAGACCAGCTCATCATTCTATTATTTTTTAATGCTTGCAGCTTTGAAGGGTTTGGAAGGACCTCTCATCCCTTCCCTCTTTCTTTATTTTTTTCTTCTTTGCTTACAGCTAAACTCCAGTCTCAAAATATTTTATTTAAATATATTCTTCAATAGTAACAAAGGCTTTAAATCTACTTTGTGTGCACCAAATGCCTTTGTAAACCCAGCTATTACCTTGCAAAAGTAGCAGTGACATCATCGGTGTGCTGTACATAGCCTGTGCAGTGAGCAGAGCTGTGGGAGGGACCCATCAGGTTCCACCCACTACTAGCTGGCTGTAGAAAACTACCGAGGGGGGCAGAGACAAAACCAGTCACCCTGCACTAAGAGAGAGGGCAGCAGTGAGCGGTCTTTATTACAAGAAGCTCCTGCACAGAGGGAAAGTATCACGCTAACCAGGGGCGGACTGACAACTCATGGGGCACTCGGGCAATAGGGGAACATGGGGCCCCTGTGTCCTTGCCCAAACTCAAAAAAGCCTATGAAAAAGGTACCAGGGGCATCTCATGGGGCCCTCTACTGACCCCGGGCCCTCGGGCAGTGCCCAAGCTTCCAAATAGTCAGTCCGCCCTTGATGCTAACATACTGGACAGATCTGGAAGAAATATACAAAGAACACCCGGCGATCGCCGACTATCACTGACTGAGGAGAGGTCTCTATATAAACAACACAGATCTCTCCCCTCTCAGCTCCAGCATGTTGCTGTGTATTGCTCTGCATAGTAAAGCACACACACAGCACACTGTTAACCCTTTGATCGCCTCAGATGTTAACCCCTTCCTGCCCAGTGTCATTAGTACAGTGTCAGTGCTTAGTATTAGCACTGATCACTGTATTGGTGTCACTGGGGATGTCAGTTGCAGTTAGTCAGTTCCCCCCCAGTGTCAGAATGCCTGCAGCAGTCCCACTATAAGTCGCTGATTGCCGCCATTACTAGTATATATAACAAAAAAAAATATTCCAGTATATATACCGCTATTTGTAGACTTTCACGTAAACCAATTCATTTATAAACATTGGAATTTTTTTTAGCAAAGACATGTAGCAGAATACATTTTGGCCTAAATTTATGATGAAATCTGATTTTTAAATTTTTTTAGCTGGATATGTTTTATAGCAAAAAGTAAAAAATATTGTTTTTTTTCAACATTATTGTTCTTTTTTGTTTATAGCGCAAAAAATAAAAAGTGCACAGATGATCAGATACCACCAAAAGAAAGCTCCATTTGTGGAAAAAAAAGGACAAAAAATATCATTTGGGTGCAGTGTTGCATGACTGCGCAATTTTCAGTTAAAATAACGCAACACCATATTGAAAAAATGTCCTGGTTAGGAAGGGGGGTAAATCCTCTGGAGGGCAAATGGTTAAATATATAATTGAAAACATTTTTTTTTCTGTAATGCCTGTTTGATAAGTGAAAAAAGAAAAAAATACTCACTAAATCCTGCCAGAAATCCAATGAGCTCTTACTTTTTGGTGCTGTCTGCTTCTGTTGCACTGAAATCTGAAACAGTGTTATCAGCCTTGCCCAGGGATTTTCTCTAAACTGCAGAACACCCCTCCAGTTATTGGAGATGAGGAGAGGAGGAGGTATTCCATAGTTCTGCCCTAGAGTAATAACACATATAGATACAGAAGAGGAGGTGTGTTACTGGCTGGATCACCGGGTGAAAATAAGAGGAGGAAAAAAACTAACGCAGCCACCACATCTAAGGGCTGGTAAGCTGTAATATGTTAAATTTTCATTCTTGGGTTTAAATACACTTAAATACTTTCTAAAACAACAGTGCAACAAACCCCCCCCCCCCCACTATACACATAGTACATTGGGATGAGGTTCGAGGTCAGGGGGATGCCGGGTTCACCCTGAAATCTAGCTGTTCATGCTTCGACAAACAGGCAAACTAAATGGCTTTTTCATTTGCCACAATGCACCTGAAGTCATTAATTAGTGCTGATAATAGTGACATTTTCATGCTCAGGGCTCATGGTTGCTAAGATGCTAGCAGCTGCCACCATCCTAGCAACCAATGGCGCATCCCTGGCCCCAGTCACTGCTGACTTCAGTAATTCCAATAGGGATTAGATAACATTTGCATTTTCTGAAATTTTTTTTAATTCAGCAAATGTTCCTTGAATCGAATCCCACCACTCTGGCTCTGCTGTCATTTGCTACAGCAGAAGCCAATCAGCGGGTCCCAACCAATGACTTGCTGAGCAAATGACAGAGGTCAGGGGAATGCCGAGTTCACCCTGAAATCTAACTGTTCATGCTTTGACAAACAGGCAAACTAAATGACTTATTAATTTGCCACAATCCACCTAAAGTCATTAATTAGTGGTGATAATAGTGACATTTTCCAGCTCAGGGCTCATGGTTGCTAAGATGCTGGCAGCTGCCACTATCCTAGCAACCAATGGCGCATCCCTGGCCCCGGTCACTGCTGACTTCAGCAATTTCAATAGGGATTGGACAACATTTGAAATTTCTGAAATGTTTTTAATTCAGAAAATGTGCTGTCATTTGCTACAGCAGGAGCCAATCAGTGGGTCCCGACCAAAGACTTATGGCCGATCGGCTGAGCGAATGACAGAAGAGAGCCCTGTGTTGGTAAACAACACAGGGCTCTCTACAGAGTGCAGCAATGTGGCTGTTTCTTTTTTTAGGGGAGATAAAACAGTCACATTGTTTAGTAAAAGCAGTACGCACTACACACTTTACACTTGTAAGGCACACAGTTAACCCTTTGATTGCCCCTAGATGTTAACCCCTTCCCAGACAGTGTCATTAGTTCAATGGTAGTATATATTATTAGCACTAATTACTGTATTTAATGTCACTGGTAATGTTAGTGTCAGACAGTGCCCACAAAGTGTCAGTCAGTGTCAGATTGCCCACCGCACTACCAGAGTCCTGCTATAAGATTATGACTAAGTGCTAATACAGATTGAAACGTGTCAAGTTTTTATCCTGCTGTACCCCACTATGTGATGTCTGGCCTGAAAATTATTATTATCCTGGAAGATTGCAGCTACTTTGCTTCATTGTGATTTTCTTACGTACGACCAGCAGGCTGAGCTGGCACCTTGCAGAGTTCTGAAACAAGCCGAGCAGCTCCATGTAATCACCTCAGTGGCACATACACAGGTTATATCCCACTGATCACCCCATTACTGGTGTAAAAAATAAATAACAATTACAGTATATATACCATAATTTGTAGCCGCTAAAGCTTTCACACAAACCAATTGATACAGCATACGCATGTTGGAATTTTTCTTTTACCAAAGTCATGTAGCAGAATACATTTTGGCTTAAATTTATGAAGAAATTAGATGTTTTAATTTTTTTTATTGCATGTTTTATAGCAAAAAGTAAGAAATATAGTTTTTCTTTTACAAATGTTTCGGTCTTTTTTCATTTATGTAATAAAAAAAAGAAAAAAAACTAGTGGTGATAAAATACCACCTAAAGAAAGCTCTATTGGTGTGAAAAAATTATATAAATTTTATTTGGGTACAGTGTTGCATGATCGCGCATTTACTAGTTAAAGTAGCGCAGTGCTGAATAGCAAAAAATGACCTGGTCATGAAGGGGGTAAAACTTTCTGGCGCTTAAACGGTTAAACCATCCACTCAACCTTAAAATGATTGCATCTGTACATTTTGAATATTAGTTGTGAAAAAAAACACATATAGTTGTGCAAAAAAAAAATATTTGGGTGTGTAACCAATAATTTTGCACATATTAATTCTTTGTTGTCTGTATAAGGTTAGGTGTGTCCTTTGCCTACATACTCTGCACTGAAAGACGTCATTCTCTCTCATTTCAGAACCTTGGGAGGTATTTATTTTATGCTCATTTTAACCATGTTATTGTGTGCCAAAGAGGCATGCACAGTAAACTTCATGGATCATGCTTTTACATGTATTTTGTAATAGTATTTTTGGGGGTTGGGGACCATTTCCAGATTTAGGATACACTATCAAATGTTTATTCAGTTAGCACCAATATCCAAACTGGTCTTTCACATAAGAAATGTGAACATATTGTACATATATAGTCCAGGTCACATATAAGATCTAGAAACAAGAAATTAATTCTTCTCATGAACTGAAAAACATATAAGTCATAACTCTTACTAAGCTATACTTCATGTCATGTACTCAGAAATAAAGATGTCTTTCCTGATCATATCGCCAGCAAAACAACTAAGGATATAGACCTGAAATATCCTAAACTGTCCCTATGCTAAAATTGTGTTACTGACTTTTTAACGTTAGGATGTATGCATCCTTCCATGTTACGACCAGAACCCAGCAACCGACAAGTAGTAAAGTTGCATTTATATATACTGTATACATTTACTGTATCACATCTTTGCAATATATGTGTAATGGAACCGACCCAGACTGTGCTTGAGTACTTCCGTTAGAATACCGCTTCCCCGTCCAAACAACAGACACCACAGCCGACCATACAAGACGTGAAGTAAACCAGAGTAGACTACTTTATTTGAACACAGATACAAGATATATACACTCAGGGGACAATCCCCCCTCCCTGCATAATGACACAGGGCAGGGCAATCTACATTTAGTGACAAGAGACACACAGGTATTCAGACTTCACACCAGCAGACAGTCCCATCAGGAGGGAGGGCTGCTGGAGACAACCCCCCACTAAGCTAATACACATAAACACATACATCCCATAATAGTTTGCTCCCAAGCCAGACAAAGAATAGAACAATGGGATGCAGTCACATAACATTAAACAATCAACAACCCCCACCCCACCTATTTCCTAAACATGTCTACACAGTCTGAGACAAAGCCCACACAATATTAGGACAGATCACCCTGTACCCCTAACAGGTACAGGGTGATTTACACATAAGAGGGATATGGGGAGCTGAGACAGGGTTCTCCCCACCTCTCCAAAGTGAGCTGGGTTCTATGGGCCCCCCACCCAAACCTACTCCCATCACAATATGCACACTAGTTGGCCTGCCTGAAATCCAGTGTGCTCCTAACTTCCTGTCTGAATTGAAAACTGAATCTCTGCTGTATTAAAATCCCAAGTGTTGTCAGCCCTGCCCAGTACTCTTCCTCTCCAATAGCTAGGAGGAGTGTTCTTCAAGGATGGTTTCTCAACAAAATTATGCAGACATGTGTAGCGCTACCCCCATAGGAGCTGCAGGTATTTTCCCCCAAATCTTCACACGCAGTCAAGCACAAGTTATTTCTTATAGCCAGGTACACACAACTTCTGCTCATTATTCCACTGATCAATCTAGGGGTTGCAGATTTTCATTGTTTTTATTTTGTTGTAAAACTGGGATAGGGAAGGGATATAGTGGGATACGCTGAATTGAACTATTCACAATTCAGGAAAGCTTTCTCTAAGTGGATCTGTGGGTTCTCACAGTAGAACAGTGTAGCAGACTGTACAAAGAATGGGGCTAAGTCCTTATGAAGCAATGTAGAAATTAAATGGACAGTTGCCCTTCTGGACACCAGCCAGGGTCCCCTCTAGCTTACACCCAGCAGCTGACTATGTAGGATCCCGCGGGGTTTAAACAGCACAAGTCCCAGGATCCCCTTTTGAGTGGTCTTTATTCACAAGGCTCTTGCCACAAATCACCTTCCTCCATAATACCATACAGGATCTGCAGACATCCTCCTCAGTCAGCTCTCAGAAGCACCCTGGGTTTCAGCTTCTGCTCCTCAGGTTGTCCACCTGAGGCATCCTGGCAGCATGTGCCAGGGGAGGCAGTCGCCTCAACCTTGGCTGGAACTCCCTTCTCAGGAGAAGAAGACGATCTCATGTGCTCACTGAATATAAATACCAGCATCCAGTATCCAGTATGCTTAGGGGCACCATTCCCTGTAATTGGCTGGAGCTGCATCCATATTCATACTGCCCATCTGCATGGTTCATACGATCCACCCAGAACCTTACTTGGTTACCTGGATATAGATGAACCTTCACCCAGATGAAACCACATAGGATGGACTAGCTAAACAAGTGTAGCTCTTCTGCTAAGCAAAGAGACACTAAATTTGCCTGTTAAGAAGACCATTGTATGCTATACTCAACTATCTCCATCCTAGCACCTATCTAGGAGGGTGCTACATATGGATTGATAGGAGAGTTTGCATTGAATATTAAAAATGAATTAAATCACTTTTTAATTTGATGGTGCTCAGACACAATTAAGTTCTGCTTTGGTTGTCTACATCTGCCTTTGTAGTGATCCACTTCAGTGATCTGTTGCTAAAGCAGGAAGAACAGAAATCTTTGCCCACATCCAAGATTATCATTTAAGTTGACAGGAAATCTTGAGGACAGTACAGGGATGTCATTGTGATTTGCTATGTAATTGCAGTGCACAAATACAGCAATTACATTATATATCTCTTATAGAATGATTTGTAGTATGACCCAAAGCCCAAAAGCTGATAAGTTCAGCCCAATGGCAGTGCTGTAGAACCTGCCTGTTACTAACTAACCAGATCTAGTAATAAAAATCTACTGTGACCTCCAATATCCTTTTATTCTACCAAAGGGGTACTTTCATTGTAATGAAAGCCAGGACTTTCATTTGTGTTATTATGAGTCAGGCCTTAGTTTGCATTATCATAAATTCGAACGGCATACAAAACTGCTGTTTTCTAAATAAACAATAAAAACGACTTGACCTCGAGATTTTAGAAAATAGACCTATTTGGTAAATCTTCGGGAACTCTAGTTTGAGGTCAACACAATAAATCCCGCAAAAGGTTTATCTGTCTGGATTTCATTTATTTGGGAACAGCCTATTTTCATGTGCAAAACACTGAATGGAAAAACAGCTAAAGCATTAGCATAAAATATGCCTAGTTTATTTCTGGAAAGAGGCTTTATCGTAGGAAGAGATGGGCAGAAACACAAATGTAGAAATATATTTGTCAAATCAAGATATTTTCTTTTATTCCCAGAGTGCATGGGATTCCGAAACCCCTTTGTAATGCTTCAGCACTTATATTTATGTAAATGTGTTTATGTGTATGCGGAGCACTTGTTAAAGCAGGTTATTTAGCTCGGTTTTATGTTTTTAGGGATGATTTGCGAGGTGTACAATGCAGACTGGGAACAAAGAGCAGATATTTCTTCGAAATCTAAAGAGAAAAAAACGTTCCATGCGCTCATAATGCAGGTTTGATTGGAGCATTGTCGACTGTATCATCTGTTACTTAAACGCCAAACTTTTCCCAAACATCCTAAGACGGAGTTGGATTTGTGGGCAAATTACTTGTAGGGTGAATAAAGTAAACATCTATATAAATGGAAATATCGCTTGGAAATATTTAGCCCTATTTATAGCAACGTTTTTTGCTTCTAACTAAATGTTCTCTATCTATATTTTAAAAGACAACTCAATGTGAAATTTTGTTGCATGATGAATTATTAATCTTTTTTTTTTTGCCTTTGTTTGCACTGTTTTATATTAAAAGTATTGTCACCCATAGTTTGGTTTAGCAGCAATTCTAAAAGCCTTGCTCTGACACCAGTTGCCTTTTGAGTACATAAAGTGACACAGTCAGCGCAAACAATATTTTGTAAAGTAATGCATAGCATACACCCAGGTAGGGGACCTGCTTTCTCTGTAACAGGGGTCTCCAAAATTTCTAAACAAAGGGCCAGCATACTGTACTTCAGACTTTGGGGGGCAGACTGTGGCCAGTGCGAGTAGAAAACATCCTGGCATCAGTGGGAGTAAACAATGTCCCATCTTTGGTATTAGGGGAATTATTAGTGCCCCATTGCTGGTGTCCGTGGGAGGAATAGTTTCTGATCATTGGTGTCAGTGGAAGGAATAGTGTCCCATCATTGGTCTCAGTGGGATGAATAGTGTCCCATCATTGGTCTCAGTGGGATGAATACTGTCCCATTATTGGTATCAGTGGGAGGAATAGTGCTCCATCGTTGGTGTCAGTGGGAGGAATAGTGCCCCATCATTGGTGTCAGTGGGAGGAATAGTGCTCCATTCTTGATGTTAGTGGAAAGAATATTGCCGCATCATTGTTATCAGTGGGAGGAATAGTGTCAGGAATGGACTCACCATTAGTGGTGGGACTCATCTGCCGTGTGGGCTGCAGTACCAGGGCTGGCCAGCAGGTGCTCTCAGCAACCAGAAGCTTACTCCTGGAATCAGCCATCACCTGAGGAAGTGTATTTAAGGAATGGCCAGACCTGCAGTCAGTGCCTTGATGTATGTTTCCCATGAGCCCCTGTACCTGCATCCTGTCTGCTTCCTGCCTGATCCTGACTCTGCTTTGATCCTGACTCTGAACGAACTCCGCCTGTCCTGACCTCGGCTATTCCTGACCACTCTTCCGCTCACTCCTGGTACCCTGTTTGCCCGTTTGCTACCGACCCGGCCTGCCCGACTACGTTTGATTTGTATATATGGTTATCTGTTGGAGGTTGGGTTGTTTGCACTGTGTTATGTTTACCTTGCACTGCGTTTGTGTTGTTTAGTCTTAATTAATTGTCTTATTTACACTATACCTGAAGCCTGTGTTTCCCTGTGTCAGTCCACACACCTCTGGTCATACCCGGAGCCCTGACAAATAGTGTCCCATCATTGGTATCAGTGGGAGGAATAGTGCTCCATCATTGGTGTCAGTGGGAGGAATAGTGCTCCATTCTTGATGTTAGTGGAAGGAATATTGCAGCATCATTATCAGTGGGAGGAATAGTGCCCCATCGTTGTTATCAGTGGGAGGAATAGTACCCTACTGTCGATGTCAGTGCAGGAATTATTACTCCATTGCTGGTGTCAGTAGAAGAAATAGTGCCTAGTATCAGTGAGAGGAATAGTGCCCCAAGGGCCGAATAAAGGTATGCAAAGGGCCACATTGGCCCCCTGGGCCACAGTTTGAAAGCCACTTCTCTAACGGATGGCCAGCTCTACAGCCCCCAACCCCCCCCCCCCAATCCATTAATCCTACCCCTTAAACTCCGAGTGAACGTTCAGTTTAAATCAGCTAAATAATTTTCACACACATCAAGACAAAAGGTGTGCAAAGCCTTTGGCTAAGGATAGACATGCAACAACATTGTTGTGCCCCTGAGAAGCAACGCACATTCATGGTGGGGAAGTGCACCACCATTGAAAATGTCTGTAGGGCAGTTATATCACATCTCCATTCAGGTAGCATTCTGTGGTGTACTGCCCACCAAACATGATGGGGGATCATTTCTACTGCAGGCATAAAGCAAAGCATCAGGGCCATGGCATGTGAGCACCCCTGTCTGGTGCCTTTGCAGTTTATGGGGGTGGTTGGGGAGAAATAAAAACACAACTCAGCTGTCTGTTTTACTGTCCCCCAATTGCAAGTCTAATGAGCCCTTCCAGTTCATTTTATTTAGAAAGCAGTAACAAAGCCTGTCTTCAGCCAGTATGCTGTAGAGAAGAACCCTTGACCTCTGTTAGGTCTAACTCACCCCCTGCAGAGCTATAGTACCTAATCAGCAGCATGCCATCACTGGTGCCATGGCTTGATGTTGTCACCACCATTGTTTATTCACTGTAAACTGTTTCTCTGCAGTAAAATGTGCTTTACTACATGCAATGCATTTCATGCAGAAAGCCCATAAACTACAACATGGATCTTAAACTAATATGCTACACTTTTTAGTGTAACATAAAAAAAATAAGGGCTATGCATTTCCATTGTGTTAGGAAGCATTTACGGCCTATGGGAGTGGAATCACTTGTATCCTGTGATTTTATGTGTTCTTTGAACTTCTGCACCATGTTAATTCTACACCGCCCTTTATGCAAACACAGATGCAAAAAAAAATTCTATATTTTTAAAGTGAAACTAAACTCTGGAAATTCTGCCCCCCCCCCCAAAAAAAATAAAAAAAATTGGTGGAGGTAAAAGGGCTGGTCACCAATATTGCCTGCATTCTATCTCTGTAGCTAATGTAAAATGCCTTGTTTTTTGCTTTGTCTCTGTATGGAGGCAGCCATCTTTGTAGAGGCAGGGCTTTTCTTCCTTATGCCAGAGCCTCCAGTAAGAAGAACAGTGAGCAGCTCTGTAGTGACCTCACCAAATCTCACTCCAAATCCCTTGAGACTGGCAGTCAGATTCAGCAAAGCCGTAGATCTCACACTTCAGATATACAGTGACATGCCTAGGCACCCTCACATATCAGAAAAGGCACTGCTATTTTTTGGGGGAGGAATTCAAGATAAAAGGTTTATTTTTCTGCTTGGGCACATTTAGCCTTTCTAGATGTTTCCTATACCACAGCAAATCTTCAATTTTTGAGTTCAGATCTACTTGTAGATGTATAGGTTTAAACTTGCTTGCTATGACTTTGATCCAGTACTTTATGCTCATAGGCATACTGGACAGTTTGCTACTTACCATGTTCATTGTAACACAGTAATAGCAAGATGTTAAAGTGGATCAGTCATAAAGCATGAAATTGCTTTTACTGGAAAAAACATTACATTTCACATGCTGTATAGATTTTGCTGCGGCAATCGTTGTAAAGCATTAGTTGCAGTTTGGCGCCACTTCACTTTATAATTTCTTAATCAGCTTTCTTTGCTATTGACATAATTTCAATGTCTTTTTATACTATTGGTAAAGTTCAAAAGGTAGAATCTAAAGATGAAAATGAAATAAGTGAACTGTTTAAAGTTGCCTAATTTGCGGTTATCCACATTTTGGGTAACTTATCTTACTTTACCTAGAGCTGGGGTGTCCAAACTTTTGACTTTCCTGGTCCACATTGGAAGAAGAGGAAAAGTCTTGGGCCACACATAAAATAAACCAACAATAAGGACAGCTGATGGGCAGAAAAAGTCGAGCAGATCACTGATATAGATAATGTATCTGAGTAATAAAACTTTATTTTTTTGTAATATTTTTCATTATAAAAGTAAAAGAGGGCAACATAAAACTAATGAGATCTTGGACATTTTTTTTTACAAACTAACGCATCAATATCTGGTTCGATGGATGTAGTAGCAATACTCAATTAATTCTCAAGGTGCTCATCAGGATATTTTGGTTCTAATTCTGCCCTTCATGTCCTTCATCCTTGAAAATAGTTGCTCACAAATATAAGTGCTGCCAAAAACTGATGACATGAATAAAGCATGATTGTGAAGAGTGGAAGATTTTTCTTTGGGAATATAAAAGTTTTAAAAGTCCATTAACGCCTTCGCACCGGATCGTCCCGGCGTAAAGAGAAGTTCCTGCGCAGGGAGGTGGGTGGGGCTTAGTGTCATGTGGCCGCCGTGACGTCACGGCACGGCCGGTCACATGATCGGGAAAGGTCCCGATCGAAAGAGCGGACCGGGACCTTTCCGTGAGCACCACACATGTGTGCGCAGGGCGCGCGCTCTCAGCGCGGTTTTTGTTACATAAACGCAAATGTGATGCCGCTCGGCATCTTGGCCCAGACGCCGGGAGGCCACACATTTGCGGGAAGGGGTTAAAGAGACCCTGTCGATTTTTTTTGCCTGCATATGTTTGCTAAGTGTAAATGCATTTTCACAAAAATAAAAAAAAAATAAACATTTTTAAGTAAGTTTATGATTTTGGCCCAATTTTTAGGATTTTTGGCCCGCATTCATAGTCGTCTTGGGCCACCCCATGGGCCGTGGGTTAGACAACCCTGATCTAGATGCACTGCAAGCCAAAATTAGTAAAAAGTGTGCAAATTGAAGCTACCTGGGATAAGCAAGCAGCTTTAACATTAGATAATTCCAGGTAGTACAATGTTCAATGTTAGGCCCTGCCACAAAAAGAAGAGTTTTAATATTTAAGGCACTAATCAACACCTTCTTAATCTCTGCTGGCTTCACTAATGTTAGAAAAATGTCAAAAAGCAATAAAATGCAACAAAATTATATAGAAAAGAAGCAAAAAATGGCACTGTCTCTTTAAAGTGTTTGTTTGTTAAAAACAAATAAAGACAGTAGAACTAAAGGCAAACATTTTTTTTTCATTTTGGATAGAGTAAGGGAGGGTTCTCACCCTGTAAAAAATCTTTTGCCTTCTGTGTCCCATTGCAGAGATTTCCCTTCGCTTCCTGTCCCCTAGTCAAAACAGGAAGGGAAGGCAAATCCATCTAAAGTGATAGAATCCACCAGAACTAGTGTCCCCATTGGAATGTTTACCTTATATTACTTTTCTGGGGACAACCCAAAGTTTGCAATTTTTCTTTTACTTTTATTTTCGGTGATAACAGTAAACAGAACACATAGAGAGGGTAATTCTCCCTTACGGGGGCACAGACAGCAAAAAAAAAAAAAGACAGATGTTCTAATTACTCTCCACTCTATCCAAATCTAAAAAAAAGTTTTGATTTTTAGGTATATTTAAAAAAATACTACAAAATGCTCCAAGGAAGAAAAAAAATCATTCAGAACTCACAAAAAAACAATCAAGAGCCAATTAAAACCCTTAAAAACACACCAAAACCCTTCTTAAACCATCATAATTTCACCTTCCCCACTTACTCAAATCCATTTATCCTATAGGTGAAACTTCAACAAAAATGTACAAATATTGCAAACTTTTTGGTGATGTGAAACTGACAAATTTGGCTCATCCCTACATATGCCCACATGCTATAGAATAATACAATGTAATCATGTGTAATCTCTCATCTCTAATTACATATGAATGTAATTAAACTGCATAGAAAACTCATGCATTTTTGATTCAAGAAACGTCCTAGAAAACTGGGCAGAATTAGCAGCATGTTGCCAGACGATGGCCTACTTTAATAGCTGTGCCATGTTGGCAAAGGGTATGCTACCAAATGACAGGGAAGTTACAAATTGCATACATCAGATGTCCTCCAGGCATTAAAGGACTCAATCACAAGCTTTTTCATTGACCAACCATCTAACTTCATCATGTCTATGTGAATGCACTCAGGGTCAGGTATCAATTGTAATTCTTCACTCCGGTGGCACTTTCTCCCCATAAAGCTTCCATCTACAGTCGATCTACTTAAGTGCTTCTAACAGAATGTTTGTTTCCTTCATATTCCAGACATATCGGAAAAGTAGTTTATTTTTAACTAATTTATGACTTCACATTGCCTCAGTGGCTTATCCACCATTAATATATTGTCTTGCTTTTCACCTGGAAGCATTTTTCCCCAATAAACACTCTGTTCTTTGCCCTAGTTCCTATATATGTGTAAGGTTATGAGGTTCTCTGGTTAAGTGTGATAACTTTAGAAGAACATTTTGTATTTTTGTTTCCGAAATGGTCTGTCAGGAATGGACTCAGCACTGGTGGTGGGACTCACCTGCGGGCTGCAGTACCAGGGCTGACCAGCGGGTGCTCTCAGCAGCCAGAAGCTCACTCCTGCAGTCAGCCAACACCTGGGGCTGATTGCAGGAAGTGTATTTAAGGAATGACCAGGCCTGTGATCAGTGCCTTGGTGTATGTTTCCCATGAGCCCCTGTACCTTGTATTCTGTGTTCCTGTTCCTCTGCCTATCTGATTTGTTGCCGACTCTGCATTGTTCCTGACCCTGCTGACCGTCTCCTGTTTGATCCCTGGCTTGCCTGACCATCCTTCTGCCTGATCCTCTGTACTGTGCTGCCTGTGAGTTACTGAACCCGGCTTGTGACCTTGACTATTCTCTGCCTGCTTCTCCGGTACCTCGCTGCCCGCACATTGCTGACCTGGCCCGCCTGACTACGCCTCACGCTACCCAGACGATCCATCCATCCCACACGGATCACTCCCTGTCAGTAAGTCTACCAGCCTCTTCACATCAGACTCCGTTTCTCGCACACCCCTGACGGTGCTCTCTACCACTGCCGGACGTACTCAGGGGTCACGACCTGCTCTCAGTCTGCGCCAAGTCCATCCCCACCATCAGGGGCTCTGGTGAATAGCAGATTGGGACTTAGACCCCGCGCCTGAGGAACTCCACACTGTAGGCTGCTAGAGACACCGCCGGGCGGATCATAACAGTACCAAACGGCCTGCCTGACCATTCCACCTGTCCAGCCCTGACTACGCCTGTGTTCCTGAAGCCTGCTACTTCCCTGTGTCAGTCCACACATTTCTGGGCATACCCGGATCCCTAACATGGTCATACAGTATACTTGGAGAGCCAACCAAATGATTGAGCAGGGCTGTACTTACCGTAATTGCATTTCTGGGCTAGTGGTTACCGTGACAGGACTAAGAACCCACGTCAAGCCTCAAAATTTACAAACTGTGATCTTTTTTTACTGTTTTGTTTTTCTGTCCAGACATTTGTAACTAAAATCATGGGGGAAAGTGTGCGTGGGGGATGCAGAGAGTATCCAAAAGACATGAAACAATTTCCCCTTTTTCTTGTCTTGTTTAAGAAGTAGCTGTTAATATGTCATAAACAGCAAGTGTCCTCCTATAGTACATATTGGCATTGTTTTTTTTTACAAATATATTTACATTACAAAGGGTGTGGGGCTTATATAAAAGTGGGTCATTGTTAGATTTGTATAGAGGTAGTTGATGTCTATCCAAACGCATCCCCATTATAGGCCCAGGAAATTGATCACTCAGCAATATTTACCATTTATCTTTTGTTGTGGTAATGAATGGAACCTCCAGTATAGATGGAGGCACAAATATGGAGCTATTATGCAATGGCCCAGAGCATAGTCAAGGGAACTAGGTGCTACTAATGATGAACAGAACAGAAGATGTGAAAAGAAGAAGGCTTTGTTGCAGTAATATGATCCAATAGTGGTGTGAAAACTGCTTCTTCCAGCACAGTGTTGGTATTAATTGACAAAGCAATTCCTTTGAGTCTGTGCTAGGAATTCACCAATCCTAAAACACATGCAGAAGTCTTTCTTGCTGGCTTAAAGGGCAACTAAACAAAAATTACATGATCGGCTGTGTATGAAAAACCCGCCAGCTGGATCCGCATCTAGCTAGATAGTAGTCCTTGTGCCTGCTTGATGTCTGTAGCACGATCAAGTGGTTACCGCCAGCAGTAAGTTGGATTTCACTACCATATCATGCACACGTCTCCCTTAGTTCCTTTAGTTTCCTTCAATCAGACTTTTTCTAATTCACTTTCTAACACCTGCATTTGAAATCATTGTATACCTTTTCTTTGTTCCACTTTTAAGTTTGTGGGTAATCGTGCTTACACATCAGCATGCATTTGAGACTTCATGATTGGTCAAAATACCTTTCTAAGAGCAATTTGCTTCATTCTTTAGCTACTTACTATTAAATATGTGAGTCCACAGGTGTTACTCATTGCTGTTTTGACTTTGACCTTCGTGTATGTTTGAGGTATCTCTGGACCTTACAGTGGTGGAGACATTTGTATCACTTTGACTCATGAAGAGTCCACGGCATAAGTTTCTTTAGCTCTGATGAAATTGTGGAAATAGGTGGGATACACTGTGAGAAAATAGGGATTCTTGAAAACTATATTCAGTTTTGGAAGAATAATCACTTTATTGGTGTAAAAATGTATTCAAAATTTTTCTGATAATTTGGGCTCTTTTCTCTTCGGGGCTATTGGTAGCATTATACCAAATACCCTTTAATTGGGTTGGAGCATCTGTTGGCATTTACAGTGACAAAAATGTACACAAACCTGGCCTTCCAGGCTGCATGCTCAGATAAGGGTCTGGTATGGATTTTAAAGAGGGAACTCCATGCAAAAAAAAATAAGAAAAAAAATACTGTGTGGTTCCCTCAAAAATCCACACCAGACACTTTCCCGAGCATACAGCCTGGCAGGCCAGGAAAGGAGGGGGGTGGGTATGCATCCTCCCCTCCTGAACCTCACCATGTCACATGACCTCAACATGAGGGCACCTTTCCAGGGGGGACCCCACAAGCAAAGCACCTTGTGCCCAAGGCTTATCGGAATCTGGAAGCTCCCTTTAACAATAAGGGGGTACCCAGACACTGCTCCCTCCAATTGAATGAGAAAGGAATACATAGTACCATGATGTAAATCTAAGTCATTCACAATGCCTGACAGCCACCAAAAGAAAAAAACCTGATCACTCTAACAAGGCAGTGTCCACTTTCTCACTGGCCAAACGACAGCTCCCAGGGCAATATAAGGGAAATATTGGGGTTAGCGGTTTCTTCATTGCCCAAATATGGCTAAGACCAGGGCCAAATTTGGTCAATATGATCAAAGTTAGGAAATTATGGCACCCTCTATGCCAGGGGCAGACTGACAACTCATGGGGCCCCGGGCAATAGGGGATCATGGGGCCCCTGTGTCCTTGCCCAAACTCAAAAAAGCCTATGAAAAAGGTACCAGGGGCATCTCATGGGGCCCCCTACTGACCCCGAGCTTCCAAATGGTCAGTCCGCCCCTGCTTTATGCTTAAAAGGCTAGGGATTCCTGACCACATAAACTAATGGGCTGGGTGAAATTAGAGGTTGATAAGGATGCAGCATGCACAGGCACTCACTGCTTCTTCACCCCCGGTTCACACATATCCGTCCGTGCGGGTCGCGTTTTGCATGGGCACGAGAGCCCATTCATTTGAATGGACTCCCGTGCCCGTGAAACGTAGGGAAGAAGTCCCTGCACTTCTTTGGAAAATGCAGCCTGCACGGGAGCCTCGGTTCCCAGTACAGTTGCGTTTTCCAGTGCGGGTGGCGTGCCATTAGAACTAATGGCACCCGCCCGCGGGTCTGCATTTCTCTATGCGGGTGGTGCGGCTGTACAGATTTTTGTGCGGATCCGCAGCGGCACCACCTGCACAGATGTGAACCTAGGGTTAGCAACCATTGACAGCTGGAAATTTTCATGTTTGCCCATGCCAAGCACCCTAAACATTACGCAAATAACAGCACAATCAGATCATTCCTACTAATCACAATTAAACATACACTGGATGTTATAATTTAAGCGGTGATAAAGCAAACAGTCAGAGAATGAATAGAACACAGCACAGATTTCAGAAATTACCTTCCCACTGAACACAAGAGAAGCTGTGTGAACTGCAATTTTAGGGAATTACAGAGAACTCACTAAAGGTCAATTAAATGGAGTTTCTGACTTTAGCTGCAGTGTTTGCCGGATATCATTAGAAGTTCACAAATTAAGTTCTTTTGATGTCAGGAATCCCTTTAAAAAGTTTTCTTTAAACATAGGATAATTCTTCACCCAAAAGTCGCGGCCCAATTACACTGGGATTGAACAATTGTGCTGCCAAATAGCAAGATTCAAAGCAAAAAAAAAAAAAGAAAAACTGTGGCATATTCTTAATTTCAATATCTTTCCCTTTACAGTGAAGAAATCTGGTCTGGGGTGTCAGGCTAAGCAGCCAAGTCAGGCATCAATAAATTATTCTGACATGTAGCACTTAATCAAATACCTCAGCCTCCTATCTCAAGCTTGGAAAGCATCATGAATCACCTCACTTGCCCAGTAAATCTGCTTGTAATCCCTGAGAAGTACAACTCAATTGGAAGACAAGTTTGTTTTTCAAGCATATTTTGTGCCAACCTTACAAGTGTATAGAAGCTTCAACACCTCCGATGCTAAGTATCTTTATAGAGTAATACAAGTCATTATGACTTGGGAGGCACTTCATTGGTGAGACACTGCTACTTTATTAAAGCGGAATTCCATTCAGTGAAAAGATCTCCAGCAAACCAACTTTTGTCTTTTTTAAAGGTTCTTCTAATCTCGGCAGAGGTATTAGAAGATTAGATGCTGAAGCACCAGACTCAGACAAAAGAAGGTTAAATACGGGTGTCTACGCAATTATTATGACTTAAGAGTGAAAGCTTAGATTCCTACTTGAAGTGTATGTATAGCTAATTTTTTTTTTTGTATAGAGTAGAGATTTGTTGAAGTTATTTTTGGCCATCGGTATCCTGCTGGTGAAGTTTTCCTTCGATTCATGTCTTGGAGATGCAACAGAAAACAAGAGGAATTCTCCCCAAAGTTCCCATTCCAGGGCTTATTAACACTGCAGTGTGAGCATTATTGTGTGCATAATGAGCATGTGCGGGCGTTGGGTTTACCGTACACTACACTGTGCTGCAATGTATTGTTAACATGCATTGCAGTTTTTTCCCAAATTCAATACTATAGTTGTTACAACATGTTGGAATGTGCTTGGCAAAATGGTAATATGTCCTAATTTTTTTTAGCACACATGAACCAAAACCATAGGGCATAAGGCAAATTTCATTGTTTTTGCGGTGGGAAAGTGTTGGATAATGGTGTCCAGTACAGCCCAGTGTTGCTGTTGTGAATAAGCTTTTATCTAGTTGTTATCTAAACATTTGTCCTCATTGCTTGCTCTAATGACATTACTAAAATGTAGAATTTCATCTCACTTTCTGTCTCAGTGACAATGATCAACGGGAAAAATAGGGGAGAAAACTGGCCATACATGGATCGAATTTTGGCCAGTTCAGCTCTAATGGTGCTTGCTCTAATGACAACTCTAAAATGTAGAATTTCAAATGTAGGGTTTTATCTGGGTACTCCAGTTTCTCCAAAGACTCCAAAGACATGCTGGTAGGTTGATTGGGTCCTGTCTAAATTGACCCTAGTATGTGTATGTATGAATGTGAGTTAGGGACCTTAGATTGTACACCCCTTGAGGATTAGGGACTGATGTGAATGTGCAATATATATGTAAAGCGCTGTGTAAATTGATGGCGCTATATAAGTACCTGAAATAAATAATAAATAAATAAAATAGAGGAGTAAAGCCGGCCATACATGGATCGAAATTTGTCCGGTTCAGCTCTAATGGTGCTTACTCTAATGACAACTCAAATGTAGGATTTCATCTCACTTTGTATCTCAGTGACAATGGTAACCAGGAAAAATAGAGGAGTAAAGCCGGCCATACATGGATCGAAATTTGTCCGGTTCAGCTCTAATGGTGCTTGCTCTAATGACAACTCAAATGTAGGATTTCATCTCACTTTCTATCTCAGTGACAATGGTAACCAGAGGAGTAAACCTGGCCATGCATGGATTGAAATTTGTCCGGTTCAGCTGGGATCTGATGAATTTCAATCCATGTATGAGCAGGCTGGTTGTACACAAAATTGTCGCAAAATTTTCTCACAATCAACACCACCTGCTATAGCCGTGGTACTGATGAGTGTATTCTGGCGACGGGGAAATCTCCCTCAGCATACAATACCTTAGCGGGAGGGTTTCCTCTCTCCGCCACAAATGGTTGAATGAAATAAAAATGAATACTGTATGGCCAGCCTTAATTTGAAGCTGGAACAAAGACAGACAAAAACTTAACCCTTCCCTGTATTCAACACTAAAAAAAAATATTTTTCTTTACATTTACTTTAATCCCACTTGAAACTGTTCTTTTCGGGTGAACCTGTCAGAGGTAACAAAGGTTTGAAGCTAAACGCCAAATCCTTTTCTGTGTGAATGGGGAGCTCTCCTGATGTTAGCATGTGACCTCCTCGCAGGATGCAGCGCTTGGGCTTGAACAGCCAGTCGATCACCTGAGGAGGATGATGTCCACAAACAATAAGTGGATACTGGGACACAGCGAACCATTGATCGCAGTGACGTTGGCTCTATCATGTGATCAGCTATGTCCAATCACAGCAGATCACATGTAAACAAAGAAATGCTGATTATCGTCAGTCTGACAGCGTGTGAGGAGAGGACAGGAGAGCCGGCAATTGGCATTCCTCAGAGGAGACATCTACACTGATCTTCACAGCACTGATGATTATTGCTCTGATGATCAGTGTAGCCCCATCAGTGCCACTTGTTAGTGTCCATCAATGCCACATATAAGTGCCCATCAATGCCACATACCGGTGCCCATCAATGCCACATACCAGTGCCCATCAATGCCACATACCAGTGCCCATCAGTGCACATCAATGCCACATATAGTGCCTACCAGTGCACAACAATGCCACATATCAGTGCCCATCAGAGCTGCCTTTCAGTGCAGCCTATCAGTGCCAGCCAGTGTCGCCTATCAGCGACAGTTAGCATCATCTATCAGTGCTGCAAATCAGTGCCAGTCTGTGCCACCTATCAGTGCCCATCAGTGCTGCCTATCAGTGCTGCCTATCAGTGCCCATCAGTGCTGCCTATCAGTGCCCATCAGTGATGCCTATCAGAGCCCGTTCGAGCCGCTTAACAGTTCCAATCACTGTCGCCAATCAGTTCCAGTCAGTACCACCTATCAGCGCCGCTTATCGGTGCCCATCAGCGCCGCCTATCAGTGCCATATATGACTGCTGCCTTTCAGTGCCCATCAGTGATGCCTGTCAATACCCAAAAGTGATGCCTGTCAATGCCCATCAGTGCCTCCTCATCAGTGCTGCCTATCAGTGCCCATCAGTGCAGCCTATCAGTGCCCATTACTGCAGCCTCATTAGCTCACATCAGTGAAGGAGAAAAATTACTTATTTACAAACATTTATAACAGAAACTAAGAAAAACATTTTTTCTTCAAAATGTTCAGTCTTTTTCAGTTTACTAAGCAAAAAATAAAAAAACCCCAGTGGTGGTTAAATACCACCAAAAGACAGCTCTATTTGTCTAAAAAAAAAAGATAAAAATTTTGTTTGTGTACAGTGTTGCATGACCGTGCAATTGTCATTCAAAGTGCGACAACACTGAAAGCTGAAAATTGGCCTGGGCAGGAAGGGAGTAAAAGTGTCTGGTAGGCAAGGGGTTAATAACAATAGACTACAGCAGTGCAACGATGCAGTTAATGTATTTCAATGTTTTATCAAAAGTAGAATATTCCTTTAGGAAAGTCAGGAGACTGAAATAGCAATCTATTTGACATACTGCAGTGAAACCTGTTCTACTGTTTGCAATGTGAAGCCTAGGTTAAGTAAGTTCTTAAAGGCGACCATGCCACCGGCACGTATGTCAACAGTAAGAGCAAATATGTACAATGTTCCGAAAGAAAGATATAGAGATGACCTATGTTACAGTTTGCTCAACTTTATCAGCAGCTGTAAACTAAGCTGTTAAATTGTCCGCCGTTCTTTCTTTTTTTTTTTGTATTGTATCTTTTGTTGAATTTTTTTTTCAACGCTTTTTCATATTTATCCAAAAAAAATGCAAACTATTCCCTTGTAATCTCCCACCCTAACCTGCCACCCCCCCCCCCAAATCCCATCCCATCCAACAATTTTCCCCAGTCCTTCCATTATTTCCTTATCCATATCTATATCTCTTTTCTTCAATCCTCTCCTCCTATAATCTTCATCTCACCACTCTCTCTTTTTTTTCTGCTGCCTTTCTTTCGCCCTTTCCTCTATCTTCACTACACTTCTTGGTTGTTCGATTCAATTCTCCTACGTCAGTCCATCCGGGGCTCCCACCACTTTCAGATAATTTTTAGGTGTCTTAAAGTCATACCATCTAGCCCAGTGGTTCTCAACCTGTGGGTCGCGACCCCTTTGGGGGTCGAACGACCCTTTCACAGGGGTCCCCTAAGACCATCAGAAAACACATATTTCCGATGTGTAAAGAGCAGCTACTGTGTAGAAAGCAGCTGCTGTGTTGAAAGCAGCTACTCTGTTAAAAGCAGCGACTGTGTTGAAAGCAGCAGTATTGGAGGTAAAACGACACTCATGAATTATAATTACTGGGTAAATAATTTTATGGTTGGGGGTCACCACAACATGAGGAACTGTATTAAAGGGTCACGGCATTAGGAAGGTTGAGAACCACTGATCTAGCCCATTCCTTTCTAAACTTTTCCATTTTGTCTTCATCTATATGGTATAGTTCTTCCATCTTGCTTATAGTCAACTTTGTCAATCCAGTCCTTCAATGTCGGGGGCTCCTGTAGCTGCCAACATTTAGGAATAAGTCCATTGGCCGCGCTAATTAGATGGCATATTATGCTGTTTTTATATTGTTTCACTGGTATCTCTGATCTATAAAATAAACACCTCCACGGATCTTTCTGCAAAGTGACCCCCAGTATCTCTTGAATAGGTTGGATAATATCCAGCAGCACAGTGGCTAAATGGTTAGCACTTCTGCCTGGCAGTACTAGGGTCATTGGTTCAAATCCCAACCATGGCACCACCTGCCTGGAGTTTGCATGTTCTCCCTGTGCCTGCGTGGGTTTTCTCTGGGTACTCCGGTTTCCTCCCACACTCCAAAGACATATGTTGGTAGGTTAATTGGATCCTGTCTAAATTGGCTCTAGTATGTGTATGTATGAATGTGAGTTAGGGACTTTAGATTGTACGCCCCTTGAGGGTTAGGGACTGATGTGAATGTACAATATATATGTAAAGCGCTGCGTAGATTGACAGTGCTATATAAGTACCTGAAATAAATAAATAAATAATAAATAGTCAAAGCCTCCTTGATATAGCAGCTGGTATAATATACATATTGGTAACTATGGCTCTACAAAATACCAATCACATACATACAACTCACCAATACATAGCCAGTAAAAAAAACCCTGCTTCAGTCCATCCCTAAGTCCTGGCTTTATTTCCATTGGGTGCTGCCACCTTCTCTCTCATAAAGCATTTAGAAAATGAAGGCAGGCTGTCAATCCCAGCTCATGCATCTATGGTAATTAGTTAATTGGCTCCTCTCAAAATTGGCCCCACTGTATAGATGTGAGTTAGGGATCTTAGATTGTACGCCCCTTGAGGGTTTGGGACTGATGTGAATGTACAGTAAAGCACTGTGTAAAATTGATGGCACTATATAAGTACCTGAAATAAATAAATAATAATAAATATCATGCCAAACCATTTGTATTTTAGGACAGTCCCACCATATGTGTGCCATAGTTCCCTTATTATTATTATTATTATACAGTATTTATAAAGTGCCAACAGTTCGCTCAGCGCTGTACATTACAAAGGGAGACAGAACATGTGACAGAACAATACCAATACAATGTGATACACGAGGCGTTCGAGGTTACAATCTAGGAGGGAGGGGATAATGGTACAGGAGGAGATAGCTGTGGGGGATGGAGTGGTAGGAAGAGTGGAGGAGATCGGCAATTAGCAGAGGGTGGGGTAGGGTTCCCTGAAGAGGTGGGTTTTCAGGGTGCGCCTAAATGAGAGGAGAGTAGGTGACAGTCTGATGGGTTGGGGCAGGGAGTTCCAGAGGATGGGTGACACCCTGGAGAAATCCTGGAGGCGGGCATGGGAGGAGGAGACCAGGGAACTAGAGAGAAGGAGGTCTTGAGAGGAGCGGAGTGTGCGTGTTGGGTGGTACTTGGATATTAGGTCGAGATATAATTTGGGGCAGTATGGTGGACAGCTTTGTACGTCAGTGTTAGGATTTTGAATTTGATCCATTGGGCGATCGGAAGCCAGTGGAGGGATTGGCAGAGGGGGGTGGCGGAAACGGAGCGGTTTGTAAGGTGAATGAGTCTGGCAGCCGTATTCAGGAACGACTGAAGTGGGGATAGCCTGTGGCGAGGCAGGCCAGTGAGGAGGGAGTTGCAGTAATCGAGTCGTGATATGATGAGGGAGTGGATGAGCTGTTTAGTGGTTTCTGGGGTTAGGAAAGTGCGGAATTTGGCGATGTTGCGGAGGTGGAGTCTGCATGAGTTAGTTAGTGATTGGGCTTGGGGCTGGAAGGATAGATTGGAGTCCAGAATGACACCAAATACTCTGGCCTGCGGGGCGGGCCTGATGGTGGCATTGTTGGATGTGATGGAGAAGTCAATGGGGGGGTGTGAGGGCTGGGGGGAAGACTAGGAGCTCGGTTTTGGAGAGGTTCAATTTAAGGAAGTGGAGCGACATCCAGTCTGATATGTCGCTCAGTAGGTGTGTGATTCGGGCAGAGACTGAGGGGGTGAGGTGGGGTGATAATGGTGATACCTCACCTCTCTGTCTATGTGCCACACTCGGTGTGAAATACCATCTGGTTAAACATTTATAGTTCATTTCAACTCTGCTCATATTAATTGCTCCATGTGTTAATTGAAACATTTTATTTCCTACTGCTCACTCATTTTCATCCGCCGTTCTTATTAACTGCAAATAATCTGATCTGTGTTCACCGCTGTCATGAAAAACCTCATTGTCCTAGATAGGACACAGAACTTTTGTTTGATTGCTAAGAAACCTTTTTCCCCCATTTTTATAACAAGGCAAAAAAACTAACAGAAGAGGGCTATTGTGCCATTATAGTGTGTGAAAGTAGGTCTAGGAATCATGATAATAAAATAAAATCATAATAAAACCTTTTTTTGAAATGGTAACTAGGAAATACCAACTGGAATTTGTTCAGTGACTGGAACTAAGATGCATATCAAATTTGCATGGGCACGTAGTTGTACACTTGCTGCCAGGCTCTTCTTGACTTTTTGCCCGATAAGAGTTTTACATGTCTGTTATCTAGTGGGCAGATTATTTTTGGAAATGGTTTTGTTGTGTATCACGTGGATTAAAATCTTACTGGGATGTGTGATGATCTATGCTGGTCAGTTGGAAACAGTAAAATTACGTTTGTTCATAAGTACACTGATATTATTCTTGCTTATGTTGGTACTCAGGGCTTTTTTCAGCAGGAACATGGCAGGAATGGAGTTCTGGCACCTCCAGCACTGACTGTATGTAATGGCAAGGGGTGTGTGGTGTGCTGGAGGGTTTATTGATGCTGGCTGCTGGGGGATCTAATGTCATTGGTGGGAATCTGTTTTTGTGTGAGGGTCTATTGCTGCTGGTGGGGGATATATTGTTGCTGGGGGTCTTATGTTGCTTTTAGGAATCTACTGTTGAGGGAGAGGTTGCTGGCTACTGGGGGGTCTTTTGATGCTGGCTGCTGGGAGATCTGTTGTTGCTGCTGAGGGGTTGAATGGATCTTTTGTTGCAGTGTGTGTGTGTGTGTGTGTGTGTGTGTGGGGGGGGGTCTATTGTTGTGTGAGGGATCTATTGTTGCTGGAGGGGGGGTCTACGGTTGCTGGGCTGGTGGTCTATTGTTGCTGCAGGGATCTATTGTTGCTGGAGTGGGGTTTAGTGTTGCTGAGGGGACCAATGTTGCTGGGGTGGGGTCTATTGTTGCTGGGGGAGTATATTGTTGTTTGGGGAATCAATTGTTGCTGGGGGGGGGGTTCTATTGTTTCTAGCTGCAAGGGATCTATTTTACCTATTTTCTTATCATTAACTAATTCCATACAAATTACTTAGCACCACAAAATGCTTAGTTCTGTGTATTCTTTAAAAGGGGCAGTACTGGGAGGTGGGTAGGGGGTGGAACCAAGGGACTGTGCTCAGAGGAGGGTAGGGGGCAGAGACAAAAGGGGACTCAAAAAAGGGGGAGTTCCTGCACCTATTCTTTGAGAAAAAAAGTCTTGTTGGAACTTATACAATATTTTGTATTTAGGTTTATATTCTTTCTATTAAAGGTACATTTTTATAAATAAATGTTTGAAAAATATAAAAAAATTAAACACTTATTAAAAATTTTAAATTGTATATAAGTAATCTTAGGCACCTTTCAGAGGGGCAGACTCTGCTTGCTCAGCGGGGGGATCTGTCCACTGATCCCCCCGCTGAGCAGAGCAGAGCAGGCGGATGATAGGTCTGTGTCTTCTCCGCTTATGCAGAGAAGACACAGACATAGCCTGCTCTGCTCTATGGGCAGTCGGCCGTAGTCTGACCAGCTGTCTGTTTACAACTAACTGCCCTCCGATCCATTCCCCCTTCATTTGTTTTTAGCGGACTGGATTCGTAGTAGGCGGGTGTAAATGGTGGGTGTAAACGGAAACAAGTCTATTTACATCCGCCACTCCATAGAGGAGAATGGAGAGACCAATTGTGACCCAATTGGATCATTTGTGTGAAAGGGGCCTTAGGGGATTGGACCCAATAGGGTCCTCTCTGCACTGTCAGGAAAATAGAGCAAGGGATTCTTCTTAGACGCTCTGCAAAAGAAGATTAAAAAATGGGACTAGGTTCCGGGTAGCAAGAAGTTGCCTTTTTCAGCTATTAAGAAGGCTATGAATTGGAAAGGTCAAACCTCTGTTCAGGGGCGGACTGACAACTCATGGGGCCCCCGGGCAATAGGGGATCGTGGGGCCCCTGTGTCCTTGCCCAAACTCAAAAAAGCCTATGAAAAAGGTACCAGGGGCATCTCATGAGGCCCCCTATTGACCCCGGGCCCTCGGGCAGTGCCCGAGTTTCCAAATGGTCAGTCCGCCCCTGCCTCTGTTACAGATTCTATTGTCCCCTGTCTGCCCCATGTGTTTTCTCCATTAAATTGCTGTGCTCCTTTCTTTTTCCATATGTTTCTATCTAATTTGCCAAAGCATATAGCGCCAGCACACCAAAATTGCATCCAAAAATGTATTAAAGTGACCACAGCAGTAAATCATGACATTTCCGGGTCCCTCAGGACCCCTTTATCAGACACATGCACAACCAATAAATGTTTGGACACTATTTGAAGATCCATGGTTTGCTAGTGATATATGCCTTGACTTGTGTTGACACTGGTTCTCAGTTGGTAGTTATTACAGCACCCATTTGCTTCAAGCCATTTCCAGGAATGTATGCAATGGGAATATTCTACTTGACTTATCTAATCTGCCATCCATTAGCAGCAATGGAGGCATTCACAATGCAGTGAAATAATGGCTTGCTTTTAGGCTGCCACTTGCAACAATTTGGCCTCATATTGCAATAGAAGAAGTGATATCTTTCTTCTAAGAACACCATTTGAAGATTGAAGGTCTGCCCCAAAGTGGTTGTAAACCTCGGACATGAAATATGAACAAAGCATATCCCTCTATAGTGTGTACTTGTCTCAATTAAGAGCACTAAGTGTCATTTCTATCTGCAGCTTCATTCCTCTGCTATAAGCATAAATCACTTCTGACAAGTTTTCCTGACACCAAGAGAAAAATGGTGACAGGAGAGGGACCTCCAGCAGATTGACAGCTCTGTTCTTGTGAGCTGTTTGTGTGTGTGTGTGTGTGTGTGGGGGGGGGGGGGGGTCCCTTTCCTCCAATCAGCTCTAAGTACTCTCCACTCTGAGCTCTGCAGTATATAGTTTCAGTTATCCACCCCCTTTTTCCTGAACTCTGATATAGGATTTATAAATTCTGGATCTAAAGAAGAATGGACCGCAGATAAACAGGTACAACTTATGCAGAAGGATTTGTTTTATCTCTGTGTATCACCTGAGACCAGCCACTTCACTGGGTATATATAAGGGTTTACAACCACGTTAACCATTTGCCCTCCTGAGGATTTCCCCCCCTTTTTGACCAGGCCACTTTTTGCATTACGGCGCTGTGTTACTTTAACTGATAATTGCGTGGTCATGCAACGCTGCACCCAAATGAAATTTATGTCCTTTTTTTCCCATCAATTGAGCTTTCTTTTGGTGATATTTTATTGCCTGTGTGGTTTTTATTTTTGCGCTAAAGCAAAAAAAGACCGACAATTTTGAGAAAAAAACCTATATTTTGGAATTTTTGCTATTAAACATGTCCAGTAAAAAAAATTTGAAAAATCTAATTTCGTCATAAACGTAGGCCAAAATGTATTCTGCTACATGTCTTTGCTAAACAAAATCCCAATATGTGTAAATTAATTGGTTTACGTGAAAGTTATAGCATCTACAAATGGTGATATAGATAATGGGATTTTTTTTTCCACTAGTAATGGCAGCAATCAGAGACTTTTAGTAGGACTGTGGCGGACACTCTGACACCAGTGACACCAATACAGTGACCAGTGCTAAAAAAAAGCGCTGACACGGTACTAATGCCACTGGGCAGGAAAGGGTTAATGTGAGGAGCGATCAAAGGGTTAACTGTGTGCTGGGAGTGTTTTACTAGGGGGGCGGGGTGTGTGTTCTTCACTGTAAGCACACTGATCAGGATGGCTGTACTGTGCACAAAACAAACAAAACAATCTTCCTCCCCGTCGGAGATGCTCGGAAATCACCGGATGCCGGTGGGTAATTACCTGCTGGAACCCGGTGATTGACATCCGTGACCGCGCGTCCTCTACCTGGAACTGCAAAATCACCTATATATACGTGATTCTGCGCACAGGTGCCGCCCTGTAGCAGTATATCTGCTATAGGGAGGTCCTTAAGTGGTTAAATCCAGGGTAAACAAATGTATTTACATTGTAAACCCCTGAAATGAAAAGAAAAAAAGTATTTCCTTCTATAGTGTGTACTTGCCTTGATCCAAAGCGCCTGCTGTAATTTCTGTCTGCCCTGACATTCCTGTGCTATATACATGAGCTCCATCTGACAGCCTGCTCTGATGGCAGACAATCCTAGGAGATGGTACCCCCCCAGAAAACAGCAAGTGATTGAACGCCTCAGCTGTGCATGTTTTCCTATGAGACTGTGTAGACAGGGAGTGTCCTTTCCCCCCCACCAAGGTCTCATATTACACTCAGCTACCTGCTCTATGGTGTGCAATGTGTAACATCAGATCCCCACCCCTGCCCCTGGAAGCTCATGAATGCTGTGTAAAATGTGTGCTTTAGGATGTAGAGGAGAGAGGGCTGCAGATAAACAGATACAACCTATGTAGGATGATTTGGTTAATCTCTGTGTATCATTTAAGGCTATTCACTTCAGTAGCTTTATGTAAGGGTTCACAGCCACTTTAGAAGGAAATGCAATCCAATTCATAGTATGGAATTTACAGGAAACCATGGTACCTATGGGCAGCACAGTGGCTAAATGGTTAGCACTTCCGCCTGGCAGTACTAAGGTCCTTCGAATCCCAGCCATGGTACCTCCTGCCCGGAGTTTGCATGTTCTCCCTGTGCTTGCGTGGGTTTCCTCCAGGTACTCCAGTTTCCTCCAACACAAGACATGCTGGTAGGTTAATTGGGTCCTGTCTAAATTGGCCCTAGTACATGTACAGTTTCAAGAAAAAGTATTTGAACTCCTTGGGATTACGTGGAGTTTTGCATGAATTGGGCTTAAAATGTGCTCTGAAAGTCATCTTACAGTGGACACATGAACATCAAGGCTTTTGGAGATACTTTTGTAACCCTTACCAGCTTCATGCAAGTCAACAATTCTTGATCGTAGGTCTTCTGAGAGCTCTTTTCTGCGAGGCATGGTTCACATCAGACAGTGCTTCTTGAAACCAGTAAACCCAAAACAGGTGTGTGTTTTTTAAGGGCAGGACAGCTGTCGGCAACACATCCAATATCATCACACTGATTGGAGTCAAGATTGGCTCACTCCTGGCTCCAATTAGCTCTGGGAGAAGTCATTGAGCTAGAGCCTCGCATTCTTTTTCCTCTCTGCACTGTGAATGTTTACATGTTATGTACAATTAAACCATGGCAACATCTAATGTTTGTGTAGTATTATGTTCAGCAGACTGTGTTCTTCTATTGTTGTGACTTAGATGACGTTCAGAGCACATTTTATGCCCAATTCATGCAAAACTCCACGTAATCCCAAGGGGTTCACATACTTTTTCTTGCAACTGTATGTATGATCATAAATTAAGGACCTTGAGGGTTAGGGACTGATGAGAATGTATATGTAATACAAATACATATTGTAATATGCAATATATATGTAAAACGCTACGTAAATTGATGGCGTTATATAAATAAATAAATAAACCTATGCTTCTGTAACTGATAAAATTGCTCAAAACTATTAAAGAGCAGTAGTGAGTTTTAGGTGCCTTGACTACCTGGCTCAAAAGATTTTTCCGGCTTCACTTTAAACATTATTTGTAAGTAACTCAGGACACTGCTGTTGAATATCATGCCATTTGCTTTCATATGAAGTTATGTAAAAGAATCCACAGAAGACTGACAATGGAACGTAGGAACAAGTGGAATTCTGAGAGAGCACAAAAAGTCATTATATTACATCTGCTGTGGGAGAAAAGGACTCAGCAAAACAGCATCAATATGATTTCATTCAAGAGGCCTCTGAAACTGAAACAAATGGTTAGGTTTGGGGCGATTCTTTTCCCCATTTCTAAATGCCCGGTTATTTGACTTCCATATATTCTTAGAGGTACATTGTGTGCACTTTACATGTTTAGGATTTAACAACATCCTTGTTTCAGATTGAAAGCTCTGGGAATTCTTGTCAAGGTAGGTAGAGAAGTAGACAGTGTAATTCTGGAGATGGTAAAAGTTACACTAAGCAAAGCGTGCATTGTTCTGGTTTTAAAGGGTTCACTCCCAAGCAGCGATGGACTGGCCATTTGGAAACTAGGGCCCGGGGCAGTAGGGGGCCCCATGAGATGCCCCTGGTACCTTTTTCCATAGGCTTTTTTAGTTTGGGCAAGGACACAGGGGCCCCATGATCCTCTATTGCCCGGGGACCCCCTGAGTTGTCAGTCCGCCCCTGCTCCCAAGTGCCTATTGTTACACACTGAGATAGTTCACTCCCAACTGATAAGAAGTACATACAAGTATCATGAGTGCTTCTTCATGAATGCAGAGGGTTTTCAGGATGTTATAAAACATCTGTAATCATTCTGAGATTGTTCCCTTTTCGATACAGAAAAGGTAAAAGTTAATTGACTTGACCTGGCCATAGATGAATCGAATCTCGGCTGGTTCAGCAGAGACCGGCTAAGATTCGATGCATCTATGGGCAGTCTGTACACAAGTCGATCCATCAATCAACTTGGGTATAACCAGTCTGTCTGATTCTTTTACATGCAATTATGGCCGACGGTAATAGCTGCTAGCTGTAATCATTGTATTCTTCCGGCAGGGAAGGTTCCCTGCCGACAGAACACAATAGCTCCGCGGGAGGGAATCCTCCATGAATACTGATTGCATAGATGGGGAAATCAAGTGATTTTAATTCCTGCAACCCATGGTAATCATTGTATTCTGCTGGCAGGGAAGGTTCCCTGCCCGCAGAATACAATAGCTCTGCGGGAGGGAATCCTCCATCAATACTGATTGCGTAGATGGGGAAATCAAGTGATTTTAATTCCTGCAACCCATGGTAATCATTGTATTCTGCGGGCAGGGAAGGTTCCCTGCCGGCAGAACACAATAGCTCAGTGGGAGGGAATCCCCCATCAATACTAACTTTGTAGATGAGGGAATCAAGTGATTTTCGTTCCTGCAACCCATGGTTGCAGAAAAGAAAATTGCATGATCTATAGTGCCCGTAGTGCACGGGTATCAAACTGGTGACCCTCCAGCTGTTGCCAAACTACAAGTCCCATGAGGCATTGCAAGATTGACAGTTACAAGCATGACTCCCAAAGGCAGGAGAATGATGTGACTTGTAGTTTTGCAACAGCTGGAGGGCCGCCAGTTTGACACCCTTGCCTTACTGTACGCCACATCTGAATCTCAGCCAAGTTAGGAAACAAAAACAAACAGCCTCAAGGCCCTAAGTCCTGCAAATTAATCTGGGAGCCACTGATCAATACTTATATGAAACAAAAATTGACAAAATAATTAGTTTATGGCTCAACCAAATTGCGAGGGTTATATATATATATAAACTTTACCTAAAAAATATACTTGTGGCCAGAGCATATAAACAATTCACTTTATTGCACAAATAACACACACAACACATTAAAATCATCTCCACAAGCCCCCAGATTTACTTATACTAGGGCTAATTCCTGCTCATATGTTATTATAAACTATCAAATCCAGCTACTTGATCATTATAAATGTTTATAAACCACAATCTAGGTGTCCATGATGAATGAAAACTAACATGTCCCCCGCTGCACTAGGGGTTGATATTAATAATTTGTCTTCCAAAGTCAATCATCCATAAATAACTGTATTCCCAAAGGGTTGTCAGCATCCAAAGGTAACGATGGTAACATTAGGATTCCATAAATAGATCACCACAGGTAACAAGGGCTTGTCTCTATAGTGGATATCCTCATATGGAGTCTCCCCTCTACCATTCAGGATTCAAAGTGTTCAAAAACCACACTGTATAAGCCTCCAAGCTTGTAGAGAGTGGGGGGAAGACCTCAAGTGTATATATATATATATATATATATATATATATATTCGATACCTCCCTCTAGCATCCACCATAGGGTATGCCGTCCTGAGGAAGATAATTGGAATATCCTATTTGAAACCTCACTCACACACTTGTGGGTGAATAACACATCCCCCACTTAATAACTAAACATGTCCATCCAGGAGGAGAGACCCTCCACAGGTATGTGGAATCACTGCCCAACTGTAATACAGGTTATCATCCCACAGGCTGACGACTCATATATAAAGGGATGCCATCATTTTCAAAGCCCTTGGGAGCATGCAAAGCAAATATAAAGATGCTTAGTGTAAGTTCCATATACTTATCAAGTCTAAGCAGAAATCCGGTGGTTTTCCGAGTGTGGGGCAGTGGAGATTAGGCCATCCTGCTCTCCCTGAGCTTGTCAGCTGAGCAGATTTAACTGATGATGGACCTTCCTCCATGTTCCCCATTAACTTATTGGGTGCCAAGTGTGGGTCACATGCGAGGACTACCCCTAAGGTTGGTTCTCCTGGGCTATGCTAGGCACCTGTAACAGGATACCTTTACTTACACATTTGTGTTACCTTTACTCTTGTGGCATTGTCACCAAATCCCTGGGACAAGGTTGAGGTCGAGGTGGGGGGAATATTCAACCTTAAGGCGGTTCTTAACACCTCAACCCCCTGCTGGTCATCCCTTTGACCAGGGATTGGTTGAGGCTGTATGAATATTCAGCCCATGGTCTCCCTTTTACAACCCACTATATTCTACAACCTACTAGAAGACAAAGGGGGGGGGGTGTAGTTGAGCCTGCAACCAGCAGGACCCAGAACAGCCACAAGCAATCAAACTCTGGTCCATTGGCTACAGACTAAATTTACCAAATTTTACATTCTTCTAGCAACCTATCTAGGAGGGTGCTACAATTATAACGATCATTTTGATAGACATGTCTTTTAAGAGGGGGTTTTGAGAAATAAATAGAGTGCATTGAAATGTTGAATATCTACACTGCAAACTAAATATGTCCCATCCATGGACTTTTGAGAATCCAAGAAACAAGCTATTAAACTAATGAAGTCATGTTTGTGTGTTGTACTAGTCCCTTTTATTGTTGAGTAGATCACATTTTTTCCTAGCACCCAACACTCGTTGTATGAGGGCAGAATAAGATGTGCCTGAAACACTGTGTACAAAGAGGTGATAGATTTATGATAAATGTGTTTTGTGTCTGCTGAATCTCACAATGGAACAAGGAGAATGTCTTCCACCAGTCTTTCAAGGAATTTGCGTGCAATAAATAATGTAGTCTTGGGTGTTGGTGAACAAGAGTACACAGTGTAGGTATTGAGACTTTGTAAGGCACAAGAGGCTTTTGTTGAGAGGAAGACAAATGAAAGAGTACAAATTATCAGCTCTAGGGATGAGAGATTTAATTTGCACAAAAATAAAAAAAAAAATCAAGAAATATATCTAGATCTCACAATTTTGGTGAAATGCATTGTAGTCAATAGGAAAGTGAAATTATTTTGCTGGTGTGACGGGAGTCACTTTGGGTGGGGGGCCCATGGAACCCAGCTCACTTTGGAGAGGTGAGGAGACCCCTGTCTCAGCTCCCCATATCCCTATTATGTGTAAGTCACCCTGTGCCTGTTAGGGGTACAGGGTGATCTGTCCTAATATTTGGGTGGGGGGCTGTTGATTGTTTAATGCCATGTGGTTGCATCCCATTGTTCTATTGTATGTCTTGCTTGGGAGCAAACTATTATGGGATGTATTTGTTTATGTGTATTAGCTTAGTGGGGGGTGTCTCCAGCAGCCCTTCCTCCTGATGGGACTGTTTGCTGATGTGAAATTTGAATACCTGTGTGTCTCTTGTTGCTGTAGATTGCCCCGCCCTGTGTTATTATGCAGGGAGGGGGGATTGTCCCCTGAGCGTATAAAAAGCCAGTTCGAGTTTCAAATACATGTTCAGACAGATTGGTGTCGCCTAGTCTTGTTTGGTCGGCTGTGGTGTCTGTGGTCGGTGGACAGGGAAGGTGTATTACAATGGAAGTACCCAAGCGCAGACTGGGTCGGTTCCATTACAGTTGGTTTTAAGGGTTCAGTGGACTTTCAAAAACTGCTGAGTGCTTTAAAACCCACTTCTTAATTGCAATGTTGTGTGTTGGTGAAAAATAAAACAGGGGGTAACAATTCTTCCTGTATGTAGGGCTATAGGATGCATTAATGCATGATGATTCCCATTGTATCCATGTGAACTGACCCTAATATTTAAATATTCTTAACAAGCGGTAACAGAGCTTTAGTTATGCTATTCATAGCAAAAAAAACATTTTGGTTTCAGTACACTTTAGGAGATCTAGGTCCTAGGGTCTCCTAGGATAAACCATTTGTGATGATGTAGTATTGTTATCAAGGAATGGATACACCAATAATGAATTGAACAACACATAGATATGTGTATGAATATATGTATATTTTTCCCCTAGCTATCTGGATGTAAATGAAAAGCAGGAAATGTCATATTTATGTGTTTTCTACCTTGTCCTTGTTGACATCGGAGATTCTACTGTCCAAACATTTATTATCCAACATTTCAGCCTGCAAGATTACCCAGAATTCCATTTTCGCGGCAGCGACCTCCTCGCTCTTCACCCAGAAACTCAATGCCTCAGAGCAAGCTGATAAGTGTTACACAGATTGTCCTAAAATTATTCCAGCACCATTTGAATTTATTTAAATACATGATACAGACCTCCATAAACACAGCTGCATGCAGGCAGCACAATTGGCGATATTTTAGGAAGTTTACCCGGTGGTAAACTGCTGTAATAGAAGCTATTCTGGATACGAGTTCTTGAGCACCATGTGGTTGCATTCGAAGACCTGGAAGACTCATTCCAGAAGACAGGTAGACAGGGTACTGGGGAATTGCACAGGTTTAATTATATTTAGAGGAAGTATGAAAGAATATTAAAGCTGCATTCCAGGTATTGACTTTTTTGCTTAATTATAGTGGTCCAGCTTGGAACAATGACCCTATATGAATATGCCATACCTGACCGATCCTTGTGGACATGGCTGCTGTTAAAAACCATTACAGCCAATGTAACAGGGCCTCCAAATAAACACAGTTTACGATGCTTCAGTTATGAATGAACACAGTGAGTGATCACTACCGATCATCATTTTGTTCATTCAGGAAAGGAAGGGGAAGGTAAATGTGACATATTTACAAACCCTTCCCCCACTCTCCATCCCAAGGATCTTATTGTGTGCTTCCAGCTGCCAGTGGAAAGGAGAGGAGGAAAGCCGACAGCACTACAAGGGTGGAAGCGGGGCACACAGGGGAGCTTGGGCAACATGGGGAAATGGATAGTGCACTGGAAGGGTGATGCAGAGAGAGCCATACAAGGGATCAGTTCCAGTAATTGCCCCCCCCCTTGTTGTGCCGATTAGCCTCCCTGCCCACATCCGATTCCCCCTGATGCCTGGACCCACCTGTTGGTCTGGGCCTTTACAGGAGGACCAGTGGTACCCCCTTATCCACGGCCCTGCTTGTGGAAGTAGAGAATTGCTGTAGTAGATGTCTCAAGTAGTCTTCGATGTCTTCCAGATCCTATTACAAGTGGCTGCCCTGCTGCATAGTAACCAGAGGAGGTTGCTCACTCAGCACAAGCGCCATTTACTTAATGAATGCAAAGCCTTCTCTGACTGGATGAGGTGGAGAGGCAGGGAGGAGATGTCATGATCTCCACATCATCCAATCATAGAAACACTTGTATTCACTGAAAAAATACAAGGCATGCTCTGAATGGCTCCCATGCCAAGCAAATGATTCCCTGTGGTTATTTTGGAGCACAGTAGCAGCCTGGAACGGGGTCTGGAAGACAGCGAGGATCCCCGTAGTAGCTGTAACTACTACAGTAATTCACCACTTTATAGAGATTGGCCAGGTATGGAATATGCATACATACATTGGTCCAAACTGGACCAATGTAACTATGCAAAAGAAAAGTCCATACATGGAATTAGGCTTGAGACTTGGTTCACACTATGTTGGTTTCCCTGTGGCCGTGTTCGGGAGAAGATAGAAGTACTTGTGACTGACAGGATATTGCTTGCCAGGTAAGCCTGCCATGATGAGTTCATATGTGGCACATACAAGCACATTATGACTAAAAGGTCTTGATGTCCATTTTCTATATTTTTTTTGCAGATATTTAATTCCTTTTAAATTAATAATAAACACTAATTTTTACTTTTACTATAATCTAAAGAATAAATTTTAAAAAATATATTTTTAAAAATATATGTTTTTAACATATATTCTTCAGATTTTTTTTAACATATAAAAAAGTCATTTTAAGATATATTTTTACATGTATTTGTAAATGCATTCCAAAAATGCAGATTTGTATTTTTAAAGACATACAGTATATTTGAAATGTATGTTTAAAAACATTCTTCATATATTTTGTAATAAAAACACATTTCAACATGCAGTATATATATATATATATATATATATATATATAAAACGTATTTTTTGCTCCATAAGACGCACTTTCCCCCCCCAAAAAAGGGGGGAAAATGTCAGTGCGTCTTATGGAGCGAATATGGAGCGGCCGGTCTGGTATTTCCACCGCCGCCGTGTCAGAATACCAGGCCGGCCGCTCGGCTCTGCAGCAGGACCTTACCTGTTGCTCGGTCCATCGCTGCGCAATCTTCCCGCGCCAGCTTCTTTAATGTAGGATCCCGGCTTGACAGCTGGGTGCCCAGTGCGCATGCGCGAGAAGAGCTGCACTTTGTGAATGGTACGGCATCTTCTGGGACACATGATAGGTCCCAGAAGGCGTCGGACCAATCACAAAGCGCAACGCTTCTCGCACATGCGCACTGGGCACCCGGCTATCAGCCGGGTGCCCACACTAAAGGGAGGACAACTCCACGGAAGTGGGAGCGGGTACCTGTCAAATTCCCCTCCCTCCCCAAAGGTCAGCAGTCTCTTAGTCATCCCCTGTACTGTCCGCAGTCTCTGGTCATCCCTGTACTGTCTGCAGTCTCTTAGTCATCTCCTGTACTGTGTCTGCAGTCTCTGGTCATCTCCTGTACTATGTCTGCAGTCTCTGGTCATCTCCTGTACTGTGTCTGCAGTCTCTGGTCATCTGGTGTACTATGTCCGCAGTCTCTGGTCATCTGGTGTACTATGTCCGCAGTCTCTGGTCATCTCCTGTACTATGTCAGCAGTCTCTGGTCATCTTCTGTAGTATGTCAGCAGTCTCTGGTCATCTCCTGTACTATGTCCGCAGTCTCTGGTCATCTGGTGTACTATGTCCGCAGTCTCTGGTCATCTCCTGTACTATGTCCGCAGTCTCTGGTCATCTGGTGTGCTATGTCCGCAGTCTCTGGTCATCTCCTGTACTATGTCAGCAGTCTCTGGTCATCCCCTGTACTGTCTGCAGTCTCTGGTCATTTCCTGTACTATGTCCGCAGTCTCTGGTCATCTCCTGTACTATGTCCGCAGTCTCTGGTCATCTGGTGTACTATGTCCGCAGTCTCTGGTCATCCCCTGTACTGTCTGCAGTCTCTGATCATCCCCTGTACTGTCTGCAGTCTCTGGTCATCTCCTGTACTATGTCCGCAGTCTCTGGTCATCTCCTGTACTATGTCCGCAGTCTCTGGTCATCTCCTGTACTGTGTCCGCAGTCTCTGGTCATCTCCTGTACTGTGTCCGCAGTCTCTGGTCATCTCCTGTACTATGTCCGCACGAAAATCCACCCGCACAGAGAAATGCGAACCCACGGGCGGGTGCCATTAATTCTAATGGCACACCGCACGCACTGGAAATCGCAATCGTACTGGGAACTGAGGTTTTCGCGCAGGCTGCGTTTTCCAAAGAAGTGCAAGGACTTCTTCCCTACATGTCACGGGGCACGGGAGTCCATTCAAATGAATGGGTTCTCGTGCCCGTGCAAAACGTGTCCCGCTCGGCCACATAGATGGGAACCGGGGGTTAGGGCTCATTCCCACTAGTGGTTGAGGAGTAGTAAAAATAAAACACGGTGGAGTCACATTTTTAATGCTCCCCTTTAGCTGACAGACAGGGGCATACAAATTCCACAGCTGAAGCAGAAATGATCCCCTTTGTCTCTTAAGGTAGGCACTAACACCCTCCAAACATGATCAGATGCCTCCTCACTGCCTGCAAATGCTCTCTAAAGAGCGATCTGGATGCAGAATGCTCTTTAGAGCGCGAAGCTAGTCTGAACAAGCCACATAAGCACATGAAATGTCCTAAATACACTATGATTTTCTCCCTGTGCCTGCATTGGTTTCCTCCGGGTACTCCAGTTTCCTCCAACACTCCAAAGACATCCTGGTAGGTTATTTGGCTCCTGTGTAAATTGGCCCTAGTATGTGTATGTATGAGTGTGATTTAGGGACCTTAGATTGTACACTCCTAATATATGTTCTCTTTGTTCCTGCGTGGGTTTCCTCTGAGTAATCCAGTTTCCTTCAACACTCCAAAGACATGCTGGTAGGTTAATTACATCCTGTCTAAATTGGCCCTAGTATATGGATGTGAACAGGGGCAGACTGACCATTTGGAAACTCAGGCACTGCCCGAGGGCCCAGGGTCAGTAGGGGGCCCCATGAGATGCCCCTGGTACCTTTTTCATAGGCTTTTTTGAGTTTGGACAAGGACACAGGGGCCCCATGATCTCCTATTGCCCGGGGGCCCCATGAGTTGTCAGTCCGCCCCTGGATGTGAGTTAGGGATCTTAGATTGTACACTCCTTGATGGTTAGGGACTGATGTGAATGTACAATATATATGTAAAGTGCTTCATAAAATGATGGCGCTATATAAGTATCTGAAATACCTAATATAATTTTAATTCCCCCTTCCCTATCAAGTCGTATTAGTGCACTTGTGACAGAAACAATTAAGTACTGACGTGATACTTTTTTTATCTGCAAATAAAATAAGTATCATGTCAGTACTCAATTGTTCCTATCAACTCTTGAATGTTTATTTATTTATTTCAGGTACTTATATAGCACCATCAATTTACACAGCGCTTTACATATATATGTTGTACATTCACATCAGTCCCTAACACTCAAGGGGTGTACAATCTAAGGTCCCTAATTCATATATACACATACTAGGGCCAATTTACCTACCAGCATGTCTTTGGAGTGTGGGAGGAAACCGGAGTAACCGGAGAAAACCCACACAGGCACAGGGAGAACATGCATACTCCAGGCAGGTGGTGTCATGGCTGGAATTCAAACCAACAACCCCAGTACTGCCAGGTGGAAGTGCTAACCATTTAGCCGCTGTGTTGAATACATTTTTTCCAAAAAATATATTTGACTAAAATCTCCTAATTTCCAGTTCAGTTTTAGGGAAATAAAATCTTTCCGCTGTGTTGAATACATTTTTTCCAAAAAATACATTTGACTAAAATCTCCTAATTTCCAGTTCAGTTTTAGGGAAATAAAATCTTTCCGCTGTGTTGAATACATTGTTTCCAAAAAATACATTTGACTAAAATCTCCTAATTCCAGTTCAGTTTTAGGGAAATAAAATCTTTCCGCTGTGTTGAATACATTTTTTCCAAAAAAGACATTTGACTAAAATCTCCTAATTTCCAGTTCAGTTTTAGGGAAATAAAATCTTTCCGCTGTGTTGAATACATTGTTTCCAAAAAATACATTTGACTAAAATCTCCTAATTCCAGTTCAGTTTTAGGGAAATAAAATCTTTCCGCGGTGTTGAATACATTTTTTCCAAAAAATACATTTGACTAAAATCTCCTAATTCCAGTTCAGTTTTAGGGAAATAAAATCTTTCCGCTGTGTTGAATACGTTTTTTCCAAAAAATACATTTGACTAAAATCTCCTAATTTCCAGTTCAGTTTTAGGGAAATAAAATCTTTCCGCTTCCCTAATCTTTACTGATAGGACACTGTAGTAAAACGATGACCCTTTTCCGCCAGTGAAAGGCCTTATTAGCTGCTTCCATGAAGAGGCTGTGCAATGAAGTTAAATACCGATGTCAGCTCGTGTGCTGAACACTGCAGCCCTTCTGGATAAAGTCATTTTTGTGTTTTAATGGCCTTTTTAAAAACTCTACTCTGTCAAAACAGCTAAACTCAGCCGAAGTGACATGTTCCCTTTAAGCGATGGAGGCCCACCATCTCCTTGAAGAAGTATATTCTATCATTAGCTGCTATCTAGAATTGACAGCGCAGTAATTTGAACTGTGCCTCCCAAGGGCCTACTCCTTTACTTCCTGCTCAAGGAATAAGGTGTGTATTGATTAGATATCACACTGTAATTGGGCTCCTGTCTTGCAGATGTATGATGGAAATGACAGGAAACACATACCCTGTTGCTTCTTGTAAATAGTCCATTTGAACAAAATGGTTTGTAAGCTTTCACGTTCTTATCAATGTAATATTTTTTATGGGATTTAAAACAATTATAGGAAGAGCAACAGCGCAGGCTGATATTATCGCAGTAATAACGATAGGAGCTATGTCAAGTCACCCGTAATCTCGCGCCAGTCACTCCGCGGTGCAGTATCGCTGAGGTGGCGGAGAGTGAGGTTTTGGTGGTGCAGTCAATGACAGTAACAAATCCCTCGAAGCATAGAGGAGCATCTCAGATCACTGGTGCTCTACCTAGTACGGGGGCGTCCTTAGGGTTGGTGTCACCCGGTGTGACAACACTTGGTGACACCCCCTCCGACGATCCCCGCATAATGGATCGGAGTCTGATCCATTATGCTCCCCAATTCGCAGATCTGATCCATCCTGCGGGGATCATCGGCATGCAACCTATATAGGGTGACACCGGACCCGCTCCACGAAAGGGTAAATTGTGAAGCAAGCCAATGATCCCCGCAGGATGGATCGGATCTGTGGATTGAGCATAATGGATCGGATTCTGATCCATTATGCTCCCCAATCCGCAGATCTGATCCATCCTGCGGGGATCTTCGGCTTGCTTTACAACTTACCTTTTCGTGGAGCGGGTCCGGTGTCACCCTGTATAGGTTGCATGCCGACGATCCCCGCAGAATTGATTGGAGTCCGTTCCATTATGCTCCCCAAGCCGCAGATCTGATCCATCCTGTGGGGATCGTCAGCATGCAACCTATACGGGGTGACACCGGACCCGCTCCACAAAAAGGTAAGTTGTAAAGCAAGCCAACGCTCCCTGCAGGACTCCGATCCATTATGCTCAATCCGCAGATCTGATCCATCCTGCAGGGATTGTTGGCTTGCTTTACAACCAGGGGTGGACTGACAACTCATGGGGCCCCCGGGCAATAGGGGATCATGGGGCCAATGTGTCCTTGCCCAAACTCAAAAAAGCCTATGAGAAAGGTACCAGGGGCATCTCATGGGGCCCCCTACTGACCCCGGGGCCCTCGGGCAGTGCTCGAGTTTCCAAATGGTCAGTCCGCCCCTGTTTACAACTTACCTTTTTCGTGGCGTCCGCTATGTCCGATCGCCGGAAGGGACCTCTGTGGCCAATCAGTGATCACATGAATAGTAGTAAGCAAGATGTCACTTCCTGACATCATTGCTTACTACTAGTGAAATCTGTGAATGATCACAGAAATCACATGGTACAAGGCTATTCAAAACAACCTTGTACAATGTGACAAGCTGTGACCAATCACAGCCCTCACAGTATTTCTCAATGGCTGCAGGAATGCAGCCAGAGAGAAGGAGAAATGATTGCTTTTACAGCCTTTATGGGTGTAAAAGCAATCAGTGTAAAAAAAAATATATATATTCATCACCCCCACAAGGTATACAGTGTCACTGGGGTGACACTGTTCTGCTAGGGTGACAGTATGTTAAAAAACCCATAAATAATAATGTAAAAAAAAATAAAACAAAAATGTAAAAAATATTTTTGAAAAATTATATTTTTTGGTTATAAACTAATTTTTTTTTTTACTAAAAAGATAGCTGAATTCATTTTGGCTAAGATTTATGAAGAAAGATTATTTATTTGCAAAATTTTATAAGAAAAACACTTTTTTTTTCAAAATGTTTGGACTTTTTCATTTATACAGCAAAAAATAAAAATCCCAGTGGTGAATAAATACCACCAAAATAAAGTTTTATCTTTCTCAAAAGAATGCTAAGAATTTCATATGGGTACAGTGTTGCATGACCGCGCAATTGTCATTCAAAGTGTGATAGCACTGAAAGCTGAAAATTGGCCTGGACAGGAAGGGGGTGAAAGTGTTTGGACTTGAAGTGGTTAATGACTTGGGAAATTATCAAAGGTATGGTTGCATCTTTTTCTGGTGTAGCACTCCTGAAAGGGTCCTCTGTTTTGCCCCAGGGTCTTTTCCCAAACTAGTGCAGTGGCAGCCAGGCACACAGTATTATTCTCTCTTCTGGCTCAACGAACAGTCTAGTGCCCCGCACACACTATAAGAAAATCGTCCGAAATTTTTTTTTTTGGTCAAAAAAAGTCCAAAAATGCTGATTTGCTGTGATTTACCGCATTTTACAGCAGTTTTCAGAGTTAGAGCGTTTTTACAGCTAAAAAAACTCCTCTAGAAGCCAACTAGTTCTGTTTTTCTTTTTCAGCCAAAAAACGCCCCTGCCAAAACATTGATTACAGTCTATGTGTACATGGACACATAGGATAACATGCTAGGGGGTTTACTGGATGTAGAAAAAAAATGTCAAAAGCCAAAAACAGCTGCTGTAAAAACATCCAGTGTGCATGAGGACTTATTGTAAGTTGAACTTGGATAGAGTGCCGTGGGATACTCCAGTAGCAATGTAGACTTGGCCTGTAATCTGTTAGAAATTGTGTATATAGGCCTACACAACAGACAGTGCCCAGTCCTTTTCTACTTCACCGCAACAAGGAAACGGGAACCCTTTATTCAGAGAAAAGACCTAGAATGTGCTGCCCTAGTTGAGACTAAAATCGGGCACCCCCCCACATCTAAATTTGCCCCACCCCTTCCTGTTTAAGACCCACCCATTCATCTGTAAACTCCACCCTTTCCTCTTTAGGCTCCACCTCTTCATAATAGAGCTCCGTCCACTGACAAGAACAATGGGGCGCTATTCCTTCCACTGACAACAATGGTGGGGCACTCTATTTAAGATTGGCTGACTATATTTGCTTTGTACTTACACCAGTTGAAGACACTTCAAAATCACGGATTATTCAAAGACATGCATGCAGCACCAGCGTGATTACAATATCACGCTGCTGAATTAATATTGGACTTAGTCACTTGTTTTTATTTTATTTAAATTATTTAATATAATTTCATTCATTTTAATGCATGTAATAATATTAATATATATATAGATAGATAGATAGATAGATAGATAGATAGATAGATAGATAGATAGATATATGTATGTATTTTGTATTTTATATATATCTATATATATCTATATCTATCTATCTATCTATCTATCTATCTATCTATCTATCTATATATATATATAATTATTGATAGTGGAGCGTGACACCACTGTTTTTTGAGTCTTTACAATGTCCTGGGCATGGTATGACGGTTTTCAAAGCATGGGGAACAAAAATGCAAAGGTAAGAGTTTATAAAAGCAAAGTTATTCAGTGTCGCTGGATAGAAAGCTGACCCCCCTATAATAAGATGTACCTGAACATGGACCTTTATGGCAGGATCACCAGGTTACAATTTTAATGATTTTAAAAGAATATTTTTTATACATAAATATGGTAAAGTGACACTAAACAATATCCTTTTTCTCTAAAAATAATCCATACACATCCATTACTTAATGGCCCTGTAATGTATTTTTCATTAAATTGTTTCTGTGTTTTTCTTGTAATGTTCTCTGTGAGCTCCCAAACCTCACATGCATGTTAGTTGTGGTCATTTGTATTGCTCTGTGCACACTACAAATCAAATCCCATGGTCCATAGTCCATTTCTGAATCTCCAGCGAGGGAGAGTGGCTACCTTCCTAAATAGAGCAGGACCACGGAGAACAAACATAGCCACCCTCTAACAGTCAGATCAGCAGAAGCAAAAAATGGAATTTGGAGGAGTCTGAGAACAGTTTAAGGGATTGTTTCATCACAGGATTCAAACTTATATCCAGTTCTTGGGGTGAAGCTAATAGACCCCTGATGTCTCCATAAAGAGGACCTTGTCACTACTATCACATCGGGGGCTTGTCAGTACATACATACATCAATACATGGTCAGGACATATGTACATATCTAAACATCTATTACACTGACCATTTGGAAACTCAGGCACTGCCCGAGGGCCGGGGTCAGTAGGGGGCCCCATGAGATGCCCCTGGTACCTTTTTCATAGGTTTTTTGAGTTTGGGCAAGGACACAGGGGCCCCATGATCCCTATTGCCCGGGGGCCTCATGAGTTGTCAGTCCGCCCCTGTACACGTCCCTACACACACCAGAAGTGGAAGAAACATTTTAGGGCTGTTATTTTAATTTACCTCTGAACTGATGTTGCCTAGTAACAATTTTGGATATCTTCAAAATTTACCTTTCGCAACCATGCATAATTTACTATTGTCAGGTTAGTGAATGCATACTAGAACTAAAACTGCTAATTGTTGCCTGTATGTGCAAGTTTTGATAACGCCTGGTCATGAAAGGGATAAATAAAAACAAGAGGAAGCAATGAAAATGAAATTATACCAATTTTTTTATTGTATGTTTATGAAAGTATAATTATAGACTCTAAATTGTCTTCATGTACTCTGATTAAACAGAGAGTCCTTTGGTGAAATCAATTGGCCAAAAGTGGAGATCTAGCGATCCTCTCTTCCATTCACTGACACACTTTTGACCAACAGATGTCAAGCCTGCCCACCACGACAAGGTAGACTCTCCTAGGGCAGGACCTACACTAAGCTACACTAAGCTACCCTACTCGATGCTAGTCATCATTTTTCTAATGTTGGGTGTATGTTTGTAGCAGGCCTCATCCTATAATCTGTGTGTGTGATCTACTCTCTCCTCATTTGGTTGTCATCTCTCTAAAATATGTAGTAGTCAGTTTATGTGCATGTGGACGTCCTCTGTTAGTGTAGGTCGGTGTATGCCAGTCAATGTGTGTTGACCAATGTGTGTCTGTAAAGAAATGTCAGTCCTGTCTTTACCTCGGCACATATCCATACTGCTGTGCAATCTGAAGTTCTTCTTCTCTTCTGTCAAAAAATCTTGGTCTTCCTGATCTTACAGTGAAGGATTCCATCATCCTGTCCATCTGTGCGTACAGCTTTAGCTTGAAGATCTCTTCCTTCTTCTCTGGTGGAAATGGTTTGGAGATTTCCGGGTCAATTGATTTTATGCCTTTAGATGAAAAATGAAATAATGTTTAGTTTGGTGCACAGAATATAATACTCAACATGTCAAACCTTAAAATTGCAAAACAACAAACTTCAGTTCCCTAAATTTTCCCTAGGTGACATTTTAAAAGCCTCCACAGGTCATCAGTTTAAATTTAAAGTGCTATTAAAGGCTATTTTTTAAAATTAAAATAAAAAAGAGGTTATATTTATCTGCTTTGTGCAAGAATATTGCACAGAGCGGTCCTTTATCTCATCTTTGGCCGTCCCCCACTGACGCTGTCTACTCCTTTATTCGAGTGCCCCCTTAGCAAGCTGTGTGCTATGGGGGCACTCAAGTGGGCGTGCTCCTGAGCCAGACTGTATGCATCTATAGACACACACCGGTAAGTCATGCCCTCGCTTCCTTCTCACTGGAGTTTAATTGACAGCAGCAGGAGGCTAGGGCTCCCACTGTTCTCAATGTCTCTTGTGAGACTAGAAAGTCAAAGGAGTGGTGCTGCAGACGGGACACTGCTGGAGTGGCGACAAAAGTCATCTAAGTGTTTAGGGACAGAGAGGCAGAACAAATAGTGGGAGCTTCATACCTTAATGCAGAGAATGCACAACCAATCAACCATTCAACCATACAACCAGGTCACAACCATTTTGTCTTTGGAACAACTTTAAATACATATTAACCACTTCAAGTCCGGATACTTTTACCCCCTTCCTGTCCAGGCCAATTTTCAGCTATCAGCGCCATCACACTTTGAATGACAATTGCGCGGTCATGCAACACTGTACCCATATGAATTTTTTGCATTTTTTTGAGACAGATAAAACTTTATTTTGGTGGTATTTATTCACCACTGGGATTTTTATTTTTTGTTTGCTATATAAATGAAAATGTCCAAACATTTTGAAAAAAAAAAAAGTGTTTCTCTTATAACATTTTGCAAATAAATAATCTTTATTCACAAATCTTGGCTAAAATGTATTCAGTTATCTTTTTAGTAAAAAAAAAAAAAAAATAACCCAAATTAGTTAATAACCAAAAATTATAATTTTTCAAAATTTTTTTTTACATTTTTATTTTTTTATATTATTATTTTTTTTAACATACTGTCACCCTAGCAGTACAGTGTCACCATAGTGACACTGTATTACTTGTGGGGGGGTGATAACATTTTTTTTTTTTTTTTGCACTAATTGCTTTTACACCCATAAAGGCTGCAAAAGCAATCATTTCTCCTTCTCTCTGGCTGCATTCTTGCAGCCATTGAGAAATACAGCTGGTCACAGCTTGTCACATGGTACAAGGCTGTTGTGAATAGCCTTGTACCATGTGATCATTCACAGATTTCACACGTAGTAAGAAATGATGTCAGAAGTGACATCTTGCTTACTACTGGTCATGTGATCACTGATTGGCCAATCAGTGATCACATGATCAGGACCTCACACAGCAGGCACCGGATCGTGGTGCCGAGTGCTCCCAGGGGGCACGCACAAGCTGAAAATGCGGCGCTGTTTATGAACAGCAACCCACTCCTGCACTGCTCCCGTCCAGCTGTTTATATACATGGGCTGGACGGGAAGTAGTTAAAGGCAAATTTTCTTTAAATGAAAAAAAAAGGTTATACTTACCTGTTCTGTGCAATGATATTACACAGATCGATCACTTCCCTTCTCTTTGGTGGTCCCGTACAAGGTAATGTCATAATGTGCTGATATGCATTGCATGCTAGCTCATTATGAAGGACTTACCTTAAAATGAAGCCATCCAGCGGTGTGCTGTCATGACTGCAGAGGCTTCCATCTTCACCCTGTCTACCACTTTAACTCTGAGCTCCCCCTTAGCAAGGGCTACCCTTGTGGGCACACTCCCAAACAAGGCTGTGTGTGTCCATAGGCACACAGAGTGCTGGTAAGCCATGCCCCCAGCTCCCTCCATAGGAGTTTGACTGACACCAGCATGGACCTATGGCTCCCTCTGCTCTCAGAGTCTCCTATGAGATTTTTGTACTTATTTATTCAATGATTTAACATTTTGACATGGCACTTGGGTCCCTTCTAGGCAGCTTCCATTTGGACCATAGTATTGATACATTTGTCATAAACTTGTTTGGTGCTTTTTCTGCTGCAGGGACCGCACTGACTGACTGAGTTGTCAGAAATATAATTTATGAACCTTTTAAATTTGTAATTTATTTATTTTGGATAGTAGGAAATGTAAATTTGTCATTTAGACAAACAGAGTGATCTAGTCTCCCTACCAGTGATATAAAGAGCAGTAAAGCCTTGACAGGGGTTCTAGCTGCTCGCTACCCAATCCGAAACACGGAAAAATGATTTGGCTTTAGATACACTGTTTCTGACACCCGCGCCCCATCCCCCCCCCCCCCCACACACACACACACATGCTGTCTCTAATTCTGTTATACATCGAAATGTAAGTGTTTGTCCCTCTGTGTGATTATAGTTCCCATTTTCCAGGCCATTCCAGCTTAATTTGTGTTTCTTTTACCTCCCAGTTGTCCCTCTTTTGGAACCAAATCCATCTGTCCTTCGTTCCTCCATAGGTGCCCCTCTTTTTGGACAGATGTGTAGACCTGTATAATAAATGCAATACTTGAAGTAACATTAAACCTTCATTTTTAAAAAAAAATGAAAATAACAAACATATTATACTTACCTGCTCTGTGCAACGGTTTTACACAGAGCAGCCCCGGTCCTCCTCTTCTGGGGTCCCCCGCAGGTTTGGACTCAGAAAATACAGCCAGTCCCCAAAAGATCTTCTGCTCTCTAGTTCCCGTGTCACCTTCTCCCATGCTCACCTCCAGGGCTTCTCCAGAGCTTCTCCCATCCTGTGGAACTCTCTACCCCAATCTGTCCAGCTGTCTCCAAATCTATCCACCTTTAGATGATCCCTGAAAACTTCTTTAAAGAAGTCTATCCTGCTTCTACTTAGTAAACCGCCATTTATTTCCTCCATCAGCTCATCCTCCGCAGCTATTACCTTTTGTATCACTCAACCCCAGGGGCGGACTGACCATTTGGAAACTTGGGCACTGCCCGAGGGTCAGTAGGGGCCCCATGAGATGCCCCTGGTACCTTTTTCATAGGCTTTTTTGAGTTTTGGCAAGGATACAGGGACCCCATGATCCCCTATTGCCCAGGGGCCCCATGAGTTGTCAGTCTGCCCCTGCTCAACCCTTCCTCCTAGATTGTAAACTTTAATGAGCAGGGCCCTCTGTTTCCTCTTGTACCAAATTGTATTGTAACTGTAATGTCTACCTTCATTTTGTAAAGTGCTGAGCAAACTGTTGGCGCTATATAAATCCTGTATAATAATAATAATAATAAAAAATATGATGTGACCAATGAAGATGGTGGTGAAGGACCTGGCATGCGGTGGCTTTGGGCAGAACAAAGCTAAATTTGCTGGGCGGGTGTAGAACAAAAAGTTACACTCACTTTCCCTGCTGTCTAGTAGATGGACCCATAGATGAGCTAAGATGCATTTCACGTGATAAAAGTTAATTGAACAGCAGGAAAAGTGAATGCGGCTTTTCATGTGACTTCAGGGAAGAGCAATTGAGATTGGTAAAGCCCAGTTATTTTTTTCCTGATCCCCCATCAGGTGTAAAAAAATAAATAGCCTAAGCTGCAAAACGCATCTTCAACCTGAACACTTGCTGCAGGTCATTGACTTACCCCAGGCTCACACTTATGCAGATTTCATTGCGTTATCCAGTTTGCAAAAACACACTACAGTCCATTTAACATGGCTTCCTATGGATCTAGTTCACATCTGTGCGTTTTGAGCTGGTGCTTTTTTTTTTTTTTAAAAGGGTCAGGGACTTTTTTTTCCTGCAGTAGATTGAGTTTTGCGTGTAATAGACTTAATGGACCCGCACCAAAAACACTTTTTATGCATTTATTTTATTATTATTTATTTATTTATTTATATTTATTTTTATGCATTACGCAAGCCAAGGTCCTTGGCGTCATTCTGGACTCAAACCTTTCCTTTCAACCTCATGTCAAATCACTTACAAACACATGCAGGCTCCACCTCCGCAACATCGCCAAGATACGCTCCTTCCTTACCCCAGACACCACTAAACTACTCGTACACTCCCTGATTATCTCACGCCTTGACTACTGCAACTCCCTCCTCACCGGCCTACCCCAGTGCAGGCTCTCCCCGCTTCAGACCATCCTGAACTCAGCGGCCAGACTCATCCACCTCACCAGCCGCTCCACCTCTGCCACCCCCCTCTGCCTTTCCCTCCACTGGCTCCCCATTGCCCAACGCATTAAATTCAAACTACTCACTCTGACCTACAAAGCCATTCTCAACACTGCCCCTAACTACCTCACCGACCTGATTCCCAAGTACCACCCCACCTGTACCCTTCGCTCTTCACAGGACCTCCTTCTATCTTGCTCCCTGGTCTCCTCCTCCCATGCATGACTGCAAGACTTCTCCAGGTCCTCCCCCATCCTCTGGAACTCACTACCCTAATCCATCAGACTGTCACCTTCCCTCCTCACCTTCAGGCGCTCCCTGAAAACCCACCTCTTCAGGGAAGCCTACCCCACCCTCACCTAACAGCCGCTGCCCTTCCCTCCTCCTACCACTCCATCCCCCACAGCCATTTCCTCCTGTACCACTACCCCCTCCCTCCTAGATTGTAAGCTCGAAAGAGTAGGGCCCTCTTACCCCTTGTGTGCTGTTTGTTGCTACTGTACTGTTTCATGTATTGTCCCCCCCTCTATTGTACAGCGCTGAGGAAACCCTTTGGCGCTATATAAACTCGACATAATAATAATAATAATAATGCATTTTGCTTTTTTTTTTTTTTTGCTAATAGGAAAGTATGACAGTTCTGTTCATGTAGTGTGACTTTGATGTGACTTTGATGCTACTTGAGTGTCAGAGAGTTTAAAATTACATCAAAGTTGTGTCAACGTCACAGTATATGAACAGAACTGTCATACTTTCCTATTGGCCAACAAAAATACCAAACATAAAAAAAAAACACATCAAAAACGCATTTAAAAAGGCAAAATGCACTGCAAAATGGGCCAAAAAAACATACCAACTGCAACCTGCATATATGTGAACCTAGCCTTAGAAAGTATAGAAACCATTGGATCAGCATGACAGTCAAATATAATTTACAGAATTCGTTCAGCAATGGCAGGCTATGTATTTCTCTCATTACAGGTTTCCTGGCATAAAGGCAGAGTCAACCCTTACCTGTAAACTTGTAGAAGGCCTCTATGTCTTGTATAGATGTTTCGGGGAACCGCAACAGAGATTTCAAGAGTGGGTGTTCTCTATTGGCGCCTTCTTTCCATCTCTTCGCTGGTCTCCCCTCCTCTGCAGATGATGAAGGATGTTGTGCTTTTCTTTTCATCATCCTTCTATCCTAATCACAATGCACAGAGTTTGTAACCAAGGGATGTAGGTGTATGTCCTGTCTGATGTTACAGTACTGACCCCCCCCAAACCCAAAATACAACTTTAAATCTTAAAACAACTATATTTATAGATATATTATCACTAAGTAACAAAAATCAAAGAACTGTAAAGGCAAACCCAATACAAACTGTCCTCTAACCCCCCCTCACAGCTGTAGCCAACTGCTCCCCCACCCCCAAACTCCCCAAAAACACTTAATCAAAACTTTTAAACAAATATCAATTCTATTTAATAAATACAATCAAAAAGAAATTGAAAATCGATAATATTTATCAAGCCTGTTCAGCGATCCGGGTCTCTTCTGTCTTCAGACAACGATGCGAGCACCATCCAGCTCTGAAGGGAGAGTGACAGTTGGAGCTGACCTGTGACAGTTGGAGCTGACCTGTGACAGTTGGAGCTGACCTCAGGTCACATGACCTCAGCTCAGGTGCAGCCTGTTGCTATGGATCATTCTTCTTAGTGATCAGATGATTGGGCCTAATAAATAAAAAAAATATAAAGTACATATATTGTATATTTTATATATATAGCTATATCTATCTACAGTATAACATTTTTTTCCTCCTAGCTTTGGCTAGGGGAATATACAGCATATATATATACATATATATTTTGTTTTTGTCTATTTTATTTCCCCCTAGGCTGGAGGAATATACTATATATATATATATATATATATATATATATATATATATATATATATGTGTGTATATATATATATACTTATTTATTTATTTACTCATTTTCCCATTTTTCCCTAGGCAGGATTGGACCTAATAAATAAAAATATATGTACAGTACATCTATCTATCTATGTACAGTGCTCTCTCTCTCTCTCTCTCTCTCTCTATATATGTATTTTTATAATTTTTTTGTCTATTTTATTTCATTTCCCCCTAGGCTAGGGGAATATATATATATATATATATATATATATATATATATATATATATATATATATATATATATTTTTTTTTAATTTACTAATCTTCCCCTAAGAAGGATTGGTCCTAATAAATAAAAATATATGTACAGTACATCTATCTATATACAGTACTATATATATATATATATATATTTGTTTGTTATATTTTCCCCCCAGGCTAGGTGAATATATATATATATATATATATATATATATATATATATATATATATATATATCTTTATTTACTTATTTTCCCCTAGGAAGGATCGGACCTAATAAATAAAAATATATGTATGGCATATGTATATTTTATTTATCTATCTAGTATATTTTATATATATATTCAGTTGTATCTGACCCTTGGCGATTGCATGGACCATCACTCGTAAGCGACTTTTTCCATGAATTCTCTTAGCAATTATTTTACAGGGTAGGTTGCCAGGTCTTTCCCCAACCCCTACCATGCGAAGATCCTGCATGGCCAGGGATGAAACTAGGACAATTTAGACAGGAGCCAATTAACCTACCAGCATTTCTTTGGAATATGGAAGGAAACCAGAGTACCCAGGGAAGAAACCCACCTGAACACAGGAAGAACATGCAAACTCCATGCAAGAGGTGCCATGGTTGGGAATCGGACCCATAACCCAATTACTGCAAGACAGAAGTGCTCACTACTAAGCCACTGTGTCGCCCATATATATATATATATATATATATATATATATATATATATATAATTTTTTATTTAGGGACATGGACCTTACTGCCTGTTTTCCCCTGTTGAAAGCCCACAGCATCATACATTAAACATGTTAAACATACAGCCCTATTCACTCAAATGGTTTGGATTAGGTAACAGTATTGCCCATCAAACACGAACGGTACTGTATAGTTTCTCCCATGGCCATAAAACATCACAGCCGCGGTTAAGGGGGGTGGTAAAACTGCAGATTAGCTGTCTATTTTTACTGTCCTTAGCTTCAAGTGTGAACAAGCCCTTACTCTGCTTCATCAGCTCTTCAGGAACCACCTTTTAGGTTGACTGTACACTATACAACCTGATTGTACAATCTCCTTGCAGCCAGAGCTGACATTTCCTGCACGGTAAAACATCACATGTTACTGCGCAGGAAGTGTCACATGTGGCTGATGGTGCCTTATGCTTTTTAAGAGCAGATCTCTGTTTATTTTTGCTTTTTACTTTATTGGAATGTTCCATGTGTCATTCCATTCAGGTCTATGCATTGCAGCTCAGATGCTGTGTGTGGAAACACAGGGAGAAATGGAGGTGCGGATGAGCTGTGGTGTGGGATGGAAAACGCAGATGTGTTGCAGATTTCGGCACCATAGCACACCCAAATGCTGCTCCATGTGTGAACAGGGCACACAGTAAACAGTTGTGGTCCCTTGCAGTGATCGGTGGTTTTCTACTGCAGATCCACACTGATGTAATAGAAGGACAAACCCAATCAATCCAATCAATCTTTGTACAATAAGGCAGCCCCCCGCACTGCATAGCAGATTGTAGATGTAAAGGAGATTGTACAATGCATAGTCTATGGTCAGCCTTTTGGTGGCCATATACCCTCACCAGACACTTTATTAGGTCCACCTTGCTAGTAACAGGCTGGACCCCCTTTTGCCTTCAGAAGTGCCTTGATTCTTCATGGCATAGATTCTACAAGGTGTTGGAACCATTATTCAAACCTTTTCTCTGAATAGACTCAAACCCCTATCTCATGTATAACACCCACTAATGCCTGTAATGTCACATTTGCCTCAGCTTCTGTTTAGGCTCTCAGTCTAATGGAAAAGTGGTTTTGTTGATTTATTTATCTAATTTATCATTTATATTTATAAATATTTTTTTTTGTTGGTTTTCACATTTTCAGGAGTATACACGGAGTGAAAATTTTCATTGCATGATTCACGTGTCACTCGCTTTTTATATATTTATTTTTTACATATTAATGAATATTTAAAAATTGAAGGTAATACACTATTTCAGTTTCATTTTTTCGAGGTATTACAGGATCTGGATTGGTGAATTAAGTTGGATACACTTTATATTTTTGGAAGATTATCGATATTTTGGACACAGCTTTAATATTTTGAACTTTTTTGAGACACTCTATTCTTTGGACTTGTGTGGTTATAGTGTTTTATTTTATTTATTTATTTCACTACTTAGTGGGTGTTATACATGAGATAGGGGTTTGAGTCTATTCAGAGAAAAGGTTTGAATAATTTTTACTTTGAAAGGTGAAAGTGTGACTTTTCTTGAGTTTATTTAGTGAGAGTTTGATTTATTCAAGGTGTTGGAACCATTCCTCAGAGATTTTGGTCCATATTGACATGATAGCATCACGAAGTTGCTGCAGATTTGTTGGCTGCACATCCATGATGAGAATCTCTCGTTCCACCACATCCCAAAGATGCTCTATTGGATTGAGATCTGGAGATTGTGGAGGCCATTGGAGTTCAGTGAACTCATTGTCATGTTCAAGAAACCAGTTTGAGATGATTTAAACTTTGTGACAAGGTGCATTATCCTGCTGGAAGGAGCCATCAGAAGATGGGGACACTGGAGTCATAAAGGGATGGACATGGTCAGCAACAATACTCAGGTAGACCGTGGCTTTTAAAAGATGCACAGTTGGTATTAAGGGGCCAAAAATGTGCCAAGAAAATATCCCCCACAACATTACACCACCACCACCAGCCTGAACCATTGATACAAGGTAGGATGGATCCATGCTTTCAAATTGTTTACACCAAATTCTGACCCTACCATCTGGATGTTACAGCTGAAATCGAAACTCATCAGACCAGGCAATGTTTCTTCAATCTTCTATTGTCCAATTTTGGTGAGCCTGTGCAAATTGTAGCCTCCATACTGTTCTTAGCTGACAGGAGTGGCACCCGATGTGGTCTTCTGCTGCTGTAGTCCATCTGCTTCAAGGTTGTGAGTTCAGAGATGATATTCTGCATACCTTGGTTGTAACAAGTGGTTATTTGAGTTACTTGAGTTACTGTTTCCTTTCTATCATCTTGAACCAGTCTGCCCATCCTCCTCTGACCTCTTACAACAAGGCATTTTTGTCCACAAAACTGCCGCTCATGGGATATTTTCTTGTTTCTGGACCTTTCTCTGTAAACCCTAGAGATGGTTGTGCATGACAATCTCAGTAGATCAGCAATTTGTGAACTACTCAGACCAGCCCATCTGGCACCAACAACCATGCCACATTCAAAGTCACTTAAATCCCCTTTCTTACCCATTCTGATGCTCAGTTTTAACTTCAGCAAGTCGTCTTCATCACGTCTAGATGCCTAAATGGATTGAGTTACTGCCATGTGATTGGCTGATTAACACTTTGTATTACCAAGCAATTGTACCTAATAATAGAGGCCGGTAAGTGTACATAATGGTCTAATGGAACAATTCTTCACAGAATTGGACAATGTAATGGAATCTATGAAAAGTAAAAAAAGAAGTATACTAAGTCATTGTTCCATTTTTACCCTTTTTTCCTAAGGGTAAAACAAATGTTAATGCCAAAGCACAATTTTGCAATTTTGACATGTGTTAATAAAACTGTACATATCATCACAACTACTTTGTGTTTCTAGGTAGATTTACAGGTAGACAAATTGGGCTTTCATTTGGTGGTAAATGGTAATGGATATCTCCAGATTTTTTTTTATTATCAAAGGAAAACTGGCCCAAAATGATAAAAAAAAAAATCAAATCAGTGTTTTAACCACTTCAAGTCCGGACAGGTTCACCCCCTTCCAGTCCAGGACAATTTTCAGCTTTCAGCGCTATCACACTTTGAGTGACAATTACTCAGTCATTCAACACTGTACCCATATGTAATTTTTATCCTTTTTTTGAGACAGATAGAGTTGGTGTTATTTGATCACCACTGGGTTTTTTTTAATTTTTTGCTATATAAATGAAAAAATACCGAAAATGTTGAGAAAAAATAATGTTTTGCTTCGTTTTTGTAAATGTGTTTTTTATATATTAAAAAATATATGAGAACTTTTCAAAAAGATGTACATTTACATTTTCAAATAGTCTTTGAAAATACATTTAATCTACATTTTTGGAATGCTTTTACAAATATATGTAAAAATATATGTTAAAATGACTTTTTTATATGTTAAAAAAAAAAATCTGAATAATAGATTTAAAAAAAAATATTTTTATATATATGCCTTTAGAAAATATAATTCCTTTTTTTAGAATACATGTTAAAGTATATTAGTGTAGGCCGATATATTGTAAATATATGTCACAAATATAATCTTTTTTCTAAATATATTGGAAATATATTTCTCTTCCATGTGGGATGACCTGCTAACAAGACATTTTCAATAAAACGGTTGATCAGTATGTAGGTAGAATAGTGACCTATATACAACTCACATTGTCCAGCACATTACATACACTTTTTTCTATCCTGTGCCTAACATACACTTCTTTCTAGGTCCAGATATCCACCTGCTGACACTTTCCCCGGGAAACGGGCATTGAAGTTCATCCTGCAGCAGAGAGCCGCCTTTGATGCCTTGAAGTCACTCAGACCGGAGAAGTTGGCGATGAACCTAAAAAAAGAAGGTGAAAGTGTTCGTCTTTTTCCATGTGGTTGGCCATAAAGCAGAAGACATGGAGAAAATGAAGAAAGGTTAGATTATACTGCTTCTGGGGATGTTTCTGTACTAAAATTGCCATTTCTGATAAATTCTGATAATTTCATACATTAGGTCACATTAAAAATAATTTCTTTTTATGTGTTATAATTAAACAGAGGATTATTTTTAAACACTGAACATGTCATACTTACTTGCTCTGTGTAATAGTTTTGCACAGAGCAGCCCGGTTCCTCCTCTTCTGGGGTCCCCCACCTGCACTCTTGGCTCCTCCTCCTGCCGAATGCCGCTATAGCAAGCTGCTTGATATGGGTTCACCCATGTGGGCTCCATCCCAAGCCGTGCTCTGTGTGTCCATTATCACACAGAGCGTGGCTTGGCCTCTCCCCCACTCTCTGCTCACTGGCTGCGATTGAGCCAATGGCTCCTACTGCTGTCTTTCTGACCAGTGAGGAGAGAGAGAGCCAAGAGAGACGCTGCTCTTGGGCAAAGTGCTGGAATGAGATCAGGCTCAGGCTCTATTAAATTGTAAACTCTCCAGAGCTGGGCCCTCCTAATCCTCTTGTATTGAATTGTATTTTTGCTGTACTGTCTCCCTTTATACTGTAAAGTGCAAAACCTCCAAACAAGAACCTTGAGGTCCCTAATATTAATTCGGTAATCAGGCAGTCTCTAATCCCCAGCACGATAGCAAACCAAACACAAAACGATTAGTTATGGACCCAGGATATTGGGTTTGTTTGTGTATATGGTTATATTAAATAATAAAAAGAACGGGTGGTGGTCAAAGGCACACAACGATTCCTTTATTAGACAAAGACCAATATCCTGGCTGAATCCATAACTAACTGGTTTTTGTTTGGTTTGCTATTATACTGTAAAGTGCTGTGCAAATTGTTGGCGCTATATAAATCTTGTATAATAATAATAATACAATTTCCTATATGGAAGAAAAATATATTTGAAATATATTTTTTAAAATATTATTCCCAAATATATTGACATATATTTGAAATGCTACAGTTTTGGCGATATTCAATATATTTCAAAATATATTTAAATATATATATACTGTATGTTGAAATGCGTTTTTATTACAAAATATATGACAGATATTTTTAAAAATACATTTCAAATATACTGTGTGTCTTTAAAAATACAAATCTACATTTTTGGAATGCATTTACAAATATATGTAAAAATATATATTTGTAAATGCATTCCAAAAATATAGATTTGTATTTCTAAAGACATACAGTATATCTAAAATGTATTTAAAAAAATATTTTTCATACTTTTTGTAATAAAAATGCATTTCAACAATCAGTGTATATATATATATATATATATATATATATATTTAATATAGCATTTCAAATACATGTCAATATTAGAGATGAGCGAATCGAAGCATCCGAAGTGGAATTCGAGTCGAATATCGGAAAAATTTCGATTCGTGCCGAATCCGAAAAACAGCCTAATTCGGACGCGCGAATCGAAATTTTTCCGAAAATGGCGGCTGACATGTGCGGCGACGGAGCGGGGATGTCGGGGAAGGCGCGCAGACAAGGCGCGCTGCCCCATAATGCATTCCTCAACGACATGTGATCGCATCAGCCAATCAGCAGCCAGCCAGCCAGCACTGTGTAATGGTCGAGGTATATATAGCGGCCATTTTGGAAATCTTCATTTGCCTGCAGTCATTGAACAGAGGCAGACCGCTCTGTACTAGGGACAGGGACAGAGTTAGGGCCACAGAAACGAGAATTGGGGACAGAGAGAAGTTACTTAGGGACAGAGAACCATTACTCAGGGACACAGACTTGTTAATGAGGGCCACAGAATCGTTATTTAGGGACAAAGAAACGCTAGTTAGGGCCACAGAATTCATACTCAGGGACAGACAGAATTGTTACTCAGTGCCAGAGAATTGTTACTTAGGGCCACAGAAACGTTATTAGGGCCACAGAATTTTTACTCAGGGACAGACAGAATTGTTACTGAGTGCCAGAGAATTGTTACTCAGGGACAGACAGAATTGTTACTGAGTGCCAGAGAATTCTTAGGGCCACAGAATTCATTCTCAGGGACAGACAGAATTGTTACTCAGGGACAGACAGAATTGTTACTGAGTGCCAGAGAATTGTTACTCAGGGACAGACAGAATTGTTACTGAGTGCCAGAGAATTGTTACTCAGGGACAGACAGAATTGTTACTGAGTGCCAGAGAATTGTTACTCAGGGACAGACAGAATTGTTACTGAGTGCCAGAGAATTGTTACTCAGGGACAGACAGAATTGTTACTGAGTGCCAGAGAATTGTTACTCGCACAGACACAAAATTGTTACTTGCACAGACACAGAATTGTTACTCGCACAGACACAGAATTGTTACTCAGGGCCACAGAATTCATACTCAGGGATAGACAGAATTGTTACTGAGTGCCAGAGAATTGTTACTCAGGGACAGACAGAATTGTTACTGAGTGCCAGAGAATTGTTACTCAGGGACAGACAGAATTGTTACTGAGTGCCAGAGAATTGTTACTCGCACAGACACAAAATTGTTACTTGCACAGACACAGAATTGTTACTCGCACAGACACAGAATTGTTACTCAGGGCCACAGAATTCATACTCAGGGACAGACAGAATTGTTACTGAGTGCCAGAGAATTGTTACTCAGGGACAGACAGAATTGTTACTGAGTGCCAGAGAATTGTTACTCAGGGACAGACAGAATTGTTACTGAGTGCCAGAGAATTGTTACTCGCACAGACACAAAATTGTTACTTGCACAGACACAGAATTGTTACTCGCACAGACACAGAATTGTTACTCAGGGCCACAGAATTCATACTCAGGGATAGACAGAATTGTTACTGAGTGCCAGAGAATTGTTACTCAGGGACAGACAGAATTGTTACTGAGTGCCAGAGAATTGTTACTCAGGGACAGACAGAATTGTTACTGAGTGCCAGAGAATTGTTACTCGCACAGACACAAAATTGTTACTTGCACAGACACAGAATTGTTACTCGCACAGACACAGAATTGTTACTCAGGGCCACAGAATTCATACTCAGGGACAGACAGAATTGTTACTGAGTGCCAGAGAATTGTTACTCAGGGACAGACAGAATTGTTACTGAGTGCCAGAGAATTGTTACTCAGGGACAGACAGAATTGTTACTGAGTGCCAGAGAATTGTTACTCGCACAGACACAAAAATGTTACTTGCACAGACACAGAATTGTTACTCGCACAGACACAGAATTGTTACTCAGGGCCACAGAATTCATACTCAGGGACAGACAGAATTGTTACTGAGTGCCAGAGAATTGTTACTCAGGGACAGACAGAATTGTTACTGAGTGCCAGAGAATTGTTACTCAGGGACAGACAGAATTGTTACTGAGTGCCAGAGAATTGTTACTCAGGGACAGACAGAATTGTTACTGAGTGCCAGAGAATTGTTACTCAGGGACAGACAGAATTGTTACTGAGTGCCAGAGAATTGTTACTCGCACAGACACAAAATTGTTACTTGCACAGACACAGAATTGTTACTCGCACAGACACAGAATTGTTACTCAGGGCCACAGAATTCATACTCAGGGACAGACAGAATTGTTACTGAGTGCCAGAGAATTGTTACTTAGGGACAGACAGAATTGTTACTGAGTGCCAGAGAATTGTTACTCAGGGACAGACAGAATTGTTACTGAGTGCCAGAGAATTGTTACTCGCACAGACACAAAATTGTTACTTGCACAGACACAGAATTGTTACTCGCACAGACACAGAATTGTTACTCAGGGCCACAGAATTCATACTCAGGGACAGACAGAATTGTTACTGAGTGCCAGAGAATTGTTACTCAGGGACAGACAGAATTGTTACTGAGTGCCAGAGAATTGTTACTCAGGGACAGACAGAATTGTTACTGAGTGCCAGAGAATTGTTACTCGCACAGACACAAAATTGTTACTTGCACAGACACAGAATTGTTACTCGCACAGACACAGAATTGTTACTCAGGGCCACAGAATTCATACTCAGGGACAGACAGAATTGTTACTGAGTGCCAGAGAATTGTTACTCAGGGACAGACAGAATTGTTACTGAGTGCCAGAGAATTGTTACTCAGGGACAGACAGAATTGTTACTGAGTGCCAGAGAATTGTTACTCAGGGACAGACAGAATTGTTACTGAGTGCCAGAGAATTGTTACTCAGGGACAGACAGAATTGTTACTGAGTGCCAGAGAATTGTTACTCGCACAGACACAAAATTGTTACTTGCACAGACACAGAATTGTTACTCGCACAGACACAGAATTGTTACTCAGGGCCACAGAATTCATACTCAGGGACAGACAGAATTGTTACTGAGTGCCAGAGAATTGTTACTCAGGGACAGACAGAATTGTTACTGAGTGCCAGAGAATTGTTACTCAGGGACAGACAGAATTGTTACTGAGTGCCAGAGAATTGTTACTCGCACAGACACAAAATTGTTACTTGCACAGACACAGAATTGTTACTCGCACAGACACAGAATTGTTACTGAGTGCCAGAGAATTGTTACTCAGGGACAGACAGAATTGTTACTGAGTGCCAGAGAATTGTTACTCAGGGACAGACAGAATTGTTACTGAGTGCCAGAGAATTGTTACTCAGGGACAGACAGAATTGTTACTGAGTGCCAGAGAATTGTTACTCGCACAGACACAAAATTGTTACTTGCACAGACACAGAATTGTTACTCGCACAGACACAGAATTGTTACTCAGGGCCACAGAATTCATACTCAGGGACAGACAGAATTGTTACTGAGTGCCAGAGAATTGTTACTCAGGGACAGACAGAATTGTTACTGAGTGCCAGAGAATTGTTACTCGCACAGACACAAAATTGTTACTTGCACAGACACAGAATTGTTACTCGCACAGACACAGAATTGTTACTCAGGGCCACAGAATTCATACTCAGGGACAGACAGAATTGTTACTGAGTGCCAGAGAATTGTTACTCAGGGACAGACAGAATTGTTACTGAGTGCCAGAGAATTGTTACTCAGGGACAGACAGAATTGTTACTGAGTGCCAGAGAATTGTTACTCGCACAGACACAAAATTGTTACTTGCACAGACACAGAATTGTTACTCGCACAGACACAGAATTGTTACTCGCACAGACACAGAATTGTTACTCAGGGCCACAGAATTCATACTCAGGGACAGACAGAATTGTTACTGAGTGCCAGAGAATTGTTACTCAGGGACACCTAATCGTTGAATTAAATAGTATGTCAGACAACATGCAGAGGAGTGGCAGAGGAGGCAATGTTTTAGGAGCGAGCAGACGTGGCAGCAGAGGAAGGGGTCGAGGCAGCAGTATTCGCAGCCAGAGGCCAGTGCTCCCGGTGTCATCCAGCGGTCGTGTCTCCACCGACAACCCTGCCGTCATTGATTGGTTGGCTCGGTCGTCTTCCTCTTCCCAGGTCACCTCTGACACCTACAGCCAACGGTCGGTGGGTACGTCAGACACAACCGTTAGTTGGCATGGCCCGGGAGCAAGCCCACTGAAATCACGTGTCCTCTACCTGCCCCTGTCCTTTGCTGTTCCCTCACCAAGCGAAGTATCGCATGCTGTGGGCTCAGCCCCACTGTACAGTGAGGAAGAGCTAACAGAGGGCGGTCAGGAACGGGGGGAGACATCGGCCTTTTCAGCAGCCAAGCGAACAAGTACTGGCGAGGAGAGTGGCTCGGTAGCCGGTCTAGAGACAGGTCTGTCTCCTGACCCAGACGCAGCCGAGGGGGCTAGTAGTGAGGCGGAGACCCTACTTGATGATGAGGAGGTTGATCGCACTTGGCAGCCTCGTCGTCATCAGGCAATTTCTTCCGCATCATCAGGAGAAGAGGGTGGCAGCTTGGCAGCGAGCAAAACAGTCGGTGGGTTGCCCAGGAGACAGCAGCAGGGTCGCATCAGTGTCAGTGGAGCCAAACGTCCACGGAGTAGAGCACCAGCTCCACTGCAGCCTACCACCACGGCCAGTAGTGGTGCCGGTGCGCACGGAGGAAGTAGCAGTCAGCCAGTGAAGAGTAGCGGGGGCAAAGTTTCCTACTCGGTGGTGTGGCAATTTTTCCTCAAGCCGCCCGAGGAAGTAAACGTAGCCGTATGTCGACTATGTGGCCAGAAATGCAAGCGTGGCCAGGGGGCCCATGTTGGGACTACAGCGTTGCGTCAGCATATGCAGCGTCACCATTCGGTGGCCTGGGAAAACCGTGATAAACATACGGCGGTTCTGCCTGCCCCAGCCCCCGCTCCATCACCCGCTCCGTTACTTGCTCCGTCACCCGACGTCGTCAATCGCCCTCTATCAGCCAGTCAAGGCTCCAACACCTCTGCTGAGGGGAGTTGTCGCTCGTTGGCATCTTCCGCTCGTTCAGATGCTCCTTCTCCTGCTACTCCTCTTCTCGGATTCCGTCAACAGTCTTTCTTGGAATCCGTATCCAAGAGACAACAGTTTGCGAGCACGCACCCGACGGTGCAAAAGCTGAACGTCCTCCTGTCCAAGTTGCTGGTGCTGCAGTCCCTCCCTTTCCAACTGGTGGACTCAGCACCTTTCCGAGAAATGATGGCTTGTGCCGCGCCGCGGTGGAGAGTGCCAAGCCGTCATTTCTTTGCCCAAAAGGCAGTGCCAGCCCTGCATTCACATGTAGAAGAGATGGTGGGCCAGTCTTTGAGCATGTCGGTCTCTGCCAAAGTGCACGGCAGCGCCGACGTGTGGAGCTGTAACTACGGTCAGGGACAGTACATGTCATTTACGGCCCACTGGGTGAACGTGGTGCCGGCACAGCCGCACCAGCAACTTGGACAGGTCACGACGCTTTTGCCTCCACGTTTGCACGTCCTTGGTCCAGCAAGCATGTCCGCCTCTACCACCTCTTTTTCCGCCGTGTCCTCAGCCGCCACCCCCGTGCCAAGTCCCATTACCCGACCGGCATATCACATGTGCAGGGCGCAACGGTGTCACGCTGTGCTGCACCTGGTATGCCTTGGCGAACGTAGTCACACAGGGGAGGAACTGCTGAGTGTAATGAACAGAGAAATCGACAGATGGCTGTCTCCGCGCAAACTAAAAATCGGAACCATGTTGACTGACAACGGAAAGAACATGGTGTCTGCTCTGCGTCAAGGAAGGTTGTGCCATGCGCCATGCATGGCTCACGTGTTCAATCTGGTTGTCAAGCGGTTCCTAAAATCCACCATCCCACTGCAAGACATCCTTAAAATGTCACGTAAACTGTGCATGCATTTCAGCCATTCCTACACCGCAAAGAACACCCTCATTGAGCTGCAGCGTCAGAACGGAATTCCACAGCATCGCCTGATCTGCGACGTTGCAACAAGGTGGAATTCAACCCTACACATGTTAGACCGCCTTTACGAGCAGCGAAAGGCCATCACCGATTTCCTGATGTTACAAGCGGATAAAGGTACTCCCCTGTGTAACTTAGATGTCAGCCATTGGCAGCTCATGCGTGACACCTGCCGCTTGCTCAGGCCCTTTGAGGAGGCCACGCTATTCGTGAGTCGGCAGGACTATGGGATGAACGACGTCATTCCTCTGTTGCACGTCCTGGAACAAATGCTGTTAACAATGGCTGGTCAGGGTGCGGTAGACGTGGCGCACAGATCTCAACGCCACATGACCCCTGTGGGGGCAGGACAGGAAGAAGAGGAGGAGGTAGAGGAGGACATTTGTGCTCAGGAATTATTGAGTGAAATGGGTGGTTTTTCCACTCAGCGGACAGGAGTGGAGGAGCAGGAGCATCTGGTAGAGGAGGAGGAGGAGGAGACAGAGGACCCAGACGCACCGTGGCAGTATGCTGTGGAGATGGAGGCAGGGAGTCCCTCGCATTCCTTGGCACAAATGGCCCATAGCATGCTCGGTTGCTTGCGTAGCGACAGCCGAATAATAACCATCAGACAGAGGGATGACTTTTGGCTGTCCACCTTGTTGGACCCTCGCTACCGGTCCAAAATGGTGGCCTTTTTCACACCTGCTGAGAGGGAGGCCAAAATTACGTACTATAAAAACCACCTATGTAGTCAGTTGGTCTCTGCCTTTGTGCGCCAACGTCCATCCTCAGACACTGTGGGCCCTGTGCGCTCGCGTTCCGCTGGCATGGCAGCAGGGGAGGGGTGGGGTGGTAGGAGCAGTGGCAGCTCCACCAGCAGCGGCTGCCTCAGTCTGCAGTCGATGATGAGTAGCTTTCTTCACCAGCGCAGTGAGGAAACTACTAACCAGCCGCAGCAGCAGCAGCAGCATCAGGTGGACCTGGAGCAGGAGCTCAAACAACAGGCTTGGGCCTACTTGGACAGCACCCTGCCAACCGAGGTAGACAATCCCCTTGACTACTGGGCAACGAAACTTGACCTTTGGCCCCAACTAGCTGAATTTGCCCTTGAAAGGCTGTCATGCCCGGCCAGTAGCGTGGCATCGGAGCGCGTGTTTAGTGCGGCAGGAGGTATTGTAACTCCGCGGAGGACACGACTGTCCACCCAAAGTGTGGAGAGACTCACGTTTGTGAAAATGAATCAGGCGTGGATTAGTCTGGATTTCAAACCACCAGTTCCTGACACAACTGACTAAATCCGCCATGAATCATGCCTCAAACATGTGCCACTTTCAGGTCTCCTCACACACTGCTGGTGTGTTACATTTTTTGACATAGGGTGCAGGCAGATTACGGGCCTCACATAGCTGCTGCCAGGCCCCTAATCTGCCATGGGCCCCTATATACCGCCTCCTCATGCTGCTGCCAAGTCCAGAGTCTCTCATGGGTCCCTGTACGGCCTCCCATTGCTGCTGTCTCCATCGCCACACTCTGCTGCCATGTGCCACTTTCAGGTCTCTTCACACTGCTGGTGTGTTAAATTTTTTGACATAGGGTGCAGGCAGATTACGGGCCTCACATAGCTGCTGCCAGGCCCCTAATCTGCCATGGGCCCCTATATACCGCCTCCTCATGCTGCTGCCAAGTCCAGAGTCTGTCATGGGTCCCTGTATGGCCTCCCATTGCTGCTGTCTCCATCGCCACACTCTGCTGCCATGTGCCACTTTCAGGTCTCTTCACACTGCTGGTGTGTTAAATTTTTTGACATAGGGTGCAGGCAGATTACGGGCCTCACATAGCTGCTGCCAGGCCCCTAATCTGCCATGGGCCCCTATATACCGCCTCCTCATGCTGCTGCCAAGTCTAGAGTCTGTCATGGGTCCCTGTACGGCCTCCCATTGCTGCTGTCTCCATCGCCACACTCTGCTGCCATGTGCCACTTTCAGGTCTCCTCACACTGCTGGTGTGTAGAATTTTTTGACATAGGGTGCTGGCAGATTATGGGCCTCCTATAGCTGCTGCCAGGCCCCTAATCTGCCATAGGCCCCTATATACCGCCTCCTCATGCTGCTGCCAGGTCCAGAGTCTCTCATGGGTCCCTGTACGGCCTCCCATTGCTGCTGTCTCCATCGCCACACTCTGCCATGTGCCACTTTCAGGTCTCCTCACACACTGCTGGTGTGTTACATTTTTTGACATAGGGTGCAGGCAGATTACGGGCCTCACATAGCTGCTGCCAGGCCCCTAATCTGCCATGGGCCCCTATATACCGCCTCCTCATGCTGCTGCCAAGTCCAGAGTCTCTCATGGGTCCCTGTACGGCCTCCCATTGCTGCTGTCTCCATCGCCACACTCTGCTGCCATGTGCCACTTTCAGGTCTCTTCACACTGCTGGTGTGTTAAATTTTTTGACATAGGGTGCAGGCAGATTACGGGCCTCACATAGCTGCTGCCAGGCCCCTAATCTGCCATGGGCCCCTATATACCGCCTCCTCATGCTGCTGCCAAGTCTAGAGTCTGTCATGGGTCCCTGTACGGCCTCCCATTGCTGCTGTCTCCATCGCCACACTCTGCTGCCATGTGCCACTTTCAGGTCTCTTCACACTGCTGGTGTGTTAAATTTTTTGACATAGGGTGCAGGCAGATTACGGGCCTCACATAGCTGCTGCCAGGCCCCTAATCTGCCATGGGCCCCTATATACCGCCTCCTCATGCTGCTGCCAAGTCCAGAGTCTCTCATGGGTCCCTGTACGGCCTCCCATTGCTGCTGTCTCCATCGCCACACTCTGCTGCCATGTGCCACTTTCAGGTCTCTTCACACTGCTGGTGTGTTAAATTTTTTGACATAGGGTGCAGGCAGATTACGGGCCTCACATAGCTGCTGCCAGGCCCCTAATCTGCCATGGGCCCCTATATACCGCCTCCTCATGCTGCTGCCAAGTCCAGAGTCTGTCATGGGTCCCTGTATGGCCTCCCATTGCTGCTGTCTCCATCGCCACACTCTGCTGCCATGTGCCACTTTCAGGTCTCTTCACACTGCTGGTGTGTTAAATTTTTTGACATAGGGTGCAGGCAGATTACGGGCCTCACATAGCTGCTGCCAGGCCCCTAATCTGCCATGGGCCCCTATATACCGCCTCCTCATGCTGCTGCCAAGTCTAGAGTCTGTCATGGGTCCCTGTACGGCCTCCCATTGCTGCTGTCTCCATCGCCACACTCTGCTGCCATGTGCCACTTTCAGGTCTCCTCACACTGCTGGTGTGTAGAATTTTTTGACATAGGGTGCTGGCAGATTATGGGCCTCCTATAGCTGCTGCCAGGCCCCTAATCTGCCATAGGCCCCTATATACCGCCTCCTCATGCTGCTGCCAGGTCCAGAGTCTCTCATGGGTCCCTGTACGGCCTCCCATTGCTGCTGTCTCCATCGCCACACTCTGCCATGTGCCACTTTCAGGTCTCCTCACACACTGCTGGTGTGTTACATTTTTTGACATAGGGTGCAGGCAGATTACGGGCCTCACATAGCTGCTGCCAGGCCCCTAATCTGCCATGGGCCCCTATATACCGCCTCCTCATGCTGCTGCCAAGTCCAGAGTCTCTCATGGGTCCCTGTACGGCCTCCCATTGCTGCTGTCTCCATCGCCACACTCTGCTGCCATGTGCCACTTTCAGGTCTCTTCACACTGCTGGTGTGTTAAATTTTTTGACATAGGGTGCAGGCAGATTACGGGCCTCACATAGCTGCTGCCAGGCCCCTAATCTGCCATGGGCCCCTATATACCGCCTCCTCATGCTGCTGCCAAGTCTAGAGTCTGTCATGGGTCCCTGTACGGCCTCCCATTGCTGCTGTCTCCATCGCCACACTCTGCTGCCATGTGCCACTTTCAGGTCTCTTCACACTGCTGGTGTGTTAAATTTTTTGACATAGGGTGCAGGCAGATTACGGGCCTCACATAGCTGCTGCCAGGCCCCTAATCTGCCATGGGCCCCTATATACCGCCTCCTCATGCTGCTGCCAAGTCCAGAGTCTCTCATGGGTCCCTGTACGGCCTCCCATTGCTGCTGTCTCCATCGCCACACTCTGCTGCCATGTGCCACTTTCAGGTCTCTTCACACTGCTGGTGTGTTAAATTTTTTGACATAGGGTGCAGGCAGATTACGGGCCTCACATAGCTGCTGCCAGGCCCCTAATCTGCCATGGGCCCCTATATACCGCCTCCTCATGCTGCTGCCAAGTCCAGAGTCTGTCATGGGTCCCTGTATGGCCTCCCATTGCTGCTGTCTCCATCGCCACACTCTGCTGCCATGTGCCACTTTCAGGTCTCTTCACACTGCTGGTGTGTTAAATTTTTTGACATAGGGTGCAGGCAGATTACGGGCCTCACATAGCTGCTGCCAGGCCCCTAATCTGCCATGGGCCCCTATATACCGCCTCCTCATGCTGCTGCCAAGTCTAGAGTCTGTCATGGGTCCCTGTACGGCCTCCCATTGCTGCTGTCTCCATCGCCACACTCTGCTGCCATGTGCCACTTTCAGGTCTCCTCACACTGCTGGTGTGTAGAATTTTTTGACATAGGGTGCTGGCAGATTATGGGCCTCCTATAGCTGCTGCCAGGCCCCTAATCTGCCATAGGCCCCTATATACCGCCTCCTCATGCTGCTGCCAGGTCCAGAGTCTCTCATGGGTCCCTGTACGGCCTCCCATTGCTGCTGTCTCCATCGCCACACTCTGCCATGTGCCACTTTCAGGTCTCCTCACACACTGCTGGTGTGTTACATTTTTTGACATAGGGTGCAGGCAGATTACGGGCCTCACATAGCTGCTGCCAGGCCCCTAATCTGCCATGGGCCCCTATATACCGCCTCCTCATGCTGCTGCCAAGTCCAGAGTCTCTCATGGGTCCCTGTACGGCCTCCCATTGCTGCTGTCTCCATCGCCACACTCTGCTGCCATGTGCCACTTTCAGGTCTCTTCACACTGCTGGTGTGTTAAATTTTTTGACATAGGGTGCAGGCAGATTACGGGCCTCACATAGCTGCTGCCAGGCCCCTAATCTGCCATGGGCCCCTATATACCGCCTCCTCATGCTGCTGCCAAGTCTAGAGTCTGTCATGGGTCCCTGTACGGCCTCCCATTGCTGCTGTCTCCATCGCCACACTCTGCTGCCATGTGCCACTTTCAGGTCTCTTCACACTGCTGGTGTGTTAAATTTTTTGACATAGGGTGCAGGCAGATTACGGGCCTCACATAGCTGCTGCCAGGCCCCTAATCTGCCATGGGCCCCTATATACCGCCTCCTCATGCTGCTGCCAAGTCCAGAGTCTCTCATGGGTCCCTGTACGGCCTCCCATTGCTGCTGTCTCCATCGCCACACTCTGCTGCCATGTGCCACTTTCAGGTCTCTTCACACTGCTGGTGTGTTAAATTTTTTGACATAGGGTGCAGGCAGATTACGGGCCTCACATAGCTGCTGCCAGGCCCCTAATCTGCCATGGGCCCCTATATACCGCCTCCTCATGCTGCTGCCAAGTCCAGAGTCTGTCATGGGTCCCTGTATGGCCTCCCATTGCTGCTGTCTCCATCGCCACACTCTGCTGCCATGTGCCACTTTCAGGTCTCTTCACACTGCTGGTGTGTTAAATTTTTTGACATAGGGTGCAGGCAGATTACGGGCCTCACATAGCTGCTGCCAGGCCCCTAATCTGCCATGGGCCCCTATATACCGCCTCCTCATGCTGCTGCCAAGTCTAGAGTCTGTCATGGGTCCCTGTACGGCCTCCCATTGCTGCTGTCTCCATCGCCACACTCTGCTGCCATGTGCCACTTTCAGGTCTCCTCACACTGCTGGTGTGTAGAATTTTTTGACATAGGGTGCTGGCAGATTATGGGCCTCCTATAGCTGCTGCCAGGCCCCTAATCTGCCATAGGCCCCTATATACCGCCTCCTCATGCTGCTGCCAGGTCCAGAGTCTCTCATGGGTCCCTGTACGGCCTCCCATTGCTGCTGTCTCCATCGCCACACTCTGCCATGTGCCACTTTCAGGTCTCCTCACACACTGCTGGTGTGTTACATTTTTTGACATAGGGTGCAGGCAGATTACGGGCCTCACATAGCTGCTGCCAGGCCCCTAATCTGCCATGGGCCCCTATATACCGCCTCCTCATGCTGCTGCCAAGTCCAGAGTCTCTCATGGGTCCCTGTACGGCCTCCCATTGCTGCTGTCTCCATCGCCACACTCTGCTGCCATGTGCCACTTTCAGGTCTCTTCACACTGCTGGTGTGTTAAATTTTTTGACATAGGGTGCAGGCAGATTACGGGCCTCACATAGCTGCTGCCAGGCCCCTAATCTGCCATGGGCCCCTATATACCGCCTCCTCATGCTGCTGCCAAGTCTAGAGTCTGTCATGGGTCCCTGTACGGCCTCCCATTGCTGCTGTCTCCATCGCCACACTCTGCTGCCATGTGCCACTTTCAGGTCTCCTCACACTGCTGGTGTGTAGAATTTTTTGACATAGGGTGCTGGCAGATTATGGGCCTCCTATAGCTGCTGCCAGGCCCCTAATCTGCCATAGGCCCCTATATACCGCCTCCTCATGCTGCTGCCAGGTCCAGAGTCTCTCATGGGTCCCTGTACGGCCTCCCATTGCTGCTGTCTCCATCGCCACACTCTGCCATGTGCCACTTTCAGGTCTCCTCACACACTGCTGGTGTGTTACATTTTTTGACATAGGGTGCAGGCAGATTACGGGCCTCACATAGCTGCTGCCAGGCCCCTAATCTGCCATGGGCCCCTATATACCGCCTCCTCATGCTGCTGCCAAGTCCAGAGTCTCTCATGGGTCCCTGTACGGCCTCCCATTGCTGCTGTCTCCATCGCCACACTCTGCTGCCATGTGCCACTTTCAGGTCTCTTCACACTGCTGGTGTGTTAAATTTTTTGACATAGGGTGCAGGCAGATTACGGGCCTCACATAGCTGCTGCCAGGCCCCTAATCTGCCATGGGCCCCTATATACCGCCTCCTCATGCTGCTGCCAAGTCCAGAGTCTGTCATGGGTCCCTGTATGGCCTCCCATTGCTGCTGTCTCCATCGCCACACTCTGCTGCCATGTGCCACTTTCAGGTCTCTTCACACTGCTGGTGTGTTAAATTTTTTGACATAGGGTGCAGGCAGATTACGGGCCTCACATAGCTGCTGCCAGGCCCCTAATCTGCCATGGGCCCCTATATACCGCCTCCTCATGCTGCTGCCAAGTCCAGAGTCTCTCATGGGTCCCTGTACGGCCTCCCATTGCTGCTGTCTCCATCGCCACACTCTGCTGCCATGTGCCACTTTCAGGTCTCTTCACACTGCTGGTGTGTTAAATTTTTTGACATAGGGTGCAGGCAGATTACGGGCCTCACATAGCTGCTGCCAGGCCCCTAATCTGCCATGGGCCCCTATATACCGCCTCCTCATGCTGCTGCCAAGTCCAGAGTCTGTCATGGGTCCCTGTATGGCCTCCCATTGCTGCTGTCTCCATCGCCACACTCTGCTGCCATGTGCCACTTTCAGGTCTCTTCACACTGCTGGTGTGTTAAATTTTTTGACATAGGGTGCAGGCAGATTACGGGCCTCACATAGCTCCTGCCAGGCCCCTAATCTGCCATGGGCCCCTATATACCGCCTCCTCATGCTGCTGCCAAGTCTAGAGTCTGTCATGGGTCCCTGTACGGCCTCCCATTGCTGCTGTCTCCATCGCCACACTCTGCTGCCATGTGCCACTTTCAGGTCTCCTCACACTGCTGGTGTGTAGAATTTTTTGACATAGGGTGCTGGCAGATTATGGGCCTCCTATAGCTGCTGCCAGGCCCCTAATCTGCCATAGGCCCCTATATACCGCCTCCTCATGCTGCTGCCAGGTCCAGAGTCTCTCATGGGTCCCTGTACGGCCTCCCATTGCTGCTGTCTCCATCGCCACACTCTGCCATGTGCCACTTTCAGGTCTCCTCACACACTGCTGGTGTGTAGAATTTTTTGACATAGGGTGCTGGCAGATTATGGGCCTCCTATAGCTGCTGCCAGGCCCCTAATCTGCCATAGGCCCCTATATACCGCTTCCTCATGCTGCTGCCAGGTCCAGAGTCTCTCATGGGTCCCTGTACGGCCTCCCATTGCTGCTGTCTCCATCGCCACACTCTGCCATGTGCCACTTTCAGGTCTCCTCACACACTGCTGGTGTGTTACATTTTTTGACATAGGGTGCAGGCAGATTACGGGCCTCACATAGCTGCTGCCAGGCCCCTAATCTGCCATGGGCCCCTATATACCGCCTCCTCATGCTGCTGCCAAGTCCAGAGTCTGTCATGGGTCCCTGTATGGCCTCCCATTGCTGCTGTCTCCATCGCCACACTCTGCTGCCATGTGCCACTTTCAGGTCTCTTCACACTGCTGGTGTGTTAAATTTTTTGACATAGGGTGCAGGCAGATTACGGGCCTCACATAGCTGCTGCCAGGCCCCTAATCTGCCATGGGCCCCTATATACCGCCTCCTCATGCTGCTGCCAAGTCCAGAGTCTCTCATGGGTCCCTGTACGGCCTCCCATTGCTGCTGTCTCCATCGCCACACTCTGCTGCCATGTGCCACTTTCAGGTCTCTTCACACTGCTGGTGTGTTAAATTTTTTGACATAGGGTGCAGGCAGATTACGGGCCTCACATAGCTGCTGCCAGACATGTAATCTGCCATGGGCCCCCGTACCGACTCCTCATGCTGTGACGTTGCAACAAGGTGGAATTCAACCCTACATATGTTAGACCGCCTTTACGAACAGCTAAAGGCCATCACAGATTTCCTGATGTTAAAAGCGGATAAAGGTACTCCCTGTGTAACTTAGATGTCAGCCATTGGCAGCTCATGTGTGACACCTGCGCTTGCTCAGGCCCTTTGAGGAGGCCACGCTATTCGTGAGTCGGCAGGACTATGGGATGAATGAGGTCAAATCGGCCATGGGCCCCCGTACCGCCTGTTCACGCTGATGCTGGTCCCACAGTGTGACCTGGGTCCCTGTACGGCCTTCCATTGCTTCCACTCTGCCATGTGCCACTTTGAAATCTCCTCACACTCCTGCGGTTGTCCATTTTGTCATAGGTTGCTGGCAGATTACAGGCCTTCCATAGGTGCCACCAAGCCCCATATCGGCCATGGGCCCCCGTACCGCCTGGTCACGCTGCTGCTGGGCCCATAGTGTGACCTGGGTCCCTGTACCGCCTCCCATTGCTCCCACTCTGCCATGTGCCACTTTCAGGTCTCCTCACACACTGCTGGTGTGTTACATTTTTTGACATAGGGTGCAGGCAGATTACGGGCCTCACATAGCTGCTGCCAGGCCCCTAATCTGCCATGGGCCCCTATATACCGCCTCCTCATGCTGCTGCCAAGTCCAGAGTCTGTCATGGGTCCCTGTATGGCCTCCCATTGCTGCTGTCTCCATCGCCACACTCTGCTGCCATGTGCCACTTTCAGGTCTCTTCACACTGCTGGTGTGTTAAATTTTTTGACATAGGGTGCAGGCAGATTACGGGCCTCACATAGCTGCTGCCAGGCCCCTAATCTGCCATGGGCCCCTATATACCGCCTCCTCATGCTGCTGCCAAGTCCAGAGTCTCTCATGGGTCCCTGTACGGCCTCCCATTGCTGCTGTCTCCATCGCCACACTCTGCTGCCATGTGCCACTTTCAGGTCTCTTCACACTGCTGGTGTGTTAAATTTTTTGACATAGGGTGCAGGCAGATTACGGGCCTCACATAGCTGCTGCCAGACATGTAATCTGCCATGGGCCCCCGTACCGACTCCTCATGCTGTGACGTTGCAACAAGGTGGAATTCAACCCTACATATGTTAGACCGCCTTTACGAACAGCTAAAGGCCATCACAGATTTCCTGATGTTAAAAGCGGATAAAGGTACTCCCTGTGTAACTTAGATGTCAGCCATTGGCAGCTCATGTGTGACACCTGCGCTTGCTCAGGCCCTTTGAGGAGGCCACGCTATTCGTGAGTCGGCAGGACTATGGGATGAATGAGGTCAAATCGGCCATGGGCCCCCGTACCGCCTGTTCACGCTGATGCTGGTCCCACAGTGTGACCTGGGTCCCTGTACGGCCTTCCATTGCTTCCACTCTGCCATGTGCCACTTTGAAATCTCCTCACACTCCTGCGGTTGTCCATTTTGTCATAGGTTGCTGGCAGATTACAGGCCTTCCATAGGTGCCACCAAGCCCCATATCGGCCATGGGCCCCCGTACCGCCTGGTCACGCTGCTGCTGGGCCCATAGTGTGACCTGGGTCCCTGTACCGCCTCCCATTGCTCCCACTCTGCCATGTGCCACTTTCAGGTCTCCTCACACACTGCTGGTGTGTTACATTTTTTGACATAGGGTGCAGGCAGATTACGGGCCTCACATAGCTGCTGCCAGGCCCCTAATCTGCCATGGGCCCCTATATACCGCCTCCTCATGCTGCTGCCAAGTCCAGAGTCTGTCATGGGTCCCTGTATGGCCTCCCATTGCTGCTGTCTCCATCGCCACACTCTGCTGCCATGTGCCACTTTCAGGTCTCTTCACACTGCTGGTGTGTTAAATTTTTTGACATAGGGTGCAGGCAGATTACGGGCCTCACATAGCTGCTGCCAGGCCCCTAATCTGCCATGGGCCCCTATATACCGCCTCCTCATGCTGCTGCCAAGTCCAGAGTCTCTCATGGGTCCCTGTACGGCCTCCCATTGCTGCTGTCTCCATCGCCACACTCTGCTGCCATGTGCCACTTTCAGGTCTCTTCACACTGCTGGTGTGTTAAATTTTTTGACATAGGGTGCAGGCAGATTACGGGCCTCACATAGCTGCTGCCAGACATGTAATCTGCCATGGGCCCCCGTACCGACTCCTCATGCTGTGACGTTGCAACAAGGTGGAATTCAACCCTACATATGTTAGACCGCCTTTACGAACAGCTAAAGGCCATCACAGATTTCCTGATGTTAAAAGCGGATAAAGGTACTCCCTGTGTAACTTAGATGTCAGCCATTGGCAGCTCATGTGTGACACCTGCGCTTGCTCAGGCCCTTTGAGGAGGCCACGCTATTCGTGAGTCGGCAGGACTATGGGATGAATGAGGTCAAATCGGCCATGGGCCCCCGTACCGCCTGTTCACGCTGATGCTGGTCCCACAGTGTGACCTGGGTCCCTGTACGGCCTTCCATTGCTTCCACTCTGCCATGTGCCACTTTGAAATCTCCTCACACTCCTGCGGTTGTCCATTTTGTCATAGGTTGCTGGCAGATTACAGGCCTTCCATAGGTGCCACCAAGCCCCATATCGGCCATGGGCCCCCGTACCGCCTGGTCACGCTGCTGCTGGGCCCATAGTGTGACCTGGGTCCCTGTACCGCCTCCCATTGCTCCCACTCTGCCATGTGCCACTTTCAGGTCTCCTCACGCTCCTGCTGGTTTCCATTTTGTCATAGGTTGCTGTATGGCCTCCCATTGCTGCTGCCTCCACCGCCACACTGTGGCTCCAAACACTGGTTTTGGCCCCGTGACTGGCCAAAGGAGTGAAGTGTGCAGTGATTCTAAGATCGACGGCACTCATCTGCATGTCATACTGACAGACAGTATTATTTCTCTTCCCCAGCAGACTCCAAGGGCATTTAAATTAAAGGTACAGTGTTCTGCACTAATATTAAGTCTCTCTGAAGCCTAGAAACACCCTTTTTTAAGTTAAATTCACAGCGAATTTATTCGACTCGAATCGAATATTGTCCACGAATTCGCCGAATCAGTCGAATCGAATTTTTCATTTCTTCGCTCATCTCTAGTCAATATATTTAGGAAGAATATTTTTTAAATATATTTCCAATATACTCTATACAAATCTACATTTATGGAATGCATTTACAAATATATGTAAAAATATATGTTAAAAAAAATCTGAAGAATATATGTAAAAAAATATATATTTTTTAAAATATATATTTTTTAAATATATTGTTCAGATTTTTTTCCTCTTCCATTTGGGGTTACCACAGTTTTACCAATAGAAGGCACTTTTTTAAGTTAATACATACTTTAATAGAACTTTTTTTACTGTCACTCTAAGACTGGCCATACATTATCCAATTTTCTTGAGATTTTTGGTTTAGATTTACCAAAAACCATATAATAGGACGTCAAACCTGACAACACTTTCAGTTGTATCCAATTAGGCGGGCCCTTGCATTACATAGTTGAAGGTAAATCTAAAGGAAATTGGGTAGAAATTGGATAGAAACTTGTATAGTGTATGACCAACCTAAAGCTTATATCTATCTTTTGGCGACCCCCCTCTGAAGACATGCTTGAGCACGATACGCGTCAGGAGGAGCCACATCACGCCGTGACGTCACGCCGCCGGAGCAACGTGGAGCTCTGGCGGCCATCTTTAACTACCAGCTGGTCAGTCCTCATACAGACTACTGTCTGCAACGCTGTATACTTTTCACTTTATATCTGATACACCTTAATAAAAATTCTTGGGTTTAACATACTACACTATGGGAGTGTTCTTGTCGCCCCCTGGGGGAGTGCTCTAGTCCACAGACCCACTCCAGGAACGGATTACCACATACCACCCAGGCCATTTGGAGTGACAACATCCTCTAGGACCATATAGGGGGACCTCCTGAGGAGAAGGAATACTCACCTAGGATCCAATAGAGGGAAGACCACCCATCACCTGGCAGCAGGATTATTACACATAAGGCGTATATAATATGCGCGTCCGGTGAGTGCGCATTTCATTACCACCTCAACACGGATATCAAAGTCACCTCTACTATTTATATTCACTCGTGTTCACGGGACTACCCCATATTCTTGGTTTTCTTGATCCATCAGGGACTTTTTCATATATTGTTTATAAGCGCTGCACCTTCCATATATATTATATCTATCTTTAAGTATTGGGTTTAGGTGAACCTAAAGGCTAATTAAATGTGCTTACTGTATGTCTTTAAAAATACAAATCTACATTTTTGGAATGCATTTACAAATATATGTTAAAATGACTTTTTTATATGTTAAAAAAAATCCGAAGAATATATTTTAAAAAATATATGTTTTTTTAAATATATTATTCAGATTTTTTTAACATATAAAAAAGTCATGTTAACATATATTTTTACATATATTTGTAAATGTATGCCAAAAAATGTAGATTTGTGTTTTTAAAGACATACAGTATATTTGAAATGTATTTTTAAAAATATTTTTCATATATGTTGTAATAAAAACGCATTTCAATATAATATTTATATATATATATATTGAATATGGCCAAAATTGTAGCCTTTCAAATATATGTCAATATATTTGGGAAGAATATTTTTAAAATATATTTCAAATATACTGTATGTCTGAAAATACAAATCAACCTTTTTGGAATGCATTTACAAATATATGTAAAAATATATGTTAAAATTACTGTTTTATATGTATTAATAAAAATATGAAGAATATATTTTAAATAATATATTTTTAAAAATACATTTTTTAAAAATATATTCTTCTGATTTTTTTCTTCTTCCATTGGGGTTACCACAGTTTTACCAATAGAAGGCACTTTTTTAAGTTAATACATACTTGAATAGAACTTTTTTTAAGTGTCACTCTAAGGCTGGCCATACATTATCCAATTTTCTTGAGATTTTTGGTTTAGATTTACCAAAAACCATATAATAGGACGTCAAACCTAACAACACTTTCAATTGTATTTAATTAGGCAGGCTCTTGCATTACATAGTTGAAGGTAAATCTAAAGGAAATTGAGCAGAAATTGGATAGAAAATCGTATAGTGTATAGCCAACCTAAAGCTTATATCCATCTTTAGTGATTGGGTTTAGGTGAACCTACGGCTAAGTGTCACTCTAAGGCTGGCCATACATTATACAATTTTCTTGAGATATTAGGTTTCGATTTACCAAAAACCATATAATAGGAGGCAGGGGAGGACTGACAACTCATGGGGCCCCCGGGCAATAGGGGATCATGGGGCCCCTGTGTCCTTGCCCAAACTAAAAAAAAGCCTATGAAAAAGGTACCAGGGTCATCTCATGGGGCCCCCTACTGACCCCGGGCACTGCCCGAGGGCCTGGGGTAAGAAGGGGGCCCCATGAGAGGCCCCTGGTACCTTTTTCATAGGCTTTTTGGGTGTGGTTTGAGTATGGGCAAGGACACAGGGGCCCCATGGTCCTCTATTGCCCGGGGGCCCCATGAGTTGTCAGTCCACCCCTGAGTCCGTCCCTTATAGGAGGTCAAAACTGACAACATTTTCAATTGTATCCAATTAGGCAGGCCCTTGCACTACATAGTTGAAGGTAAACCTAAAGGAAATTGGGCAGAAATTGGACAGAAAATTGTATAGTGTATGACCAGCCTTAAGGCTAATTAAATGTGCTTTCTGACTCGTCCTTGTTAGCGGCTCACTGATTGACTATAGATGTTGCTTGGAGTTCCTGTGTAGACATGGTGCTCAGACAGAAAGTTTCGGCATGGCCCTTCTACAGAACTTTCTGATGATATATCCCCTTTGCTCCTTTGGAGAGCCCAAGTCTCTGGAGGACCCAGCGTACTACACAGTGTATCTGTAATGTGGCTCACCATCTGTATCTCAGCCACCACTCAGGGTATCTGTCACCATGGATTTATAGATATACTCCCAAACTCTTTGGTCTTATAACAAGTCTCTGCTATTTTCCTGACAGCGTGTCAATGTTCAGCCATGAAAACAGCGGCTCAACTGAAGAAATAATTTATGTTTTCTGTCACCGAGCCTAGGAAGTGCAGGACTCTGAAGTCAAGCGCAGATTTCTCGGGTGCAGACCAAGCGAGGTGGTTGTACGGCTCGGGACTGATGTCAGAAGTGCCAGAGCTTCTCACAAATAAGCTGATGGCTGGAGATGAGCCTTATTCCTGAGAATTATTATTATTGGTCGCAGAGAACTCATGATGAACTGTCACTCCTGCAGATTAAAGCAAAATACTGCAAAACCATCAGTCAAGTCAACACCTAACCTGCGAATGTCCTGTCACTGAGCTGAAATAGAATACACGCCATACAAGATGGAAGTGCAAGGCAGATATCAGAAATCAATTTAGATCAGGGCACAGGTGGTTTAATACTTGAATGCAAATACAGAGGTGTCTGATGTGTAGAAAATCAGATATACAGATTGTTTTTCAAGCATTAAAGTGACTCAGTAACAAAAAAAAAAGCTAAAATAATACATCTGCAATAAAGATATTGGATACTCACCTCTCCTGCTGCCGATCGTAGCAAAAACAAACTGCCAGTTGGAGAATCTGATATTTCCGGGAGTGACAGGACCCTCTCAGCAGGGGAGTCCCTAGGGTTGGTGTCACCCGGTGTGATAACACTTGGTGACACCCAGGGGCGGACTGACCATTTGGAAACTCGGGCACTGCCCGAGGGCCCAGGGTCAGTAGGGGGCCCTATGAGATGCCCCTGGTACCTTTTTCATAGGCTTTTTTGAGTTTGGGCAAAGACATGGGGGGCCCCATGAGTTGTCAGTCCGCCCCTGGTGACACCCCCTCCGACGATCCCCACAAAATGGATCGGATCTGCGGATTGAGCATAACGGATCAGACTCCAATCCATTATGCTCCCCAATCCGCAGATCCAATCCATCCTGCGGGGATCCTCGGCTTGCTTTACAACTTACCTTTTTGTGGATCGTCGACATGCAACCTATACGGGGTGACACCGGACCCGATCCACAAAAAGGTAAGTTGTAAGGCAAGCCGAGGATCCCTGCAAAATGCATCGGATCTGCGGTTTGAGCATAACGGATCAGACTCCAATCCATTATGCTCCCCAATCCGCAGATCCGATCCATTCTGTGGGGATCCTCGGCTTCCTTTACAACTTACCTTTTCGTGGATCGGGTCCGGTGTCACCCCGTATAGGTTGCATGCCGACGATCCCTGCAGGATGGTTCAGATCTGCGGATTGAGCATAATGGATTGGAGCCCGATCCATTATGCTCCCCAATCCACAGATCGGATCCATCCTTCTCATGGAGTGGGTCCGGTGTCACCCCGTATAGGTTGCATGCCGACGATCCCTGCAGGATGGTTAGGATCTTCGGATTGAGCGTAATGGATCGGAGTCTGATCCATTATGCACCCCAATCCGCAGATCCGATCCATCCTACGGGGATCGTCGGCATGCAACCTATACGGGGTGACACCGGACCCACTCCATGAGAAGGATGGATCCGATCTGTGGATTGGGGAGCATAATGGATCGGGCTCCAATCCATTATGCTCAATCCGCAGATCTGAACCATCCTGTGGGGATCGTCGGCATGCAACCTATATGGGGTGACACCGGACCCGCTCCACAAAAAGGTAAGTTGTAAAGAAAGCCGACGATCCCCGCAGGATGGTTTGGATCTTCAGACTGAGCATAATGGATCGAAGTCTGATCCATTATGCTCCCCAATCTGCAGATCCGATCCATCCTGCAGGGGATCATCAGCATGCAACCTATACGGGGTGACACCGGACCCGATCCACGAAAAGGTAAGTTGTAAGGCAAGCCGAGGATCCCTGCAAAATGCATCGGATCTGCGGTTTGAGCATAACGGATCAGACTCCAATCCATTATGCTCCCCAATCCGCAGATCCGATCCATTCTGTGGGGATCCTCGGCTTCCTTTACAACTTACCTTTTCGTGGATCGGGTCCGGTGTCACCCCGTATAGGTTGCATGCCGACGATCCCTGCAGGATGGTTCAGATCTGCGGATTGAGCATAATGGATTGGAGCCCGATCCATTATGCTCCCCAATCCACAGATCGGATCCATCCTTCTCATGGAGTGGGTCCGGTGTCACCCCGTATAGGTTGCATGCCGACGATCCCTGCAGGATGGTTAGGATCTTCGGATTGAGCGTAATGGATCGGAGTCTGATCCATTATGCACCCCAATCCGCAGATCCGATCCATCCTACGGGGATCGTCGGCATGCAACCTATACGGGGTGACACCGGACCCACTCCATGAGAAGGATGGATCCGATCTGTGGATTGGGGAGCATAATGGATCGGGCTCCAATCCATTATGCTCAATCCGCAGATCTGAACCATCCTGTGGGGATCGTCGGCATGCAACCTATATGGGGTGACACCGGACCCGCTCCACAAAAAGGTAAGTTGTAAAGAAAGCCGACGATCCCCGCAGGATGGTTTGGATCTTCAGACTGAGCATAATGGATCGAAGTCTGATCCATTATGCTCCCCAATCTGCAGATCCGATCCATCCTGCAGGGGATCATCAGCATGCAACCTATACGGGGTGACACCGAACCCGCTCCACAAAAAGGTACGTTGTAAAGAAAGCTGACGATCACCGCAGGATGGATCAGATCTGTCCTGCGGGGATCGTCGGCTTGCTTTACAACTTACCTTTTTGTGGAGCGGGTCCGGTCTCACCCCGTGCGGTAGGTGTCACCTGGTGCGGCACGCACCCCCCACACCTGCCTCGGCATGCCACTGCCCCTCGGAGCTCAGTGGTTTCATCTGCCAGCCTCTACGTCTACCAGCCTCTACTGTAGAGCAGGGGCCTCCAAATTTTCTAAACAAAGGGTCAGTTAATGGCCATTCAGACTTTAGGGGGGCCGGACTGCAGGAAGTCAGAGCAGAAAATGTCCAGGCTTCAAACAACGCCCGATCTTTGAAATTAGGGGAGGAACCATACCCCATCGTTGGTGTTAGTGGAAGGAATAGTTTCACATCATTGGTGTCAGTAGGAGGAATTGTGGCCCATTGTTGGTATCAGTGGGAGAAATTGTGCCCCATCACTGGTGTTAGTAGGTGGAATAGTAGCTTGTCATTGGTGTCAGTGGGAGGAACAGCGCCCTGCCATTGGTGTTAATTGGAGGAATCGTACCCCATCGTTGGTGTCAGTGGAAGGAATAGTTTCTCATCAAAGGTGTCAGTAGGAGGAATTTCGGCCCACTGTTGGTATCAGTGGGAGGAATTGTGCTCCATCACTGGCGTTAGTGGAATGAATAGTGCCGAACTGCTGGTGTCAGTGGAAGGAAGTGTGCCCTATCGTTTGTTTTTGGAAGGAATTGCACCCCATTGTAGGTGTCAGCTAGAGAAATAGTACCACATTGTTGATGTCATTGAGAGGAATAGTGCCCCATGATTGGTGATATTGGGTGGAATTGTATACAATCATTCTTGTAAATGGGAGGCTTTATGCCCCATTGTTGGTGTCAGTGGCAGGAATGATGCCCCAATGTTGGAGTCAGTGTATGGAATAGTGCCCCAAGGGCCGGATAAAACCAAGCAAAGGGCCACATCCGGCCCCGGGGCCACAGTTTGGAGACCACTGCTGTAGAGATTTAGACGCTGGTGGGTGCAACCACAGCAAGTAGTGGGGGACAGGCATATTAAATGTCTTCTTTGAAGGGGGTATGTTATTTTTTTAGCTCTTCCCCGCCGCAGTATAGCAGATATACTGCTACACGGCGGCACGGGTGTGCAAAATCACATATATATACGTGATTTAGCATTTCCAGGTAGGGGGCGTGTGCTCCCTACCCGCTACGCCATTCGCGGTCGCGGATGTCAATCACCGGGTCCTGCCCAGTGAATACCCACCGGCGCCCATTGATTACCAACGGGGAAGAAGACAGTCTTCCTCCCTGTCAGTTTGGGCACACTTCACAGCACAGCCATCCTGATCAGTGTGCTTAAAGTGAAGCACCCCCACCCTCTAGTAAAACACTTCCAGCACATAGCTAACCCTTTCATCGCTTCTCACATTAACCCCTTCCTGCCCAGTGCCATTAGTACAGTGTCATTGCTGTTTTTTAGCACTGATCACTGTATTGGTGTCACTGGGGATGTAAGTGCCACCAAGTTAGTTCCCCCCCAGTGTCAGAATGTCTGCTGCAGTCCCACTAAAAGTTTCTGATCGCCTCCATTACTAGTAGAAAAAAAAATCCCAGTATCTATACCGCCATTTGTAAACGCTATAACTTTCACGTAAACCAATTAATTTATATATATTGGGATTTTTTTTTAGCAAAGACATGTAACAGAATACATAATACAGAATATTCTGTAACAGAATACATTTTGACCTAAACTTATGATGAAATTTGATTTTTTTTTTTAACATGTTTAATAGCAAAAAGTCCAAAATATTGGTTTTTTTTCTCAAAATTGTCGGTCTTTTTTTGTTTATCAAAAAAATTAAAAACACACAGGCAGGGGCGGACTGACATCTCATGGGGCCCCCGGGCAATTAGGTATCATAGGGCCCCTGTGTCCTTGCCCAAACTCAAAAAAGCCTATGAAAAAGGTACCAGGGGCATCTCATATGGCCCCCTACTGACCCCCCGGGCAATAGGGGATCATGGGGCCCCTGTGTCCTTGCCCAAACTCAAAAAAGCCTATGAAAAAGGTACCAGGGGCATCTCATGGGGCCCCCTACTGACCACGGGCCCTCGGACAGTGCCCGAGTTTCCAAATGGTCAGTCCACCCCTGCGCACAGGTGATCAAGTACCACCAAAAAAAAGCTCAATTCGTGGGAAAAAAGGACGTCAATCTGGACGTCGATTTTGGTTGCAGCGTTGCATGACCGCGCAATTATCAGTTAAAGTAAAGCAACACGTAACGCAAAAAATGGCCTGGTCAGGAAGGGGGGTAAATCCTCTGGAGGGCAAGTGGGTAAATGAACCCGTACTTTTCCTGCTGCAAAAAGCAACAGGTTCACTTAGCTGCTCTGGTATCAAAAGAAGAGAGGTACAGCAGCGCCGGTCTAAGTGTAGATTATTAAAAAAAAAAGTCACTCTGTCACTCCCTTTCATAAAGCATGCCACTGGGACAGGAAGCAAAAAGAAATCTCCCCGACAGGGGTACAAAAAGCCATACAAACCTCACAGGGGTTCCAAAATAATTTCAGCTTGTCCGAATTTTTTTTTTTAAACTGTTCCTGTTTTTGAAGCATTTCTTTTTTTTTCCCAAAAGTAATTTTTATTGGCATTTCTTTTTTTTTTATGTGTTTTTTTAATGTTTTTTTTTTTATGTTAATTATACATATCTATTAAGGTCTCTTTAACAGAATGATATATTTCAGATCAGTTTGGCTTTGGTACAGCAGCCTCATGGTAAATGCGTCTAGAGCCTCAATCAGCGTGAGAGAAAATAAAGACAATTTAGTGTGATCCCTGCAACATCTTGTGGCATTAAAATACAGAAATCAATAAAACCAACCTTAAAACAGGAAGCGCTAAAAGGAAGAAAAAGCTTTTCATTTACTGTAGCGGTTGCCTTGCAGTATCAAATGATGCCTGCTTATCCTGATTGGGAGTCCTGCTCTCTTTCTCCTTTTCTCTAATCTTTCCTAACAGAAATCTATACAGGAAGGTTTGGCCAGGAATCTGTCGGTTGCACATGTTTATACCAGTGTCAGCCTGGGCTAATCAAGATATTTATTTGTGTCTCCCCAGCAGCACAAGATGCTTCATTCTGTATTTGGTACCTGCAGTACATTGCACCAAGTCCCCGGGTGATTATTAGGAGCAGGGGCGGACTGACAACTCATGGGGCCCCCGGGCAATAGGGGATCATGGGGACCCTGTGTCCTTGCCCATACTCAAAGCACACCCAAAAAAGCCTATAAAAGGTACCAGGGGCATTTCATGGGGCCCCCTACTGACCCTGGGCCCTCGGGCAGTGCCCGAGTGCTCGAATGGTCAGTCCGCCCCTGATTAGGAGTGATTACACTTAAAAAACATTTTTTCCAATAATTTGCCCCTGTAGTCTAGTTGGAAACATGAATATATATACAGGCGTACCTCGGTTTATGAACGCCTCGGTTAACGTAATTTTTGGTTTACGAATGAAAATCCATTGAAAATAATGCCTCGGTTTACGCATTTTTTTCGCAATACAAACAGATTAATTGGTTTTCAATGCATTTATGGATTTTTTTTTTAATCGTGTCCCTGTACAGTATTTATGCCTTTAAAGTGCACTTTATAAAGAGTTTTGAACAGAACACTTTTTTTTACTTTTTTCTGACCTCCGAAACGGATTAATTGGTTTTCAATGCATTTACAAATTAATTTTTAATCATGTCCCTGTACAGTATTTATGCCTTTAAAGGGCACTTTATAAAGAGTTTTGAACAGATAAAATACTTTTTTTGACTTTTTTCTGACCTCCTGAATGGATTAATTAGTTTTCAATGCATTTAGGATTTTTTTTAATCATGTCCCTTTATGCATTTAAAGTGCACTTTATAAAGAGTTTTGAACAGAACACTTTTTTTTTAGATTAAATGGTTTTCAATGCATTTACAAATTGATTTCTAATCATGTCTCTGTACAGTATTTATGCCTTTAAAGTGCACTATATAAAGAGTTTTGAACAGATTTTACTTTGTTTTACTTTTTTCTGACCTCCTGAATGGATTACCGTATTTGCCGGCGTATAAGACGACTGGGCGTATAAGACGACCCCCCTACTTTTCCTGCTAAAATGTAGTGTTTGGGCTATACTCGCCGTATAAGACTACCCCTCTTCCAATGCACACCAGTGGGAGGAATAGTGCCCCATCATTGATGTCAGTGGGAGGAATAGTGCCCCATCATTGGTGTCAGTGGGAGGAATAGTGCCCCATCATTGATGTCAGTGGGAGGAATAGTGCCCCATCATTGGTGTCAGTGGGAGGAATAGTGCCCCATCATTGGTATCAGTGGAAGGAATAGTGCCCCATCATTGGTATCAGTGGGAGGAATAGTGCCCCATCATTGATGTCAGTGGGAGGAATAGTGCCCCATCATTGGTATTAGTGGCAGGAATAGTGCCCCATCATTGGCATTAGTGGCAGGAATAGTGCCCTATCATTAGTATCAGTGGAGGAATAGTGCTCCATCATTGGTGTCAGTGGGAGGAATAGTGCCCCATCATTGGTATCAGTGGCAGGAATAGTGCCCCATCATTGGTATCAGTGGGAGGAATAGTGCCCCATCATTGGTATCAGTGGGAGGAATAGTGCCCCATCATTGGTATCAGTGGCAGGAATAGTGCCCCATCATTGGTGTCAGTGGGAGGAATGGTGTCCCATCATTGGTGTCAGTGAGGGGTGGAATAGTGCCCCATCATTGGTGTCAGTGGGGGGTGGAATAGTGCCCCATCGTTGGTGTCAGTGGGGGGGGGGAATAGTGCCCCATCGTTGGTGTCAGTGGGGGGGAGGAATAGTGCCCCATCGTTGGTGTCAGTGGGAGGAATAGTGCCCCATCGTTGGTATCAGTGGGAGGAATAGTGCCCCATCATTGGTATCAGTGACACCAATGATGGGGCACTATTCCTCCCACTGAGACTTGCTGACCCTGTTCTCGTATGGTGCTGCTGCAGCCAGCATATGTGGTTGCAGCAGCACCTCTACACAGAACACTTACCTGCTGCTCCGGCACTCAATTTTCGCGGGGCCGCTCGGCTCCGCCCCCTCGCCGGTGATTGGCCGCCTGTGTGCCTTTCCTGAGCTACAGTTCTGGCGGCCAATCACCGGTGAGGAGACGGAGCCGAGCAGCCGCACGAACATCCAGTGGCCGAACTGAAGGAGACGCCGCGCTTCCTGGACCGGATCGTCGTGGGACTGGATCCAGGTAAGAGACATCAGCCCCTGCAAACCCCTGTACTTAATGCCGCAGCCCCCCTAACATGTGTACCGGCGTATAAGACGACCCCCGACTTTTGAGAAGATTTTCAAGGGTCAAAAAGTCGTCTTATACGCCGGCAAATACGGTAATTGGTTTTCAATGCGTTTACAAATTAATTTTTAATCATGTCCCTTTATGCCTTTAAAGCACACTTTATAAAGAGTTTTGAACAGATAAAACTTTTTTTTTACTTTTTTCTGACCTCCGGAATGGATTAATTGGTTTTCAATGCATTTACGAATTAATTTTTAATCATGTCCTTGTACAGTATTTATGCCTTTAAAGTGCACTACATCTCAACACATACTGCTCTCTCTGCTTCTGCTGTCTCAATTGCTCTCAAATGTTTGAAATAGTTAATTTTTTACTGTTTTTCAGTGCATTTCTGGGCATTTTGGAAGGTCTCCGGATGTTATCTTTAAAAAACGCTTCTAAACACAAACGCGCATAAACGCAGTATGCAAACTCGGCTAAACAGACGTTTTTTTAACCTATGTTTTCCAGCAGTCAGTCCCATGTACATGAGCCCTTATGCAACCTTTTTTGACTTTTCATAGATTCCATTACATTGTCCAATTCTGTGAAGAATCGTTCCATTAGATCATTATATACACTTCTCGGCCTCTTTTATTAGGTACAATTGCTTGGTAACATAAAGTGCTAATCAGCCAATCACATGGCAGCAACTCAACGAATTTAGGTGTCTCGATGTGGTGAAAATGACTTGCTGAAGTGCAAACCGAGCATCAAAATGGGGAAGAAAGGGGATTTAAGTGACTTTGAACCTGGCATGGTTGTTGGTGCGAGACGGGCTGGTCTGAGTATTTCGAATGCTGCTGATCTACTGAGATTTGCACGCACAACCATCTCTAGGGTTTACAGAGAATGGTCCGAAAAAGAGAAAATATCCAGTTGTGTGGACAAAAATGCCTTGTTGATGTCAGAGGAGAATGGGCAGACTGGTTGCTGCGATGTTCAGATGTTATGCCCCGTACACGCGATAAGAAAATTGTCCGAAAAATTTCACGGAGCCACTGATCAAACGATTTTCTCTTCGTTGATGAGCAGGATGTTTTAACCGATAGCGATATTGTGAACGAAAAAATCTGGTTGAACAACAGTAAAAAATTTTGTTTTGCATACGAACGACCAATTTTCTATGCAGTGGTATGACGGTCGTATAAAAAAAAACTATCAAGCGCTATCACACATGAGCAGAGACAGATGACCCGGATGTTAATGTACAAGGAATCTTCGTAAACAGGAACGAAAAATCCAAATGTTAAAAGTAGATTGGCCTAATGAGATAATGAAAGCAGAATTCTGCAGATTATATTTTATGTATCACTATTTATGTATATAGGTCATGTAATAAACTATGTTATACTCATTCCTGGTAATTGTTGTGTATATCGCTCGTTCTGGCCGGAAGGGTGTGGCTACAAGGTCACACGTACACCGCATCACTTCCACTTGTACGGAAGACGTCAACACTACGTATTGCCCGACTAACAATTTTTTGAGATTGGTTAATGTGGGCCATGATTTCAACCAACGAATGAACGCCTCTCAGTCATCGGATGACCGATCGGTCGATTTTTCTATTTTTCTAATCGTGTATTCCCACCTTTAGGGTCAGAATTGGAGTAAACAACATGAGAACATGGATCCATCCTGCATTTTATCAACGGTTCAGGCCAGGGGCGGACTGACAACTCATGGGGCCCCCGGGCAATAGGGGATCATGGGGCCCCTGTGTCCTTGCCCAAACTCAAAAAAGCCTATGAAAAAGGTACCAGGGGCATCTCATGGGGCCCCCTACTGACCCCGGGCCCTCGGGAAGTGCCCGAGTTTCCAAATGGTCAGTCCGCCCCTGGTTCAGGCTGGTGGTAGAGGTGTAATGATGTGGGGGGTATTTTTTTGGCACTAGGAAGATGTATCTAATAAATTGGTCGGTGAGTGTACTGTATATCATGACCAGGGGCGGACTAACCATTCAAGCACTTGGGCACTGCCCGAGGGCCTGGGTTCAGTAGGGGGCCCCATGAAATGTCCCTGGTACCTTTTATAAGCTTTTTTGGGTGTGCTTTGAGTGTGGGCAAGGACACAGGGGCCCCATGATCCCCTATTGCCCGGGGGCCCCATGAGTTGTCAGTCCGCTCCTGATCATGACAATGATCCAATCAAGATAAACAACACTTCCAGAAGTCCCTGGGACTACAGAACTGATGCTGAAGCAGAGACTAGAGGAATTTAGAGTGGAAAGTTTGCATTACAAATTTGTGAACATTACAAATGGAGACAAGTCTGACCTAATTTACTGTTTTATAAATTATAAAATGAAGAAATAAACGGTTCAAGTTTCAAGTTCATTGTGAGGTCTGGTTGAGGAGGCCAACAATGAGCTTTCAAAACGGAGATTAAATTGTACTTTGTATAAGCCTAGGAATAGCTAGTGAGATGTGCGGAGAAATAGAGCCGGATCTATTTATTACAGGTATTTATACAGCACTGACAACTTACATATTGTACAATCACATCAATCCCTGTCCTCGGGAGCTTACAATCTAAGGTTCCTATCTGAAATTTAAGGTGGGAATACACGATTAGAAAATCAACCGATCGATCATCCGACGACTGAGAGGCGTTCGTTCGTTGGTCAAAATCGTGGCCCACATTAACCAATCTAAAAAAATCGTTCGTCGGGCAATACGTAGTGTTGACGTCTTCCATACAAGTGGAAGTGATGCGGTGTGCGTGTGACCTTGTAGCCACGCCCTTCCGGCCAGAACGAGCAATATACATAACAATGACCAGCAATGAGTATAATATCGTTTATTACATGACCTATATACATAAATAGTGATACATAAAATATAATCTGCAGAATTCTGCTTTCATTATCTCATTAGGCCAATCTACTTTTAACATTTGGATTTTTCGTTCGTGTTTACGAAGATTCCTTGGACACAAACATCCGAGTCATCTTCTGTTTCCGCTCATGCGTGATAGCGCTTGATAGATTTTTTTCGTACGACCGTCATACCACTGCATAGAAAATCAGTCGTTCGTATGCAAAACTACAACATTTTACATTGTTGTTCAACCGGATTTTTTCGTTCACAATATCGTTATCAGTTAAAACATCCTGCTCATCAACGAAAAGAAAATCGTTTGATCAGTGGTTCTGCAAAATTTTTCAGACAATTTTCTTATCGGGTGTACGGGGCATTAGGTTCCATGCACACGGGGTGTTTTAATAACGCTGGTAGCGCTAGCTGTGTAAAGTCACATTAAAAATGTGAGTTTCTCAGCTTTTTTTTAGCGTTTTTACATTAGCATTTAGCTGCGTTTTGCAGTATTTTGCCACGTTTGCAGTTTTTAGCTTTTTTTAATGTCTTTCTATGAAAAAAATAAATTTCCTCAAAATAAAATCTAAAAACACCAGTTTGCCACATTTTACCGCATTTTGCTATGTTTTATCTCGTTTTTCAGCGTTAGAGCATTTTTACTGCTCTACTCCTCTAGAAACTTACTAGTCCTGGGATTTTTCCAGGCAAAAATGTCCTTGCCAAAAAACGCTGATTACAGTCTATGTGTGCATGGACACATAGGACATGTTGGGGAGTTTACTGGCTGTAGTAAAAAAACGCCAAAAGTCAAAAACAGCCACTGTAAAAACATCCAGTGTGCATGAGGACTTATACATACTAGGGTCAATTTAGACAGGAGCTGAATAACCCACTGGCATGGTTGTGGAGTGGGGGAGGAAACCCATGCCTGCACAGGAAGAACATGCAAACTCCATGCAGATAGCATTCTGGTCATGATTCAAATCAAGGATCATAGTACTGCAAAGCATAATGATTTTTAAAACATGAACAGCTTAAATAAAGTTTAGTAATACATTTGTTTAAATGTCTACAGTATATTTAACCACTTCCCGACTGCTGCAGGGCTGCGCAAAATCACATATATATATGTGATTTTGTATTTCCGGGTAGGGGGCGTGCGCGCCGTACCTGTGCCACCATGGGTACGCCAAAGTACAATTTAAAATCCATGTACAATTTAATCTCCACGTAACAAGCTGTGACCAATCACAGCTCTCACAGTATTTCTCAATGGCTGCAAGAATGCAGCCAGAGAGAAGGAGAAATGATTGCTTTTACAGCCTTTATGGGTGTAAAAGCAATCAGTGTAAAAAAAGAAAAAAATCTTCATCACCCCCCACAAGTAATACAGTGTCACTATGGTGACACTTTACTGCTAGGGTGACAGTATGTAAAAAAAAAAAACATAAATAATAATATAAAAAAAAATTAAAAAAATTATTTAGAAAAATTGTAATTTTTGGTTATAAACTAATTTGTTTTTTTTTACTAAAAAGATAGCTGAATACATTTTGGCCAACATTAATGAAGAAAAATTATTCATTTGCAAAATGTTATAATAAAAACACTTTTTTCAAAATTTTTGGTCTTTTTCATTTATATAGCAAAAAAATAAAAATCCCAGTGGTGAATAAATCTATCCATTCAGTCGTATCCGACCCAGGGGCGGACTGACAACTCATGGGGCCCCCGGGCAATAGGGGAACGTGGGGCTCCTGTGTTCTTGCCCAAACTCAAAAAAGCCTATGAAAAAGGTACCAGGGGCATCTCATGGGGCCCCCTACTGACCCCGGGCCCTCGGGCAGTGCCCAAGTTTCCAAATAGTTAGTCTGCCCCTGATCCGACTCTTGGCAATTGCATGGACCATCACTCGTAAACAGCTTTTTCCATGAATTCTCTTAACAATTATTTTACAGGGTAGGCTGCCAGGTCTTTGCCCAACCCCTACCATGCAGGAGATCCCACATGGCCAGGGATGAAACTAGGACAATTTAGACAGGAGCCAATTAACCTACCAGCATGCCTTTGGAGTGTAGGAGGAAACCCACACAAACACAGGGAGAACATGCAAACTGCATGCAGGAGGTGACATGGTTGGGAATTGAACCTATGACCCAATTACTGCAAGGCAGAAGTGCTAACCACTAAGCCACTGTGAAGCCCACTCCACCCAGGTGAAGAAATGCCACCAAAATAAAGTTTTATCTGTCTCAGTGTTGCATGACCACACAATTGTCATTCAAAGTGTGATAGCACTGAAAGCTGAAAATTGGCCTAAAAGTGTCCCTGCCCAACTCAAAAAAGCCTACGAAAAAGGTACCGGGGGCATCATATGGGGCCCTCTACTGACCCCGGGGAGCATAATGGATTGGAGTCTGATCCGTTATGCTCAAACTGCAGATCCGATGCATTTTGCAGGGATCCTCGGCTTACCTTACAACTTACCTTTTCGTAGATCGGGACCGGTGTCACCCCATATAGGTTGCATGCCGACGATCCACGAAAAGGTAAGTTGTAAAGCAAGCTGAGGATCCCCGCAGGATGGATCAGATCTGCGGATTGGGGAGCATAATGGAATGGAGTCTGATCCGTTATGCTCAATCTGCAGATCCGATCCATTTTGCGGGGATCGTCGGAGGGGGGGTCACCAGGGGCGGACTGACAACTCATGGGGCCCCCAGGCAATAGGGGATCATGGGGCCCCTGTGTCCTTGCCCAAACTCAAAAAAGCCTATGAAAAAGGTACCAGGGGCATCTCATAGGGCCCCCTACTGACCCTGGGCCCTCAGGCAGTGCCCAAGTTTCCAAATGGTCAGTCCGTCCCTGGTCCGGACTTGAAGTGGTGAAAAGAGGACAAAAATGTAACCAACTGACAATAGTGACCAATCAGGTTTGAACTTCCAAATGAAGCAAGGTAAGTTGCTACAGGTAACTGCATCCATTGGGCTCCAATGTGGGTAAATCAGTCCATTAGAGCTTTCTACTGATCTGTTCTGCACATGAGCTGCTGGCTGGCAGGATGGAACATTTCTGGTATTCCCACTGCGTGATGGATAATTTAGCCACTGAAAGACGTATGTTCTTCTTCTGACATATTTAGAAATAAAATCATGAAAACATTTACTAGGCGGAATGGTTTTCCTTCCCTGGAAGCCGAACCAACGTGGTTGCAACCACAGAGAGACGAGTGAAGGATTTTTGGAGAGTTGTATCATATAGGAAAATAGGTTTTGATTGTAAAAATGTTAATATTCAGGAAGTTTTGCAGTACAGTCTGACCCCTCAGAACTTCGATGTCTTCAATAAATCAGTGAAACATAAAAACCTAATTACTCCTGCGTCTGACCATTCCTATTCATAGCAGAGCATGTCTGTTTTGCACTGTATATTCACATTGACATACAAACACCCATACAGTAACTGTATGGGTTAAACTGACCTTGGCTTGACTCAGCTGCTATGGATGCCAGAGGAGAGATCTGGGGTTTTATAGACCCCAGATCTCTCCATAAAGAGGACCTGTCATGACTCATGCTATCACAGGAGATGTTGTTCATCCCTTGTGATAGCAATAAAGTTGAAAAAAGGGACAGTGTAAAAAAAAACTAAATAAAAAGTACTAAAATAAAAAAATGTAAAGCATCCCTGACCCCCCCCCCCCCCCCCGTGCTCACTCACTAAGGCAAACTTGCATATAGGTCCCACACGTATTTGTAAGTGGCGATCACCATGAAAATCAGAGTGAGAACAATAATTCTAGCACCAGACCTCTTGTGTAGCTCTAAACTGGTAACCACTAAAGGCTTTTAAAGCGTTGCCTATAGATAATTTAATGTACCGTAATATGTCGCCGTTCCACTTTTTTTTTTAACTGCTTTCCTGCCTCCCTATAGCAGAAATACTGCTTCAGGGCAGCAGGAGTGCACAAAATCATGTGTATGTATATACTGTATATATATGTGATTTTGCATTTCTAGGTAGGGGGTGTGCGCGGGCCGCGTGCACACCCTACCTGAGCTGTCAATCACTGGGTCCCAGCCGGTGATTCCCCGCTGACACCGGGTGTATCATGGACGGGGGAGAGACCTGCATGTAAACAATACAGATCTCTCCCCTGTCAGCTCCTGCACACTGCTTTGCATGGCTCTGCTTACAGTGTAAAGCACACACACAGCACACAGTAAAATAGCACACAGTTAACCCTCTGCTCGCCCCAGATGTTAACTTCCTGCCCAGTGTCATTAGTACAGTGTCACTGTATTAGTGTCTCTGGGAATGTCAGTGACAGTTAGTCAATCCCCCCCCAGTGTCAGAATGCCCGCCGAAGTCCCACAGTCTCGCTATAAGTCGCTGATCACCGCCATTACTAGTATTAAAAAAAAATAAATCCAGTATATATACCGCCCTTTGTAGACGCTGTAACTTTCACGTAAACCAATTAATTTACATGTATTGGGATTTTTGTTTGGCAAAGGCATGTAGCAGAATACATTTTAGCCTAAATTTATGACAACATTTATATTTTTACATTTTTTTACTGGATATGTTTTATAACAAAAAGTAAAAAAAAAAAAATTTTTTCTCAAAATTGGCGGCCTTTTTTTTTACTGACAATTGTCAGTTAAAGTAAAGCAGCACCATATCTAAAAAAAATGGCCTGGTTTGGAAGGGGGGGGGGGTAAATCCTCTGTAGGGCAAGTGGTTAACTAAAGTTTTTTTACAGTTTTCATATAGCTATATGTGCTATATATTCATATATAGCACAGAAAAACAAACAAACACATGGCATACGTGCGCAGCTTTACAACACAACATGTTTGGCATCTGTTTACTCGGCATAACATCATCTTTTATATTTTACCCAAAAATTGGGTATTAAGCCCCTTTCAGATGTTGCCTACACGCCAGCAGATCCGTTTGGTCAGTGGGGGATCTCTCCGCTGATCCCCAATGAGCAAGAGGATGACAGGTCTGTGTCCGCTCCGCTGCTGCAGAGTGGACACAGACACAGCCTGCTTTTTCCTATAGGGCGGTCGGATGAAAACAGATCACCTGTCCATCTTTACTCAACTGTCATCCAATCCGTTCCGTTTTTGGCGTACAGGATCGGATCAGATGCTGGCAGGTGTCAGCGGATGGTCCAATCATGTCTGTCTGAAAAACTGACAAGCAGACCCGATTGGACCGTCAGTGTGAAGGGGGCCTTATATTGTGTTTTGGTTCACTAAAATTCATAAACGGTATTTTCTCCAAAAAAAAATTGCATTGGAAAAAATGCTGTGCAAATATCCTGTGACAAAAAAAAATTGCAACAACCACCATTTCATTCTCCAGAGTCTCTGCTTAAAAAATATATAATGTCTGGGGCAGGGGCGGACTGACCATTCGAGCACTCGGGCACTGCCCAAGGGCCTGGGGTCAGTAGGGGGCCCCATGAAATGCCCCTGGTACCTTTTATAGGATTTTTTGGGTGTGTTTTGAGTGTGGGCAAGGACACAGGGGCCCCATGAACCATTATTGCCTGGGGGCCCCATGAGTTGTCAGTCCGCCCCTGGTCTGGGGGTTTTAGGTCATTTTTTAGCAAAAATATGCTGATATTTACATATACGTGAGAAGTGTCAGAATTGGCCAGGGAGTCAAGTGGTTAAAATGATTTCTGGGTAATCACGTCTGTTCCAGTCCCAGCCCATCCCCTCCCTAATTGATTGCTGCCAGCAGATCCTAAATCGTGCAAATACTTTGATTTTTATTTTGTATTTATACAGCTTGTAGTTGCTTTCTCTGCTAAATACTATGAAGTTTTGTACCATGAAATCCTATTTCTTAACAAAATATTCCATGTTGTGTGGCACACTATGATATCGAGTTTATCAGAAGTGATTTCCCAGCATTAAAATGCCTCCTGAAAACCATTTTCGCAGGTTAGGTATCTTATTTAAAATCACATCTGACACAGATCTAATTTCTGCGTTCAATAACATCATCATTAAAGAGTCACACATCACCAACAACATGTTTATCATCTTAACATCCTTCCCTAGGATTCAATTTAGATTACAGCCTGTAAAATCACCGCGGTCCGGGCTTTAAAAAATGATCACAGACTCTTTCTGTAGAATGAACGCTCCACTCCGGAGAAAAGACACTTTCCAAGTGCAGTTCAATTACACGGCTTTAACACTGGGGATTCTAGTAATAGACAAAGCTGAAAGAAGGAATATACTATAAAGAGAAGACACACAGAGGCAGATAATACAGAGCCGGTACCCATAGCATCTATTACAGGGGCGGACTGACAACTCATGGGGCCCCCGGGCAATAGGGGATCATGGGGCCCCTGTGTCCTTTGCCCAAACTCAAAAAAGCCTATGAAAAAGGTACCAGGGGCATCTCATGGGGCCCCCTACTGACCTCGGGCCCCGTTTCCAAATGGTCAGTCCGCCCCTGACCTATTAAGACATTTGACTGTTAGGCTCCATTTACACCTTTGCAGTTTGCTTTTTGTTCGTTTTGCATTGTTTTTTGCAGTTCGTTTTTCTACATGCGTTTCTACTACATTTTGTTCAGCTCTTTTTTTTTAAAAAATAAGATAAAAATGGATAACCTTGTAGCCCCCTTTTGGGTTGCGGTATGATAAAAGGCCCTTTTATTTTTCGCAGTTTGTTTTGCTTTTTTTACACGCGTTTTGTTCAGCTCATTTTTTTTTTTCTTAAAGTGGATGTTATTTTGTTTCTGGGCAAAATAAAAATGCAAAATGCAAAACACATCAAAAACGTGGCAAAAACACACTACCATGCATTTCAGCAGCTTCTCTATTGAACTCCATTGTAGCAAAAACGTTGATTTTCAAAAAAGTCCCTGACTCTTTCCAAAAATGCAGCAGCTCAAAAAAGCATAGATGCAGAGTCGTCCCTAGGGTTGGTGTCACCCGGTGCGGTAACACTTGGTGACACCCCCTCCGACGATCCCAACAGAATGCATCGGATCTGCGGATTGAGCATAATGGATTGGACTCCGATCTAGGGGCGGACTGACAACTCATGAGGCCCCCGGGCAATAAGGGATCATGGGCCCCTGTGTCCTTGCCCAAACTCAAAAAAGCCTATGAAAAAGGTACCAGGGGCATCTCATGGGGCCCCCTACTGACCCCGGGGCCTCGGGCAGTGCCCGAGTTTCCAAATGGTCAGTCCGCCCCTGCTCCGATCCATTATGCTCAATCCGCAGATCCGATCCATCCTGTGGGGATTGTCGGCTTTCTTTACAACTTACCTTTTCTTGGAGCGGGTCCGGGTGTAGCAGCAAGATGTGTCTCCCAACTAGATATGTCCCCCCTGAAGCAACTGCGCATGTCCTGGTTTCAGGCGCGATCAATCAATGATAGCAGCAGTTCTATCATCGATTGATCGTGCCTGAAACCGGGACATGTGCAGTTGCTTCAAGGGGACATATCTACATGGGAGACACATCTTGCCGCTACACCGGTGTCACCCCGTATAGGTTGCATGCCAACGATCCCCACAGGATCCTCGGCATGCAACCTATACGGGGTGACACCGGACCCACTCCAAGAAAAGGTAAGTTGTAAAGAAAGCCAACAATCCCCGCAGGATGGATCGGATCCATCCTGTGGGGATCGTTGGCTTGCTTTACAACTTACCTTTTTGTGGAGCAGGTCCGGCATCACCCAGTGCAGTTGGTGTCACCCGGTGCGGACCGCACTCCCCGCACCTGCCTCGAGACACCACTGTATAGATGTGAACATGTTCCATAGGAGATCATGTTAAATGGACTGTAGTGAGTTTCTGCAAAAAGCACTAAAAAACACATTGGTGTGAAAGGAGCCTTAATCGGCCCCAAATAAGATGTGGAGATTGATTGGTTGCAAGAGGAAACAACTTTACTTTTTTTTTGAAAGGCTGTACACATATACCCAGGTGTATAAATATTAATAAGGATATCTGCAGATGAATGCTGCAGCAAAGTCTAGTTGCAGGGGCCACTGAAGATGGTCAGGCTGTGGAATCTGTCTTGGTGTCAAAAACCTGAAGGCACAATCAATGATGATGGGGAGATCCTTCAACCGTTGTCCAACCAGCCTGGAACATAGTCTCTCCACTCTCTTGGCCTCCGAGACTCTGCTCTCTCCTGGTTCTCCTCCTACCTATCGCAACACTCCTTCAGCGTTATGGTATAACTCTGTCTCCTCCTCTCCACTCCCTCTTTCTGTAGGGGTCCCTCAAGGTTCTGTCCTTGGACCCATTCTCTTCTCCATCTACACCTTCTCCCTTGGTCACTTGATAAACTCCCATGGCTTTAAGTACCATCTCTATGCTGATGACACACAAATCTATCTTTTTACTCTTTACCTTACCCCTTCAGTCTCCTCTCACATTACTAACCTACTAAGTGACATATCGGCATGGATGTCACTCCACTTCCTCAAACTCAATCTTTCCAAAATGGAGTTCATACTATTCCCTCCAGCCTGTGCCCCCTCCCCTGACTTCTCCATCAAGATCAATAATACAACCTTCAGTCCCTTCCCTCATGGCAGGGTACTAGGTGTAATCCTAGACTCCCATCTGTCCTTTCAGCCCCAAATCCAATCCCTGTCCAAATCTTATAGACTTCACCTCCGCAACATCTCCAAGATACGCCCGTTCCTAACCTCGGAAACCACTAAGCAACTTATTCACTCCCTTGCTATCTCTCGCCTTGACTATTGTAACTCCCTCCTCATTGGCCGACCTCATCGAAGGCTATCCCCTCTTCAGTCTATCATGAATGCTGCTGCCAGACTCATCCACCTTACTAACCGTTTGGTATCTGCCACCCCTCTCTGCCAATCCCTCCACTGGCCTCCACTCAGTGTCTTCCATCTCTCCCTGCAAAACCCTTTTACTGACCTCCACTCAGTGTCCTCCATCCCTCTCTGCCAATCCCTCCACTGGCTTCCCATTGCCCAACGAATAAAATTAAAAACATTAGCAATAGCATATAAAGCCATTTATAACTCTGCCTCAAATTACATCACCAATCTTGTCTCCAAATATCACCCAAACCGTCCTCTCCGCCCCTCCCATGACCTCCTGCTCTCTAGCTCCCTTGTCTCCTCCTCCCATGCTCATCTTCAGGACCTCTCCAGAGCCTCCCCCATCCTCTGGAACTGGGGGAGGGAAGTGAGCAGAGGAGTCCGGGCCGGGGACAGAGTGGAGAGGGCATAGGCAGTGACTCCCTACTCCCTGTCAGTGACCAGAGTGAAGGAGTCTCTGCACAGCTGTCCTGCACGCAGAAGAGGGGGAGGGAGTGAGGAGGGTGGGTCACTGTGTACACAATGCAACATCATCACCTCCACAGAAATGTGAGGGGGGCTGTGGTCAAAAGAGCTCCCCACCATCACAATGCAAGGGGTCCTCTGCGGATCCTGATGTAAAGGGGAACTCTGATGTAGGAGGGAACACTGTGGATCCTGATGTAAAGGGGAACACTGCTAACTGTGATGTAAATGAGAGGGGCTTTGGTGACCAGAGACCACCACACATCAGAGTTCCCCTTTTCATTGTGGTCTGCACTGTCCCCTTTACATCGGACTTACCCTTTACATCAGGGTCTGCAGAGGTACCCCTTGCACTGTAAGTGGGAATACTGCAGATTCTGATGTAAAGAATAACTCTGAGGACTTTGATGTAAGGGGAACTCTGGGAACTCTTGTGTAAGGGGGGGCTCTGGTGACCAGAGATCCCCTGACATCAGAGTTCCCCATTACATCACAGTCCGCAGGGTTCCCCTTTACATCAAAGTCTGCATTATTACCCTTTACACATATAAAAATATTTATATAAAAATATTGTATTGAGAAAAAAAAAGTCAGTCTTACAGTCTTTATTTTTTTTTTGGGGGGGGGGGGGGCGCTTCAGAATTCTCTGCCTATAGGCTCCTGAGATGTAAATTCCATCCTGCCTGCAACTTAACAAACCCTCTGTACTTGAGTTCTTTAAATTTTCCTAACCGCAAAGAAAACACAACATAATACACAATTTCAAGTCGACATCCACTTTCTTGACCACATGTCATTTGCTGAAACATTTACATTTTTGAGACATTAAGAAAGCTTTGATTGCATCGAATTTGAGTCTGAAGGAAACACACATCCATCAAATTCAGCATTTCTGGAGGATTTGCCCATGGCAAAGAGTTCTGTTAAATAACATTCATTAAAGCACATCACTGTACCTATTAATACCCTAAAGGTTTAGAAAGTCATCCGAGTTCTTTAGAAAAATGAAACTTGGCTCTTCATCCATCATACACAAGGGGACATGCTCTTCAGTCTTAAAACACTTATAGTAAAAAATCACTTTCTTAAGATGAGGATAACACCGCCCGAGAGACCATGTGCCCCCCTTTTTTTTCTGGCTCTCCTGTTAAATGTGAAAATGATCTCTTTACATCTCTAAATGTGGTTGTATTGCTTTTATTCAAAATATATTTTCTTGAACGTTTCTTAAAGGGGATGCAACCACATTTCACCTGGTATACTGGTCATATAATTTACAAAATTGTTATCTGTTTAAAAGTTAAATACCAGTTTCACCAAACCTCAAATGTTTTTAGTGCTAATGCTGGCAATTTTGGAGCTTTCCATGAACCTTCAACCATATTTAGTTATTTCAGGTACTTATATAGCGCCGTCAATTTACGCAGCACTTTACATATATATTGTACATTCACAACAGTCCCTAACGCTCAAGGGGTGTACAATCTAAGGTCCCTAATTCACATTCATACATACACATATTATGGACAATTTAGACAGGATCCAATTAACCTACCAGCTTGTCTTTGGAGTGTGGGAGGAAACTGGAGTACCCGGAGGAAACCCGCGCAGGCACAGGGAGAACATGCAAACTCCAGGAAGGTCGTGCCGTGGTTGGGATTTGAACCAACAACCCTAGTACTGCCACATGGAAGTGCTAACCACTAAGCCTAAGATACAGGGGCGGACTGACAACTCATGGGGCCCCCGGGCAATAGGGGATCATGGGGCCCCTGTTTCCTTGCCCAAACTCAAAAAAGCCTATGAAAAAGGTACCAGGGGCATCTCATGGGGCCCCCTACTGACCCCGGGCCCACGGGCAGTGCCCGAGTTTCCAAATGGTCAGTCCGCCCCTGCTAAGATATCAATCTGCTTCTTACAAAGGGGGATATTCACTAAAACTGGAGCACACAGAATTTGGTCAACTGTGCATGGTGACCAATCGGCTTCTAACTTCAGCTTGTTCAATTAAGCTTTGACAATAAAACCTGAAAGTTGATTGGTTTCTATGCAGAGCTGCACCAGATTTTGCACACACCCATTTTAGTAAATAACCCTCAATGTCTTCCCAGTTTAGAGTGACCTTGTTGGGGACATTCTTCTCCTTTATTTGTCTTGGAGACCAGCGATGAGAAATCCACAATGTTACAATTGTCACCGAAACATAAATATCCTCCAATGGAGCCACAGTGGTGACAACTGTAAAAAGAGATTTTCCCTTACTTTGTAAAGATCTCCTAGAATTTCCTATTGTGTTTCTACCTCGGGCGGGAAGTGAAGGAAAATCCTCCTAATGGGTTTTGTTAACTGTACTGCATCCAAATCTTAAAAGCAAAAAGTTGGCGTTGGATTAAAATATACATTAAAATGGAACAAAACCCATTGATTTAACCACTTGCCCTCCAGAGGATTTACCCCCCTTCCTGACTAGGCCATTTTTTGCTATAAAGTGCTGCGTTACTTTAACTGACAATTGCGCAGGCATGCAACACTGCACCCAAATGAAATTTATATCATTTTTTTTCCCTACAAATAGAGCTTTCTTTCGGTGGCATTTGATCACCTCTGCGTTTTTATTTTTGGTGCTATAAACAACAAAAACCCGACAATTGTGAAAAAAAACTATATTTTTGACATTTTTGCTATAAAATATACCTGATAAAAAAATATAAAAAATAAAATGTCTTCATAAATTTAGGCCAAAATGTATTCTGCTTCATGTCTTTGCTAAAAAAATCCCACTATGTGTAAATTAACTGGTTTGCATGAAAGTTATAGCGTCTACAAATGGAGGTATATATACTGAAATTTTTTAAATTTGTATTTATTTATTTTTTATACTAGTAATGGTGGCGATCAGCGACTTATAGCAGAACTGCCTAACTCTGACACTGGGGGGGAACTTACTGTCACTGACATCCCTAGTGACACTAATACATGACACTGGGCAGGAAGGCTTTAACATCTAGGGCGATCAAAGGGTTAACTGTGTGCTGTGTGTGTTTTACTGTGTGTTAGGTGCTGTGTGCTACTAGGGAGACATACTGCTTTGTTTCTCTCTGCTGTGAAGATAGATACAAAGCAGCATGTCCATGCTGAGAGGAGAGAGACCTGTGTTGTTTACACACAGGTCTCTCCCCTGTCAGCTTTCCCCGATGATCACCGAATAGCAGCGGGGAATCACAAGCCGGGACTCGGTGATTGACATCTCTAGCCGCCAATAGCGGTGTGGGTAGGGTGGCGTGCGTGCCCCCTACCTGGCCATTAAAACCACATATATACTGTATATGTGATTTTGCGCAGCCCTGCCGCCCTGTAGCAGTACTTCTGCTATAGGGCAGAGGGCAACTGGTTAACTGTTTCTTTAAAACTTTACATTCATGAAATGCCTTAAATGACAACTGTCACAGATGCCAGCCTACTTTTGTTAGCATTTAACCCAACTGTCAAGCCATCAAATGGCTGGTGTCATAGCTGATCACATTTGACTGGGATTTGACTCTCCCGACCCACTATTACATTCAAGAATCCTCCAGAAAGCAGGAGGAAGCAGTCAAACCCACAACCAGTGAAACCCAGAACAGCCCAAAGTATTCACAAGCTGCTCCACTGATTACAGGGGAGCCAAAATAACTAAATTTACCTAACCTAAGTAGCAGCCTACATGAAGGATAGGAGGGTTTAAAATACTGCAAGTATAGCGTTCAGCCACTTAGAGGTGCCCCATCGTATCTACAGCAGCCTTCATCCTCCTGCAATTATAACTTGATCCCTGATTTTTCTGGTGGGCAAAACTTTGGTACTTTAAAATAGTGATGAGGCTTGCCTCTTCTTCCTTTCCTGTACATATTCCTATTATCCATAGATAGAATTTCATAGGATTCTTGGGAGAGGGAGTATGGCAAGTTCCAAAACTACCTGGAAGGGTCCGAGCCAGGGGCGGACTGACCATTTGGAAACTTGGGCACAGCCCGAGGGCCCGGAGTCAGTAGGGGGCCCCATGAGATGCCCCTGGTACCTTTTTCATATGCTTTTTTGAGTTTGGGCGAGGACACAGGGGCCCTATGATCCCCTATTGCCCGGGGGCCCCATGAGCTGTCAGTCCGCCCCTGGTCCGAGCTTTGCTCATCAGAATTGGTTTCGCCCTGGGGTGGGAAAGGGGGTGCGCTTGGACCCCCTGAAACACCTTGGTCTTTTTTTGTCCTGTAACGTATTGGAATAAAGTTGTGTATGGATCTCTTAGCAGTGATGTGGCACTTCAATTCGAATTTTTGTTACATAATTCAGCCATGACAGCCAAGGTCTCAGAGTTGGCTACTTTATACCTCAATTTATTTATTAATGACAGACTCACAGAATAAAAGCTGTTGGCAAGTGTCATTTAAACTGTGTCCAATGTATACAATTCCTTCTAGTAGACAAAACTGGGCAAAGCAAATTATTTAGACAAGCGTGCCTTTAAAAACAGACTTGTTGTCAGACAATAAATGGCAAAATAGTTGTGCAACACACAGCAGGGGTAAAGGAAATAAAACATGACACGGAAAGGAAATAGCCATAAAAGAATATGGCGTAAGTAACGAGATTTACTGTAGGTTCGTATTACTATTGACAGGCAATTATGGTGGCAAATTGGAATTAAATTTATTACTTGAATTTTTTTTCAAAAATGTCATTTGCGTATTAGGTCCTCGCTACACTCTGGTTATCTCACCTTAATAATGTCATTAGAAGGTAATGTAATTATTAAGGGTAGCACGGTCATTCATGTTCTGAATTTAATGTATTTTCCATTTGTTAGAACTTTATAGAAGTCCTGACATTTTATACATGTCTCTGTAATGTACAAAAATTGCCTAGACATATATAACATTTCAATTTGGTTTTATGTATGTATTATTTTTCAAAGTGAATATTCCATCTGCTCAGGATGTATAGACACCAAACTTCCATAGGTTGTGCAGTTGCCAAGCAGAAAAATGTGATTTTGTTTTTTCCCCATTGGAATGATTTCCTATTGCTTCCTGTCCAGACAGGAAGTGAGACTAAACCTCCCCAACGGGGACACAGACAGCAATGGAAACCTGACATAAGTTCTTACTTTTTAACACTCTCTTCAAAATAATAACTTTTTTGGCCAGAAATGGGTTTTAATAATTGACCAATTTAATAAATACAGTTCACTTTTCTCCTTGAATTGATTATTTAAGAAGCTACATAGATAAAGTATAAAACAATTCTAGGAGACTTCTAGGAGTTAACATTACATTTTCATTCTTCAGTGCTTTTTTACACCACTTACACAATGTCTACCACTGCTCCCTTATACTCCCTATTTACGCCTGGCATTCTGCTCAAATTTTTAGGTAAGGCATTCAGTTTCCCAAAAGTTACTGTTCAGGCCCCAGTTCCACCCTTTTCCATTAAGTACAAGAGGACCAGTTCTATCCCATGCTATAGAGTGACAGCTGTCCTTTGTAAACATTCTGCTAGGAAAGTGCCATACAGGATAGCTAGTCAGCTTGTCATGTTGTTGGTAAAATCCAATTTTCAGGAAAACCCTTTCAGTTAACCTATAGTTCTATCCTATTACACTTTAAAAAATTAGTTTACAGAAAAATATTATCAATTTACAATTATTATTATTATTATTATACAGTATTTATAAAGCGCCAATAGTTCGCTCAGCGCTGTACATTACAAAGGGAGACAGAAAATGTGACAGAACAATACCAATACAATGCAAAACATGAGGGGATTGAGGGCCCTGCTCTTTCAAGCTTACAATCTAGGAGGGAGGGGATGGTGGTACAGGGGGAGATAGCTGTGGGGGATGGAGTGGTGGGAAGAGTGGAGGAGGTCGGTCAAGTTAGCAGGGGGTGGGGTAGGCTTCCCTGAAGAGATGGGTTTTCAGGGTGCGCCTAAAGGAGAGGAGAGTAGGTGATAATCTGATGGGTTGGGGCACGGAGTTCCAGAGGATGGGTGACACCCTGGAGAAGTTCTGGAGGTGGGCATGGGAGGAGGAGACCAGGGAACTAGAGAGAAGGAGGTCTTGTGAGGAGCGGAGTGTGCGTGTTGGGTGGTACTTGGATATTAGGTCGGTGATGTAGTTCGGGGCAGTGTGGTGGATGGCTTTGTACGTCAGTGTTAGGATTTTGAATTTGATCCGTTGCGCAATCGGAAGCCAGTGGAGGGATTGGCAGAGGGGGGTGGCGGAAACGGAGCGGTTGGAAAGGTGAATGAGTCTGGCAGCCGTATTCAGGATCGACTGAATGATCAATGATCATCCTTCTCATTCTCTTATGGTGTGTCACAGGTCACCCGTCTCTTAACTAAGTGACAATTAATAGTCAAGTCAAGTTATACTATAGAGGGGAAAATGGGAAAAAGAAGTGTGATCACAACCTACAGACCAATTCTAAAATGGCTGTAAACCCGTCTGTGGTTTATTGGAAAAAACAGCCTCGCAAGTAAAAATGGCAGCCAACTTTATCTTATGTATACCGCATAAAAAGCATGACGTTCCATTTTAAAGCCTTGACCTGCTTTAATTGGACCAAAGTTGTTCTTTAATTAAAGAGCATCTCCAAGCAACTGGTGAGATCAATCAGTGACAGCAAACTGTTAAGACTATTAGTTATTAATATATTGTTGATTCATGCTATTAATGATTAAGTCATTATTAATTGTAGCTTTGCTAAAATAAAAAAAAGATCACTGCCCTCACCTTAAAATGTAACAGCACCTTTGCTGCCGTAACACCTATATTGTAGTCGCCCCCCACCCATGCCTCTAGACCACCTTCCAGTCTTATACTCACCCATCCCAATCCATGAGAAGCATCTTAGTACTGATACCTTTGTGAGAAGTAGCAAGGAAGGTATAGTAGTAGATGTGTTTGGGAAACTTTCTGCTGCAAACAGGTGATTAAATGGGTTAAGGGATCATTAGCCACATAAAACTCATTTTGGAGCTGCAAATGTAAGTCTGCTATACAGCTTCCTCTCTCATTATATTAGATATGGCACCAATGGAATCTGATAAATGTTTCTTTCTAAATGGGAGAGACAGGGAAATGCCTATATTTGGTGTAGGTGGGTCCCCCATTGCTGCTTCATGTGGCTGAACCCTACAGCTAGGACCTTACATAAAAAAGGGGTATCTAAGGCACTCTATGTGCCCAAGACTTTCATGTGCATGAATGCTGGTCTGAAACCAGCTCACGCTATCTCCTGAACAAAGTTCACAACATCCCCTTATCCATTTAATGCAGACTTGGCTATTTGCCATGGTCCACATTAGGGCTCTGGAATTCCAACTGAACACCCAGGTCCATGTTACACGAGAGCCCAAGTCCCATAGCTCATGTTCGATGAGGCAGCTCTGTCCCACTGCCAGGAGCCTGAGCCGATGGGCCTTTAGCCGAAGGGGGTTCTCTTTCACCACCTGCTCCTGAGCCACAGATATTCACATACTCTTCAAACTAGGTATCGACTGTGCACACTAATTCACATTACTTCTACTCCCAGGCTTAGCAATGAAGGGGGCATTAGAGTGACTTTTCTTTGAACTTCAGTAAAATATTGAGAAGAGATACAAATAATTCCACAAGGCTGCTGACACAGTCCATTGTATGATAGTTAGTTCCAAGTTCCAAGAAGGTGCATAACAAGAAAATGTCCACATTCTGATTATAACAGAACAAAGTTCCACTAATTGTACAGGAGGGGTTGCTTTAGTGCTCTTTACTAAGCAAAGTCCTCATATTGTCATCTCCTGGCCCTAGGCCTCATGGCTTCCCCTTTCCCAGAGGGATGTCCTTCCTCATTGGTGCTGCTTATTGCCGTTCCCTCTGCAGACCTACTATTGATTAACTCCTCCTTTTCCCTCTATAAGAAAAGAACAGGACTGAGCTAATGATAAGAACACACCTCAAAAGGGGAATATCTATACAATAAAGAACAACATCTGCCTACAGGTGGGTTTAGGAACGCCTCTCATATAAGAGGTAGGAAAAAAAAATGGTTCCCAGACCACCATTGTACTGGCACAATGGACCAGATTTGGAGAAAAGCTAAAAGCTGTAGACTAATTAGTTGTGATCCCTAAAAGCATGTCATGGCTTGAGTTGCATTTCATTCAATGTCACAAACTTTTTTCAGGCAAAAAAAAATAGAGAATAACAATTCTATTAAAACACTAGAGAGGAAACAATCCCTGCTACTTAAACAGTTACACTTCTGTGAGTTTGTAACATGCACCCAACGGCCAAAGCCATCACAGTTTAATAAATGCATATTTTGTAAAGGTTGAACTGACATCCTCCGCATGTCTTGAGACAAAATGACTTCCTTGGTAGTGTGGGAAAGCACATGGGATTGATTCTTCCTTATTCATCCTTAGAAGGGGGTTTAATGTTCCTGTCTGTCCCATGCCCAGAATTCTCCAAATATCCACATTCCTAAAATGCCATCTCCTTCCTTATTGTCTCTGCTCTTATTTGTTTATCCTCAAAAGAGGCTTTGTAGCAGCCCACGCCAACCCCACATTTTTCTTCTGACGTCAAATGCAGTTGCTCAGTTGAGCGTTCATAAAAATGCTTATTTTTTTTTCTATCACAGTTTGAAATAGGTAACTGAATTTAGGAAAATAAAAGAAGAGTCCATGCCAAACGTGAATGTCACATACAACATTCTTGACTGGAGCCATAGTGTCTGAGGTTTAGGAGCCATATACATTTAAGGGCACAGGGGCATATAAATCATTTCATTCACATCCATATTGCATATAGTTTTATAACAATCTGTAAGAAGCAGTGTTGTATGCTCTGGGCCTCTTCACGCAGCTGCATTGGATCAGTATTCCTCTGTAGCATTTAGCTGTATAAACTAAAACAAGAAAAATCTGTGTCTGCAGTCTGATGTTGACTTTACTGTAAAGGAGAAGTATGGCCAAAGCTATTTATTTCACTTTCTTTCCTATAAGTCACAAGAGTGCATTTGTGACCCATTTTTCAGCCAACAACAGGCTAGAGCCGTTGTCAGCTGATGTCACAAAGCCCGTCCAGGCTCTGGAAATATCCCGATAATGGGATCCACCCAGAAACCTGACCGGCATCTGGCTCTCAGCTGCACTGCTGGGAGACTGATCCAGCCGCTCCCTCCCTTCCACAGCCCAGCTCTCCAGTGAACACTGGAGGGGCAGAGCCAGTGACTGATAGTCGCCAATCTCTGCTCAGAACAGAGGGGGGAATTGAGAGATCAGTGTGTTTCATAGCTCAGTTCTCACTGCAGAGCCATCTGAGGACAGATGTAGTATTGTTGCTGCCAACACATTGTTGATTTGTACACCTTGGCATGAAATTAGTCAATCATTGGGCAGGTGTGGTGGTATAGGCACAGAATTACCTCATCCTTTAGTCATTCAGAATGAATGAAGGACAAGGGCAATCTGCACTTGCGCTGCTGCCGCTGCCTAGTGAGGGATTCATTCAGGGGCAGGTAGGGGATTAAAAATCACAATAATAATGTGTAGGTGGCAGTGCTAGTGCGAACTGACTTCTGCATTTGATCATTCAGAATGACTGAAGGCCAAGGTTGAGGCATTAACTCAAAACTACCTTATCACCCAGTTAACAACCCCTTTCCTTCCTACCCAGCAATTGAACCCGTGAACTTGCCACACTGCTATCCAAGTTGCCACATTTGGACAAAAGGTTCCCAGCCAACCCGTTCTGTTAATTATTTCCTGTCCTGACCAGGAGAGAAACTAGGGACTCTATCAAACATGCACCAACGTAAGGGCATCAATTTAGCTGGCAAGCTGCTGAGACTGTTCTGTGTTAATTGACTTTAATTTTCCAATATATTGGGAGCTAGATGGGCACTGAAACCCTTCTATCCGTGTCTACAGGCCTGACCAGGAGCGGACTGACCATTTGGAAACTCGGGCACTGTCCGAGGGCCCGGAGTCAGTAGGGGGCCCCTTGAGATGCCCCTGGTACCTTTTTCATAGGCTTTTTTGAGTTTGGGCAAGGACACAGGGGCCCCATGATCCCTTATTGCCCAGGGGCCCCATGAGTTGTCAGTCCGCCCCTGGGCCTGACCACTCAAATTCTCATGCATTCACTGAACTCTGATTCAAATTCCGATTGTCAAGACCTCCAGGCAGACTTGAACTTATCTGGGGTTTCTCAAGGGACTTAATAAAAGTATAGCCAAACTAGGTACCTTGTTTCCAAAAACACTGCCTGCAGCACAGTACCTCAGTGCCCTTGTTTCAGGTTAAGCTGAATCTCCAATTACCAGTCTAAATCTGTGCCTGGTTACTCCTGTGAGTGTTCTTTTTTTTTTTGTTGGCTTAAATTAGCGGTGGAGGTTTCTGTCTAGTGTTTGGAGTACTGTGGGTTCCTTTTTTTACTAATATTGAATTGCTCTTGGTCAGTGGCGGACTGACCATTTGGAAACTCGGGCACTGACCGAGGGCCCGGGGTCAGTAGGGGGCCCCATGAGATGCCTGGTACCTTTTTTATAGGCTTTTTTGAGTTTAGGCAAGGACACAGGGGCCACATGATCCCCTATTTCCCAGGGGCCCCATGAGTTATCAGTCCGCCCCTGCTCTTGGTATATATTGCTTATCAATACAGTTTGTGTTGTTCAAATTGGTGTTTCTTTGATTTATTGTCAGGGGTGTGTCAGAGTGGTACACCTAAAGCTAAGCAGGTATCCCCACCCCAGGTCAGGCTCAGAAGGCATTTCAGTATTGCAGCTCCTACAGTGGTGTGGTACATGGACAAGAGGAGAAGGGCATTTGTTCTGTAGTGATGTGGCTCCGTAGCTTACGTATGTATTTGCAAATGTGTGCTAACTAAACCCCTGTTTTTAAACGCATGTTCTTAGACAGGTTAATTTGGTTTTTGATATTTGGCTAACTGGCTGGCAGTATGAACTGGCTTTCTTATCCCCCTCTTTTGATAAGTTATACTTATCCATGTTCCTTGCCGACAATAGCCATTATTAGACTGGGGTAGGCTGGCAAGTTGAACTGGATAGTCCTATTTTTTACTTTGTGATGCCTTCCATTTTCACTGTTTAAAAAGCCAGTTATAGACCAGGGTAGGTGACCAGTTTTTTCTTTGTTTTTTTTTTTCTTAGTTTTTTCTTTGTAGGTGTTCTGTAGTCCTAAAACACTGCCTATCCTAGCATGACATTGCTTTTCCACTATAGAAACAGAAGACTGAGTGAACACTAGGACAAGATATGTGTTACTAGAAGAATGACCAGGTGAAAAATAAAATGCATGCAGCCAGTACATTTAACAACTAGCAAGTTGTAATATATTATTTTTTGTTCTTTGTTTTAGATACACTTCAATTGTATGTTTAGATAAAACGTAACATTTTAATGCTGAAGACACTATACGATTAGTAGCTAAATGCCATTTTTAAACAAGTTTCATACCTATTGATGTAGTAATAGTGATTTGAGGGCACTTCCTGTGTATAGGTGACAACTCTGTAAGATGGTTGTGGAATCACCATACTTCTAATAAGGATTAGACACCAAAAGCTTCCCAAAACTAGATTGGATTGTAGAACAGAAGAGAAGAATAATGGAGTGTATCCGGGTGCCAGATCACTTCCAAAAAAATGGTAATATTTTAGTGCCACGTCCTAATTATCAAAATAAATAATTGAAGGTAAAGAAACAGGGGAAAGGTTGCAAATGGACTTTAAAGGCACAGAAATTTCAAACACATATTAGTAAAATCATTTGTACTTTATTATGATAATAAATCACGAAAAAACATCTTGATTTTGCTAATATGTGTTTGAAATTTCTGTGCTTTTAAAGTCCATTTGCAACCTTTCCTCCGTTTATTTCCTTTCAATTTTTGACTAGATTGGGTTGTATCTGACTCCTTCAGGACTTAAAGCTGTGGCATCATGAAGCAGAGAGGGGATAACAATCTCTTTTTCCCGACTGATGATCCTGCTCCACTTCTCCCTTCCTCTCTCCTCCCCCCCTCATTTTTTTCCTATTCATCCTCATCCCCTGGTTTAGAACATTTACTTCAAGACAAGTTCACAAAAAAAATAAATTAAAGGTCTTCTGGAAACATTAGTTGCTTATCTAGTGCCTGGGAACGACGTTACCTTGATCAGGACCTGAAATATGTACCTTTGCATTATCAGCTTAATGGCTTTAGTGCCTTGTTACTATTGTGCTATCTTTTTCTTGTAATTGACACCCTATGATAATCTATGCATCTACTATTTTTATACTGCTGTTTTAAATAAAGAATTTATTTAAAAAAAGATGGCTGTGGAATTTCCCTAAACGTTGTCACCCATTATCCTTACCTCTGCACCCATACTATTATGATGACAAAGAGACTCCTTCTCCATTGGCTCAGATCATTTTTACACATTACCTCTATCTTATATTAATATTTTTTATGTAAGGAGGTACAGTAACTTATGGAAATAGGTTTAAAAATTTAAATTTCCAGTCATAACTAGATTTAAGTGTCAGTTACAATTGTACAGGCCTACCTATAAAAGATTTATATTTGTTTGCTTATTTAGCTTCACTTACTTTGTCTAAAAATTACATCTCAGCTTCAGTGTTGGGGTCAGAACCAGGGGCGGACTGACCATTTGGAAACTCGGGCACTGCCCGAGGGCCCGGGGTCAGTAGGGGGCCCCATGAGATGCCCCTGGTACCTTTTCCATAGGCTTTTTTGAATGTGGGCGAGGACACAGGGGCCCTATGATCCCCTATTGCCCAGGGGCCCCATGAGTTGTCAGTCCGCCCCTGGTCAAAACTCACATGAAGTCTGATAGATGATGCTGAATTTATTCTTCAGTGTAGGAGTACTATTGTTCCTCACTGACCACAAGGGCTGCCCATATATCTGCAGTTTAAAGCTGAACTTTGGACATTAAATAAAACTTCCTTTGCAATGGGACTCCATTGATAGATGATGCTGAATTTATTCTTCAGTGTAGGAGTACTATTGTTCCTCACTGACCACAAGGGCTGCCCATATATCTGCAGTTTAAAGCTGAACTTTGGACATTAAATAAAACTTCCTTTGCAATGGGACTCCCCGTGCATTTAAGGGTTAAATGTTTGTTTTTGCAGTTTATGTGATGACATCTGGTCCGAATAACAGATGGAGTTCTGGAAAGGAGTGGCTTTAGGGGAATGGTCTGATGGAGAGGAGGAGCCTGCAGAAATGAGGAATATGGTAAGTAGCAGTTTTTTTTTGTTAATGGGACCCTTGTAATGTGGGCGGAGGGAGAGCAGGATGAGTTAGTTGCTATTTGGTGCTATGCTTTACTTTATTCTGGTAAATTAGTGTGGATTGTAGTATGTTGGACAACATATTCTTGCGCCCCCCCAAACACACACACCCACACACCCATGTATTGCTGTTGTTTTTTTTATTTTTCAGTTTTACACTTTTATGTATATTTTTTTTGAATATTCAGCTAGGTAAAAAAAAAGTTGGGGTTGAGTGTTTTGAGGTCTGTTTGATTTATTTATTATGTGTGTGTTGGGGGGGGGGGTATTTTCTTTTTTTTTTTTCTTGTTCAAATATTTTATTGAAAAATAACAAGTACAAGAAGTACAGTTACAGGTTAGGTTTTTCAAAAGGAAAGGAGGATGCACAATGATGCATCAAGACAGCAGGGACACAGCCCCAGAGTTACAAGTAGGTAGCTCCAAAGCCATTTAACTGCTATATATTCTTAAATAACAGGGATAAAAACTGATGCCCAACAAAGTCGTGTAAGTTTGTGCCCAAAGGTTGGAGGACCAGAATATTGCCAATATATGACCAGAGCCTCTAGGGCCATGTAGTATGTGGTAGAGTAAAGTAAGGGCAATTACAGGGCTGGGTTAGCACAAGGGAAAGGGGGAGAACCTCAGTCTATGTGGTGGGTTCACAGGTATCATGATGGAATGTGTGGCTGGTTCTACCTTAGGTATTTTCTTGCTGTTTTTGTTCTGGTGGTCTGCAGTGCACACTTGACCACTACCCAAAAATTGCAGTCAGGAGTTTGCAAAATGATTTGATCACACTATCACTGACTGATCTTGGACATGTGCAAGAAGGAACAGCAGCCAGAGAGCTGTAAGTGCAATGACATTCTAGCAGCTGGAGTTTACCTTCAAGTGAAGTTCAAAGATGCAGAGGGGTGGATGATGAGGTGGCAGACCATTTGTGGGTGCCACTGACTGGAGAGGAAAAATGTTTTGAAGGAAAGGCAGAAGAGTAGTAAAGGAGGACTTTGTCCAGTGGCAGGGCAGCTTGCAGAGGACTTCAGAGAGCAACCACCATAATCCATCTAGTCACCACCCCACACTGCCCAGCTCCCCACACTCTTTTAGATTGCCTAATAATCTATTGGCCAGAACTGAGTGTCAAAATTCTTGCCCTCTAGACTTCTGTAGAATTCATCACTAGGTTTAAGTTTTGAAAATTTCAAGTAGGATTCAATAAGCCTCATGAGCTGGAGGCAGGAAGTATTGCTCAAACCCTACATGGCTTCCGCAGCTCAAGGGGTTGCATCATCCTCCATCCAACAAGATCCTGGCTAATAGTGACTACTCTGAGTCTCCCAAGAAGACACTACAGTAAAGCACTGGAATCATCTTCTTAATAAGATTTGGGCTACTCTACATTCCCCAGATCTCACTGGAAGAAAGACGATATCACCTGGATGATGTCACAATGTCCACACAAGATACAGCAAGTGTTATCACCCTGTCACAGAGTTATTGCAGAGAGTTACCATATGAATGAAGCTGTACATATCTGGTGCGATCTAGCACTTATTACATGTAAGTGGGAATTTATCTGTTTATGGTGATAAATAAAGTGGTTTCAAGGATAAAGCACTATATCTAGTATTCTGTTTACATGGTGTGCAGTGGAGACTGCAGGAGAAGGAGAGATCCATGGCTGATGGTGTGGCTCTGGTCGGAGAGGAGAACATTGTCCTCATAGAGGGACACAAGTGTTTTGAGACCGAACACATAGTGGGAGGTCATATTGTTAAGGTGAAAGCACTCCTGGTGGTGGTGATTCACAGAAATACCTTTATGTGGAGCTTGGAGGTGGAAACTGTTCCCTAATAAGAGATCTTGAAGAGCTGATCATCTGCATTCTATGCTATCATATGGACATTTGTTAATGCACAGTATAATGCTTTTCATAATTTCTTATGTGATTTATTTACATTAATTAGGGATTAAAAGTCTATGGGAAAGGGGGTATTTATCACATTAGTGCAACACTCATCATTATTTTTCACCATTTTTTTAAATTTATTTATATAATTTCCCAAAATTGCCCACATTTAGGTGGAAGAGTTTATTGTAAAGGGGGATTTAGCACTCCAGCGCAGCACTTATATGTTATTTACCATGGATGATATAATCCTCACCCAGGTGCAGCAGGAGGACTCCGGAGGAAAATTAGGGTAAAGATAAAACTCAGTGAGAGACCAAGTAGCCATTAGAGACCCGTCCGTTTCATTGCTCTATATTTGGGTTCATCTGTATACTTCAGCTAGACCTCCATAAACTTGGCTAGGCATGGGACTGTATCCAATTGTGTCAATATATCACTACAGGGCAGGGGCGGACTGACAACTCATGGGGCCCCCGGGCAATAGGGGATCATGGGGCCCCTGTGTCCTTGCCCAAACTCAAAAAAGTCTATGAAAAAGGTACCAGGGGCATCTCATGGGGCCCCCTACTGACCCAGGGCCCTCGGTCAGTCCGCCCCTGGTACAAGGTACAGCTGGTAGCATTAATGTAAAAAATATTGTAACAACTCCAGGCACAGCTCCAAAAATGCCCATTGTCATAGTGCATGACAATGAAACTGGATATGGCTCAACATTATTGCAATTCTTATTTTATTCAATTACAGATTTCTACTTTATATAAATGAATCTCTATGTACATAGTTTGTGCTTTGGCATTGCTCAAAGATCTGTCCCCTTTTCTTTCTGGGTTATTTGTTTAACATTTAAGAAGGAACCCAATAATCCTCTTTAAATATTAATAAAATTAACTTTGAAAATGTATCTGCTCATTGGTATTGTAGCCAAAGTCTGAGAGTATTCTTCATACCAGATCAAATTCCACTGCAACCTTTTCATGCTACTGCAATCAAGCAATTCGGCAAAATAGCTTAAAAACATCAAAACAAGCTAATAATTCACAGGAAGCTTTAAATAAATAACAGGAGCAATTAAATAATAAATAACAGGCGCAATTAAATAATTCACTAATTGCTCCCTTGTTGCTGTATAACGTTTCTTATCAAGAAGGTAATTAAAGGGACACTATCATTAAGCGCAGACAAAAGTTAAAAAAAATGTGCATTTTGGACTGAACTGTATCTGCTTAGTAACATCTGATTGACTCTCCGGGGATGAAAGATGAAGTTTAATCTTCCTATATTTTGCCTTCCCTGGTTCCTCCTTTCCTGTCATCAGCTGGACAAAATTAGGTCTTTGGGCCAACCTCACCAACCCATCAAATTTTTCAACACTACACAACCAGACTGTTCATCCAACAGCATAGCCTTTATTACTAATGCCACAGCATGACATGAGACAATTATACTTTGTATCACATAATGGTGCAAATATCTAGCAAGTTGGCATACAAGGGAGTAGAAATGTTTGTTCCTTGAAAATATTTATGCTGTTAAAGACAGCAATAAATATCGGTATCTTGCATTTGTTTGTGTTATTTTAAAAAGATAATTTAAGAATGAAATATGCAAATGAGCTCTTGTTTCCCCTAAACCCAGACAGCAGCTTCATAACACAAGTAGATGTTATGAAGCTTATGTGAGCTAACTTGTCAGCTCCCCAGCTATGACTTCTCATATGGGGTGCTTGCTCAGAGGGGGATTTGTCCGCTGATCCCCTGCTGAGCAGAGCAGAGCGGGCAGGTGACAGGTCTTTTTCAGCTCCGCCTATGCAGAGCGAACACGGACACAGCCTGCTCTGCTCTGTGGGCAGTTGGATGTAAATGTACCAGCAGTCTGTTTATGCTGGACTGCCCTCCAAACAGCCCAGTTGGAGGGGACTCCTCTCCCATTTGTTTTTAGCAGATCGGATTGGAGGTAGGTGGGTGTAAACAGACACAAGTTGGTTTACATCTGCTGGTCCATAGAGGAGAATGGAGGGTTTGACAGGCAGACCCAATCAGACCTATCGTGTGGAAGGGGCCATACCAGGGGCGGACTGACCATTTGGAAACTTGGGCACTGCCCGAGGGCCCGGGGTCAGTAGGGGGCCCCATGACATGCCCCTGGTACCTTTTTCATAGGCTTTTTTGAGTTTGGGCAAGGACACAGGGGCCACATGATCCCCTATTGCCCGTGGGCCCCATGAGTTGTCAGTCCGCCCCTGGGCCATATTGTCCACCATACCTACCATAAGCTCAGCTGCTGGGAGTTATGGAACCAATAAAGTTGATTTACTAAAGGCTAATAGGCTTTTCACTTTGCAAGGGAAGCTGCACTTTTCCCGGGCATTTTCCCCAGATCTTAGCAGAGGCGATGAAATCATGTGCAAGAAAAGTAAAAAACAAAAACAGCATTTTTACTTGCATGTGATTGGATGAAGAACATCAGAAAAACTCTACCTCATTCACTAAGCTCTGGAGAAAATTCCTGTGCAAAGTACAACTTCCCTTGGGCAATGAACAGCCTATTTTTTTTCTAGTAAATCAACCCCATTGTGTCAACCACAATGCACAACTTGAAGCTTGCTATTAGTTTAGTACTCTCTATAAGCTCCTATGTGATAATGCTAAATATTTGAGTAACCATTCTCCAAATATCAGCACTGTCATATCATGGCAAGAAGGGTTGGGAGCCACATGCTCCCTATGACTTGAATAAACCAAGCATTGTTTTGGCTGACATTTTTTTTTGAAGGATGTCATCATAAACTAAAGTATTGCTGATATCCCTCACAGTGGTCTGTAATATAAGAGGCCATAGACGGCATGTTAGCTTGACCCATATGTAACACATTTTTCACTCTTAATTCAAATGCTTATGCAAAATCTATACAGTTGTAGTATCAAGCTTGTGATGTGACTTGGTGAAAGACTTTACTAGGTGTTATGTTCTTTTTGGTGCCTGTTGCCCTGATGGGTTCAGGGGATCAGCTTTATAGAAAAAAAAATGTAATCATGCAGGCCTAATTTGTTGGCTCAATTATGAAAAAGGTATGCTTAACCTAAACAAAGGCTTCATCTTGTCAACTTCTGGAGGATAACTATGTTACATCATGCTTGGTGACTGTTGACCTGGGGATGGCATCAAGAATGAAGCACTGCTTCCGGAGGACATCACTTTGCTGCATCTTGCTTGGTGCCCGTTGACTTGGGAATGGCATTAGGAATGGAGAATGCTGCTTGAGGACATCAGTTTTACATCTTGCTTGGTTCGTGTTGACATGGGGATGGCATCAAGAATGGGGCTATGCTGCTGGAGGACATCACTGTGTTCCATCTTGCTTGATGTATTTTGATTTGGGGATGGTATCAGGAATAGTTTAATGACATTGTCTAGGGGCATCACTATGTTACATCATGTTTGGCACCAGTTGGCCTGGGAATGGATAGATCCTGTTTCCAATTCCAAGGTTTCCAAATATTATGTTTCCTACTAAAATTTTAGACATTTCAAATTTTAGGTTATGAGACCTTACAAAAAATTTTAGTTGAAATAATGAACTAAGGTAGAACTAGAAACGTTGAAAAATGTTCCTATCTACAGACTCCACAGGTTAAATACAAACAGTCACTCTAAACTGTCATTAGTGTTTAGGGACCTAGCAGGCTCTACAGAAGTCTGTGAGTGACTGGATCATTTTTGCATGCCTGCATTCTCTGCTGTCTATGGCCTGTAAAGTACAAAAAAAAAAACTCTATAAAGCTATACTTGGAAAAGAAGATAGCAAATATTGATCTCTGTGCTGCCCTTTGCTGCTGAACATTACTCGATTTCAATGAAACCAATACATCTGGGGGTGTTGACACTCGGTGTTCCGGTACACTCATTGGTTCCTGCGATTGACCTCAATGTCTTTACTGACTCCCAAGGGCCAATGGGAGAGGTAAGTATTCAATATCTTTTTTTCAGGTAGACCTTTGTGGAGTTTTTGCGCACTTGACAGGATTGCATTAAAGCAAACCTGACACAGGCAAAATAGTGAAACAAAGTTGAGAAAATACATGCTGTTTTGTCAAGGTTTAGCTACATTTTGCTCTGATTGACTGGTTTGTCCACCATGTAAACTGCAATTGAAACATATATTTTCTTGTGCTCTAGAGTCCTGATAGGTAATCCTATGTTTGATCGGTTCAGTGGGGAAATCACGTTTGATGTTGAAGTTTTGAATTACACAAATCAATTTGCTCATCTCTAGCAATGTGTATGTAAAAGTTTAATAGTTTTGCCACTTCTGCATTGTTTGAAAACAACATGGTATAGACTTAAATGTCCTTATTTACGTATCAGAAAAGAAGGACGTAACACACCCTTGATCTCTGATCACATCCAATTTTGTTAATGCTGGACAAAGCACACTACAGCTCTGCCTAGGACCACCCCTCTCCAATATTCCACCCAATACGGGCTTATTCACAGAAATTTTAGCTTGTCTATTGTTTAGATATAACAATTAGGGATGACTGAATCTGCTTGGATTTGGTTGGCAAACAATTTTTTGAACCTTGCTCGAAGTATGTGAACTTTGCATTGAACCCCAATGAAGTCTGGGTGCAAATCAACTTAGTAAATTCTGGTAATTTGTAGGGCTTATAATCCAGATATTGTAAAACAATAGTCATAGGAGACCTGGCACTGCTATAGGGGACATGTACTGATGCCAAAATAAAAAAAAATTAAAATTAAAACAGTATTTCTCACTACACAGTACAGGCAGCTCTCCCTAACAGCGTCAACACACTGAAAATATGGCTCCTGGGAGCATACCCTTTTATAGAAAGGAAGCTGGATTATTTAAAAATATAATTTAAAGAGTTTATAATTGTAAATGATAAATTCAGGTGACTCAACTGATCAGGGAAAAGACTGTAAGTTGTGGCGAACCTGCAAACCTTTTGGCCAACCAAAGTTCACTATTCGCAAATCCTGGGGATTCACCATGAACTTGTGGTACCGCTGAACCCAAGACTCTTCTCTAGTAGCAATATAGATAGATAATTTTTTTACTTTTCCTCCAAAATTGTTCTCTGGATAACAGCTGATATCATTAAGAATATAGAGTGGAATCATTCTGCAGCCTGCAGCTGCACTGTGCTGCAGCCAACGAACAACTGCTAACTAAACTAATAGAATCACCTAAGAGCTTAACTTGTCTCTGCTTGTTTTGCCTCCTTATTCCATGGAATGATGAATTTCTTACAGGTGTCTCCGTCTCCAGAACCAGGTGAGGATTGATGGAGAACAGAGCAATGATCCATCATCATGGGCAGGTGGCACAGTATCGGAATTTCAGAGAGTCTGTTCCCAATCACATCCACCGCTGGGCAACTGTAACGACCCTATTTGTGATGTCTTGCTGAAAATCAATGCACAGCATTCAAGGTCAATGTACTGATAGGAAACTCTTTAAAGGTTGATGGATGGCTTGTATTCATTCAGAATAAATGCGAGAAGAAAGTGACAAGCGAGAATCCTAATATAGTATATGTGCCAATTTTTTTCTCTCCCATCGTTAGAGGAACTCTATACTATCAGGGATTACATCACCTTTCCTTTCTTTGTTCTGTCTATAGTTTCTCCAATGCAGCTGTTCAAGCATTATTGCTTTTTACTGTATCTGTTCCCTGCTCCTTTAAAAGAGGTCACTTGCACGAAAAGTCTTTTTTCCCCATATTTAAAGAAACATTTCTGTTAATGAGACTGTGTCACCAACTTTAAAAATTGAAGGCTAATTAAATGAAAAATAGGTATTTTAACCACTAGAAGAAAGGTCCATTTCATCCCCGTCAAGTCCAGGCCATTTTTAATTTTTAGTGATGTCACAGTTTGACTGACAATTACTCTGCCATGCAACACTGTACCCCAATATTTTATATATATTTTTTAGATAGATATAGATTTCTTTTGGTGGTGTTTAATCACCAATGGGTTGTTTTTTTTACCTTTTACTACACTGCTCAAATAAATTAAAGGAACACTTTGAAAACATGTCAGATCTCAATGGAGAAAAATATCATGCTGGATGTCTATACTCATATGGATTGGGTAATGTGATAGGAATGTAAGGATACCTCATTGTTTAATGGAAATGAAAATGATCAATCTACAGAGGACAGAATTTAAAGACATCCCAAAAATCAAAGTGAAAAAATGATGCAGCAGGCTAGTCCATTTTGCTGAAATTTCATTGCAGCATCTCAAAATGGTACTCAGTAGTTTGTATGGACCCCACGTGCTTGTATGCATGCCTGACAACTTCAGGGCATGCTCCAAATGAGACGATGGATGTATTTCCTCCCAGATCTGGACCAGGGCATCACTGAGTTCCTGGACAGTCTGAGGTGGAACCTGGCAATGGGTCTAAGGATTTCATCCCGATACCTAATGGTAGTCAGGGTGCCATTGTCTAGCCTGTAGAGGTCTGCACGTCCCTTCATGGATATGCCTCCCCAGACCATCACTGACCCACCACCAAAACAGTCATGCTGAATGATGTTACAGGCAGCATAACATTCTCCATGGCTTCTCCAGACCCTTTAACATCTGTCACATGTGCTCAGGATGAAACTGCTCTCATCTGTGAAAAGCACAGGGCTTCAGTGGTGGACCTGTCAATACCAGTGTTCAATGGCAAATGTCACTGATCTTGTTACTATGATGCTAAGCTTAGTCAGTCAACTGGACTAGGAGGACAGTGGCATAGAACAGTGGATCTAGGGGTGCAAGAAGTATAAATCCAGTCTTTCCATTTGCTTTGTGTTGGAACGATAATCTGTAAGCCTACAAAAATCAAAAACAAGCATTAGACGTTTCTGCCAGATCCCCTGGCTAGATGTATCTTCTTAGATATGACGTTTGCTCCAAACATCTAGACTCTCTCCCAGGGGCTGACTGACAACTCATGGGGCCCCTGGGCAATAGGGGATCATGGGGCCTCTGTGTCCTTGCCCAAACTCCAAAAAGCCTATGAAAAAGGTACCAGAGGCATCTCATGGGGCCCCCCTACTGACCCCGGGCCCTCGGGCAGTGCCTGAGTTTCCAAATGGTCAGTCCGCCCCTGCTCTCTCCTGGTTCTCAAAAAAATTATCACAAGCATCTAATGTCTATGAATACTTTAAAGTAAACTACAGATGCCAATTCAAGAAGACCATGCGATGAAAATATGATTCAATTGAGGTTGCCTTCAGAAGTTTCTATATCAATAAGTAAACCCAGAGATACAGACAGCTAAAGACCTTGTCTGAGGATCTCCCGTGGCTCCATTTTGGTCTTTTAAGCTGATGGGTAGCCTCACTGACCAATATGAAACCTTGGGAGGTAAAAGGGGGCTAGGCAAAGCTCAGCTTACAGTTGTGGCCAAAATTATTCAACCCCCACTGAAATTGAGTGTTTTGGCCAGTTTGACATTGCTTTTGATCATTCAGTCATCTTGCTTACATTTACATTAAAGAGGCACTTGTAGGTCAGACAAATATAACATAACAGTTATAATGAAATAACCACAAATGTCTTTTCTGTGCTCACAGCATTATCAGTTTTATTCAACCCCCAAGTGACATTCAATCTTAGTACTTAGTACAGCATCCTTTTACAGTTATAACAGCTTTTAAACGTGAAGCATAGCTTGACACAAGTGTCTTGCAGCGATCTACGGGTATCTTCGCCCATTCTTCATGGGCAAAGGCCTCCAGTTCAGTCACATTCTTAGGCTTGCGCACTGCAACTGCTTTCTTTAAGTCCCACCAGAGGTTCTCAATCGGATTTAAGTCTGGTGACTGCGATGGCCACTCCAAAATGTTCCAGCCTTTCCTCTGCAACCATGCTCTAGTGGACTTGGAGGTATGCTTGGGATCATTGTCCTGTTGAAAGGTCCAACGTCTCCCAAGCCTCAGGTGTGTGACGGACTGCATCACGTTTCCATCCAATATCTCCTGGTACTGAAGAGAATTCATGGTACCTTGCACACGCTGAAGCTTCCCTGTACCTGCAGAAGCAAAACAGCCCCAAAGCATGATTGACCCTCCACCATGCTTCACAGTAGGCAAGGTGTTCTTTTCATCATAGGCCTTGTTCTTCCTCCTCCAAACATAGCGTTGATCCATGGGCCCAAACAGTTCTAATTTTGTTTCATCAGTCCACAGAACACTATCCCACAACTTTTGTGGTTTGTCCACATGGCTTTTGGCATACTGCAGTCGACTCTTCTTATTCTTTGGAGACAGCAAGGGGGTACGCCTGGGAGTTCTGGCACGGAGGCCTTCATTACGCAGTGTGCGTCTTATTGTCTGGGCTGAAACTTCTGTACCCACATCTGACAAATCTTTTCTCAGTTCCTCAGCAGTCACACGGGGACTTCTCTCCACTCTACGCTTCAGGTAGCGCACAGCAGTCGAAGTCAGCATCTTCTTTCTGCCACGACCAGGTAGCGTTTCAACAGTGCCCTTTGCCTTGAATTTGCGAATGATGCTTCCTAAGGTGTCTCTTGGTATGTTTAACATCTTTGCAATCTTCTTATAGCCATTGCCCTTCCTGTGAAGAGAAATCACCTCTTCTCTTGTCTTCCTGGACCATTCTCTTGCCTTCACCATGTTTGTAACCACACCAGTAAATGTCTAGAAGGAGCTGAGTATCACAGTCATTTTAAAGCTGCCTAATTGGTGCTTATTATGCTTGATTGCTGCTCGGTGACATCCACAGGTGTTTTCAATACCTGATGGAAAGCACCTGTATGAACCTCTGTTCTTCAGAGTGGTAGTCTTTAAGGGGTTGAATAATTGTGGCAATGAAGAAACCACATAAGAACCATTTACTACTGTATTACATAAACAATTGATGTCATTTTAGTTGCATTTGGGTAGTTACAACGTCCTTGTAGGATTTGATTCTGAATACAATTCCAAATGTACACTATAGTCCCTAAACCCCTTTACAGCATTGGGGGTTGAATAATTTTGGCCACAACTGTATATATCTGGACCTACTCATTGTTTTGGCACGCAATTTTTGCTAGGGGACCTCTACTTGGGTCCTTTTCTCATCTGTCCAGTTTGAATTAACTATGTTTGTTTTAGGTTTATATTATATTCAGTTCCAAATAGGTAATTTCATAAAAGACTTTGAATTTTCAAAAGACTCTCCTCTGTATACAAAGATGACATTGTCCAGGTACATCCGTGATTGTCATATTATGCAGAGGCTATAAAAGATTTGCATGTTGCCGCAGACATCTTGCTGACAAATGCTAAAATAATTATCCATTTGGGATAGGATTTTACCATCTCACCGAAATTGTTTCATAGAAGAAACTATTTAATAGAATGATACACTTGTCCCTGATTTATAAATGGATACTGAGAATCACCTGCACCATTACAATGACAAAATGCCTTTTATGTATTTTTTTTTGTTGAGAATATCATTGAACAGTGAAGCTCACCCAGGTGAAATAAAGCATCTTCTTACCAGCTAACATTGTGTGTGACCAGAAGCTAATTTGATTCACCCGCTTTTATCAAACAGCCATTCATTACCGAAATCGCACAGTAAGTGTACCAGACGTCGCAAATGAAAACAGGTATTATTACTGTCAAGGACATTATTCAGACCTTAATTACATGCTGGAGGATAAATAATTTGCTTAACACCGATCTTAAATAACTATAAAATGATTACAGCAGAAATAAGGTAATTATTGAAGACGGGTCAGGATAGGATGCAGTCTAGTGAGCTTGAACATATAGCATTTCTGTTCGCTGACAGGTGAAAAATATCAAATATGCAAATAAAAGCAATTGTGCAGTGATGGCTCTTAAATGTAATTTTTTTTTTTAGATCTTTCAATATGACCCACACCATAAACTAGAAATATATTTTGGTCCAGTATTTCTTTCTACCTCTCTGATTAACATCGCCTGACATTTAAACCAGTTAAAGGGTATATAAACCCTAACAATGAACTTCTTTATGAAACCAAATAAACAAAAGCATTGCGTAGTAATCCAAAATGTATTCTAAAGCTCTAGTAACATTATTAAAAAAAAAAAAATCTATACCCTATTTTATTGGTTTTTACCATGGCCAGGTCACAGACTCCCTTCTTCTCCCTTTCTAAGTGCAGGGCAAGTATCTGTATTGCCAGATAAGGATGAGCTCCAGGTCCATGTCAACAATGCGTTTGACCCAAACTCAGACTGCTTGCAGGTTGCCAAGTGAGCAAAAAGGCCACATTGGGCCAGTTTACCTGTCCTCACCAATCTTCCAGCTTCAAGCCATTCATTTAGTAGAGGTACTACTTCCACCACTAAATGACAACTTCCCACTGCTTTGTTTCTCATTGTAAACAAGCCAGCAGGTATTCTGGGTGACGTCATTGACCAAATATTCTCACAACCAAATGTTGTAATTGATGTCACCCAGCACCCTCGGCCAGTTTCTGGACATTCAGCAGCCAGCCAAGGAGCTGTCATTGATGACAGAAGCAGCATCAAATTGGATCATTGTGGCACACGTCATCCTGTTGTTGGGGCATCGTTCATCGTAATTGACATTGGATCTTCATCGCTGGGTGATGTGATTGACATTGGATTTATAGAAGGAGGAGATGTTTATGTATTTATAATTTTTTTTAAAAAAAGGTCTTTTTCATGTTGTCTGTTGTCTTTATTTTTCATTTAACTTGTTTTTTTTTTTTTTGTAAATGAGTAAGAAGGGATATTCTGATAGGCTACCCCTCCCACAGACTTCTATATACAGAACGTCAGACCAGGGATGTGGGAATGTTCCCATTAAAATAGTAACAAGATGCCTTGCAGGGGAAGTGGCTTCTACAAGGTACCCTCCCAAAGTTTATGGCATGTGGCCTGTTATGGTTTGGGTGGGCACACACTTGCTGCCCTCCCTTTCCTAGTCAGTTAGGCTCCATGCCTAAATAAGGGTCTTTGGATTTTGAGGTGAGGCCCAAATTATTTTTTTTTTGCCTAAGGTCCCCCTCAAAATGCATACAAGATAAGGCTCAAGTATAGATTTTGAAGGGGGATCCAACCCTTTTTTTTGTTATTTTCTAAAAGGACACTACACATTTCTTTTAAAGGCTAAGTATACCTTCTGGTGAAAAAATAATACATGCTTATATATTTGCAGGAAAAAAATGTGCATTTATTATTTTTCCTTCAGGAGCCTAGAAAGCATTGCACCCATGATCAGTGCATCACATGCGCAATGTCAGGCTCCTGCAGACAAGGGCTGCAACTTTCAGCCCATATCTCCCATATGGGCTGACGGTTTGCAAGCTGCAGAGCTTGTGAATGAACTATGAAAGTACTCATCAGCACCCTCACAGCTCATTCAGAGCTACAACCCATCTGCTACAGGGGATGACATTATTTGTAGTTCTCTCATTCACAGGAATCTATGAATTATTGATGTAGCTGTGTGGGTGGAACCCTGCACAGCCACGCTATTTTCAAAATGTGACAGCAAGTGCGAGTAGAAGATGTTACAGGGAAGGGGGAGATTGGGGTGCCAGGGGCAGATCTGGAGAATGTTACATGTTATACACAAAATATGGGTGTAATGTGGAACATGCTCAGAGAGGTCAACCTATCCTTTAACCACTTGCCTACCAGGCACTTATACCCCCTTCCTTACCAGGCCAATTTTCAGCTTTCAGCGCTGCCGCACTTTGATTGACAATTGCGCGGTCATGCAACCATGTACCCATATGAAATTTTGATCATTTTTTTCTCACAAATAGAGCTTTCTTTTGGTGGTATTTAATCGCCACTGGGCGCTTTACTTTTTGCGCTATAAATTAAAAAAAGTGCAAAAAATTTGAAAAAAAAAAAAAAGTTTATTTGTATCTTTTATAAAATTTTTCAAACAGGTATTTTTTCTCCTTCACTGATTTGCGTTGATGAGGCGGCACTGATGGGCACTGATAGGCGGCACTGATGGGCACTGATAGGCAGCACTAAAGGGCACTGATAGGCAGTACTAATGAGGTGGCACGGATAGGCGGCACTGATAGACAGCACTAATTAGGGGTCACGGATAGGCGGCACTGATATGCAGCACTGATAGGCGGCACTGATAGGTGACACTGATGATGGGTACTGATAGACGGCACTGACTGGCATCACTTCTGGGCACTGACTGGCGGCACTGACTGGCACAACCCCTGGGCACTGACTGGTGGCACTGACTGGCAGCACTGCTGGGCTGCACTGGTGGGTGGCACTGGTGGGCAGCACTGGTGGGTGGGCACAGGTGGGTGGCACTGGTGGGCACAGGTGGGTGGCACTGGTGGGCACAGGTGGGTGGGCACAGGTGGGTGGCACTGCTGGGCACATGTAGGTGGCACTTCTGGGCACAGGTAGGTGGCACTGCAGAGTGGCACAGGTGGGTGCACTGCTGGGCACAGGTGGGGGCACTGCTGGGCACAGGTGGGGGCACTGCTGGGAACGGGTGGGCGGGGCTAGTGGGCGCACTGCTTGGCGGAACTTGCGGGTGTCACTGCTGGGCACCGATCATCAGGGCACTGATCATCAGTGCCCTGATGATCGGTGCCGATCCCCGCTCTGACAACTGCCGGTTCTCGGCAGTACTTTCCTCACGATCTGACAGCGTGAGGAAAGTGCAGCCGAGAACCGGCACTTGCATTTCCCTGTGATCAGCGTGTCATTGGACACCGCTGATCACGTGGTAAAAGGCCGGTGGGATCGGCCTTTCACCACATCACGTGATCAGCTGTGTCCGTAGGACACAGCGATCACGGAGATCGCCAGGTGCGCGCCCCCTGGGGCGCGCAGGAGAGCGCGTTCTGGGAGGACGTCATATGACGTCCACTCAGAACTGGCCGGCCGCGGTGAAGCCGTCATTCGGCTATGCGCGGTCGGCAAGAGGTTAAACAATGTGTACTGTCTCTTTAAGAAAGAAAACCTGACATGGGGTCCCCCTCAAAATCCATACCCAACCCTTATCCATTCAATATTAGGGCATAAGGGTATGGTATGGACCCCAAGGGGGACAACACACCGTTGTTTACAAACATAAAGTCAGCCAGGAATTTAATGGCAAAAAGCTTTTTTCATACAGATGTGAAACTATGATGTTCAGGTTTAAGGCATCCTTCAAGCAGAACTATGTATGTGGCACATTTAAAGTCTCAATCCCCACTGTACAGATTTTTTTTATATTTTTGTTTCTCATTGGTACATGTCCCATATGGCAGAGCCAAGCTTTATATACGTTTTTTTCATTTTTTTTTTACATAAGCTTTCAAGTTGAGCCTTGGAAAAAAAATGGCTCCCAAAGATTTCCATAAGATTCAGTTAGTTGGTTTTCTTGTTCCCATTGCTAAATCTCCCAAGTCAGTCAGCAGTGACAACTTTCTCATGACAGGTTGAATTTTATTGACTTGCAATGCAGCACACCTAACTAGCTCTCTGTACTGCTTCTGCATTGATTTCTCTGAGCTTTGCTGTACAAGGAGCCCAACAGGTTGACTCAAAGTCAAATTCTGCTTGCATTTAAACAATAAAAGTCATAATGCATTGATTAATACAGATCTGCGTTTTTCTTTGCATTTTAAAGCTGCTTAGAGTGTTGGTTTATTTTAACCTTTCCTTAACCTATGACCCAGACAAGGATACAAAACTCAACTTAATGCAACTCTTTATTCAGTAAAACATAATTTAATGTACTTTTTATTAATGCAACTAGTGTACATATTTGGATTTGACTTGATATCATCCTCTGACAATCGTCTATACAACAGAGCTCAGCCTGGGAGAAAGAGAAGCACTGGGTGCCAATCAGTTGAGTCTCATGTAAATGATAAGGATCATGAAGATAGTAAAAGTGAGCAGAGGGATGACCCCCATTTGTATGCTACTGCTCTTTCACTGTCCACTGAACAGGGAGTGTCAAAAGTGCATTCCTTAACTGTACCAGTGACATTGGTGTCAATCACCTGAATGTTCTGTGTAATGGGGCCTTGTACATTTCAGAACTGAATAGATACAAATTGACAGGTAAAATCAGGTATAGGTATTTCCTTTGTATATAAAGATGTGTAGATTTTAGCCTTAAAGGGAGACCTCAATTACTACAAAGTGGACCAACTGGTAACATAAATAAAATGCAGTGACTTAGAGATGCCTGAAACACCAGAATATATTTTACAGAGTACCCTGAAAGCCCCAGAATGCCTTGTTATTCATATTATGACTTAATCTAGGAAGTTGATGATTCAGCCTACCCGTTCCCACCTTCTGCACCTCCCTTTTGGGCCAGCAATGTCAACCTCACACATCAATAGCATAGTCATAGAAGGCATCTGCAGGACTAAAGGAAATTACTGAGAATTGGCATGGGGAAGGAGCATTTAAAGTGGTTTTAAACCTCCGACATAAAACATAAAAAAATATCCCTCTATAGTGTGTACTTGTCTCTATCCAGAGCACTAAGTTTAATTTCTGTCTTCTGCCTCGTTCGTCTGCTATCTGCATGAATCACTTCTGACAAGCTTTCTGACACCAAGAGAAAAATGGTGACATAGGAGTGACCTCCTGCAGGTTGTTCCTGTGAGCTGTGTGAAGGGGGTGTGTCCCTTCTCTCCAATCAGCTCTCAGAGCTCCCGTCACTGAGCTCTGCAGAGTGTAATTTTAGCTCTCCGCCCCCTTTTTCCTGAACTCTCAGGCAAGCTTTTATTCTGGACATTGAATGGATGTAAAGAATAGAATACTTATGTGGGAGGATTTGTTTAATCTCTGTGTATCATCTGAGACCAGTCACTGTATATAAAGGTTTACAACCATTTTAAAGTGAAACTTCCCATCTTCTACACCTCCTTTTTAGACCAAAAAATGTCAACCTCACACATCAATTGCATAGGCATAGAAGCATCAGCAAGATTAAAAGAAATCACTGATAATTGGCATGGGGAAGAGCACTTAAAGTGAAACTTCCCATCTTCTACACCTCCTTTTTGGACCAGCAATGTCAATTTCACACATCAATTTCATAGGCATAAAAGGCATCAGAACTTCACTCTCTTCATTAGCAGTAACACACTATAATCCTTATGCTGCTAGCATTAGTAAATAGATAGGAATGTATATCTTATTTTCTTGTTTTAAACTTTTTTTCTGTTACATTTCTTCAGTTTCTTCCTGGTTTTTGGCCTAGACCAAAATGATGTCATACATCCCAGGAGCCTTCCTGACATTTTTTCTTTCAACTGGAGGAGGGAAAGAGGGGTTTTCTTAGATAAGCACACTCTATTGGCTGCATGCCTGAGCCATGAACCATCTGCCCTTTTTCTTATGCTAGGGAGTGTTTTTTAAAGTGATTTATCAACAAAGTAAAGTATGGAGACATGGAAGGATGGGTGAGTTTGCTCTGAATATTTTAAATAAATTAAACTGCATTTCCAGTTTGTGGTACTAAGATACAGTTTATTTCTTAAAATTTTAGCTGGGTGACAAAATACTTAATTTCTAACCAGTTAATGGCCCAAGAGAACCCCTAAACGCTGCTCCACTCATACTAGCGGAAACTCTACTCCTCACTTGGAATCTTACATTTTTCTTTCCAACAGTATGTCTTGTTTTGGGTATAACATATGTCTTAGAGATATATTTCATTGCTCAAGTGGGTATGGAATTTTATGTCAACAGTGAAATCAATATTCTTATTTTTCAGTGTATAGTTTCAAGGCATTAACCACAACAAATTCATAATTCTCTGGAGAGAGGTATCAGGAATCTTCATACTTTTCATTCAATTTTTTTTCCAAAATACATAGATGAGTTACCAGATATTGTGAAAAAAAACCTTTGATAGCACCTATTGCTTCTATACTGGTGGTAGTACAATCAGTCCAAAGACTGATTGGGCCCAGACTGCATCACTTTATGCACTTAACATTGAGGCTTCTTTGTGTTATTTTTGTGCATTGGGAAGAATAAACACTTCCATATATACAAGGATTTTAAGGCTACATGTATTAATTCTCTACTGATATCTTGAAAGGAACTCCTACACTTGTGTGGTGCCATGGAACATCCTTATTCACCCACTATGGCATGCTGGTGAAAAAGGGTATGGTTTCAAAAAAGGCCATGCAAGCTTTATGTCCATCTCTAGTTTGCTTTGAGTCTTATAGAAAGCTTGACTCATTTTCATTGTCCAGTGAATAAGGATGTGTGATGAAGACAGGACCCACCAATATTTTATTGGATCTTTCAGGTGAGCACTCATGGCTAACAATGTTGTCCCGTGTTCACTAAATCTGACAAAACTCTGCCCTATTTTCTTTAGCAATGTGGTAGACGTGAACACCTCTAGAGATAATTGATAGTGTAAGAATATGTCAACAAGAAGTATGAAGCTATGAAAACCAATAACTCTGAAGAGTCCCACATCTGCAATGTTGTGGATGTCAGTATATGCCAATCTGATGATGTGACCTAAAGTGCAGGACTTTCTACATCTAGTGGCATGATCATTTTTAGGATTAATTTTAACATTTAGGGCTAGCCAAAAACACGCCCTTTGTGGGTGTTTAAGGATGGTCTATTATTCTTTTTCAGGGGCCTACGTGTTCAGTAGGTGCAGTGTGGTGTGGCAGCAGAAAGCACACAGAGTTCCAGATTATAGAAAATGATGTACTGAAGAACTTGTAGAACAGTACACCAAGCCCAGTGGGGAAGCTTACCCAACCGGGGCTCTTAGAGTGGAGAGTAGCAGTGTGTAGGCCTGAGCTGGAGACAGCACCTGTCAAGGAGAGTGAAATGTGACCTGGGCTGTCCAACCCAAAGGGGAGCTTTTTAAAGTTGCAAACATAGACCCTATGCTTTCCCTGCTCCTCTGCAACCTCTCCCTGCCACTAATGCTGTCCCTGGCAGACAGGTATCCTGTCCCTATACTAGCTACTCACACAATGTGTGCCAAAACCCAGGAGCAGTATCTGTTTTAAAACTTCCTGATATTAGTTGATGACTGCATTATGGTTAGAGCTGATTTTGTACCACAGTATATGATAAATACACACAGGTGAAACTCGAAAAATTTGAATATCGTGCAAAAGTTCATTTATTTCAATAATGCAACTTAAAAGGTGAAACTAATATATGAATAGAATAAATATAAATCAGCACACATATATATATAAAATCCTCAAGAATCCCTTAAAGTCATATCAATATCCTTCCCCTGAAGTACTAATAAAATATATATTCATTGACTTAAACCCAAAAACCCACAATTATAGTGAAAAGATCAAAACCCAAAGAGATTACCCAAAAAATAAAAAATATCAAATATATATAAAAGAACAAAAATAAATAAAGTCCCAATATGCAAAGTGTCCAAATAATGTGTCCAAACAAAGATCAATTTCTTGATAGGAAGACGCTTCCTACTCCACTGAAGAAGATGCAAATCAATCACGGGTGCTCTTCAAATACCTCAAAAAACAAAATCTCAAAATTTAAAAGGTAATATACTATACCTTTTAAATCCCAGAACTAAAGTGCCACACGTGTATCATGCAAAAAAAACACTCCAGTGTCACAGCACTCATGTGAGAGAAAAAAATAAATAAATAAAAAAATAAATAAATTTTAAATATCACTGCAAACTATATATCAAGTGCATAATTACCCTAAAACAAACAAATTCCAGTTTGTAATCAACCACATATGTACAGAGTGTCCTTAGATTGGTATCCTCTTGTTCCTCAGGACCTCACAAACAGACCAGGAATCAGTATGTGAATTATAATCATATATAAAATTTATTGTAGCCACTTACATATAAAAACGATAAGATCAGCAACACAGCATCAAACTCCTCATGCCCAGTATGCGATCCCCTTTCCGTGTGTAGAGGGTCTCCCGATCACCAGGTAATTCCCCCTTGCTACTCCTATCCAGCACTATCACTTTGTAGCTCTGGGGGACACCTGAAGTGCACCGTTACTCTCCAGACCTCCAACACACAGGGATTCCAGAATCCAAAATGGCTGCCGCAGCACTTCCGGGAACGTTGCGTGCCCTGGACGCGTTTCGTCTCTTCTGGACTTTGTCAACAAGGATCCTTGTTGACAAAGTCCAGAAGAGACGAAACGCGCCCAGGGCACGCGACGTTCCCGGAAGTGCTGCGGCAGCCATTTTGGATTCTGGAATCCCTGTGTGTTGGAGGTCTGGAGAGTAACGGTGCACTTCAGGTGTCCCCCAGAGCTACAAAGTGATAGTGCTGGATAGGAGTAGCAAGGGGGAATTACCTGGTGATCGGGAGACCCTCTACACACGGAAAGGGGATCGCATACTGGGCATGAGGAGTTTGATGCTGTCTTGCTGATCTTATCGTTTTTATATGTAAGTGGCTACAATAAATTTTATATATGATTATAATTCACATACTGATTCCTGGTCTGTTTGTGAGGTCCTGAGGAACAAGAGGATACCAATCTAAGGACACTCTGTACATATGTGGTTGATTACAAACTGGAATTTGTTTGTTTTAGGGTAATTATGCACTTGATATATAGTTTGCAGTGATATTTAAAATTTAATTTTTTTTTTTTTTTTCTCTCACATGAGTGCTGTGACACTGGAGTGTTTTTTTTGCATGATACACGTGTGGCACTTTAGTTCTGGGATTTAAAAGGTAATATACTATGTTGAGATTTTGTTTTTTGAGGTATTTGAAGAGCACCTGTGATTGATTTGCATCTTCTTCAGTGGAGTAGGAAGCGTCTTCCTATCAAGAAATTGATCTTTGTTTGGACACATTATTTGGACACTTTGCATATTGGGACTTTATTTATTTTTGTTCTTTTATATATATTTGATATTTTTTATTTTTTGGGTAATCTCTTTGGGTTTTGATCTTTTCACTATAATTGTGGGTTTTTGGGTTTAAGTCAATGAATATATACTTTAATATATGAATAGACTCATAACATTCGAGTTTCACCTGTATATGTAAACTATTTTTGAGTAATGGAACATATTTAAATGATTCACAGAGTAAGAAGTAATGCTTTTTCCTGGGTAGGCGAAGCCCAGGAGAACATCCGCTGAAAGTTTCCATTATGGCATTCACCAGATATAGGTTTAGCTCTACTCTCCAGTAATGGTTGGTCTGTCAAGAGTTTTGATATCCTCACGATTTGAACCAATTACAGGTCAATATCAAATAAATGACTTAATGAGTTAAAAAAAGGGTATATTAGGATTCAAAGCAGCAAATCTTTGGCTAATTCTGATTCATAGACTAATTAGATTGTACTTGTTAATGTTAAATGGGTAGCATGATTGAATAAAGGCGTCACACTCATTAGTGTAATGAACTGAACTGCGAAGAACTACTTTCTCACTTTGTTATTTTGGATCTAGCTTGTATTGTACAAAAAGATAGCTGTGAGTACTTTCATGCTCTTACATATATTATGGGGTGATGAAATATACATTTATATAAAGAAATCATTACATTGAAAATTTTTTATTTAGTTAATTGGTGGTAATGGGGAGATGAACAGTACTGTTCCTGAGATTTGCACCTTTAGTTTTCTGTTTCAGCAAAAGAGTATTGTTCTTCCCTCGGTCTCTCTTCAAAGGACATTTTCCTTCCTGTAACTCCTTGAAAGGGTTCAAGCTTATTAGCACAGAAAATGGTTAAAACCTGATATAGCTCCAGTAGGCCCACCCTCCCCAATGGTGTGTTCTATTATGGGGCCTTGCTGACTTGCATATCTGTCACTTCTTATGGAAATCGACATTTTTAGATCAGTGTTTTTCAACTTTTTTTTTTCAGTCAAGGCACCCCTTAAATTTTTGCACAGTTTCTAGACACCCCATTCTAAAATGTCAAAAAACAAAACAAATAGTTTTACATATTGCAGCAGCATCCACACACGTTTTTTTTTTTTTTTAAGTCCGCAAACGTGCAAATAATGAAAAAACCCGTAAGTGTTCACAAAAAGAGTGCAAGTGCAAAACACCACACGAAAAAGTGCACTTAGGGGTGTGCTTTGTCCTTCCCCCGAAGGGGATGGACCACTACCCTGATCCCCCGGAGCATGAAGCTCCTGACAGGGACAAGGTTCCCATTTGGTCCTCCTGGCCAAAAGGCCTGGTGGACCACCGTTCCTTGTGGCCAGCCAAAGCCAGCCACTCAGTACTTGGTCAGGGGGCTCTCACGAAGAGAAAACCCCCCAGGGACAGGGAGGAAGGAACCAAAAGGCCACACATCCTCCCCCTAGACTTCAGGGCAGGCCCGAGGACCCACACCCTCCATCCTGTGAGAAAAACACACACATAAGCAAGAAAAAGTGACAAAACGTGGGAGGTGAATAAATTAAATAAATAGAAAATAAAAAAGTGGTTGTGCCAAATAGTGCACAGACCAGGCCCTGAGGCCTGTAGCAAAAATTGCCCTGGTCCTAGACAAAAGGCCTGGTCCTAAGGGCGCTGTGCAGGAAAAGTGGAAACACAGTGACCATGTGCCATTTTCACACAGTGGGGTCCCACACCCAGGTGTTACTAGTGGCATCCCTGAGGCGACTACTCAGGGGGCACTGGTTTGCGGACTTTCTGCCTTCCCGACCCCTGGCCAGACAAGGTAGATCCGTCCAAATCAGGAGGTACTGGGTCCCTCTGACGTTCCAAAGGGGAATTACTCCCGGGCCCCAGCTACTACTCGTGGGCACCACGGTTTCTGTTCCCCCCGTAATAGCCATCAGGACCCCATCATACCAGCAGGGGTACTATACAACCAGTCATCCCCGCAAAGCTAGAATGACCGTGGAGCACCCCCACTGGACACTGATAAGAACAGATACTACACTTGATATTAGCCAAGAGGCCGAGAAGCGATAGCAGCATCCACACACGTAGGATACCCAACATTAGAGGTGATTTATTTTAATGCAAATATACCATTGCACACTGGTACTGACTAGTATTTCAGTGTATGTAGGCTGGTTAGTGAGCGCACTCTGATAAGCTGCTATTGCACCAAAAAGGAACCACAAACCTTTCAAATAGACTCTATCAATAAGGAAGTGCAGCGCTACAAAAAAAGTGACAAAAAGTCCTAAGACAAGCTAGAACCATTAGTAGAGATGAGCGAAGAAATGAAAAATTCGATTCGACTGATTCGGCGAATTCGTGGACAATATTCGATTCGAGTCGAATAAATTCGCTGTGAATTTAACTTAAAAAAGGGTGTTTCTAGGCTTCAGAGAGACTTAATATTAGTGCAGAACACTGTACCTTTAATTTAAATGCCCTTGGAGTCTGCTGGGGAAGAGAAATAATACTGTCAGTCAGTATGACATGCAGATGAGTGCCGTCGATCTTAGAATCACCGCACACTTCACTCATTTGGGCAGTCACGGGGCCAAAACCAGAGTGTGGAGCCACAGTGTGGCGGTGGAGGCAGCAGCAATGGGAGGCCATACAGCACCCTATGACAAAAATGGAAACCACCAGCAGTGTGAGGAGACCTGAAAGTGGCACATGGCAGAGTGTGGCGATAGAGACAGCAGCAATGGGAGGCCGTACAGGGACCCATGACACACTCTGGACCTGGCAGCAGCATGAGGAGGCGGTACAGGGGCCCATGACAGATTACGGGCCTGGCAGCAGCATGAGGAGTCGGTACAGGGGCCCATGGCAGATTACGGGCCTGGCAGCAGCAATGGGAGGCCGTACAGGGACCCATGACACACTCTGGACCTGGCAGCAGCATGGGGAGGCGGTACAGGGGCCCATGACAGATTACGGGCCTGGCAGCAGCATGAGGAGTCGGTACGGGGGCCCATGACACACTCTGGACCTGGCAGCAGCATGAGGAGGCGGTACAGGGGCGCATGACAGATTACGAGCCTGGCAGCAGCAACTTGGACAGGAGGACGTTCAGCTTCTGCACCGTCGGGTGCGTGCTCGCAAACTGTTGTCTCTTGGAAACGGATTCCAAGAAAGACTGCTGACGGAATCCGTGAAGAGGAGTAGCAGGAGAAGGAGCATCTGAACGAGCGGAATATGCCAACAAGCGACAACAGTGGCCCATGACAGATTACGGGCCTGGCAGCAGCATGAGGAGTCGGTACGGGGGCCCATGGCAGATTACGGGCCTGGCAGCAGCTATGGGAGGCCCGTAATCTGCCAGCACCCTATGACAAAAAATGGAACCCACCAGCAGTGTGAGGAGACCTGAAAGTGGCACATGGCAGAGTGTGGCGATGGAGACAGCAGCAATGGGAGGCCGTACAGGGACCCATGAGAGACTCTGGACCTGGCAGCAGCATGAGGAGGCGGTATAGGGGCCCATGGCAGATTAGGGGCCTGGCAGCAGCTATGGGAGGCCCGTAATCTGCCAGCACCCTATGACAAAAAATGGAACACACCAGCAGTGTGAGGAGACCTGAAAGTGGCACATGGCAGAGTGTGGCGATGGAGGCAGCAGCAATGGGAGGCCGTACAGGGACCCATGAGAGACTCTGGACTTGGCAGCAGCATGAGGAGGCGGTATAGGGGCCCATGGCAGATTAGGGGCCTGGCAGCAGCTATGGGAGGCCCGTAATCTGCCAGCACCCTATGACAAAAAATGGAACACACCAGCAGTGTGAGGAGACCTGAAAGTGGCACATGTTTGGGGCATGATTCATGGCGGATTTAGTCAGTTGTGTCAGGAACTGGTGGTTTGAAATCCAGACTAATCCACGCCTGATTCATTTTCACAAACGTGAGTCTCTCCACACTTTGGGTGGACAGTCGTGTCCTCCGCGGAGTTGCAATACCTCCTGCCGCACTAAACACGCGCTCCGATGCCACGCTACTGGCCGGGCATGACAGCCTTTCAAGGGCAAATTCAGCTAGTTGGGGCCAAAGGTCAAGTTTCGTTGCCCAGTAGTCAAGGGGATTGTCTACCTCGGTTGGCAGGGTGCTGTCCAAGTAGGCCTAAGCCTGTTGTTTGAGGTCCTGCTCCAGGTCCACCTGATGCTGCTGCTGCTGCTGCGGCTGGTTAGTAGTTTCCTCACTGCGCTGGTGAAGAAAGCTACTCATCATCGACTGCAGACTGAGGCAGCCGCTGCTGGTGGAGCTGCCACTGCTCCTACCACCCCACCCCTCCCCTGCTGCCATGGCAGCGGAACACGAGCGCACAGGGCCCACAGTGTCTGAGGATGGACGTTGGCGCAGACAGGCAGAGACCAGCTGACTACATAGGTGTTTTTTATAGTACGTTATTTTGGCCTCCCTCTCAGCAGGTGTGAAAAAGGCCACCATTTTTGAACGGTAGCGAGGGTCCAACAAGGTGGACAGCCAAAAGTCATCCCTCTGTCTGATGGTTATTATTCGGCTGTCGCTACGCAAGCAACCGAGCATGCTATGGGCCATTTGTGCCAAGGAATGCGAGGGACTCCCTGCCTCCATCTCCACAGCATACTGCCACGGTGCGTCTAGGTCCTCTGTCTCCTCTTCCTCCTCCTCTACCAGATGCTCCTGCTCCTCCACTCCTGTCCGCTGAGTGGAAAAACCACCCATTTCACTCAATAATTCCTGAGCACCAATGTCCTCCTCTACCTCCTCCTCTTCTTCCAGTCCTGCCCCCACAGGGGCCATGTGGCGTTGAGATCTGTGCGCCACGTCTACCGCACCCTGACCAGCCATTGTTAACAGCATTTGTTCCAGGACGTGCAACAGAGGAATGACGTCGTTCATCCCATAGTCCTGCCGACTCACGAATAGCGTGGCCTCCTCAAAGGGCCTGAGCAAGCGCAGGTGTCACGCATGAGCTGCCAATGGCTGACATCTAAGTTACACAGGGAGTACCTTTATCTGCTTTTAACATCAGGAAATCTGTGATGGCCTTTTGCTGTTCGTAAAGGCGGTCTAACATATGTAGGGTTGAATTCCACCTTGTTGCAACGTCACAGCATGAGGAGTCGGTATAGGGGCCCATGGCAGATTAGGGGCCTGGCAGCAGTTATGGGAGGCCCATAATCTGCCAGCACCCTATGACAAAAAATGGAACACACCAGCAGTGTGAGGAGACCTGAAAGTGGCACATGGCAGAGTGTGGCGATGGAGACAGCAGCAATGGGAGGCCGTACAGGGACCCATGAGAGACTCTGGACCTGGCAGCAGCATGAGGAGGCGGTATATAGGGGCCTACGGCAGATTAGGGGCCTGGCAGCAGCTATAGGAGGCCCGTAATCTGCCAGCACCCTATGTCAAAAAATTCAACACACCAGCAGTGTGAGGAGACCTGAAAGTGGCACATGGCAGAGTGTGGCGATGGAGACAGCAGCAATGGGAGGCCGTACAGGGACCCATGACAGACTCTGAACTTGGCAGCAGCATGAGGAGGCGTTATATAGGGGCCCATGGCAGATTAGGGGCCTGGCAGCAGCTATGTGAGGCCCGTAATCTGCCTGCACCCTATGTCAAAAAATTTAACACACCAGCAGTGTGAAGAGACCTGAAAGTGGCACATGGCAGCAGAGTGTGGCGATGGAGACAGCAGCAATGGGAGGCCGTACAGGGACCATGACAGACTCTGGACTTGGCAGCAGCATGAGGAGGCGGTATATAGGGGCCCATGGCAGATTAGGGGCCTGGCAGCAGCTATGTGAGGCCCGTTATCTTGCAGCACCCTATGTCAAAAAATTTAACACACCAGCAGTGTGAAGAGACCTGAAAGTGGCACATGGCAGCAGAGTGTGGCGATGGAGACAGCAGCAATGGGAGGCCGTACAGGGACCCATGAGAGACTCTGGACCTGGCAGCAGCAGGAGGAGGCGGTATATAGGGGCCCATGGCAGATTAGGGGCCTGGCAGCAGCTATGTGAGGCCCGTAATCTGCCTGCACCCTATGTCAAAAAATTTAACACACCAGCAGTGTGAAGAGACCTGAAAGTGGCACATGGCAGCAGAGTGTGGCGATGGAGACAGCAGCAATGGGAGGCCGTACAGGGACCCATGACAGACTCTGGACTTGGCAGCAGCATGAGGAGGCGGTATATAGGGGCCCATGGCAGATTAGGGGCCTGGCAGCAGCTATGTGAGGCCCGTTATCTTGCAGCACCCTATGTCAAAAAATTTAACACACCAGCAGTGTGAAGAGACCTGAAAGTGGCACATGGCAGCAGAGTGTGGCGATGGAGACAGCAGCAATGGGAGGCCGTACAGGGACCCATGAGAGACTCTGGACCTGGCAGCAGCAGGAGGAGGCGGTATATAGGGGCCCATGGCAGATTAGGGGCCTGGCAGCAGCTATGTGAGGCCCGTAATCTGCCTGCACCCTATGTCAAAAAATTTAACACACCAGCAGTGTGAAGAGACCTGAAAGTGGCACATGGCAGCAGAGTGTGGCGATGGAGACAGCAGCAATGGGAGGCCGTACAGGGACCATGACAGACTCTGGACTTGGCAGCAGCATGAGGAGGCGGTATATAGGGGCCCATGGCAGATTAGGGGCCTGGCAGCAGCTATGTGAGGCCCGTAATCTGCCAGCACCCTATGTCAAAAAATTTAACACACCAGCAGTGTGAAGAGACCTGAAAGTGGCACATGGCAGCAGAGTGTGGCGATGGAGACAGCAGCAATGGGAGGCCGTACAGGGACCCATGAGAGACTCTGGACCTGGCAGCAGCAGGAGGAGGCGGTATATAGGGGCCCATGGCAGATTAGGGGCCTGGCAGCAGCTATGTGAGGCCCGTAATCTGCCTGCACCCTATGTCAAAAAATTTAACACACCAGCAGTGTGAAGAGACCTGAAAGTGGCACATGGCAGCAGAGTGTGGCGATGGAGACAGCAGCAATGGGAGGCCGTACAGGGACCCATGAGAGACTCTGGACCTGGCAGCAGCAGGAGGAGGCGGTATATAGGGGCCCATGGCAGATTAGGGGCCTGGCAGCAGCTATGTGAGGCCCGTAATCTGCCTGCACCCTATGTCAAAAAATTTAACACACCAGCAGTGTGAAGAGACCTGAAAGTGGCACATGGCAGCAGAGTGTGGCGATGGAGACAGCAGCAATGGGAGGCCGTACAGGGACCCATGACAGACTCTGAACTTGGCAGCAGCATGAGGAGGCGGTATATAGGGGCCCATGGCAGATTAGGGGCCTGGCAGCAGCTATGTGAGGCCCGTAATCTGCCTGCACCCTATGTCAAAAAATTTAACACACCAGCAGTGTGAAGAGACCTGAAAGTGGCACATGGCAGCAGAGTGTGGCGATGGAGACAGCAGCAATGGGAGGCCGTACAGGGACCATGACAGACTCTGGACTTGGCAGCAGCATGAGGAGGCGGTATATAGGGGCCCATGGCAGATTAGGGGCCTGGCAGCAGCTATGTGAGGCCCGTTATCTTGCAGCACCCTATGTCAAAAAATTTAACACACCAGCAGTGTGAAGAGACCTGAAAGTGGCACATGGCAGCAGAGTGTGGCGATGGAGACAGCAGCAATGGGAGGCCGTACAGGGACCCATGAGAGACTCTGGACCTGGCAGCAGCAGGAGGAGGCGGTATATAGGGGCCCATGGCAGATTAGGGGCCTGGCAGCAGCTATGTGAGGCCCGTAATCTGCCTGCACCCTATGTCAAAAAATTTAACACACCAGCAGTGTGAAGAGACCTGAAAGTGGCACATGGCAGCAGAGTGTGGCGATGGAGACAGCAGCAATGGGAGGCCGTACAGGGACCCATGAGAGACTCTGGACCTGGCAGCAGCAGGAGGAGGCGGTATATAGGGGCCCATGGCAGATTAGGGGCCTGGCAGCAGCTATGTGAGGCCCGTAATCTGCCTGCACCCTATGTCAAAAAATTTAACACACCAGCAGTGTGAAGAGACCTGAAAGTGGCACATGGCAGCAGAGTGTGGCGATGGAGACAGCAGCAATGGGAGGCCGTACAGGGACCCATGAGAGACTCTGGACCTGGCAGCAGCATGAGGAGGCGGTATATTGGGGCCCATGGCAGATTAGGGGCCTGGCAGCAGCTATGTGAGGCCCGTTATCTTGCAGCACCCTATGTCAAAAAATTTTACACACCAGCAGTGTGAAGAGACCTGAAAGTGGCACATGGCAGCAGAGTGTGGCGATGGAGACAGCAGCAATGGGAGGCCGTACAGGGACCCATGAGAGACTCTGGACCTGGCAGCAGCAGGAGGAGGTGGTATATAGGGGCCCATGGCAGATTAGGGGCCTGGCAGCAGCTATGTGAGGCCCGTAATCTGCCTGCACCCTATGTCAAAAAATTTAACACACCAGCAGTGTGAAGAGACCTGAAAGTGGCACATGGCAGCAGAGTGTGGCGATGGAGACAGCAGCAATGGGAGGCCGTACAGGGACCCATGAGAGACTCTGGACCTGGCAGCAGCAGGAGGAGGTGGTATATAGGGGCCCATGGCAGATTAGGGGCCTGGCAGCAGCTATGTGAGGCCCGTAATCTGCCTGCACCCTATGTCAAAAAATTTAACACACCAGCAGTGTGAAGAGACCTGAAAGTGGCACATGGCAGCAGAGTGTGGCGATGGAGACAGCAGCAATGGGAGGCCGTACAGGGACCCATGAGAGACTCTGGACCTGGCAGCAGCAGGAGGAGGCGGTATATAGGGGCCTATGGCAGATTAGGGGCCTGGCAGCAGCTATAGGAGGCCCGTAATCTGCCAGCACCCTATGTCAAAAAATTCAACACACCAGCAGTGTGAGGAGACCTGAAAGTGGCACATGTTTGAGGCATGATTCATGGCGGATTTAGTCAGTTGTGTCAGGAACTGGTGGTTTGAAATCCAGACTAATCCACGCCTGATTCATTTTCACAAACGTGAGTCTCTCCACACTTTGGGTGGACAGTCGTGTCCTCCGCGGAGTTACAATACCTCCTGCCGCACTAAACACGCGCTCCGATGCCACGCTACTGGCCGGGCATGACAGCCTTTCAAGGGCAAATTCAGCTAGTTGGGGCCAAAGGTCAAGTTTCGTTGCCCAGTAGTCAAGGGGATTGTCTACCTCGGTTGGCAGGGTGCTGTCCAAGTAGGCCCAAGCCTGTTGTTTGAGCTCCTGCTCCAGGTCCACCTGATGCTGCTGCTGCTGCTGCGGCTGGTTAGTAGTTTCCTCACTGCGCTGGTGAAGAAAGCTACTCATCATCGACTGCAGACTGAGGCAGCCGCTGCTGGTGGAGCTGCCACTGCTCCTACCACCCCACCCCTCCCCTGCTGCCATGCCAGCGGAACGCGAGCGCACAGGGCCCACAGTGTCTGAGGATGGACGTTGGCGCACAAAGGCAGAGACCAACTGACTACATAGGTGGTTTTTATAGTACGTAATTTTGGCCTCCCTCTCAGCAGGTGTGAAAAAGGCCACCATTTTGGACCGGTAGCGAGGGTCCAACAAGGTGGACAGCCAAAAGTCATCCCTCTGTCTGATGGTTATTATTCGGCTGTCGCTACGCAAGCAACCGAGCATGCTATGGGCCATTTGTGCCAAGGAATGCGAGGGACTCCCTGCCTCCATCTCCACAGCATACTGCCACGGTGCGTCTGGGTCCTCTGTCTCCTCCTCCTCCTCCTCTACCAGATGCTCCTGCTCCTCCACTCCTGTCCGCTGAGTGGAAAAACCACCCATTTCACTCAATAATTCCTGAGCACAAATGTCCTCCTCTACCTCCTCCTCTTCTTCCTGTCCTGCCCCCACAGGGGTCATGTGGCGTTGAGATCTGTGCGCCACGTCTACCGCACCCTGACCAGCCATTGTTAACAGCATTTGTTCCAGGACGTGCAACAGAGGAATGACGTCGTTCATCCCATAGTCCTGCCGACTCACGAATAGCGTGGCCTCCTCAAAGGGCCTGAGCAAGCGGCAGGTGTCACGCATGAGCTGCCAATGGCTGACATCTAAGTTACACAGGGGAGTACCTTTATCCGCTTGTAACATCAGGAAATCGGTGATGGCCTTTCGCTGCTCGTAAAGGCGGTCTAACATGTGTAGGGTTGAATTCCACCTTGTTGCAACGTCGCAGATCAGGCGATGCTGTGGAATTCCGTTCTGCCGCTGCAGCTCAATGAGGGTGTTCTTTGCGGTGTAGGAATGGCTGAAATGCATGCACAGTTTACGTGACATTTTAAGGATGTCTTGCAGTGGGATGGTGGATTTTAGGAACCGCTTGACAACCAGATTGAACACGTGAGCCATGCATGGCGCATGGCACAACCTTCCTTGACGCAGAGCAGACACCATGTTCTTTCCGTTGTCAGTCAACATGGTTCCGATTTTTAGTTTGCGCGGAGACAGCCATCTGTCGATTTCTCTGTTCATTACACTCAGCAGTTCCTCCCCTGTGTGACTACGTTCGCCAAGGCATACCAGGTGCAGCACAGCGTGACACCGTTGCGCCCTGCACATGTGATATGCCGGTCGGGTAATGGGACTTGGCACGGGGGTGGCGGCTGAGGACACGGCGGAAAAAGAGGTGGTAGAGGCGGACATGCTTGCTGGACCAAGGACGTGCAAACGTGGAGGCAAAAGCGTCGTGACCTGTCCAAGTTGCTGGTGCGGCTGTGCCGGCACCACGTTCACCCAGTGGGCCGTAAATGACATGTACTGTCCCTGACCGTAGTTACAGCTCCACACGTCGGCGCTGCCGTGCACTTTGGCAGAGACCGACATGCTCAAAGACTGGCCCACCATCTCTTCTACATGTGAATGCAGGGCTGGCACTGCCTTTTGGGCAAAGAAATGACGGCTTGGCACTCTCCACCGCGGCGCGGCACAAGCCATCATTTCTCGGAAAGGTGCTGAGTCCACCAGTTGGAAAGGGAGGGACTGCAGCACCAGCAACTTGGACAGGAGGACGTTCAGCTTTTGCACCGTCGGGTGCGTGCTCGCAAACTGTTGTCTCTTGGATACGGATTCCAAGAAAGACTGTTGACGGAATCCGAGAAGAGGAGTAGCAGGAGAAGGAGCATCTGAACGAGCGGAAGATGCCAATGAGCGACAACTCCCCTCAGCAGAGGTGTTGGAGCCTTGACTGGCTGATAGAGGGCGATTGACGACGTCGGGTGACGGAGCAAGTAACGGAGCGGGTGATGGAGCGGGGGCTGGGGCAGGCAGAACCGCCGTATGTTTATCACGGTTTTCCCAGGCCACCGAATGGTGACGCTGCATATGCTGACGCAACGCTGTAGTCCCAACATGGGCCCCCTGGCCACGCTTGCATTTCTGGCCACATAGTCGACATACGGCTACGTTTACTTCCTCGGGCGGCTTGAGGAAAAATTGCCACACCACCGAGTAGGAAACTTTGCCCCCGCTACTCTTCACTGGCTGACTGCTACTTCCTCCGTGCGCACCGGCACCACTACTGGCCGTGGTGGTAGGCTGCAGTGGAGCTGGTGCTCTACTCCGTGGACGTTTGGCTCCACTGACACTGATGCGACCCTGCTGCTGTCTCCTGGGCAACCCACCGACTGTTTTGCTCGCTGCCAAGCTGCCACCCTCTTCTCCTGATGATGCGGAAGAAATTGCCTGATGACGACGAGGCTGCCAAGTGCGATCAACCTCCTCATCATCAAGTAGGGTCTCCGCCTCACTACTAGCCCCCTCGGCTGCGTCTGGGTCAGGAGACAGACCTGTCTCTAGACCGGCTACCGAGCCACTCTCCTCGCCAGTACTTGTTCGCTTGGCTGCTGAAAAGGCCGATGTCTCCCCCCGTTCCTGACCGCCCTCTGTTAGCTCTTCCTCACTGTACAGTGGGGCTGAGCCCACAGCATGCGATACTTCGCTTGGTGAGGGAACAGCAAAGGACAGGGGCAGGTAGAGGACACGTGATTTCAGTGGGCTTGGTCCCGGGCCATGCCAACTAACGGTTGTGTCTGACGTACCCACCGACCGTTGGCTGTAGGTGTCAGAGGTGACCTGGGAAGAGGAAGACGACCGAGCCAACCAATCAATGACGGCAGGGTTGTCGGTGGAGACACGACCGCTGGATGACACCGGGAGCACTGGCCTCTGGCTGCGAATACTGCTGCCTCGACCCCTTCCTCTGCTGCCACGTCTGCTCGCTCCTAAAACATTGCCTCCTCTGCCACTCCTCTGCATGTTGTCTGACATACTATTTAATTCAACGATTAGGTGTCCCTGAGTAACAATTCTCTGGCACTCAGTAACAATTCTGTCTGTCCCTGAGTATGAATTCTGTGGCCCTGAGTAACAATTGTGTGTCTGTGCAAGTAACAATTCTGTGTCTGTGCAAGTAACAATTTTGTGTCTGTGAGAGTAACAATTCTCTGGCACTCAGTAACAATTCTGTCTGTCCCTGAGTAACAATTCTCTGGCACTCAGTAACAATTCTGTCTGTCCCTGAGTAACAATTCTGTCTGTCCCTGAGTATGAATTCTGTGGCCCTGAGTAAGAATTCTCTGGCACTCAGTAACAATTCTGTCTGTCCCTGAGTATGAATTCTGTGGCCCTGAGTAACAATTGTGTGTCTGTGCAAGTAACAATTCTGTGTCTGTGCAAGTAACAATTTTGTGTCTGTGAGAGTAACAATTCTCTGGCACTCAGTAACAATTCTGTCTGTCCCTGAGTAACAATTCTCTGGCACTCAGTAACAATTCTGTCTGTCCCTGAGTATGAATTCTGTGGCCCTGAGTAACAATTCTGTCTCTGTGCGAGTAACAATTCTGTGTCTGTGCAAGTAACAATTTTGTGTCTGTGAGAGTAACAATTCTCTGGCACTCAGTAACAATTCTGTCTGTCCCTGAGTAACAATTCTCTGGCACTCAGTAACAATTCTGTCTGTCCCTGAGTAACAATTCTCTGGCACTCAGTAACAATTCTGTCTGTCCCTGAGTAACAATTCTCTGGCACTCAGTAACAATTGTGTGTCTGTGCAAGTAACAATTCTGTGTCTGTGCAAGTAACAATTTTGTGTCTGTGAGAGTAACAATTCTCTGGCACTCAGTAACAATTCTGTCTGTCCCTGAGTAACAATTCTCTGGCACTCAGTAACAATTCTGTCTGTCCCTGAGTATGAATTCTGTGGCCCTGAGTAACAATTCTGTCTCTGTGCGAGTAACAATTCTGTGTCTGTGCAAGTAACAATTTTGTGTCTGTGAGAGTAACAATTCTCTGGCACTCAGTAACAATTCTGTCTGTCCCTGAGTAACAATTCTATGGCACTCAGTAACAATTCTGTCTTCCCTGAGTAACAATTCTCTGGCACTCAGTAACAATTCTGTCTGTCCCTGAGTATGAATTCTGTGGCCCTGAGTAACAATTCTGTCTCTGTGCGAGTAACAATTCTGTGTCTGTGCAAGTAACAATTTTGTGTCTGTGAGAGTAACAATTCTCTGGCACTCAGTAACAATTCTGTCTGTCCCTGAGTAACAATTCTCTGGCACTCAGTAACAATTCTGTCTGTCCCTGAGTAACAATTCTCTGGCACTCAGTAACAATTGTGTGTCTGTGCAAGTAACAATTCTGTGTCTGTGCAAGTAACAATTTTGTGTCTGTGAGAGTAACAATTCTCTGGCACTCAGTAACAATTCTGTCTGTCCCTGAGTAACAATTCTCTGGCACTCAGTAACAATTCTGTCTGTCCCTGAGTATGAATTCTGTGGCCCTGAGTAACAATTCTGTCTCTGTGCGAGTAACAATTCTGTGTCTGTGCAAGTAACAATTTTGTGTCTGTGAGAGTAACAATTCTCTGGCACTCAGTAACAATTCTGTCTGTCCCTGAGTAACAATTCTCTGGCACTCAGTAACAATTCTGTCTGTCCCTGAGTAACAATTCTCTGGCACTCAGTAACAATTCTGTCTGTCCCTGAGTAACAATTCTCTGGCACTCAGTAACAATTGTGTGTCTGTGCAAGTAACAATTCTGTGTCTGTGCAAGTAACAATTTTGTGTCTGTGAGAGTAACAATTCTCTGGCACTCAGTAACAATTCTGTCTGTCCCTGAGTAACAATTCTCTGGCACTCAGTAACAATTCTGTCTGTCCCTGAGTATGAATTCTGTGGCCCTGAGTAACAATTGTGTGTCTGTGCAAGTAACAATTCTGTGTCTGTGCAAGTAACAATTTTGTGTCTGTGAGAGTAACAATTCTCTGGCACTCAGTAACAATTCTGTCTGTCCCTGAGTAACAATTCTCTGGCACTCAGTAACAATTCTGTCTGTCCCTGAGTAACAATTCTGTCTGTCCCTGAGTATGAATTCTGTGGACCTGAGTAAGAATTCTCTGGCACTCAGTAACAATTCTGTCTGTCCCTGAGTAACAATTCTCTGGCACTCAGTAACAATTGTGTGTCTGTGCAAGTAACAATTCTGTGTCTGTGCAAGTAACAATTTTGTGTCTGTGAGAGTAACAATTCTCTGGCACTCAGTAACAATTCTGTCTGTCCCTGAGTAACAATTCTCTGGCACTCAGTAACAATTCTGTCTGTCCCTGAGTATGAATTCTGTGGCCCTGAGTAACAATTCTGTCTCTGTGCGAGTAACAATTCTGTGTCTGTGCAAGTAACAATTTTGTGTCTGTGAGAGTAACAATTCTCTGGCACTCAGTAACAATTCTGTCTGTCCCTGAGTAACAATTCTCTGGCACTCAGTAACAATTCTGTCTGTCCCTGAGTAACAATTCTCTGGCACTCAGTAACAATTCTGTCTGTCCCTGAGTAACAATTCTCTGGCACTCAGTAACAATTGTGTGTCTGTGCAAGTAACAATTCTGTGTCTGTGCAAGTAACAATTTTGTGTCTGTGAGAGTAACAATTCTCTGGCACTCAGTAACAATTCTGTCTGTCCCTGAGTAACAATTCTCTGGCACTCAGTAACAATTCTGTCTGTCCCTGAGTATGAATTCTGTGGCCCTGAGTAACAATTGTGTGTCTGTGCAAGTAACAATTCTGTGTCTGTGCAAGTAACAATTTTGTGTCTGTGAGAGTAACAATTCTCTGGCACTCAGTAACAATTCTGTCTGTCCCTGAGTAACAATTCTCTGGCACTCAGTAACAATTCTGTCTGTCCCTGAGTAACAATTCTGTCTGTCCCTGAGTATGAATTCTGTGGACCTGAGTAAGAATTCTCTGGCACTCAGTAACAATTCTGTCTGTCCCTGAGTATGAATTCTGTGGCCCTGAGTAACAATTGTGTGTCTGTGCAAGTAACAATTCTGTGTCTGTGCAAGTAACAATTTTGTGTCTGTGAGAGTAACAATTCTCTGGCACTCAGTAACAATTCTGTCTGTCCCTGAGTAACAATTCTCTGGCACTCAGTAACAATTCTGTCTGTCCCTGAGTAACAATTCTCTGGCACTCAGTAACAATTCTGTCTGTCCCTGAGTAACAATTCTGTCTGTCCCTGAGAATGAATTCTGTGGCCCTGAGTAAGAATTCTCTGGCACTCAGTAACAATTCTGTCTGTCCCTGAGTAACAATTCTCTGGCACTCAGTAACAATTCTGTCTGTCCCTGAGTAAAAATTCTGTGGCCCTAATAACGTTTCTGTGGCCCTAAGTAACAATTCTCTGGCACTGAGTAACAATTCTGTCTGTCCCTGAGTATGAATTCTGTGGCCCTAACTAGCGTTTCTTTGTCCCTAAAGAACGATTCTGTGGCCCTCATTAACAAGTCTGTGTCCCTGAGTAATGGTTCTCTGTCCCTAAGTAACTTCTCTCTGTCCCCAAGTATTGTTTCTGTGGCCCTAACTCTGTCCCTGTCCCTAGTACAGAGCGGTCTGCCTCTGTTCAATGACTGCAGGCAAATGAAGATTTCCAAAATGGCCGCTATATATACCTCGACCATTACACAGTGCTGGCTGGCTGGCTGCTGATTGGCTGATGCGATCACATGTCGTTGAGGAATGCATTATGGGGCAGCGCGCCTTGTCTGCGCGCCTTCCCCGACATCCCCGCTCCGTCGCCGCACATGTCAGCCGCCATTTTCGGAAAAATTTCGATTCGCGCGTCCGAATTAGGCTGTTTTTCGGATTCGGCACGAATCGAAATTTTTCCGAAATTCGACTCGAATTCCACTTCGGATACTTCGATTCGCTCATCTCTAACCATTAGTAAAGAAATCAGTAGTAAATAAATAACATAAGTCCGATATAATCATGTATGTGGATTATATAGTCCAGGGTCGTGTTAATCAACTCCAATCACCGTGGGTATGGTCCGGTATTCTGATGCAAAGGTATAGATAGATTGCCTACTCACCAGAAATGCAATCTCACTGCGCATTACAGGATCAAATACATCCGGGGATCTTGGGTGGGAGCTGTCTGGTATTATGATCTTCTGGTGGTCCCTCAATGGTATGTGAGAAGAATACCGGTCTGGTAACAGCGTGCTTACTCCTCAGGTCCGCACCAATGTCTAAAATACTGGGGCTGAGATATGAAGACTCAGTACCCGGTATAGAGAGTAAAGGTGCTCATAGTGTAGTAATGTTGATAAAACAGTTTATTGAATTGAATAAAAGCAGAAACGTACACATAAAACAAATGACTGCGAGTAATGGTAGGAAACTGCTAGTACACAGTGATGAAGCACCTCAAAAGCACTAACCAGTGAGACTCATATGGTGGCCGCCGGACCTCCTGATCCGGCGGCGTGACGTCAAGGCGTGCAGGGGCTCCTCCTAGACGCGTTTCATGTAAATGCACATCTGCTGTAGGGGTGTTTCTCTTACCGTCAGCTTCTCTCCCTCACTCAGCTAACCTGACCCCGGTAGCGATGGAGAGAAGCAGGGGAGAAGCAAACAAGGATGCTGTGCAGGTGCCTGACGCCCTCCTTATCACCCAAATGTATCATTGCTTGTTAGGACACTAGTGGATGGTCTGCACAGGACCCAAGGTTGTAATATTGCACAATGAATACCTGTGGATACAATCTTTGGGCAAATTAGAGCAATTTTTTGGCATTTTGTCAAAGCACCACTGAAAGATACAGATGACACCCCTGGGTGCCATGGCACCCTGGTTAAAAAAAATTTGTTTTAGATCAGTCAGCTATCATTGCTAATTGATGGGCAGGACCTAAATAGACACAAATTTAGTCTATTCAGGTCAAAGTGTCTTTGAAAAGGTCCCTAGAGGGACTAGTGACATCCCTTCCTTCTGTTCTTGATGGTGCTTAGACTTAGGAAATGACTGCTAGATTTGACCACATAGGAGATGGTCACATGCTCCTCCATACGTGAAAGTACTGGACACTTTGCTCCAGCTGAACTATAGAAAGATATACAGGTAAAGCATGTGCTTACAGCTGCCTGCAGATATGGTCACATTTTTGAACATCTCCCTGGGATCCCCATAGCCTGGGGAACTCTAATAAAATTGACCCTGCACATCATAGTCATAGATCAATAATAAGGCTTTGGAAGTGGAAGGGGGCAGAACAAGATGTGATTTCAAGAACTGGAACTTGCTGGGAACTCTGTGAGATATGTGGTCACCCATGCATATGGTTTTGCAGCCCAGCTGTACTTTAAATATTTAAAATTTTTCTAAATTTTCAATTCCCTGGATGAATAAAGGACATATTTGAATGATCTCCAATCCCAGAGGACGCCATTTTTGGGGAAATGCATCTGGCGGAGTCTTTCTGTGACATCACCACGTACCAGCCGATGGACTGACACCATGGCTGATTTGTTTTTCCATTGCTCTCTGAATGTAAGTGCAATACTTTAGCTATAATAAACATTTGTTTTTAATGGGGTTGCACTAGGAAGTTTTTCTTGTTTAAACCCTTCCATATATTACTGCAGAAAGCAGTCCTCTCTTCAGCGCATGAGCAGAGGAGAGCTGGTAAGTGGCAATCCACTCAGGGGACATCTACACTGATTAGGGAACTGATCATCAGTGTCCTGATTATCAGTGCAGCCTCATTACTGTCCATCAGTGCTGCCTTTCAGTGTTCATCAGTGATGCCCTTCAATGCCCATCAAAGCTGCTTATCAGTGCCCATAAGTGATGCTTATCAGTGCTGCCTTTCAGTGCCCATCAGTGATGCTTGTCAGTGCTACCTGTCAGTGCATCCTCATCAGTGCCACCTATCAGTGCCATCTATCAGTGCCACCTATTAATGCCCATCATTGCCACCTATCAGTGCCCATCAATCCCACCTATCAGTTCCCATCAGTACCGCATCTCAGTGTAGCTTCTTCAGTGCCTCCTCATCAGTGCTCACCAGTGCCGCCTCATCAGTGCCCATCAGTGCAACCTATTAGTGCCTATCAGTGAAGGAGAAAAATTACTTATTTACAAATTTTATAACAAAAACTAAGAAAACCATTTTTTAATTTGAAATTGTTGGTATTGTTGGTGCCGCATCTCAGTGTAGCTTCATCAGTGCCTCCTCATCAGTGCTCACCAGTGCTGCCTCATCAGTGCCCATCAGTGATGCTTGTCAGTGCTGCCTGTCAGTGCCTCCTAATCAGTGCTGCTTATCAGTGCCATCTATCAGTGCCACCTATTAATGCCCATCATTGCCACCTATCATTTCCCATCAGTGCCACATCTCAGTGTAGCTTCTTCAGTGCCTCCTCATCGGTGCTTCCTCATCAGTGCTCACCAGTGCTGCCTCATCAGTGCCCATCAGTGCAACCTATCAGTGAAGAACAAAAAGTATTTATTTACAAAATTTTATAACAAAAACTAAGAAAACCATTTTTTAATTCAAAATTGTTGGTATTGTTGGTGCCGCATCTCAGTGTAGCTTCATCAGTGCCTCCTCATCAGTGCCTCCTCATTAGTGCTCACAAGTACTACCTCATCAGTGCCCATCAGTGATGCTTGTCAGTGCTGCCTGTCAGTGCCTCCTCATCAGTGCTGCCTATCAGTGCCGTCTATCCATGCCACCTATTAATGCCCATCATTGCCACCTATCAGTGTCCATCAATGCCACCTATCAGTGCCCATCAATGCCACCTATCAGTGCCCATCAATGCCACCTATCAGTTCCCATCAGTGCAGTTTCACATCTCAGTGTAGCTTCATCAGTGCCTTCTCATCAGTGCTCACCAGTGCCGCCTCATCAGTGCCCATCAGTGCAACCTATTAGTGCCTATCAGTGAAGAAGAAAAATTACTTATTTACAAAATTTTATATAAAAACTAAGAAAACCATTTTTTATTCAAAATTGTTGGTATTTTTTCATTTGTGTAGTAAAAAATAAAAAAACCCCAGTGGTGATTAAATACCACCAAAGGAGAGCTCTATCTGTCCAAAAAAAATTTAAAAACTTTTTTTTAGGTACAGTGTTGCATGACCACGCAATTGCCATTCAAAGTACCACAATGCTGAAAGCTGAAAATTAGCCTGGGCAGGAAGGGGGTGAAAGTGCCCGGTAGACAAATGGTTAACATATCAATTTGTGAAAATCTATTCATTCACAAACTCAACAACAAACACTGCACAATACTTTGTTTTGCTGTTTTGTACTACCCTAGAAAATACGCCACTTGACATAGTTTTATTATTTTCCTTCATTAATAAGAACTTGTTTGTCCTTTCACAATAAGCTATAGTATATTACACTCCTGATTACCAGTCTCATGCCCAGTAGGCACATTATTCAGTCTTGGCTATAATGTGTTCTTTCACAGAGGAGCAACTTGAATTTCAGCCATAAATTTCCTTTTTATGTAAAGTTCCTACCCGTAAATTGTAACATGAACACTGAAACATCGGCTAGTTTGACAAGGGAAGAATATCATATTTGAGTATCTCTGTTTTAAAATAGAAGCATTATGAGTAAACAGTGTGCAAAAAAGTACATAAATGGACTAATTTCATAAAGCACACGCATGTTCAAAGTGCAGCAAACCATAACAACCAATCAGATTTCATGTTATACTGATCTGTCTACTGTAAACTGAGTTCTTGCTGGCCCAGTCAATACACTCTCTGATTCCTCATTAAATAAAAATGAATATATTATTCTGGGTGCACCGATTCATTTTCAGATGCCTGTAGGAGCTTCTTGATGGGTTTTGACTGAATTTCTGCTAGAGTGTTTTATTGTTATTTTTCTTATAATTATTATTTAATTAATGTTTAACCAGTTGGCGCCCGGCCTATAGCCAGATGGCAGCCGGGCGAACAGCTCGTTCCTCTGGATGGACGCCATATGGCGTCCTCTCCGGAATGTGCAGTGCGCATGCCCACAGGGCCGCGTTGCGGCGGGATCTGTCCCCGGCCGTGAAACGGCCGATGACAGATCTGTGTACCGGACCCGTTGCCAGTACCATGTGACCTGCTGTGACCAATCACAGCAGGTCACATGACAGTTGTATACATTGGATGGCTTCCTTTTATGCCATCCATTGTATAGAAGTGGGTCTAGCTGTGAATGGTCACAGCGATCACATGCACAAGCTGGGCCAATCACAGCCCAGCTGTGTCATGTGATTAGCCGTGGCCAAATCACAGCTAATCACAAAACAAATCCCTGAATGAATCGATTTCATTCAGGTAAATGCTTGCTTATAGCAAAGTAATTCTTTGCTATAAGCAAATTGTGTAAAAAAAAAAAAAATACTGATCACTTCCCCACAGTAGTACAATGTTACTATGGTAACATTATACTACTTTGGTCATAGTGCAATATGAAAATAAAATCTTAAAAAAAGAGAAAAAAAAATAATAAAAAATGTAAAATAATAAAAATTATATATTTTTTTCGTACTGTCACCAGTGTCTCTGATCACCACCATGCAAGTTATATGATGACACTGTTAAATTTCTTCATTTTTTGACAGAAACAATTGAGTACTGTCCGTGATACTTTTTTTATTTGCACTAACATACAATTTTGAGGACAAGCTTTCGGGGAATGTCCCCTTCTTCAAGGTCTAAGCAGTACTATTAAAAATCACAAAGTTTAAGCAGAATGTTAGAAGGGATTGAGGGAAAAAAAAAAAAGACTACAGATAAGATACATCAAAAGCGAGGGGGGGATACTACGCTCACACAGATGGGGTCAAGCTTTAGAAAAATGACAAAAAATGACAACTTCAAAAAACTCACCATGCCTGTTATGAAGTACGTCGGACTGTCTACTTTACATAAAGTGGGAATTTGGGGGATATCTGTACTGTTCTGACATTCTGGGACCTCAAGAAATTAGATTGGCAGTCAGTACTTCAGGATTGATCAATATTCAGATCTATACCATAGTTTGTGAACTCTATAACTTTCCTACAAACTAAATAATAAATACTGAGTTGGGTTATTTTCACCAAAGACATGTAGCAGAATACATCTCGGCCTAAATTTATGAAGAACAATTATTTATTTGCAAACTTTTATAACAGAAAAAAAAACGTGTAATTATTTCAAAATTTTCAGTCTTTTTTTTGTTAATTTAGCAAAAAATAAAAACCCTAGTGGTGATTAAATACCAACAAAAGAAAATTCTAGTTGTGTGAAGAAAATGCTAAAATGTTAGTTTGGGTACAGTGTTGTATGACCGCGCAATTGTCATTCAAAGTGTGAGAGCGCTGAAACCTGAAAATTGGCCTGGACAGGAAGGGGGTAAAAGTGCTTGGTATGAACGTGGTTAAAGTCATGATACAGTAGTCTGACTCTTGTAGTCTTCATATGAATGAGCACAATAATAAAAATAATGTTGAGCATACAGATACGCGTTGGGTGGCTATAAGTTGGGTGGTTAGGTTACGGGTGGTTATGGAAAACTATGAAGTGACACTGTTGATTTGCCCAACACGCTCATTTTAGACATTCACCTTCCCTCTTTAAGTCCTCATCTCTCATATGATCCTATGATCCATCTACACAGCATCAGCAGGATGATTGATGCCCCTGGGGTATAAGCAGGGGCGGACTGACAACTCATGGGGCCCCCAGGCAATAGGGGATCATAGGGCCCCTGTGTCCTTGCTCAAACTCAAAAAAGCCTATGAAAAAGGTACCAGGAGCATCTCATGGGGCCCCCTACTGACCCCGGGCCCTCGGGCAGTGCCCGAGTTTCCAAATGGTCAGTCCGCCCCTGGGTATAAGTGAAGACTTTCTGGGCAGGACAGTAGAAGGCACGGGGGAAAGGTGGGACATTGCATTGGTTGCCTTTTGGCTTAGTGAGCATATAAGTAACAGTCAGCTGCAGTGGACACCATCATTTTTAAAGGGACCATGTTACTTCTGTAAATGAATACATTCAGATGTACCCAGTAAATGAAGAGACCGGACAATTATCTTTCCAACAGGAAGTGAGTGAAGTCACTGACTTGCAGACCTAGCTGCTATCCTATTCCCATTATGCCTGCAGGGGACTGTAGTTCCTTCCCATATGGAAGAAAAATATATTTGAAATATATTTTTAAAATGTTCTTTTCAAATATATTGACATATATTTGAAATGCTACAATTTTGGCCATATTCAATATATTTCAAAATATATTTCAATAAATAAATGTATAAATGTATTTTTTGAATTGACTTTTTTATATGTTAAAAAAATCTGAACAATATATTTTAAAAAATACATTTTTAAAAATATATTTTAAATAAATATATTCTTCAGGGTTTTTTTTAGCATATAAAAAAAGTAATTTTAAGATATATTTTTACATAAATTGTAAATATATTCCAAAAATGTAGATTTGTATTTTTAAAGACATACAGTATATTCGAAAAGTATTTAAAATATATATATATATATATATATATATATATATATATACACACACTACATGTTGAAATGAGTTTTTATTACAAAATATATGAAAAATATTTTTAGAAATACTAAAGGATATTGGGTTTGTTTGTGTATATGGTTATATTAAATAATAAATAATAAATAGAACGGGTGGTGGTCAAAGGCACACAACAATTCCTTTATTAGACAAAGACCAATATCCTGGTTGAGTCCATAACTAATCGGTTTTTGTTTGTTTGCTATTATACTGTAAAGTGCTGTGTAAAATGTTGGCCCCATATATATCCTGTATAAAAATAATAATAATAATAATAATAATATACTTTCCCACATGGAAGAAAAATATATTTGAAATATATTTTAAAAATATTCTTCCCAAATATATTGCATATATTTGAAATGCTACAATTTTGGCCATATTCAATATATTTCAAAATATATTTATATATATATATATATATATATATATATACACATATGTTGAACATATGTGTACATACACTGTATGTTGAAATGCGTTTTTTATTAAAAAATATATGAAAAATATTTTAAATACATTTCAAATATACTGTATGTCTTTAAAAATGCAAATCTACATTTTTGGAATGCATTTACAATTTATGTAAAAATATATGTTAAAACGACTTTTTTAAATGTAAAAAAAAATCTGAAGAATATATTTTTAAAAATATATTTTTTAAAATATATTTTTTTAAATATATTTTTCAGATTTTTTTAACATAAAAAAGTACATTTCTAAACATATATTTATACATATATTTATTGAAATATATTTTGAAATATATTGAATATGGCCAAAATTGTAGCATTTCAAATATATGTCAATATATTTGGGAAGAATATTTTTAAAATATATTTCAAATATATTTTTCTTCCATGTGCGTTCCGCTGGCCACTACAAGGCTCAGAAGCTGGCAGGAGGAACCAAAGTATGTGGGGGACATGCTATCCGACACCCCCAAAATGTCAGGTAGAAGTGGTGTTTCTAACTTTGGAAGATTTTACTCGCTGCCACTGGAGAGGTAAGTATTCAGTCTGATCTATTACAATGTGCAACTTAGTGTATTATTTTAAAGAAGCAATAGGATTATATTAAAGAATATGTCAACCCAACATTTCATATTCCTGATATGTACCTGCTGTACCATGTACCTGTATGAAAATGTATCTTGTTCTCTTTTTATTGCTTCCTTTGAGTGAAATCCCTGTTGTTCCTGCCAGTTTCTCTGCTTTCCTATTTTTAAAAAAAAAAACTGACCACACTAGGCACAAGAGCTTAGCATGGTCAGTTCTTTAGTTGTGCTGGGAACTCAGCCTGCTCCAATAATCAGACTTGTCCTGACATGCCCCCCCCCTCCCCTCACAGCCATTCACTGGGATGTTCGGTATGCTGCTGTTTCTTCTCACCCGGCACTCTGAACTCCTCCTCTAGAACAGAGGGTATGTGATCACTTACAAGAAAGGCAAAAAGGTATTTATATTTTTTTATTTGTATATGCAAATGTTTTGCCTTTCATTTCTTTTTTAAACTGAATGTCTTGTTTTACAAGGTAATGGTTTACATACTTTAAGTGTGTTGAGCGGCTAGGTGCTGTTCTGATGGCTATGCATCCTAGACTATGGTCTTGTGCGGCCTAGTGAAAAAATCAGCCCTGACAATCCATGATTGGTAAGATTAGAATTCCTGTAAACATTCACATAATTTCCTATTTAAAAAAAAAAAAAAAAAAAAAAAAAAAAAAAAAAACTGACCATACTAGGCATGAAAGCACAGCGTGGTCAGTTCTTTGGTTGTGCTGGGAACTCAGCCTGCTCCAATCAGACTTGTCCTGGCTATGCATCCTAGACTATGGTCTTGTGTGGCCTAGTGAAAAAAAGCAGCCCTGACAATCCTTGTTTGGTAAGATCAGAATTCCTGTAAACATTCACATAATTTCCTATTAAATAAAAACTGACCACAGTAGGCATGAAAGCACAGCGTGGTCAGTTCTTTGGTTGTGCTGGGAACTCAGCCTGCTCCAATCAGACTTGCCCTGGCTATGCATCCTAGACTATGGTCTTGTGTGGCCTAGTGAAAATAAGCAGCCCTGACAATCCTTGATTGGTACGATCAGAATTCCTGTAAACATTCACATAATTTCCTATTTAAAAAAAAACAAAAAACTGACCACACTAGGCATGAAAGCACGGCGTGGTCAGTTCTTTGGTTGTGCTGGGAACTCAGCCTGCTCCAATAATCAGACTTGTCTTGACATGCCCCCCCCCCCTCCGCACAGCCATTCACTGGGATGTTCTGTGTCCTGCTGTTTCTCCTCCCCCCGCACTGTGGTTGTGCTGGGAACACAGCCTGCTCCAATATTCAGACTTGTCCTGACATGTCCTGACATGGGGCTTGATGATGTCATCAACATTGTAAAATGTCCGTAGATCCGTTTCTAGGCTCGCGGCAGGGCCCACAAAGCTATAATATAAGCGTGAAAGTGGATTGTTTCCACAAACCAGAAGAGACATGCTTGTGGGTGTTATAACCTCCAAAAAATATAGACAGGCTAGAGTGGCCAGACAGACATTTGTAGATGCCAAGGCAACAGTACAGCCAGAACTGAACATAATATATAACGGAATATAATCTACCTCGATAATTAATGGTTCTCAAAAAAGTAAAATGAGCTATGGTAAATCAGAAAGGATCAGGGAATGACACGTATTAAAAGTGGAGAATGGGACGTGAGGGAGATCGACTTCTAGGTAAAATATTGCAGATGTATTCATGATTGTAAGGTATCGCTGTCATAGAGAGAAAGAAGCAATCCATCAAATGAATCATGTATATCACCAAACTTCATGACTGAAACTGGAACGTGACAGCTACAATTATTTGCCTTTTAATCACCTCTTCTAGCTCCATGCTGTAATTTTAAGCCAAGCTATCATTTCTTCGACCACCAGTTCCTAAAAAAGATGTGGGAAAATGTTACATAGATATTACGTCTTACTCATACTTTTTCCATGTAAAGGGTGTAAGTTGCTGGCATGGAGGATACACGGGGATTAGTCATTGACAGGAGCCAGTAAAAAAAGGTAAAAGCCAACAATAAGCACTGATACCCCTGGCTAAACTGATGATCAAGGAGGGCCAACGTGCTACGGGCTATGAGCCATTTGTGAACAGTGACTAATGAAACATGGAATGAAGTAAGGCAGATCTGAACTGTTCATATTTGGACAAATGGTACATTTCAAGTTTCTAGAATTAGGAAATAAAGTTTAGGCAGCAAACTTAGCCGGATATAACAAACTCACGATGTAAAGACAGTTTATGCATAAAAGAACACATTATCACAATGAAAACGCACACTATATACAAGGTGTTACTAGAACAAAAAAGTGCAGCGCTACACATTTAAAAGTACTACTAAACATAATAACTACTAAAAATAATACATAAAAAATGATAGTGTCCAATAAAGTGCAAAAAAAACTTGAATTAACCACCTCCCGTCCGGACGGCCAGACGGTGGCAGTGCAGGGTCGGGTGGCCGTTTATAAACGGCCTCCCCACACCCTGCTTGTGCGCGCCCCCCCAACGCGATTTGGTGCCCGCTGTGTCCTCCGGACACAGTGGAACACCGATCGTCGGACGGGACCTCTGTACGAGGTCCCGATCATGTGATCACAGATTAGCCAATCAGTGATCACATGCAGAGTAGTAAGCAAGATGTCACTTGTGACATCATTGCTTACTACGTGTGAAATGTGTGAATGATCACAGAAGTCACATGGTACAAGGCTATTCACAACAGCCTTGTACCATGTGACAAGCTGTGACCAATCACATCTCACTCAGTAGTTCTCAATGGCTGCAAGAATGCAGCCAGAGAGAAGGAGAAATGATTGCTTTTACATCCTGTATGGGTGTAAAAGCAATCAGTGTAAAAAAAAAATAAATCTTCATCACCCCCACAAGCAATCATTTCTCCTTCTCAATGGCTGCAAGAATGCAGCCAGAGAGAAGGAGAAATGATTGCTTTTACATCCTTTATGGGTGTAAAAGCAATCAGTGTAAAAAAAAAAAATCTTCATCACCCCCAAAAGTAGTACAGTGTCACCATGTACTGCTAGAGTGACAGTATGTAAAAAAAATAAAAAATAATATAAAAAAAGTAGAAAAAAAAAAGTTTAAAAATTATAATATTTGTTTATACACTAATTTGGGTTTTTTTCTTTTTACTAAATATATAATGGAATACATTTTGGCCAAGATTTATGATGAAATGCTATTTATTTGCTAAATTTTATATGAAAAATTTTTTTTTCTCCCAAATTTGTGGACTTTTTAATTTACATAGCAAAAAAAAAAAATCCCAGTGGTGAATAAATACAACCAAAATAAAGCTTTATCTGTCTCAAAAAAAGCTAAAAAATTCATATGGGTAAAGTGTTGCATGACCGCACAATTGTCATTCAAAGTGTGATAGCACTGAAAGCTGAAAATTGGCCTGGACAGGAAGGGGATAAAAGTGTCCAGACTGGAAGTGGTTAAATGTAAAGTCTTTAGTGATAAATAAAAGTTCAAATAATTTCAGAAAAAATTGTGCTTCCACAAAAAATATATATCAAAAAATATAAATAAACTTCTTGGGGATCCACCCTCACCAGCACCTCAAAAAATACTGCCTCTTACCAGACTTATGTGACCCAACAATTAAGTGACGGTCATGAAAAGCATAGTGTGGATACCAAATTAGGATGAGGAACTCCCTTACTGCTGATTTTGGGGGGGATACGGTGCACTCCATACACTGGATGTAGACAGACACCAATAGGATCCCTCTCATTAGATTCCCAAATCAAGGCATGAGCTCCCAAACTGATACTTCAGATAAATTGCCAAATATAGACCTAAAATAATGAATTATCCTAAACGGACAAAATCATCCAAAAAGCAAAAGAATCCTCATGGTGTAGTATAATTAGCAACGTAGTATTATATGTACATCAAGATATACTTAAAACATCATGTCACCATATAACCAAATGGTACGTTTCTAACCAACAATATGGCCGCCGTGCTCTGGTGCGTGCTGACGTCACGCTTTCTGACTCCTCCAAATGCGTTTCGTCATCTATGATGTCTCTTTTAAGTGTATCTTGGGAATATGCAAAAGTTGCAAGGAGCCAAGTCAGGGCAAGGGAACAACTCTGGTGTGTTTTTCAGGTAAAAATTGTCAAACAGCCAAAACACTGTGACTTGGTGCGTTGTCGTGATGAAGAATCCAAGTTGAGCTGAGCTCAGGACGTACACAAAAAAAAATCTTTGTGCCCAGCGATCAAGAACATCCAGGTAAAATCTTTGATTCACAGTTTGAACAGTAGGTACAGATGTCTTATGCACAATTCCTTTGAATCAATAAAAACATTGACCACTGATTTGACTTTTTATTTGCTCATTATAGCTTTCTTGGGGCGAGGTGAAGTCGGTGTGTACCATTCTGAACTTTGTTTTTTCGTCTTGGGATCATACATAGTAAACGGGTTGACAGTGTTCCTTCTGATCAGGTGACAAGTTCTTTGGAACACGTTTTGCACACACTTTTCTCATGTTTAAATCCTGAGTCACGATTTCATGAATAATTAACTTGGTGCTTCCTGTTTCTTCTGCAATCATTCTGATTGTAGGCCATCTGTCATGGCTGAGAACAGACTTCAATGCATCCTAGATTGTAAGCTCCAAGGAGCAGGGCCCTCCTATCCCTCCTGTATTGAACTGTATAGTTGCTGTCAAGGGCGGACTGACAACTCATGGGGCCCCCGGGCAATAGGGGATCATGGGGCCCCTGTGTCCTGCCCCAAACTCAAAAAAGCCTATGAAAAAGGTACCAGGGGCATCTCATGGGGCCCCTTACTGACCCCAGGCCCTCGAGCAGTGCCCGATTTTCCAAATGTTCAGTCTGCCCCTGGTTGCTGTATTGTCTTCCGTTATATTGTAAAGCGCTGAGCAAACTGTTGGCGCTCTATAAATCCTGTATAATAATAATAATAATAATCCACATGCTGTTCCATTTTTGACAAAGAGGGATGTCCTGATTGTTGTTCGTCTTCAATACCTTTTAGTCTTTCCTTGAAGCCTTTGTGCCATTGGCACACCTGTGCGGGTCATAACGCAGCTTCTCTATAAGCTGTCCTCACCATTTCCAAAGTTTCTGATGCACTTTTAGCCAATTTCACACAAAATTGTATCTCCTACCGGAACCCAGAAGACAGATGCATCGGCCGGAGGAGATGGACGGGGACGCTGCAGGGGGGACATCGTGGGAGCGAAGGACAGGGTAAATGTAGAAGGGATCCCGGAGCAACGCTGCATGGTATCCCCGAGTGTAGCTCGGGGTTACCTCTTGTGGTGCTGAAACTTTACCCCGAGTTACACTCGGGAATACCTCCAGGGAGGTTAATACGGCACATTTGGACAGGGTGTCACAAAAAAGTCTCGACTCTGACAGGGCTGGAATGCAACTGATCAGTGTTCTAAAATATACACGGCACTCCACTCCAAGTGACCTTGACCAGATTCTCCCTGCACAGAGCACCTCTCGAGTGTATGTTCTTCATTCTCATTATATTCTGGACACACCTATTATATATATATATATATATATATATATATAAAAATATATATATATATATATATATTTATCAGGGATGGACTGACAACTCATGGGCCCCCCGGGCAATAGGGGATCATGGGGCCCCTGTGTCCTTGCCCAAACTCAAAAAAGCCTATGAAAAAGGTACCAGGGGCATCTCATGGGGCCCCCTACTGACCCCGGGCCCTTGGGCAGTGCCCGAGTTTCCAAATGGTCAGTCCGCCCCTGATATATATATATGCGCTGCTCAAAAAAATTAAAGGAACACTTTTTATTCAGAGTATAGCATCAAGTCATTTAAACTCGTGGGGTATTGATCTGGTCGGTTAAGTAGCAGAGAGGGTTGTTAATCAGTTTCTGCTGCTTTGGTGTTAATGAAATTACCAACAGGTGCACTAGATGGGCAGCAATGAGACGACCCCCAAAACAGGAATGGATTTACAGGTGGAGGCCACTGACATTTATTTTCCACTAGTTTTGCATTTGGCTAGGGTCAGTGTCACTGCTGGTAGCATGAGCATACCTGGACCCTACCTATCATGATTTGGTCCATCTGACGCTGTTAGGTTTCACCTCAGACTGTCCAGGAGATCAGTGATCCATCCGTCGTCTCATTAGGACTATGCCCCGACGTTGTCAGGCATGCATACAAGCACGTGGGGCCATACAGACTACTGAGGACCATTTAGAGTTGCTGCAATGAAATTTCAGCAAAATGGACTAGCCTGATGCATAATTTTTTCACTCTGATTTTTGGGGTGTCTTTGAATTCAGTCCTCTGTAGGTTGATAATTTTCATTTCCATCAAACGATGGGGCATCCTTATGTTCCTAACACATTACCCCGTCCATATCAGTATAGATATCCAGCATGATATTTGTCCCCATTAAGATCTAATGTGGTTTCAAAGTGTTCCTTTAATTTTTTTGAGCAATATATATATATATATATATATATATATATATATATATATATATATATAGACATATTTGTGAAAAAAAGAGCAGACAACCAGGGAAACATATGAGGAGGCCCATGTAGCATAGAAAACACCAATTTACATACTAAAAAAACTGTCTTTAATCACCACATTTAACGCCTTTTAAGAAGAGTCCTATAACCACAATGTCTGAGAACTGGCTTGCTGTAGTGGCACTCGGAAAAGAGGAGGAGCGGAGATCACTAGCGGGACACCCAAGGACAGGAGATAAGGTGCCACTCTGTGCAATATCCTTGCACAGAACAAGTAAGTATAACCTCTTTTTCATTTTAAGAAAAAAAAAGGTTTACAACCGCTTTAAACAGAGAATAATGACAGATAAAATGAATGACTTCTTTTTTTTGGCCTAATTCCACCTGTCCCACTGTGACGCATACAGTAACTCCTAGACATGGTGAGATGCTCCTCAACAAAATGATTTGCCATGATCATGTATGAACAAACTCCTCTCCAGAGGATTACATGGCAGCAGTAATTTCACACATTATGCATTATGAATGCTTTACCACCACCATGTACAAAGTTAGTCAATCAGTTTTCATTTTTTCCTCTTCAGTGGTGTTGAAGGAAATGGTTGAGGAAACATTACCTTGAAGGAGATGCATCACAAGTTTTGCCCTTGATGGCAACCTTCAAAGGACAGAATAGTGGTCTAGCACACAAATGCATCAGATCTATTTATGTCATCAAAGCCATCTGTTCTATAGCTAAGAAAAAGGATTATTATTGCAGGGTTAGCTATTTGTGTGCTTGAAATAGTCATAGTTTATTCAGTTTACATGGAATTAATTAAAGCAAAAGGTGATCGATTACATTTCCCTCTCCACAGTTATTCCATATTAGTATCTTTAACCAGTCTAGAAGCATGCATCTTCTAGACAACTGGAGGAAGGTTTTTTTGACTGCTGAGAAATATATTCATTAACAAGCTTAACAAACATAACCTTGACTAATAACAACATAGAAACAATTAAAGCTGGAAAAAGGTAACGGCACAGCTTTGCTGAAGTAGTGAAGTTTTTTTGCAGAGTGCCCCTTGACTCACCATTCTCAGATACAGGTCCTTTAATTGCGATTTCCACAATCCCTTGAATTCTGACATTCGCTTGGATTCCTAAAAGGCCCTGGGCACATGCCCAAGGAATTTATGTTTTCGTGTTTCCCACCCTCTTCAGCTCAGAGAGACCACACCTGATGAGGAAGAGGTGGCTAGTTATGTGATCTGCCACCAGACCACAGAAGTCCTCTGCTGTTAGTTCCAGCATGTGGTCTGCAGTGCAGGAGCCCAATAGCACACAGATATTATAGAGGACCAAGCCACTGTGGGGTCCAACTGCTACCAGAGTACTACTCTTCAAGTGGGGTGGATCTGTGCTCCTGCCTGTGGTACCAGCCCATGCATTCATGTAGCCAATCGCCTGTGGGGCCAGTGCTAGAATTCCTCCAGCCTCTTCCTGTGGTGCCTGCCCAATGGTTCATCCAGGTGTTTGCCTGTTTACCCAGACATACCCTGGACTTCACTGTGAGAGACGCTAATACGAAGGCTAAGCGCAAGTAGCTGTTTATGCACTGTATTGTTCATGGTAGTAATGGTCATTCTCTAAAATCTGTGGCTTCAGAGCTTTGTAGAAACTGTGCTGTGTTGTCACCTAGTATCTTTATTGAGTTGCAGAGACATTACTCTTAGGAGCTCCTGTTATTACATCGTCACACACACTTTAAAATTGTTTTATACTGTATGCACACTTTTTTGCCATTGACCCAGTTTGCATTGTTAATCCTACTCTGCATCAGTTTAGTAAAGCTCATGTTAACCACTTGCCGCCCTGCCACTGTAGAAATACGGCGGCACGGGCAGGCAAAACCACGTTTTAAAACGTGTGTTTTGTAAACAGATAGGGGGCGTGCGCGAGGCGCGCCGCCGCCCTATCTGTCCCGCCGATCACCGCAGCGGATGTCAGTCGCCGGGTCACAGCCGGTCCTTACTGGCTGTTTCCCGGTGATCGGCGGTAAACAGTGACAGAGAGCACAGCTGCAGTAGCTGTGCTGTCTGTCACTTCCCTGACAGCTCGAGGACGAGCTGATCGAGAAAGAAGAGTTTCTCTCTCTCGATCAGCGGTGTCCCGTGCAGCACACACCCCCGCCCCCTAGTAAAACACTCCCCCTCACACAGATAACCCTTCCCTGCAAAATAAAGTTAACCCCTTCCTCCCCAGTGCCATTAGTACAGTGTGTGTTTTTTTTTTGCACTGATCACTGTATTAGTGTTTTTGGGGATGTCAGTGACCCCAAGTCAGTACCACCCAATGTCAGAATGTCCGCCGCAGTCCCGCAGTCTCGCCATAAGTCGCTGGTCGCTGCCATAAGTCACTGATCGTCGCCATAATTCGCCGCCATTATTAGTATAAAAAAACCCTAAAAATCCCAGTATCTTTCCCGCCATTTGTAAACGCTAGAACTTTCACGTAAACCAATTAATTTACACGTATTGGGTTTTTTTTTATCAAAGACATGTCGCAGAATGCATTTTGGCAGAAATTTATGAGTAAATTTGATTTTTGCATTTTTTTTTACTGGACATGTTTTATAGCAAAAAGTCCAAAATATTGTTTTTTTTTCCTCAAAATTGTCAGCCTTTTTTTTATAGCGCAAAAAATAAAAACCGCACAGGCAATCAAATACAACCAAAAGAAAGCTCAATTTGTGGGGAAAACAAGGATGTAAATTTCATTTATGTACTGTATTGCATGACCGTGCAATTGTCCGTTAAACTAGCACAGCCCTGTATAGCAGAAAAATGGCGTAAATTGCAGTATCTATACCATAGTTTGTAGACGCTATAACTTTCACACAAAGCAATCAATATACACTCATTGGGATTTTTTTTACCAAAAACATGTAGCAGAATACATTTTGGCCTAAATTTATAACCAACTTTGAGTTTACTATATATTTTTTATAGCTGAAAGTAAAAAATATTGTTTTTCTTCAAAATGTTTGGCCTTTTTTTGTTTATAGTGTGAAAAATAAAAAGCGCACAAATGATCAAATACCACCGAAAGAAAGCTCTATTTGTGTGGAAAAAAAGGACATAAATTTCGTTTGGGTGCAGCATTGCATGACTGCGCAATTATCAGTTGAATTAGTGCAGCGCCGAGCAGCAAAAAGAGGCCTGGTCATTAAGGGGGTTAAATCCTCTGGAGCTCAAGTGGTTAAAGCTACTTTTTGGTTGGCCATCTGGAAGATTTCTCTTACCTGTAACAGTTTAAAAATACAATTAAACACTATTACAAACAGATATTCAATAGAGAAGATGAGACTTTCAGGGTGCATGAACATGAATACCAAATATATAAAAAATGTATATAATTTTTATTTCGTATTTTTGTAAAAAACACAACAAGAAAGGAAAAAATACAGAAACATAATAACAATTTCAGTACTAAGGGTAAAACTAAAAGGGTAAAAAGGGTAAGGATTCAAACTTGGTTAGGTAATTGTAGCTATTCCCTACATGATTCGCCCTCACAGGCTTCTTCAGGGCAGATTTTTTGAAGAAATTTGAACCGCCGAGGTAGTCTAAAGGTATATCAAAGGAAAAGTATATAATTACCAAACAACTTTAATATATCCAATAAAAAGTATTTAATCAATTTTATATATAAATGGGACTCAATGGCTCACCCTGGATGTGAAAGCTCATGGAGCTAGAACAAAACTATTACAAACAAAACTTGTGCCAGTTTAGCTATTGTCAGGAACATGGTACCCACCATCAGGCTAGGACTTGGTGTGTGGCTATTGCCATGGGCGCAAGAATAAAAAACAGATTGCACACTCATATGAGCATATGCGCATACACACGTGCGCACATGCTTGCGCGCACTCCCGACAGGTGGCCTATTTACACTAGAAACCTGCACTGGTTCGGTGCTGTATGGTCTTGAGCCTTGACTCTGTGATTCAGTCTTGATGCCATCTGTGATCCTGTTACAGACCCAGCTCCTAGTCTGACCTTGCACTTACTTGCTCATGTCTGCTATCTGCCTTTGCTACCAACCCTGGTCTGAACTACTGACCACACTTCTGCCTAGTGTCTCTGTACCTCGCTGCCTGATTGATGCTAACCTCTGCCTCTTCCTGACTCTGATCCTGTGTACGCCATCCACTGAAACAGACACCAGCACTCTCAAGTTCCTCTTGTGCCTATCTTTCGCCCCTGCAGTCCCTGTCTCACCATCTAAGGTTGCTTGAATGGTAACTGTGCAAGAGGCCACCCTTGTCATTGAGAGATTTAATTTTTTTTTCATTTTCTTTAAGTATTTTAATTTTAACCCTATTTATTTGGGCCCTCAAAAGGCATACAGGGTTTAGATCACATTATTTTCATAACTCATGACTTGTTAGAGAAAATGTTCTTAAAGCAGTAATAAACCTTAAAAAAAAAGTTTTTCCCCTGCAAGGTAATGTCATAATGTGCTAGTAAGCATCACATATTATTATGAAAGACTTGCCTGATAGCAAAGTCCTCCAGCAGCACACTGTCACCGCTGCAGAGGCTTCCATCTTTACCTGGTCTTCCTTCTGGGTTCCTGAGCCTTGAATGGTCAAAGCCGCAGTGTTGTCACTCCCGTGCATGCGTGCGGAAGCGAGGGCCGCGTCACACAGCTCTGAAGGAACAGCATGGGAATGTCATTCCTCCAGTGATGTCACTGCCTGCTGCTCACTAGAATATCTCCTAAATGGTGCATGTTATTAGATATTTCCAACCAGTCCATCCCCCACAGTTATTACCTTTTGTACCACTAGCCCCTCCCTCCTAGACTGTAAGCTCCAAGGAGTAGGGCCCTCCTATTCCTCTTGTATTGAACTGTATTGTTGCTGTATTGTCTCCCTTTATATTGTAAAGTGCTGAGCAAACTGTTGGCGCTATATAAATCCTGTATAATAATAATAATAATAATAATATTTAATTTACCTACAGATAAGCTTTATTATAGGCTTACCTGTAAGTAAAAGTATTAAAAATGAGTTTGCTACCACTTTAAAGCAGTCTACAGCCACCAGCTCATTAGATAATATGCACTATCATATATTAATATGAAACTCATGGAAAACATCTCTTAACAGCTGAAAACAAAGCTTTTTCAGGGCACCAATAAATCATACCTTTTAACATGAAATAGACATTGTGTGCTTGGCAAGAACAGATGAGCAGGGCCTTTGCCAAAACAATATTCTCTTTGCGCTCTGACATGCATTAGATAAGTCAGACGCATTGGACAGTTCAAAACATATTTTGTGTGTTCATTGTGTTTAAAGTCCTGTTATGTAACCTGAAGAGTAATAATGATATCCTGTTAGTTCATCTCACTGTTCTGTTAACCCATTGTTCCCTAGTCCACCATTCAAATCACCACGGCTGTAAAACTGTCTGGACCATCTTTAGCTTCTCTTCCTTTCCCCCAACAGGTGTTTCCTTTGTTTTACCTGTGACCTCATGGAAAGTCACATGGTTGGGTTACAAGCTGTTCCCGACATTGCATTCCCAGAAAAGAAAGAAAATCTAATTTGGCCCGGATTCATCACCTTCCCTTTCCTTTTTCACCAATGCTGCCAGTTCATTCATTTGGAAGGGACATATCAAGATGGTTTATCTTCATAAAAATGGAAGTCAACAACAAAATGGAACCTATAGTTTCCACACCTTTACTCTGGCCAAATGAAATAATACACTTGTCTATTTCTTCATTGATGAAATATATTGTTGATTGCTCTTCAAGTAAGGGATGGCCTTTGTGGCATGCCAGTAATTTATTGGCCTGTATCTCCAAGGTGGCTATACTCAGTAAAATTATCAGGAATCTGTCTGTTTTTGCTGAAAATGCAGATCAAATGGACCCATGTAACTTTTCTCTACAATTTAGCCACCATTTGTATCGTGCCATTTCACTGTCTGGAAATCACAAACAAAGATTTCCCAGCACATTTACCAGCTAGACTGCAGAAAAACCCAAATTGACCTTGTCTAACAATTCACATCAAAACAGAGGTGCACACGTTTGCAAATATATACGTAAGCCCAGGGGCGGACTGACAACTTATGGGGCCCCCGGGAAATAGGGGATCATGGGGCCCCTGTGTCCTTGCCAAAACTCAAAAGAGCCTATGAAAAAGGTACCAGGGACATCTCATGGGGCCCCCTACTGATCCCAGGCCCTCGGGCAGTGCCCGAGTTTCCAAATGGTCAGTCCGCCCCTGCGTAAGCCTCATGGCCCACATCAAGATTTCTCTGTGTACTGTGGTCCTAACCCTATCATTTTCAGATTCTCCAAAGTTGGAGCACATATAACAGTAGATAGATTAAGAGCGTGTTTGCTTGGAGGGAGCCCACCACTCCTTAAAGGCACAGGGACGCGTGGGACGCTCAGCAAGAGTACAATGGCAGCTAAAGGCATCCTGTGCTTCCCTGCATCAAATTCAACCAACTGTGCAAAAAAGTGGCAATCACCCCAACCTATAACTAGCCTTCACAGTAAGGAGCGCATGCAAGGGCAACACACATCACAAACACACAATGATTTCCCAGCACGCTTACCAGCTAGCCTGGAAAAAAAAACCCCAAAGTGACCCTGTTTGGCAATTCATGTAAAAAACAGATATATACGTAAACTACAATGCTTACGTCAAGGCTTCTCTGTGTACTACGGTCCTAACTCTATAATTTTCAGAGTCTCCAAAGTTGGAATACATATAGCTGTCGATAAATTAAGGGTAGGTTTGCCTGGAGGGAACCCACCGCTCCTTAAAGGCACAGGAACGCATCCACTGTTTCCATTTAGGCATGGTCCACCCCCCACTTAGGCAGGCCATACATGATTCATTTTCTTTCATTCAACCAGTGAGTTGCATGGAAGAAAATGAATCAATTTCCCCATTTACCTTGCATCCCTCCCGTGGAGCTTCCCGCCATCAGAATACACTTATTAGCATTGCAGCAGAACTCCAACTAACACTTTATAGGCAGTTACAGCAGAAAGGTTTTTTTTCCTTTTGGAACAAAGATTTTAATTAAATAAATAAAAACTTACCAATGTAAGCACCCCTGTCAGTAGTAAGTTGTTCCACTCAACCATGTAAGTGCTACATCTGCAGAACAGCTTGTTCTGTTGAAAAGCAACACCAGATCACCAAGGGAAAATAAAGGAAAGAAAGCCATTAAAAAGAAAACAAATGCCGCCATGACATCTAAGAATTGGTAAGCTGTGATAAAATGCTTAAAACTGATTTACGGACTGTTACTGCTCGCATAGCGTCACAGATATACTGACTGTCCCCTCTTTGTTCAGCATTATTTTTGAGGCTGCTAATGTTGGGTCTAATACTGCTGGGAAAAGATATACAAGAAGCCTTGAATATACTGCACCCTTAACCTTCATCCCTGCTTTTTGTTCATGATCTTAAACAGGCCCCCCCCTAGACTGAGCCTGAGTTTGCTGGTGTGCTACTGGGACTGGATACAAGGTGGGCAGCCTCTGAATAGGTAAAGGGGACCCAATATGTTTCCAACGACCTTTCAGGGGTCATCACTACATAAGGAATACTAAACTTCAGCAGTAACAACATAGTGATGAAGTAAGATGCCACAGGGCAAGGTATGCTGCATACTCTATATTGTAAAGTGCTGAGCAAACTGTTGGCACTATATAAATCCTGTATAATAATAATAATAATACTGAGCAAAGAGCATCAATATACTCTAGTGCTGCCCAACTGCTACTCTATCTCCATATGTTCATACCACCTTTTCCCTCCCAATGTTGTTAACATTCAGTGGAAAAAGGGGGGGTGTTGCTACAAGGCTTTCCATAATCTAGTTTTATAGTTCTATAGCCTCACCAACAATTCCACCATTGAAATCATTTAATTCAACCCTACTGCTCCCACTGCATTTCAGGAGTATTGACTTCAATGAAGGTTCTTTTAGAAGCATCACATACTTGAAGTGAGGACAGGAACTCAGAAGGTCAGGGGGAAATCAGTTAAAAAGGAAGGTGCTCTAGCTGCCCTCTTAACATTTTTTAGTTTTGGATGGAGTGTGGAAGGATTAGAACCTCTGTTAGGTAGCTGTCTGTGTTTTCACTGGGTCTATTCAACCTCACTATTGGTCTGGAATACCACTGAAGGTGATGGTGACCCAACATTTTTGAGTTGTCCCAAGGCATTTAGTGAGAGGAAACTACCAATTGGAAAACCTGTTCTGGTGACAACTGTTTAAGAGGGGACCGCCTCTTTCTTTTGATAGCTCTTCTCATACATCCTCCTATGTCTCCAAGACAGGAAATTAAGGGATATCTCCCTGACCGTACATAGACAGAATCAGGAAGTATTGGCTTTAAATACATATAGCATAATCTAAAAGTCTGAGTTCCCATTTAAGACTCTTGAAATGCAAGAACTGCATAAGCATTGGGCAAGATATCTGAGAGGTAATTAGAAAAATCTTTTGTACTGCATATGTTGTTGAGAGCATGGCTGTCACAGGATGGGGTATTATAAAATTGTAATTTTATCAATTTTTGCAGAAAAAGCTTTGCTTTTCTAATCATAAGCATGTTGTAGTTTCTTCAGATGAAAGTGCTGGCGGCAGCATGAATGGTCACAGAAAGTTGCTAATCATCCCTTTTCCCTGCTTGTTGTTGTCTTTGAACAGATTGTAAAAAATGTTGCCTAAGTTCCTCTCCAACAAGGCCTTGGTTAAACGCTCCCAAGCCTGGCTGTGTAACACACCGGAACAGACAAGAATTGGCACGTTTGTAAGCAGACCATATCGGGATCTTGCTCTGACCCAGCGATTGGGCAAGACTGAGTCATCACCAGATGCTTCTTCTGACTGGGTGAGCGGGATGACACATTCAAGGACATTAGTCAAAATTGCAAGTAAACAATTTTAATTATCGACTTGCTAGCAAAAATAAAGCATCCCCTTGAAAGATACACTTATCAGACAATACTGGTGTTGCAAAGTATATTTACATTTTTCAGTGAAGGCTCAGACCTGTTTTACATTTTACTTTTTTATTGTAGAAACTAGGCTGACCTTAAAATAGATTCAGTTTATTATCAGAACTATTTTATTAAAAGAGAGTCCCGCATGAAATACAAAAACTATGTGTTAAAGTGCATCCAGAGCTCAAACAGGAGGGTAAACAAACTAGGGGTAAGCGTGACAGTGGCCAAAAGGAGTCCACAAATTTTTTAAGATGCTATTCCCAAGCTTGGTCCACAGGTCAACAGTGTTAGAGTGGTGACAATGAGGAGGGTTGGGGTGCTGGTGATGAAGAAGATGAAGAACAATGGTGCTGGTGGTGACAAACAATTGAAATTTTGGGGTGGCTTTTCACCCCTCTTTGATACAAGGATTAAATTGAGGGATCTACTGGCACCATCCCAGAGGAAAGAGAGAAGGAGAAGTGCCTCTAAGTGCAGCATACCACTTTATTAAGGTTGAAAGGTAGAAACACTCACATGGTTGAGGTTAATATAAGCATAAAAAACCCTAGCAGGTTGTAAAATCGGTCAGATGGGTGTACAGGGTGAAGAGCTGTCATCAGAATGGAGGATGGTGTAGTCAGCGTGCCGCTGGAGCAGCGTGGTGGCTGGAGGGGAACAGCTGAGGAGCCGGACGGTGTGCACGTCCTCCCTTCAGATCCGGGTGGAACGCAGCGGTGGCATGGCTGTGATGACGTCAGATACCCAGAATGCACTGCGACACATTTTGGAGCATGCGCTGGCCTGCGAAGGTGGAAGTGCGCTCCTTTATCAAGCAGGGGGAAGTGGAAGAACGATGTTGTATTTATACGGAAATGGAAGGCTACTTGACACTTCAATTAACCAATCAAATGGGTACACATGTGATTAAACAAGTGATTGAACCATTGTTGTAAGATGATAATTAGATTAGAATGTAAATGGATGGAAAGTCATGGAGAAAAACAGGGGGAAATTTACAAGAGAAGAAAAAAATGAGGGTAAAATTTTTGCGCTGATCATCCCCTTCAAACCACCCCAGAGGAAGCCCAAAACACATCACCTTGAGTAGGCAATGCAAAGACACTCTTTGCTGCATTTTCTGATGGTGGCTGGATCCACCACACTCTAGGCATAGCTGCAGGGGGGAAATCTAAGGTCATAGGCTGCCCACCCTTCTACAAAGTTGCTTTGGTTTACTGCTTGTTGCTGACACAGGCAAACCTGCCCTTTGTGAGCAGAATGTCACAGCATACTTGTATGGAACTGTTGTGTACACCAAAGCACCTCATCTTTATCCCCATTTGTCATAGCTGCCATTAAATTTAGTCAATTTCCTTTATTTAAAGAATTCTTAAATATGTTTTTTATTTATTGATAAATTTAGGGAGGGCCAACACCTATATTAGAATTTCTTTGCTGCCTGTGTCCTGCTAAGGAATAGCTGTATTTGTTAATGAGTTTTGTCACCGGGGAGAAAGTGATGGGAAACCTAACACAGTTTAATTGTCACCAGTACAGGAATATTGTCCTGTTTTTTTGTCTATAAAATTGTCTGTAACATTGTCTATTGGGCACACATATTCCAATGACAACTAAGAAGGGATTTATATCAATTTGCAGATATTTCCTTTAACAAATTTATGATCAGATCACCCCAAGATCTATTTAAACCAGGGGCGGACTGACCATTCGAGCACTCGGGCACTGCCCGAGGGCCCGGGGTCAGTAGGGGGCCGCATGGGATGCCCCTGGTACCTTTCATTGGCTTTTTCATAGGCTTTTTTTGGGTGTGGGCGAGGACACAGGGCCCCATGATCCCCTATTGCCCGAGGGCCCCATGAATTGTCAGTCCGCCCCTGATTTAAACCATTCTGCACTCTCCATGACCCTTGAACTACAGTATGGGCAGCAGGCTTGGAAGAACCACTAAGGCGGTTGTAGATTGGAATATATGTTTGTATAAGAGGGATTGGGCCACAGCTCAGTAAGTAAATTAAAAGAATTTGGGGAAAGCTGACACACTGCACATGTAGAGATTAGATTTAATTAGCTGATTACCAGCTATTGGGTAATCAACAACTTTGGTCCCTTTTTCTGTTATTATTGGTGGCTTTTGTATTCAATTTTATTCTGTAGTTGATTGAAGTTCAGCAGACACTTACTTTAGGCTGAAAAGATTCCCTTAAAAATTGGCTTTTTATTCACGGGTTGGTATTTGTGGGATTTCATTGATTTTGAGGGTAGGTTGTTTTATATTTAATGTTGATAGGGCCTTTTTTTTGGTGAAACGGCTTTTTGCTGAAATGCTTACCCTTAAAAAAGCAGTCTCTTATTTCTTTTTTTTTTTTTTTTTTTTTCCAAAAAGTTTTATTGAAGTAAGAAAGACAAAACAGATCATAGACAGATACGGATCGCAGTCCGTGCACAACTTCGTATATGTTCTCCCGTATCGCAGACGGGAATAGGACGTTAGAATAGATTTTAGAGCAACATGCATCCAATTCCCACAATAAAGCATATGCAAAAAGTATAACCATAGTAATAATAATTACCATCTGTAATGTTCGATAAATAAGGTATACAGTAGTCTCTATGTAGAGAGAGCTCAAGCAGCAAGACTATGAGGTGCAAGACAAACGAATTATCTCAAGGCACGTATGTCTGCTATAACCGTATCCAAAAATCGTGGGTTAATTTTCTAAAGTATTATCACACTCGTACATCTAGAAGTGTTCTGATCCTTGTAAATAATATTGCTATTTAGAATATGAGAAAAAGGGTAGCTAAAACGAGAAAGAAAAGAAAAGAAAGAGACTCGAGTGGAGATGGAAAAGGAGTATGGGAAGTAAAATCAGAGTGAGGAGGAGTGGGATAAGGAAGACATATAAATAGGGGGGGAGAAAAAAAAAAAAAAAAAAAAAAAAAAAAAAAAAAAAAAAAAAAAAGGGGGGGGGGGGGGGGGAGTTGGGGATTAGAATTAAATAAGTATAACTAAACCAATCACATCACATAGTATCGGCCTGGTTATAACAGATGCTGTCTTAAATTAAGGTTATAATCTCTTTAAAGTCCAGTAAAGGAATTATTCCTGGGGTGAAAGATCCAGAGGTTCTCCAGTTTACCAAATCTGCTCGCTCATTCCTTCATTAAGCCATGATAAGTCTCAGTAGATAGGAAGTGAGTCCAACATGCCCATGTCTTCCTGAATCGCTCGGGGTGTTCTTTCGCCACTGAGATCAGCTCCTCCATTTCCGCGATCTTATTGATCCTAAGAATCCACTCTCGCATGGTGGGAATATGGTCTGATCGCCAATGAACAGGAATACACTGTTTAGCCGCATTTATCATGTGTAAAGCAAGCGACTTACGATAGGTCTTCACAGGAAGAGAGGAATGATGGAGTAGACATTGTGCTGGGGTAAAGTCTAGGGCGTATGTAGTGACTTGTGCGATTATGTCCAAAACATTTCTCCAGAAGGGCTGCAGTTGCGGGCACTCCCACCATATATGCAAAAGAGTGCCTGCTGCCTGGCAACCTCTCCAGCATAAGTTAGGAACACTAGGATCAAATTTATGAAGCACAGATGGAACTCTGTACCACCTGGAAAATACTTTGTAGTTGCCTTCTTGTGTAGAAACACACATGGAACCTTTATGTATGTGATCATAAATCCGGTCCCAGTCCTCTGGAGAGAGTGGGATTTGTAGATCACGTTGCCAGGCTATACAAGCCCTCTGCAAATGAGAGGTATTGGAACTTTCCAAAAAAGAATATATCTTAGATATTACATGCCGCTGAGGGGAGTCCGTAAAGCAGAGCTTCTCAAATGCAGTAAGCGATCTTGACAAATCCTGTAAATGTGGGGAGTTACGCAAAAAGTGGTGTAATTGTCTATACATCCAAGGCGTTAGAGTGATGGAGGGCCACGCCCGAGTAATGTCTTCACTAGATAAGAGCTTAGAATCTTTGAAGAGTTGACGTACTGTCAGGTTATCATCACGGTTATACCCAGCGAGAAATGTTGGAGACATCCCTGGAACAAAGTCTGGATTCATTTTGATCGGAGTGAAAGGGCTCGGAGAGGAAGAAAGTTCTTTTTTCTGGAATAATTGTGAGCTACAGCGTAATGTGGGACCTATAAGTGGATGACTCCGAAACTCAGAAGGGACGTGGGAAGTTTTCAGCCATGGGGAGGTAGAAAGAGGTGTCTGAGAAAAATCAGCCTCCAAACCAACCCAGACCTTAGGAATGTGATTCGTGGTCCAGTCTACTAACCTGGCTAGGTGGCAAGCTCTGTAATAACGGTTAATATCTGGTAATCCAATACCTCCATTCTGCTTGGGCATAGTGAGTTGGGCATAGCTAATTCTTGGACGTTTATTATACCACAGAAAGGAGGAGCAGAGCGTTTTATACGATTGAAAGAACGAATTTGGCAATTGAATTGGTATTGTCTGTAGTAAATATAATATTCTGGGGAGCACGTTCATCTTAAGAATTGCTGCTCTACCAAACCACGAGAACCAAGGTTTGTTCCATGTCTGGAGGTCTTTGGAGATGTTACGTAAGAGGGGAAGAAAATTTTTTGTATACAGTTCTGTAAGATGGGATGGTAGTTGGATACCTAAGTAAGTGATAGCTTCACGTTGCCAGGTAAAGGGAAAATTTAGTGTCGCCTGTCTAATCACATCTGGAGTCAATGATATATTAAGCGCTTGGGATTTAGAAAAGTTGATTTTAAAATTAGCCAAATACTGAAATAATTTGAAATCTTGTAACAGATTAGGTATCGTGATATGTGGGTCAGTCAAGAAAAGTAACACGTCATCAGCAAAGGCTGCCACTTTATGCATTTTGCCATTGATCAAAATCCCCTTAATGTTATCATTATCTTTTATGCAGTTCAAGAAAGGTTCCAGAGTAAGAATGAATAAGAGTGGTGATAGTGGGCATCCCTGTCTAGTCCCATTGCTGATTGAAAAGGAATCCGAAAGGCAGCCATTCACTCGCACTCGTGCTGTGGGGGCATTATATAAAGACAGAATAAATGACAAAAAACGCAAAGGCAGTCCAATGCCAATCAGAACTGCCTCTAGGTAATCCCATGCTAGTCTGTCAAACGCCTTTTCGGCGTCTAACGAGAGAAAGAATCCAGATCGTTGATTTTGGGTTAACCAATGATGTATATTCACGGCCCTTATAGTGTTATCTCTGGCCTCTCTCCCTGGAACAAAGCCCACCTGGTCCGGTGATATGATGGAATCTATTACCTGTTGCAAACGGGTAGCCAGAATCTTGGCAAAAATCTTTAGATCAACATTCAACAGAGAGATCGGACGATAATTTGCAGGTGATGTATGGTCCTTATTCTCTTTGGGTATAACCGTGATGTGAGCCTCGGAAAGATGGCGCATAGACTGCCCTGGCGTGTCTAGTGAGTTGAAGGCCTGTAGAAATGGAAGCCCCAAGACGTCAAGAAAAGACTTGTAGTAAGAATTGGTAAAACCGTCAGGTCCTGGACTTTTACCCGGTTTCAATTGCGCAATAGCTTGTTGAAGTTCATGCGACGTCAGAGCTCCCTCTAAATCCTTCACTTGTGATCTAGATATCGATTTAGGAAGATATTGTTTAAGGAATTGCTGTATAATGGTCTTACGTGGCCTAGTATCACCGGTTGGTTTGGATGGTAGGGGTAAGTTATAAAGGTTAAAATAATACTCCTCAAATTCCTTCGCAATATCCGACGACAATTTCAGTGAGTTACCAAATTTAGAATGGAGCAGATATACGTGCCGAGCAGCTTTTTTAGATTGTAAAGCCCGGGCAAGAAATTTTCCACTCTTATTGCCATGTTCATAGAAAAGTTTTTGTTGTAGAGTAAAATTGCGTTTCGTTTTCTTTTCCACTAACTCGCGGAGTTGTTTACGTGCGTGCTCTAGCTCAGTAGCGCATCTCAAGGCCATTGATCGTTTATGAGAGCACTCAAGTGTACGAACTTTATGCAATAAAGAGTTGAACGATGCTAGAGCCTGACGTTTTCGTGTTGCTGAGATAGACATTAGAAGACCACGTATCACACATTTGTGTGCTTCCCACCGTATGAGAGGGGACGTTTCCATGGATGTGTTTTCCTGAAAATAGTTTTTCAGGGCATCACGGATCTGGGGGACAACCGATGCATCCGTAAGGAGAAATGGGTCCAGTCTCCATATTTTGGAAATACCTGGTGTATCCGGAAATTGCAAGGTTATCATAATTGGATGATGATCCGAAAGGATCTTTGGTTCGATCGAGGCAGACTTCAGGGTATATAGATCGTTTTGCGAGATGAAGAAATAGTCTATTCTAGAATAGCGGTCGTGAGGAGCAGAGTAAAATGTATAGTCTTTGCCCGATGGGTGAAGAGTACGCCAGGTATCATGTAGGAGAAGATCTTTCAGTTCAATTTTTATTTGTTTAAGTGCTTTGAATGGAATGGATGAGACCCCTGAGGAGGTATCTTCCAATGGATTCAGCGCTACATTAAAATCGCCACCAAAAATCAAGATACCTGATTGAAACGTAGCAAGTAACTTGGCGATTTTACGAAAAAAACATACCTGTGCTGTATTGGGACTGTAAATGTTGACTAAGGTAAGTGGTTTATTAAAGAGGGTGCCTTTGAGAAAAAGGAACCTCCCCTCAGGATCCTCGAGCGATTCAGTAAGTTCAAACGGGAGCGTTTTAGAGAATAAAATGGATACCCCTTTGGCCTTCACCTCCGCATTAGCTGAATGATATGCCGTGGGATAGTGAATATTTGAGAATCTAGGGACTTGGTCTGCCCGAAAATGAGTTTCTTGGATAAAGAGCACATCTGCATGAAGGCTTTTCATATAAGTGAGAAGTTGCGAACGTTTTTCAGGTATATTTAGGCCCCTCGCATTAAGAGAGGCCACGGAGAGTGTACGAGTCGACCGATTAGATACGTGGTTAGAAGTCATCATGTCATTTACCCAAAAGGGTTGCTTAAGGGCTATAAGTATACCAGATGAGTCTCACAGCAGCAGGGAGAGAAAAAAAAAAAAAAAAAAAAAAAAAAAAAAAAAAAAAAGGGGGGGGGGGGGGAAGGGAGGGGGGTATAGAGGGGGGTGGGTTAAGGGAGGACAGGGAAGGTGATGAGGAGGGGAAAGAGACTAGTATACAGAATAGAAAAAGGCTAGTAGAAAGTTTCAGAATGTTGGAGAAGAGGAGAAGTTATTACGGGAAAGAGTCAAGGAATGTGGCAAAGAAGAAGAGAAGTGTCAGGTGTATGTCATATAAACCCATATACATGTATTGAGCTATCTTCTTTCAATTTCCTGTAAAGACTAGAATCCAGAGGCAGAATAGTCCAGCTATTCTTTCTCATAATACAACTCCCAATACTTAGTTGTTAGCAATATGATAGCTGGGAGTCTGAAATTACAGTCGGAGAAGTGTCAAACCCAGAGACGGCCGAATTGGCAATGTTAAGTACAATCTGAAAGAGGCCAAACTCTCCTGAATAAAAAGGTGTAGAGGGGAAATAATCCAACATGAGGCGTCCTTGACACATATACGTAGGTGGGAAATAGCTAATTTGTATCGAGAGATGAGAGGTGTGTAACAGGGGGAGTATGCAGACTAGAAGTAAAAGAAGTAACAGCCTATTAAGCAAAATATTATAGGTAAGCACCTAGACCACATCAAGGCTCATAAACAAAGACGTGTAATGTTAGGTACGGTAGAGAGTGCATATCTAAGGAGAAGACCTGTACGTTATGGATATACAGTTGTGTCCAAAATTATTCAACCCCCACTGAAATTGAGTGTTTTGGCCAGTTTGACATTGCTTTTGATCATTCAGTCATCTTGCTTACATTTACATTAAAGAGGCACTTGTAGGTCAGACAAATATAACATAACAGTTATAATGAAATAACCACAAATGTCTTTTCTGTGCTCACAGCATTATCAGTTTTATTCAACCCCCAAGTGACATTCAATCTTAGTACTTAGTACAGCATCCTTTTACAGTTATAACAGCTTTTAAACGTGAAGCATAGCTTGACACAAGTGTCTTGCAGCGATCTACGGGTATCTTCGCCCATTCTTCATGGGCAAAGGCCTCCAGTTCAGTCACATTCTTAGGCTTGCGCACTGCAACTGCTTTCTTTAAGTCCCACCAGAGGTTCTCAATCGGATTTAAGTCTGGTGACTGCGATGGCCACTCCAAAATGTTCCAGCCTTTCCTCTGCAACCATGCTCTAGTGGACTTGGAGGTATGCTTGGGATCATTGTCCTGTTGAAAGGTCCAACGTCTCCCAAGCCTCAGGTGTGTGACGGACTGCATCACGTTTCCATCCAATATCTCCTGGTACTGAAGAGAATTCATGGTACCTTGCACACGCTGAAGCTTCCCTGTACCTGCAGAAGCAAAACAGCCCCAAAGCATGATTGACCCTCCACCATGCTTCACAGTAGGCAAGGTGTTCTTTTCATCATAGGCCTTGTTCTTCCTCCTCCAAACATAGCGTTGATCCATGGGCCCAAACAGTTCTAATTTTGTTTCATCAGTCCACAGAACACTATCCCACAACTTTTGTGGTTTGTCCACATGGCTTTTGGCATACTGCAGTCGACTCTTCTTATTCTTTGGAGACAGCAAGGGGGTACGCCTGGGAGTTCTGGCACGGAGGCCTTCATTACGCAGTGTGCGTCTTATTGTCTGGGCTGAAACTTCTGTACCCACATCTGACAAATCTTTTCTCAGTTCCTCAGCAGTCACACGGGGACTTCTCTCCACTCTACGCTTCAGGTAGCGCACAGCAGTCGAAGTCAGCATCTTCTTTCTGCCACGACCAGGTAGCGTTTCAACAGTGCCCTTTGCCTTGAATTTGCGAATGATGCTTCCTAAGGTGTCTCTTGGTATGTTTAACATCTTTGCAATCTTCTTATAGCCATTGCCCTTCCTGTGAAGAGAAATCACCTCTTCTCTTGTCTTCCTGGACCATTCTCTTGCCTTCACCATGTTTGTAACCACACCAGTAAATGTCTAGAAGGAGCTGAGTATCACAGTCATTTTAAAGCTGCCTAATTGGTGCTTATTATGCTTGATTGCTGCTCGGTGACATCCACAGGTGTTTTCAATACCTGATGGAAAGCACCTGTATGAACCTCTGTTCTTCAGAGTGGTAGTCTTTAAGGGGTTGAATAATTGTGGCAATGAAGAAACCACATAAGAACCATTTACTACTGTATTACATAAACAATTGATGTCATTTTAGTTGCATTTGGGTAGTTACAACGTCCTTGTAGGATTTGATTCTGAATACAATTCCAAATGTACACTATAGTCCCTAAACCCCTTTACAGCATTGGGGGTTGAATAATTTTGGACACAACTGTACATCAGAAAATTTTGGCCAGCTCCAGAAAATGGAAAGTTCAGTTACGTGAACCATAAATTTAAGTATTGATAAGTTATGTCATCAGTTAACCATAAAGTAATCTCTAAACTGTCTTAACCTGAAAGGTACATTAAACCGTGCCTATTAAGTAAATGAGTCACTTGAAAGTGGTCATCCTAGGCCATATGCATTTCAACTACTAATATTTACGTTACATGAAACAGTGCATAACAGTAGCAATAACATCACTTATGATTGTTCTAGGAAGTCGGTCACCGACCAAACATTGTCAGTCACCCTTTCCCAGATACAATGTAGATCTTAGTTCCAAACGAGGAAACTTGTTTAGTGCCTCACTCTCCACCACCCACGAAACATAGATAGGTTAGTAGAGGGGAAGAGTCCACGATCCGTGACCCAACACAAGCTCCCAGTCAAAACAGGTAACTGTGTAGGGCCAAGTTAGACCCGTCTACATAGTGAACTATAAACGAGAATATCAAATAGAACGATCCCAAATTTCAAATCTAAAACACCATCATAATCATAGCTAGATAGAGGGTATGTAACCTGTCAGAAACCACATTGGCAATTAAGGTATTCCAAATGCTATGTAGGGAGAGAACAATTTAGGAAGAGCGAAGGAATAGTGCGAGTATCAAACGAATACTTTGTCTACAGTGATCCAACTATAAGAGAAGGGTCAGGGGAAGGTTTGTATAATGGTACAAAAAAAAAAAAAAAAAAAAAAAAAAAATGGCATTGAGTCCTATGAATCAACCCCATTATATCATCTCTCAAGGCACAGCTGGAGCGAGAGACACAACATATTACGAGAATGATCTGCGTAAGCCAATATCCCCTGCCACCTTAAGGATAGGTAAAATAAATGTAAAGGCTAGTCCGGAAATCTCAATGCTCCCATAGAATCTGTTTCCAAGATCATGACAAGGAACATTGCGGAACCATGATCCTAAGAAACATAAAACCTAGGATCCCAGAGACTCCCCATCCAAGTGCACCATGTACCCCTACAATGGGACTTGGAGAGGAAGGCAACAATCCAAAAGAGGGCCTAGCCCATGTCCCCGGAACTCAAGCCTAACTTCACTCCTGTAACCGGCAGGGTTCGTAAGGAAATGTGGTAGACCCTTACCGACCAAGCAGATAATCGTTAACACCCCTAGGTGCACAATCAAGGCCACCAGAAAACTTATCCCCACCTCGTTCTTTTTTATCACACAATAGGATACCTTAGCTGATATATGCCAACAAAACCAACATTTACCACAGATAGACAGCATACATATAAAAGTTGACAATGTGATGCGATACACATACCCTTAAGTCCAGGCTTCAGAAGTATGAATGATGTCAAATAAAGCGTATAATGGAACCTTGGCTAAAATCAACAGAAATGAGAAAGAAAGAGAAAACAACTAAAAAAAAAACAACAAGTCTTTCTTTTCTCCTTTTTCTTTCCCCTAAACGCATACGATCCACCAGTAGAGCAGCTTCAGGGTACGGGGGAGTGTTTACTCAGAAGCATTGAGAAGTGATAACAAGGAGAAGTCATTCATGACGTGCCTTGCGGTGCGCAGGTGAAGATGGTAGACTGTCGCCGGTAATGAGCCTTCTACATACCGGAGAAGTTGAGGTTTGGTGAGATGATTTGCGTCGTCTGTCTCCGGTAGAGAGGCCATTAGACTGTGCCTCCATGGGGCCTTCATCTAGTTGCACTTGTCGAATAGGGTCATTGGACCAATTAGGTATGACCGGTAGTGGGATATTCATGGTTTCACAGAATGGTGCAAGATCTTCCGGAAATCTCATGAGAGCAGATCTCCCTAAATGTGTTGCAGAGAGGCCAAACGGGAACTTCCAACGGTAGGCAATACCTTTAGAGCGAAGTATATCTAGAAGCGGGCGCAGGTCTTTCCTGCGTTGCAGGGTGAGATGGGAGAGATCTTGAAACAATTTGATTTCAACGTCTTGGTAGAGCAAGCGTTGTTTGTCTCGAGCTCTGCGTAAAATATCCTCTTTAAGGCGGAAGTCGACGAGACAGCAAACTATATCTCTCGGTGGGTCAGAATCCCTGCCTTTAGGCCGCAAAGCCCTGTGTAGGCGCTCGAACTCAATTGGAGATTCATGCGGCCTTTCTAAAAGATCATTAAAGATAGATAAAATAGCTTGGGTTACTTGGCTAGGCTCGATTGCTTCAGGCACACCGCGCACTCTTAAGTTATGTCGTCTACCCCTATTGTCCAGGTCTTCAATGTGACGATCGAGCTCCCTTAAGTGCGAGGTGTGCGAGTCAACCTGCGTGCGCATATCATGAAAAGCAAGACCTTGCATATGAACTGTGTCTTCTACTGCGTCCAGTCTGTGAGCCACTGCCTGCATGTCGATATGTAACTCAGCTATCGCCGCCGAAAGGGTCCCTTTAATATCTGATGCAATCGCTTTCAAATCCCCCATGGTGAGAGGGGGAGGATCAGAGCGTCCAGGTGCAGTAGCTGTTGACAAGCTCATTGGCTGCGAGGGAATTTCTTTTGCAGGCGAATGTAGTGGGGAGGCAAGGGTGGAAGAATCTGTTTGATCCGGAGTGAGAGAACGGAATAATTCCGGGATGCCTCGATTAGCAGGACCACCTGTACGGCGTGGGGATCTGGAGCGAGGAGCGTTAGCTTTCCTGTCTGCTTTCCCCATTTTAGCAGCGATTCCTTGTCATGTACGCGTAGCCCCACCTACGTGTGTCAAGGCTCAGGGTATTAAGTTGCCATTTTCTTTGGGGTCATGCTGGAACCCCCAAAACAGGAAAATGAAGATGTGGGTAGGTAGATGCAAACACGCCCTAATTCGCACTGAAAACCTCCACGGGCTGGGGAGGATAGGCAAAGCAGGAGAGACACTGAAAATTGCTGTGTGGATATAGTGATTATCACTGTCGTCTCTCTATATGAATCTACAGGGGAAGAATCTTCAGTAGGCCTAACCTCAGCACAGCTCCCTGCTGTGTGGGCTATAGCAAGGCCTCTACCATGTGCCGGTGGTCCCTGGGTTTGTGTGGGGGCTGCCCCGATGGGCCCTGGACTAGTGACAGAAGACTTTGGGAGGAGGTATAGGTGCCTGGGTAGTGCGCTGACCGTGATTGGGATCACCTTCAATCTGTGCTCTGGTGGTGAAGGATCTGTGCTCACTGGGCCGCACTAGGCCTCACCACCCCTGTGTCACTGATGGGGGGGAGGGAGGAAGATGATGATGCCCCTCCGGCGCGGATCGCCAGAACCAGAGGGGAGACAAGTAAGCTGCTCCCTGCACGCGCGGAAGGGGGGGTGACCAGCCGTCCCCCTTCCCGCTCCCGACTCACCACCACCAGCTGATCCGAAGGAGGATGCCGCGGCTGCACCTAGCCGCAGCAGGCCGCACCGGGTCGTCACCGCAGGACGGCGCCCGAAGCGCTCAAGACTCCTCAACCGCACTGCAGCAGGGACGGGTGAGTAACCCGCTCGCCCCCGCCCTCCTATACGACCTGGATGCCTGATGATGGAGAGGAATCCCGCCGGAGCTCCCTGTCATGCGACTCGTCCGGTCGCCATCTTGGACACGCCCCCCTTATTTCTTAATGAGGGTTTAATAGAAATTGGCCAGCAGCAGGACAATTTTGCTTCAGCAAGAACAGGGACGGCCACATTAAACTATTGGCCATTTCTATCTGTCACCTCAAAGTGGTCTATTTCCATTTGATTAAAAAGAATGTGTCTCTACTAAAGCTACCTGAAAAAAAACCTTTTCTCAAACTGAAATTCATCTTGGGTAGATTATGGAATTACTGATGTATGTAAGCCAAGCAAATTGTAAAAGAAAAAAAAACATGAAAATTGTACTGTTTCATACAGCTTTAAAGCATCTGCAAGGCATCCCCAAGCATGTTATTTGAAGGATTGTGTATTTTCAATGTTGCCCTCAAAGCCATAAAAAAACTCCCTTTACTGTATTTTCTAAAATTGATTTTGCGTTTCCTATACCTTTTATTTGACAGTAGTTTGCTTTTTAGCCCTAAAATGGGCAGGACTAACCCCCATTTATTCATTTGGAATCGTCTTTATATTTGTGTTTGCTGAATTTCAAACAAGATTTGCTGATTCCTTTGAGGATCGAACCTAGGCAGATTTGTCTAGCACTATCACTTGCCACCCTGACCATAGGAAATTAGAAGTTACAAAGAAAACTAGGTGTGGCTTGCAGTCTTGAAGCAGAAATCTGAGCAAAACGTGTTTTGGACCATGCAGTGCGCTGTGTGCACACAGTCATCTGCTCATTTTTGTCTAGAGGTCATAAAAGCAAAGATATACACTGCTCCAAAAAATGAAAGGAACACTTTGAAAATGCATCAGATCTTAATGGGGAAAAATATCATGCCGGATATCTATACTGAAATGGACTGGGTAATGTGTTAGCAACGTAAGGATGCCCCATTGTTTGATGATGGAAATGAAAATTAGCAACCTACAGGGGACTGAATTCAAAGACAACCTGAAAATCAAAGTGAAAAAATGATGCAATAGGCTTGTCCATTTTGCTGAAATTTTGTTGCAGCAACTCAGAATGGTCCTCAGTAGTTTGTATGGCCCCCATGTGCTTGTATGCATGCCTGACAACTTCAGGGCATGCTCCTAATGAGACAACATATGATGTCCTGGGGTATTTCCTCCCAGATCTGGACCAGGTCATCATTGAGCTCCCGGACAGTCTGAGGTGCAACCTGGTGGCGTCGGATGGACCGAAACATGATACCCCAGAGGTGTTCTATTGGATTCAGGTCCGGCAAGCATGGGAGCCATTCAATGGTATCAATTCCTTCATCCTCCAGGAACTGCCTACATACTCTCGCCACATGAGGCCGGGCACTGTCGTGTACCAGGAGGAACCCAGGACCCGCTGCACTGGTGTAGGGTCTGACAATGGCTCCAAGGATTTCATCCCGATACCTAATGGCAGTCAGGGTGCCATTGTCTAGCCTGTAGAGGTCTGTGGGTCCCTCCATGGATATGTCTTCCCAAACCATCACTGATCCACCACCAAAACGGTCATGCATAACATTATCCACGACTTCTCCAGACCCTTTCGTGTGTCACAGGTGTTGGGGTGAAGCTGCTCTCTTCTGTGAAAAGCACAGGGCGCCTGTGGCGGACCTGCCAATTTTGGTGTTCAATGGCAAATGCCAATTAAGCTCTATGGTGCTGGGAAGTGAGCACAGGGCCCACTAGAGGACATCGGGCACTCAGGCCACCTTCATGAAAACTGTTTCTGATTGTTTGGTCAGACACATTCACAACAGTGGCCTGCTGGAGGTCATTTTGTAGGGCACTGGAAGTGCTCATCCTGTTCCTCCTTGCACAAAGGAGCAGATACTGGTCCTGCTAATGGATTAAAGACCTTGTATGGCCCTGTCGAGCTCTCCTAGAGTAACTGCCTGTCTCCTGGAATATCCTCCATGCTCTTGAGACTGTGCTGGGAGACACAGCAAACCTTCTGGCAATGGCCCGTATTGATGTGCCATCCTGGAGTTGGACTGCCTGTGCAACCTCTGTAGGGTCCAGGTATCGCCTCATGCTACCAATAGTGACACTGACCCTAGCCAAATGCAAAACTAGTGAAAAACAGTCAGAAAAGATGAGTAGAGAAAAAATGTCAGTGGCCTCCACCTGTAAAACCATTCATGTTTTGGGGGGTCGTCTCATTGTTGCCCATCTAGTGCACCTGTTGTTAATTGCATTAGCACCAAAGCAGCTGAAACTGATTAACAACCCCCTCTGCTAATTAAGTGACCAGATCTATATCCCAGGAGTTTAAGTGATGTGATGCTATATTCTATACTTTTTTTGAGCAGTGTACTTACCGAATCCACTGATCCTCAGAGCGCAAGACCGGTCCCTGCCGTTTCTTCCCCCCTGCATGCTAGTGGTCTTTTGAATGGATTGTTCCTGACGTCATTACACCCATAGTCCGGCTCCGAGTGTGAGGATGGCAGGAACAGTCGCTGGACGTGGGAGAGCACAGTTTTCTGGAGGATTAGAAGATGGGGTAAGTATAGCTTTTCCACTAAACCCCTGGACAAAACAAGCAGTTTTCCCATGCAATGTGGGCACAGCCCCACTACATTGGAAAATCAAAAATTTTACATGGAGTTCTGCTTTAAGTTACTACCTAAAGTGTATAAAAAATGAGCAAGTATGGGATCTCTATAATGGGATGGTAGAGATCCTGCTGATTAATAAATACTTCTGACTGCAGCCTGGCTCAGTAGATGGTATTTATCCTATTTTTTCATATTATCTATTACTCTATTTCTTGAACAATGCATGTTTATGCTTAATGTTTATAAAGGGCATTAAAAATCAATATGTGCCATCTGTTAAATAGACAGTAAAGGTATAAAAGGGGCTGCACAGTGGCTAAATGGTTAGCACTTCCACCTGGCAGTACTAGGGTCATTGGTTCAAATCCCAACCACGGCACCACCTTCCTGGAGTTTGCATGTTCGCCCTGTGCATACGTTGGTTTCCTCAGGGTACTCCAGTTTCCTCCCACACTCCAGAGACATGCTGGTAGGTTAATTGGATCCTGTCTAAACTGGCCCTAGTATGTGGATGTATGAATGTGAGTTAGGGACCTTAGATAGTGCAACATTACGATTGTTTATCTACAGGTTGTGTAAGCTCTGACTCAAACCATCTCAGAGATCTGTAAACTTATAATACTACAACTGAGCAAAAAAGGTCTCCTGCATTCAAGATCTAAGGCAGAATGGTATCCTAAACAAAAGGTCATAAATATAAGTCACCTCTGTTTCCTAAAAAAATTACAAAAGTTTCAGCACTCTTTCATGACCTATGACATGGCACACCAGCCATATAAAACACTATATCCGCTGAAATGAACAAGAGTGTGCAAACCCCATATTATGTTAATACCAGCCCATAAGGTCTTCAGTGACAAGTATGTAGTTACAGAAGCGGGTCAATATTAAATGCTTCTGCTCTCCTTTTTCCCTTTCCTTTCCATTCCTACCTTTTTCTAGGTAGCTATGATGTGGCTCATTGTAGTTTGTCCCAGAAACTCCCACATGCTGCATTGGACCTCACTAATCTAGAAATTCTAGGATCAAAGCTTCTTCTAAGAATGGTCCACTTTTGCCGTATCACCAGATAATGAAGTTTATCTAGACAAAGTGCCATCTCCCGAAATCAATCAGCTTCCATGTTTAATTGTCATAGCCAGGGGCGGACTGACAACTCATGGGGCCCCCGGGCAATAGGGGTTCATGGGGCCCCTGTGTCCTTGCACAAACTCAAAAAAGTCTATGAAAAAGGTACCAGGTGCATCTCTTGGTGCCCCCTACTGACCCCGGGCCCTCAGGCAGTGCCTGAGTTTCCAAACGGTCAGTTCGCCCCTGGTCATAGCTTAATTAAACAAGCTGACGTTAGAAGCTGGCCATGCATAGCTGCACTGGATTCTGAATGCACCAGTGTTAGTAAATCTCCCCCCTTATATAAGAGCACTACCAACTAGAATGGCTGTTGTACCTATGTCTGCATAAACAACATGCTAACAGAAAATTACTTAAAAGAACATAAAGCAGTAAAACTCAAGGAGAGGTCAAGGATTCCCAATGCTGAGATTTATAGACTTATACTGGACTGAGCTAAGAGGCATTAACGAGCAGTGTTTGGCATGCTATGGCTGATGAGTTTTTGAACCAAGGAGCTTTCAAGTGAGGACTGAGTTTTGGCCTCACTGCAAAGTAATATACTTTATAAGAGATTAGATGAAATCAGATGCTAAGTCTATGAAAAGAACATGCATAGCAGGACCAGAGCCAGGTCACAAACGCCCTCTCTTCTCTTGTGAGCATCCTTCACGTACAGGGTTATTTGTATCTCAGCAGTAATTAAAAACATGAGTTGCTTGACCTGGGAAGTTACCGTAAGCATCCAATACCTGTGACCACAATAAAAATTACCCATAAATTTCAACCCAACAAAGAAACATGTCTGTGAATTGCCTGAACTTACTGTGCATCCTTCACAATGCATTGTTAGGAGTCCAAAGCTCCTTGTCTTACAAATGTATTATATTCATGTGCATATTTACCAGCCTAGAATATAGAAATGAAAGGATATGTTTAGAATGCATTATCTTGTTTGTTTTCTCTTGAAAACGGTGACATTTATTGGTAGTTCTATGAATCATATTGCAGAGACTTACTAGTAAGCTTCAGAAAATATATCCATTTTGCTTTTCCTTACATTATTGTTAATTTGACGCATATTAATCATTCCCATACTCTTTTACAGGAGCAGTGCTGAGCATTTTATTTTAAAGCTAAACTCCAGCAAAAAATAACATGATAAAGCTAAATGGCCTGTTACAGGATAAAACAATAAAACTAGCTTTTGCCGCAATATTCACTTTTCATTCCAGAGATTTCCCCTGCAGTACTTTTTCCAGACACTAGATGCCCTTAGTGTGATGGTCAGCATCATTCAGCCTCAGAGCCCAGGTCATCCTGAACCTGCCCCAGCCTGTAACTGTGCAATGAGGAGAAGAAGCACAGTCATGGGTTCATCTCTCCGTCACTCTGCTTTCTCTTCCTATCAGCATGCTTCTTGTCAGTACGTGAGCTGATTGGAACCTTGTGCTACTTCTTGCTTACACTCCAGTCCTGTTGTGAGGAGACTACAAGAGGCTGATCCTAAGTCATATTCAGGTACTTATACTGTTTGAATTTAAAGGTAACTTTAATGATTTATTATCTATTACAGAGCTGCATTAATTTGTGTCTTTTATTTATGCCTTGAGCTCAGTTTTAATAAATATATATATATTTTTTTTTTCTGTTTTTACAAAAAACAATAAAACCAATACGTGTCATAGAAGCTGGTATCTCAAATGTTGAAGAGTTGGCATGTATATTTTATCACATAGATACAAGCCCAGCTCCAGATCAGTAGCAATTGAATGTACATATTATGGGGTTGATTTACGAAAGGCCAATAGACTGTGCACAGTGCAAGGGCATTTGCTCCAGAGCTTAGTAAATGAAGGAAAGCTCTACTGATTTCTATCATCCGATCATGTGCATACAAAAATGTTGTTTTTATATTATTATTATTATTATCTTCCTTGCGTGTGATTGGGTATTCTTTGTAAATTGAAGCTTTACCTCATTTACTAAACCTTGGAGCAAGTGTTCTTGCAGAGTGCATCTGCATCTGCAAATTCCAGCATTTATTTACCTTTAGTAAATCCACCCCTGTATGAGCTTTTCTCATGTAGTGTATATTACCCCATTTCATACTCCTGATATGTTTCTATTATACCATGTACTCATATGAAAAAATATCCTGTTCTCTTTGCATTGCTTCCTTTGCATGAAATACCTTGATCTTGCCAGTCAGCCTGGTTTCCTTTTTCAAACTGACCATGCTAGGCCCAGTGCCTGGTTCTCAGCTGCATACAGGGCTTAGAGAAATGTGGGTGGAGACAGCAGGGGGTGTGTCAGCAGGATTCAGAGAATCAGCAGTACACTGATCTTCCAGCAAATAGCTGTGCAGGGGGACATCCATATGCATATCCACCCCAGTGTGGTCAATTTACTTCTTACATTCTACTTTGGAGCACAGGCTGCCTGTAATCCAATGGTCAGACATGTGCTGACGTGTCCCCCTGCACAGCTATTTTCTGGAAGATCAGTGTACTGCTGCTTCTCTGCCTCCTGCTGGCACACCCCCTGCAGTCTCCACCCACATTTCTCCAAGCCCCGTATGCAGCTGAGAACAGGGGTCATGTGATCACTCTTAAAAATAAAATAAACCTCAAAGTGTGGGTTGATGTCAGCAAGGCCAGAAACTAGATGCTCACTAGCCCTCCAGCTGTAGATGTACCAGCCTTGTGTATGAGTTATATTTTTGAGAAAGAGAGACTAATTAAGGAATTCTGGCTATCAGCTAAGGTGTGAAATAGAGGATGTTGCCCCATCCAAAGCTCTACAAAGCCTCTGGGCTCCAGGACAGACCTAAAAAAAAAGTTTGTTTTCTCCATACCCAGAGTCCCTCCCCATGTAGCAATCTAGGTGATATACAGTGGGGATAGAAAGTTTGGGCACCCCAGCTAAAAATTTGTATTAATGTGCATAAAGAAGCCAAGGAAAGATGGAAAAATCTCCAAAAGGCATCAAATTACAGATTAGACATTCTTATAATATGTCAACAAAAGTTAGATTTTATTTCCATCATTTACACTTTCAAAATAACAGAAAACAAAAAAATGGCATCTGCAAAAGTTTGGGCACCCTGCAGAGTTAATATCTTGTACTGCCCCCTTTGGCAAGTATCACAGCTTGTAAACGCTTTTTGTAGCCAGCCAAGAGTCTTTCAATTCTTGTTTGAGGTATCTTTGCCCATTCTTCCTTACAAAAGTCTTCCAGTTCTTTGAGATTTCTGGGCTGTCTGTCATGCACTGCTCTTTTAAGGTCTATCCATAGATTTTCAATTATGTTGAGGTTAGGAGATTGTGAAGGCCATGGCAAAACCTTCAGTTTACGCCTCTTGATGTAATCCCCCGTGGATTTCGAGGTGTGTTTAGGATCATTATCCATTTGTAGAAGCCATCCTCTCTTTAACTTCAGCTTTTTCACAGATGGCATCAAGTTACCATCCAAAAGTTGCTGAAATTTTATTGAATCTATTTTTCCTTCTACTCGTGAGATGTTCCCTGTGCCACTGGCTGCAACACAACCCCAAAGCATGATTGATCCAACCCCATGCTTAACAGTTGGACAGAGGTTCTTTTCATTCAATTCTGTGCCCCTTCTTCTCCAAACGTACCTTTGCTCATTCCGGCCAAAAAGTTCAATTTTAACCTCATCGGTCCACAGAACTTGTTTCCAAAATGCATCAGGTTGGTTTATATTTGCAAACTTTCATTTGCAAAGTTCAAACAATGATTTTTGTGGTGAGGACGTAGAAGAGGTTTTCTTCTGATGACTCTTCCATGAAGACCATATTTGTACAAGTATCTCTTTATAGTGGAATAGTGTACCACAACTCCAGTGTCTGCCAGATCTTTCTGGAGGGATCGTGCAGTCAAACGTGGGTTTTGAATTGTTTTTCTCACAATCCTGCGAGCTGTTCTGTCTGATATTTTTCTTGGTCTTCCAGATCTTGCTTTAACTTCCACTGTTCCTGATGACTGCCATTTCTTAATTACATTTCGAACAGAGGATATTGACATCTGAAAACGCTTTGCTATCTTCTTATAGCCTTCTCCAGCTTTGTGAGCATCAACTATTTTCAGTTTCAGTTTTCTAGACAACTGCTTAGAAGAACCCATGGTGCTGATTGTTGGGGCAAGGTCAGATGAGTCTGGGCATTTAAAACCTTTGAGATTGACATAACCTGGTCTTCCCAGACGATGATTGAGAACAATCCATGACACTGGCAGGTTTCAGCTTTGCAAAGGGGGCAGTGCATGCTATAAATTCTGCAGGGTGCCCAAACTTTTGCAGACGCCATTTTTTTGTTTTCTGTTATTTTGAAAGTGTAAATGATGGAAATAAAATCTAACTTTTGTTGACATATTATAAGAATGTCTAATCTGTAATTTGATGCCTTTTTGAGATTTTTCCATCTTTCCTTGGCTTCTTTATGCACATTAATACAAATTTTTAGCTGGGGTGCCCAAACTTTCGATCCCCCTGTATATATACACACACACACCATCCACCATTTTACCAGCCAGTGTCTTACAGGTAATATTAGGATTGTGTAAATCTGCTAAAATATATGATTATGTGTATATAAATAAAAATAAGGTGAAGTTGTTGCTGACAAAACTAAAGGGAAATTATTTATATACAATCTTTGTTTTACAAATACACATAATACAGGATACACGTAGGATTTAAAGATCATTATGAGTTTACTAAGAGATAACGGAACAGAAATTGTTTGACTTCAGACTACTTTTTCTGATGGAAATTTTAAATGGTATATCTTTATGAATAGGTTCTGCAATAAATGTGGCTGGTTTCATTTTGAAGCCATTTGAAACAGATTTCTTTTAATTGCAGATGTTCAACAGTTTTACAGAATCCAATTTTGGGAAAGGCTTCAGTGTGTGGAACATTGCCAAATTAGCTTCTAAAAGAATATTCATTCAAACAAATTGATTATTAAATAACCAACTAATACCAAAGCTTGGTTATAACATGTACATTTAAGGTTAAGAAAAATTGTGTGTGTGTGTGTGTGGGGGGGACCACAAGTTTAATCACATAAAATAAAAGTTACCCAATGTAAAACATACAGGGAGGAATTTAAAAAAGTATCAAAGTAAGTAGTAAAGTAGTAGTTAGGAAAGTAAAATTCAAGTACAAGTTGTAGACAGGTACATGAATTTGCTGCACCTGCACTACTTTTAGAACACAGGTGAGACACTTTCGCAAAACTTGTGTTTCAGTCTTTTTGAATGCCAGGGACAGAAAGTAAAACATCCAGCTTCTGTAACTCAAATCTCATCAATACGTTACACAGATTCTGGCCAATGAGAAGTGGGCCATGTAACCAGAGAAAACTGGGATCTTTAAGCAGCCCATTATGATATTACAGGCCAACACTCTAGACGCTTAAAACATAACATACTACTATACAATAAGGGAAAGAAAGAAGTAAATGTTTCACTACCAAAACTGGAAAAATGGGTGATCATGAAAACTCTGTTGTGCCAGAGAGTGGCTCTCAGGAGGGTGGCTAGACCAGGGGCGGACTGGGCAATAGGGGATCATGGGACCCCTGTGTCCTTGCCCAAACTCAAAAAAGCCTATGAAAAAGGTACCAGGGGCATCTCATGGGGCCCCCTACTGACCCTGGGCCCTCGGGCAGTGCCTGAGTTTCCAAATGGTCAGTCCACCCCTGGGCTAGACTATGAAAAATGTGCCCACCTCTACTGTAAACAGCATGGTGGCAACTTAACTCCTTTCCAGGCACGTATCCTTGCTGTCAAAGGCTCAGTTAGGGACCAAACATTCAAATGATGTAAATGCCAGCGCAGCACTTTTCATCCAATGCCATCTGTAACAAATGTGTAATGGGATCAGCCCAAATAAAAGTGATATTTCAGTTTTTGTGTAGAAACTGGAGAGTTAAACTAGACAATGATTTCTTGTATCCCTGGGAGCTCTGATGGTGAGAGGCCATTGTATTGTAGGTTCATAAAGATTTTCTGGCCATAGCAAAAGGGTTCTACTCTCCTTTGTGGATTTTCTTGGATATTAATTAAAGGCACCCTGTCAGTTGAGAAAAGAATTTAAAAAAATACTTTCTTGGAAAAGAAGAACTCTCTAATGGACTGTGAGACCCAAATTCACCATTTAAGAGCCTTGGAAACTAAAGAATCTTCAACGTGCGACAAATGTGTCGGATGTCTTTGTCCCCCAGCTGCACACTGTGGTTCTTTCCACTGGCCTCTAAATCACTACTGTTTCCTGTAGTGACATAGGAGATGGTGGATGGAACCACATCAAGCAGTGGGACACAAAGGCATCTGACACATACAGTAGTAATGAATGCTGAAGATTCTGCCAGAGGCCATAGCTTTTGAAGACAATGAAGTTCAGACACATTGCCCCCTGGAGAGGCAAGTATTAAAAGTATTTTTTTTCTAGGAGGATTTTTTAGATTTTTTTTTTATGTCAAGTGACAGAGTTGCTTTAAAGTGTACTGTGGAGTTGATAGGTTCACTTTAAAGAGATCAACATACTCTGCACTGCAATCCTTTAGTGAAGTGGGTAGTTTGTGTAAACCTCCCCTACCAGGGGCGGACTGACAACTCATGGGGCCCCCGGGCAAAAGGGGATCATGGGGCCCCTGTGTCCTTGCCCAAACTCTAAAAAGCCTATGAAAAAGGTCCCAGGGGCATCTCATGGGGCCCCCTACTGGCCCCAGGCCCTCGGGCAGCACCCGAGTTTCCAAATGGTCAGTCTGCCCCTGTCCCCTACCCGAAAGCAGGACATCCACTAGAGCACATTTAAAATGCCTTCAATGTTCTTTTAATAACCAGGAAATAACAAGTCGCCGTGTCCTTATATAATCACTCTTCACTGAATTACTTGTTTGTGTTTAATAATAAGCAGATAGAATCACTTCTAGCGCCTGTTCCATGAACTGAAGTCAGAGCGAAACAAAGGCTATATTAGAGAGAATGATGTGGTCATCTCAGTGCACGTTGGTTTGGATGGCTATGTGTGGTTTTTCTGTAGAAGGTCTTGCATCAATAGATTTTTTGTTGTCTGTTCAAACCCTCACGGGGTTACATGAGGACTGATTCAACTCAATGGCCTTGCCCTCTGCCATTGTGTTTTAATATAGGTTTATAATCTCAGAGTTATATTCTGCCTCCCTGCAATTATTCATAACTCCTTAGTATTTCTATAGGCTTTTTTTTATAGCCCTCTACATACTGTCCTTTGTCCAGACTGACAAGTGGGGCATTGTTAAGGCTAGATGTATGAGGTGAACACAATGCCTTTACTTCAGTTAGAAAAAAACTGGTAGGAAGTGGCTATTCTCAAGCTTGCATCATATTGACTGATGTGTGTTTTTCCATATTGTGCCATAAGGTACTCAGATATGTTACCCCATGAAGAACTGTATAATTTAATTTTAAAGTAATGTCACGCCATCATTAATCGTGACTTACCGTTTATGTAATAAAAACACAAATATCCCTGTTAGGAATTAATTAAAAATTAAATAGTAAAGTATGCCGTATGTATTTTTTTTAGTTTTGGATTGGGTAGATAGGGATAAAAATATCTTTTAGGTATTTACTGTTTTCTGGATCCCCACTACGGAGATTCATCACCTCTATTCATCATACTCACTACTGTCGACAGGCCTGAAAGTGAGGACAAAGCCAAACATCTCAGTTGTCACCAGAACAGGAATAATATTATTATCATTATTATACAGTGTTTATATAGCGCCAAAAAGTTTGCTCAGCGCTGTACAATATAGTTGGGGACAGGACATGAGACAATACAGTAACAAAACAATATACGAGAGGTTCGAGGGCCCTGCTCTTTCGAGCTTACAATCTAATATAAAAATATTCCAATGGGGACACTTTGTCCATGACAACTATCTAAGAAGGATAGTGAAATTCCTTGCATACATACCAAGTGGACATAGGTGGGTATTAAAAACACCACACCCACAAAAATATTTACACAAATAAAGAAAGCAAAAAAACAGGGCTTTTAAGGTGCTAGTATTGTCAGGAATAGTCAACCCCAATATAAATTCATAATAAGTTTGTTATAACAAAAAAGCCATTAAAAGCATATAAAACAATTGTGTCACATATGCCATACAATCACAAAACACCTTTTGACATCCTCCAAGGTATATACATGAAATAGGACAATTGCTCATGTGACATACAACCACATACAAGAAACAATATTTCCAATTAATAGAGGATGCTCTCTCAACATGTTTTGCGAGCTCAGAAGATTCTTTAGTGTACTGGCATGTAAAGGGTCAATGACCCCACTAGATCATGGAGGATAAGGGGGGGGGGCACAACACCACCCCAAATCCTGTACCCCAGCAAGAACAGGTACCTTAATCTTACTGGATATAGGTTTTAGGGTGGTGTTGTGCCCTCCTTCCTTATCCTCCATGATCTAGTGGTGTCATTGACCCGTTACATGCCAGTTCACCAAAGACTCCTGATGAAGCACAACTCATGAAATGCGTTGAGAAATAGCCTCCTCTATTAATTGGCAATATTTTTTCTTGTGGTTGTATGTCACATGAGCATTTGTCCTAATTAATATGTATACCTTAGAGAATGTCAAAAGCTGTCTGATGATTGCATGGCATAATTGCTTATTTGTTATAATAAACTTGTTGCAATTTTATATTGAGGTTGTCCATTTCTGACAATACCAGCACCTTAAAAGTCCATTATTTTGCTTTCTTTGTATATAAAACCCCTTGCACAGATGACCCCTCCTCAAATAATATATATAATACTGTATATTACTCTATCTAAAATGAAAAAAAAGTATACTTTAACTACTGGCCACCACTAGCCCCCACCCCCATCCACATTTGCTACCTGTAAAAATAAAATCAGCAAACAAAAGTAAAACATACTTACCTTAAATCCCAACTTCTGGATGGTTCTCGTAGGTTCCACTGACATCACTGAGCCTCATGGCAACCTATTGGGAAAGCTGAGAACACGCTTTTCCACTGTGGAAGGGTGGAAATGTAAATGCTGGGATCCAATCAAGCTGTTCTAAATTATACAGCGTTGTCATCCTGACATGTCAGACCCTGGAGACTAGGTTGACGACATTTAATTACATGGGCTCATACAGCAGGGAAAGTGCAGGCAGGACCTCGCTGTTGGGGTGTGGCTCATTCATAGAGCAATAATCAATGTTGAGGTCAAGGGATGACACAGGAAACTGCGGTTTGAGTCGGGAATATTTGTGTTACCATCTTGGCAATGTTGTGTGGTGGGTGCTTGAATTACAAGAGTGTCCAAACAGAACTACAATTATTTCTGAAACAGTTCACACACATGTTTCAACTTTTGGCTTTTTTTGTTCGTTTTCTACGCAGGATAAATCCTGTTCTATAATTCTTCTATAACTTTCATGTGTGGATATGAAGGACCTAGAATCAATCACAGTATATTTTTCATGCAGCATGATGAGTAATGAATATTACATGGGGATCACAGAACTCCTCTGACAATGCCTTTATCTGCTTTTCTCTCCACACGGATACAGCCATCTTTGTTTAGACATCATCCAAGGTCAACATCTATCGTCTTTTAGAACTGAGATGCAAGCTCAAAGATGGCACAGTAATATAAATCTTGGTAGATATTGACTGTGTTCTTGGCTGCAGTCTATCACCTTGGGACTTGCTGCAAAGTTACAACGTTGAATTCCAGTCACTTCGGGAGTGGAAACTGAAGAAATGCTTCCTTCTGCCTACAGCAGACTGATGACATCATTTCAGCCTAGGCAAAGCCGATCTGACGCTGCATCTGTTCCCCTCCTCCTTTCTAAGACTGAGAACTGAATGATCAAAGACTGATGATTGCCCAGTTTTTCAGTAAGCAGAGAGCCAGTGACTGTCAGTCTATGGCTCTCTGCTCTGATCCTCCAGTGCTCACTGGAACGTCGGATTATGAAGGGGGTGGGCAGGGGTGGACTGACAACTCATGGGGCCCCCGGGCAATAGGGGATCATGGGGCCCCTGTGTCCTTGCCATAACTCAAAAAATCTTATGAAATAGGCACCAGGGACATCTCATGGGGCCCCCTACTGACCCCGGGCCCTCGGGCAGTGCCCGAGTTTCCAAGTGGTCAGTCCACCCCTGGGGGTGGGAGAGGCTAGCTCAGGTTCTCAGCAGCTTACTGATCTGTCAGTCTAGGCATTTGGGTGGATCCTGACAATAAAGTCAGGATCCCTCCAGAGTCTGGACTGGCCAAGTGACATCAGCCGACAGTGTACTTTAGCTGTTGCCTGAATCCTGGTCAGAGAAGCGAGAAACGAAAAGAGCTTTGGCCCTACTTCTCCTTTAACTCCTCTCCTCAAAATCACTTGGGTTCTCACAATCCTCTGGACTACTTTACGCACCCAGGGAATACGTTTTCCGCTTTCCCACTTCTGCAGCTCCGAGAGACCACACCTGATGAGGCAGAGGTGGCTGGGCTTATGATTTGCAGCCAGTTGTATGGTTCTCCACTGTTATTATGTGCACAGCCTGGCAGGAGCTTAATAGCACCCAGTCAGTGTATAGAGCACTTTTCCAATTTCTAGAGTGCTGTGCTTTAAATTAAGTGGTCCTCCATCTCTTGTGTTACCAGTCTCCCACCTGTGTTACCAGCCCTGAGATCCTTTCAGCTTCCCACCTGTGTGGCTAGACTGTGACTGGACTTCATTATGAGGGAGGCTGTCTGTAAGGAAAAGCGCAAATAGTTGTTTGTATACTACACTGTTTTCTTAAAGCAAGCCTTCATATTGCCCTGCCTCCCCCCTCCCTTTCTCACAATTAGATTTTTTTTGTATGTTAAGAGATTTTTTCTGCTGTCCTAAACCTATGCCATCTTTTTGCAGCATGCTCTTAGCACAAACACACATACACATATATGACAGTCACCAGCTCTCTGCTTAGTGAAAACTGAGAACTGAGCGATCAGCAGTCTTTGATTGCTCAGTTCTCAGTCTTAGAAGCAGCAGGGGACATATGCAACAATGGATTGATGCTGCATTCACCTAGGTGAGTGTAGTTTTTTTTACTTATTCTCAAACTTCTTTTTTAAGATTTGAGAAAATAAAATGTTTGTTTTCTCCAGTCTTTCTCAACTAGGGTTCCTTCATAGATTACTAGGAGTAGCTTGAACAATGAGCAATTTCTGCCTCTCAGATAAGTAACTTCTGACACCAATTATCTTTTCATTTATCTACACAGGGGAATTCTTCCCACTGGCCACCAATGTAAGAAGCCTTCATAGATTACTGGGGTTCCTTCATAGATTACTAGGAGTAGCTTGAACAATGAGCAATTTCTGCCTCTCAGATAAGTAACTTCTGACACCAATTATCTTTTCATCTATCTACACAGGGGAATTCATCCCACTGGCCACCAATGTAAGAAGAATTTTCCACTGACCACCAATGTAATAAACATTCTTCATGCTGAATACTATGGTAGTGTACCATGAGCTGTAGATATAGACGTTATTAGCAGGAGTTCCCTGAATCCTGACATTTATCTTAAGTTTTCCTCCAACTTAAAAGGTTTTGGAGCCATTTTGGTCTTATAATTAACCTGACTGTGTGTTTTTAGGTTGTTGCAGATGAGGAACACCTGTAAGTAGCCCAGGAAACACCAGCAGAACCTACTAACACTATGCAAATTGTGCTCTTATAGGTTTCATAAGGCAGACTGGGGTTGGTTTACTAAAACTGGAGAGTGCAAAATGTGCACCTGTACATGGTAGCCAATCAGCTTCTAACTTCAACTTGTTCAATTAAGCTTTGACAAAAAAATCTGGAAGCTAATTGGTTTCTATGCAGAGCTGCGCCTGATTTTTCACTTGCCAGTTTTAGTGAATCAACCCCACTGTGGCTAACACAGACCTTCTTAGTTAACTTCTGCTCTTGCTCTCTGCAAACATATTAACAGGAGCACATTTGGATTGCTCTGTTTATGTATTAATATGGCCTAGTAAATTATCTAATTAGTGGTACATATATATGATAGAAAGGCCACTAGGACTAGTAACTGCACCTTTGTGTGAACATTTATCTGGATAGGTGGCACGCCAAACATACCTAATAAGGAATAATGGTAGTACTTGAGAGTCGTACAAAATAACGAGACAGAGGGCTTCGCTGCTCTTACTAGCTTGTCTTTTATCACCGTGCTGTCTCATTAGCACACAACAGTCCACAAAACTCAGAATATTTTCCTTTGCTATCATTAATCATTGTACTTTAGAACAAGAATTGGTATCTGATGACCAGAAATCTTCTAACAGACTCATGTGGAAATATGTTTGGCATGATATCTTCAGTTGTGACAAAATGACAAGTGCAAGCATTGGTTTGGACTGGAGGACATTTTGTGAATTGATAGGTTGAAATTTATGGGCTATTAAACCAATGTTGAAGATGCTTTGCAATCTGTACACAATAGGCACATTCAGCATTTAGTCACCAGAAGAATGAGCAAAACAGATTTTCCATTTTCATTTAGGTGAAAATTGAGAGATTTAGGCAAAATTTTGGCATTTTAGTGACATGCAATGGAATCAAGGTGAAAGGCAAATTTAATTAAATTTTTTTGTAGATTTAAGGTTGCAGTGGGTGTTAGATAGCTCCTGAGAGTTACAAAATCACCTTTAAAAGATCTATGTTTGGGATAGAAGAATTTCACCATACCACTGTGTGAATTTCCCAAACGGCAAAATATGTAGCAAATAACTCTATGGAATTTGTACAATTTTAATTCTGAACATGATATTTTCTCAATTCCAGCCAGGAACCCACCTACGCTTAACTTTACACGTCACATCCCCCGTAACTAATCCCCTATAGTTTAAAAAATAACAGTACAAAGCTGTTTATAACACTCCCCCAACTACATCACCGACCTTATATCCATATATCACCCAAACCGTACTCTCCACTCCTCACAAGACCTTCTACTTTCTAGTTCCCTGTTCTCCTCCTCCCATGTCCATCTCCAGGACCTCTGCAGAGCTTCCCCCATCCTCTGGAACTCACTACCCCAATCCATCGGACTGTCACCTACCCTCCACACCTTTAGGCGCACCCTGAAAACCCATCTCTTCAGGGAAGCCTACCCCGCCCTCACCTAATTGCCGATATCCTCCACTCTTCCTACCACTCCATCCCCCACAGGTATTTCCTCCCGTACCACTATCCCCTCCCTCCTAGATTGTAAGCTCCAAGGAGCAGGGCCCTCGAACCCTTGTGTATTGCACTGTATTGTTACTGTACTGTCTCGTGTACTGTCTCCCATTGTAATATACAGCGCTGAGCAAACTGTTGGCGCTATATAAATACTGTATAATAATAAAAATAACAGTCAAAATGCCTCAAAAATTTTATCTGGTCAAGAGACACTCTGGGGTTTATTTACTAAAGATCACAACCCCCTGATGAAGCCACATGACCTGTGGCGTAACGCGTAGGGGTGGGGCTACGACATCACTTGGCACCAGAGGAGATTACACGGCAGACGGCAAGTACACGCCGCAGCTGCTGACACAGGATTGATTGTTGCTTTGTGATTTTATTTGTATCTGAAATGTGAGTACAATTGGGATTGATTATAGAATAAAAATACACTGTTTTAAGGATAAAGCACTATGTCTCCAATTTTCATTTATTACTGAGGAACGAATAAGGTGGAGACAATCAGGAGAGCTAAGCAGGTGATTCCTGGCAAGTCAAGGAGGGATTAATCCCTGCAGGTATATCCAGCTAACAAAGGGCTAATCGTGCTATCCACAGGAAAAGATCATATATCCATGGCAAGTTGCAGTTACCCCAGCAGGTTCCAGGTTATGTGAACCACAAGCGTGTATAGCCTATTTGTTAGGCATAGAAGGAGGTGAGCGCAAAATTTTACTGGTTGGAGGATCATGGAAAGTCACTATTGCATGATTTAAAATCATCACGTCACACACAGATTTTCGGAATCCCTTAATTGATGGATAGGACTATAAATATATATTTCTTAAATTAAAAATCACAAAGTTTGAAATATACTGTATATATAATTATTTGAGATAAATAATAATCACAAAGTTTGAATTATATATATTTTATATTTTATTTTTATATATCACTATAAGTGGATTTATGTGTAAAAATATGGTTTGATTATGATATGTGTTTATCACAGATCATGAGCATATATTGATTTTAGGAGCGCTGCGTTTATAGATATATCACTAAGTTGCACTATATTTACTAAAGCTGGTTCACTGAAAATCTTGTGCACTTCTGCATAGAAACCAATCAGTTTACAGGTTTTATTGTTAAAGCTTTATTGAACAAGCTGAGGTTAGAAGCTGATTGGCTACTATGCACAGGTGCACAAAATTCTGAGTGAACCAGCTTTAGTAAATAAACCCCTCTGGGTCCTGATGCTTTTATATTATGGACTGCAGTGTGCGAGAGCCAAACTCTTTCTGATGATGTGGACACTTCCCATTGGCTTGGGTTCTTACAGGTCCTGAAGACTAAGGGAGGGTAACAAGACCAGTTTGGGGGGGAGGGGGCTGGACTGTAGGGATAGATCCCTGGTCTTCACTTCCGGAAAAGACATCATGAAAGGTCACGTGACGGCAGATTCAGGTGAGTAAACAAAATAGGTTTCAATTTTTTTATTATTAAGAAGACTTATAATCTGCAAAGTTGACTACACCGGAAAAACAAAAGCATTGATGGTTTACTAGGTTTGGCACTCATCTCTCATGTATACAAGCATAGGTTTGTTTGCTTCAAATGCCAAACCATAGTTTCCGCTTCATTAAGTACCACCTAAAGGCAGGGCGGATTGTTGTTACCACTTTGTCTAAGCTGATGGTAAACCTAGTTGAAGACACCAAAGGTCCAACAGGATACTGAATGTCAACTGGTTTAAATTGGTTGGTAGTTTTCTGTCTTCAGTCTACGATTGGCCATATAAAACCAAAAAATGTAAGGACATTGCTTGTAATATTCAGATAAGCCATAGACTCAGTCCCAGTTGATAACAATCTTGCATCAGAAGTTTGATACTGTATCCACAGAGACATACTAGCATGTGTAGTAGGTTGCAGATGGGGATTAAACAGGTGCTGTTTCAATTGGATGGAGTCAATTTTGACCCTAGGATTTTGAAAGAAGGATAAAGATATACAAATGCCTTCTTTTACCAAAGTGTTTTAAAGACGTATTGTGGACATTTCTTTTAGCAATGTTCTTCTTGTAATCTTTTGATGCTTCCTTTCATTCTTCAACCTGCTCTAAAGGATACAGGAAGATATGAAGCCCTAACTTGAAGTAAATGGAAATCCCCCAAAGGGAACCCACAATTCAAATAAAAATCTGACAGAGGTCCTTTAAACATTCTATCCAAAACTGAAAAATAAAAAAAAATTGCCAGGAATTAAATAAAAATGTAAGATCTTCCTTCAACACATAGTAAAATCACATGATAACATTTATTAAAGGTACAATTCAGCCAAAACTGAAAATGAAATCTTGAGATGATAGAGGGAATACAGCTACATGCTCTTTTCTCTGTGTTCTGTTTTGTATCTGAACATTGCCAGTCGACCCTACTAACTTCTTTCTGTAATCTGGTGATTGAATGAAGATGTCTGTGTCTGATGCCGGAGCACATACTGTGTGCTTCTTTCTTCCTTTTACACGCAGTAAAAAAGCCAGCATTAGGACATTTTAAACAGACACCAATCAGACTCACGTTTTGAAGACAGAATGTGATTGGTAATGATGGAATTTACCTAATGTAGGCTTTAGCAATTTGTCACATGTTTCTGGAAGGGCAAAAACGCTTACAAATAGGACCCCGTTCACATAAGGTGATTTGAAATCCCAAATGCACATCACGAATTCTCCCACGATTTGGAATAGCGGGCAGATTCTAAATCGTGGGAGAATGAAAGACATGCATTTGGGTGCCATCATTCTTAATGGCACACCAAATGTGGTGCAAATCTGCCAGGATTGTCACAGCTAACCACCTGGTAAAAAATAATGCTAAGATTGTCATCCAGAAGCTTCTCTTGGATGAGAAACATGCATATGGCAGCCCATTGAGGTGAATGGGCTGCCCTATGAGCAATATACATTTCCGTGTGTAAATCATTATTATTAGTATACAGATTTTCTATAGCGCCAACAGTTTGCGCAGCGCTTTACAAAATGAAGGTAGACATTACAGTTACAATACAATTTGGTACAAGAGGAAACAGAGGGCCCTGCTCATTAGAGCTTACAATCTAGGAGGAAGGGTTGAGTGATACAAAAAGTAATAGCTGTGGGGGGTGAGCTGATGGAGGAAATAAATGGCGGTTTACTATGTAGAAGCAGGATAGGCTTCTTTAAAGAGAAAGGTTTTCAGGGTTTGTCTAAAGGTGGATAGATTAGGAGACAGCCGGACAGACTGGAGTAGGGAGTTCCATAGGATGGGAGAAGCTTGGAAAAAGTCCTGGGGGCGAGCATGGGAGGAGGTAACTGGGGAACTAGAGAGCAGAAGGTATTGAGAGGATCGAAGAGAGCGGTTTGGTTGATATTTTGAGATCAGGTTTGTAATGTAGCTGGGGGCAGAGTTGTGGATGGCTTTGTAAGTTGTTAGTATTTTGAATTTTATTCGTTGTGTGAGTGGAAGCCAGTGGAGGGATCATGCTTTAAAATTGTGAGTGGGAACACTCTTTCCCTCCACACAAGTTCTAAACGGAGCTTAAGATTTGAATTCTATTTAGTGGGGCCAGTTGACATCTGAGTGATGTGCTGTTGCTTGCCATGCCAAAGAAGTTCAGGTTCTTTGGGGCAGGATGGTACGTTTTTGGGCACATTGACTATAATGGGAAATTATGAAAAAGGTGCATAACATGCGTTTTCCACGTTTGTGCCCTATTATCCAGCCTTCTCCTCTTAGTAACCGGTTTTTTTTCATTTTCATTTAAAGCAGAGCTAAACCTTCCTATCCTTTACAGCTAAGGAAGCTGGCATTTTAGCCTCTGTTTGATCTCCAGTTGCCATGGTGCTCCACATGTGATCAGGTATGACACTAACCATTTAATGACACACTGGAAACTGTGAAAGTTATCATGCATGGCATGCCGTTATTGTAACACCTGTAAAGACGTTTTCAAACGTGTTTGAAGAAGCTGACAGTCGGATGTGAACCTATGATGAATATAAATAAACAGCGCAAACATAGACCTCTACATCAAATTAATATATAAAGTGCATAATATATAATAAAAATTATATTAATAGTGAAAGTCCATCATGATAATAGACAACAAAAGTTCGTGAATCACAAAAAGTTCGTGCAAAAAGATCAAAAATTCTTCTAATGCAAAGAAACTTCCACCTAGCCTAAAGGAAAGTAATCATTCCGCCTCCAATCCTGAACCTGTAGGATGATCTGTGAGATCTGGTTGCAGGAAATAACAGATAATTGAGATAAAGTAGGTTGGTTGACTGTTTAATTTCAGTACAGTGGCAATGTTTACACTGCGCTCACTAATTGCTTTAACCTGCTGCCTCCAAATGCATGACATTACCATGCATGATCATAGTCTGCTCTGATTCCTTTGGGACATTTAACCACTTGCCCTCCTGAGGATTTACCCCCCTTAATGACCAGGCCTCTTTTTGCTACTCGGCGCTGCACTAATTCAACTGATAATTGCGCGGTCATGCAATGCTGCACCCAAACGACATTTACGTCCTTTTTTTCACACAAATAGAGCTTTCTTTTGGTGGTATTTGATTACCTGTGCGCTTTTTTTTTTCACGCTATAAACAAAAAAAGACCAAAGATTTTGAAGAAAAACAATATTTTTTAATTTCAGCTATAAAAAATATATAGTAAACTCAAAGTTAGTTATAAATTTAGGCCAAAATGTATTCAGCTCCATGTTTTTGGTAAAAAAAATCCCAATAAGTGTATATTGATTGCTTTGTGTGAAAGTTATAGCGTCTACAAACTATGGTATAGATACTGCAATTTACGCCATTTTTTTGCTATACAGCGCTGCGCTAGTTTAACGGACAATTGCGCGGTCATGCAATACGGTACATAAATGAAATTTACAACCTTGTTTTCCCACAAATTGAGCTTTCTTTCGGTGGTATTTGATCGCCTGTGCGTTTTTTAATTTGTGAAAAAAAAAGGCTGACAATTTTGAGGAAAAAAAACAATATTTTGGACTTTTTGCTATAAAACATGTCCAGTAAAAAAAAAATTTAAAATCTAATTTAGTCATAAATTTCTGCCAAAATGCATTCTGCGACATGTCTTTGCTAAAAAAAAACCCCAATACGTGTAAATTAATTGGTTTACGTGAAAGTTATAGCGTTTACAAATGGCGGGAAAGATACTGGGATTTTTAATTTTTTTTTATACTAATAATGGCGGCAATCAGCGACTTATGGCGGCGATCAGTGACTTATGGTGGCGATCAGCGACTTATGGCAGGACTGTGGGACTGCGGCGGACATTCTGACATTGGGGGGGAACTGACTTGGGATCACTGACATCCCCAGTGACACCAATACAGTGATCAGTGCAAAAAAAAAAACACTGACACTGTACTAATGGCACTGGGGAGGAAGGGGTTAACTTTATTATTCAGTGAAAGGGTTAACTGTGTGAGGGGAGTGTTTTACTAGGGGGCGGGGTGTGTACTTCAGGGAACACCTTCTCTCCCGATCAGCCTGTCAGGAGTTGTCAGGGAACTGACAGAGAGCAGAGCTACTGCAGCCCAGCTCTCTGTCAGTGATTGCCGCTTATCGCCGGGACACAGCCGGTAACGACCGGCTGTGACCCGGCGACTGACATCCGCGACCGTGATCGGCGGGACAGGTAGGACGGAGGCGCACCTCGCACGCGCCCCCTACCTGTTTTGAAAACACACATTTTAAAACATGGTTTTGCCCAGCTGCGCCACCCTGCCGCCGTATTTCTACAGTGGCTGGGCGCCATGTGGTTAAAGACACACGGGATCTCCGTACTTCTTAGCAGTTCAGGGATCTGAACAGTCTAGATATTTCCTATTTTTCCTTTAGGCATTACAATGCAGGAAAATACACTGAAATGAGCAGATTTTATTGTACTTGTGCATTAATGCAGCCACTGTAACAACTTCAAACTTGAAGGTTGCAGTGAGCAGCAGTTTGGCTCAGCCTGCAGTGTTGGATGACCCCAAGTCGAAGTGCATAGTTTTCTTTGGCACTTGAAAAAAAAGAATAAACAGGCACAGAAAAAAAAAATGATGATGCAAAATGGACCTTTCAGATTTAGACCTTACTGTAATGCAAAAACAAACAAACTCACCCAGAACCATGCTTAGAGTTTTACTTTATTGTGAAAAGGTCATAGCCCATCTGTTTGTCTACTGCTTCCAAGACATCTGATAGTGATATTCTTTTTTAATTTTAACCCAGTAAGAGACACAGAATTCTTTTTTTTATTTTGATTTACTAGGGGAATCTAATTCATTCCAGATGACCAGCACAGGCTTAATAACAGTACACGCTACATGTGGGATTATTACAGATATTAAGAAAAAAAAAAACCTTCATGGAAACTTGCAGTAACTCAGTTTCCCTGAATCATGTGCAAAGATGAACTTGTCAGGCTTTCCATATATGAAAATGATTATTGGTTGAAAAGTGACATAAAAAGTAAAGTGTACCTGCCACTTCCAAGCAGCAAAGTATAGCAAGTGTTTAGCAATGATGCTTTGCAGTGCTGGGGTTATGCATTTAATGTCAATCAAAGCCAAACTTTTTTCTGTAACATTTCGAGTGGAGTAAGAAGGTGTGCCTAGTAGGTGAGGGGAGAACCCATGCATAGTCTGGGGCCTGGAGCAGTAGAGTTCTTGGGTCCAGTCCTGCTGGAGGAAATCCCTGTGAAGGGGCTCTGCACCAGGGCAGAATTTCTAGAGGTGCCATCTAAAAGAGATCCAGGTCCTAGCTGAGGCTTTAGCTGGGGGGGGGGGCTATTCACAAACATTTACTCCTGGAGTTTGTTTGGGTCTGGAGAAGCTCACTGGAGAGTACCAAGAGGAAGCTGGAGGAAAGGTGCCCAGCTGTCCTATGGTGATATGAGTTAGTGTCTCCCTCACTGAAGAGTACCAAGAGGAAGTTGGACGAAAGGTGCCCAGCTGTCCAATGGTGGTATTATTATTATTATTACTATTATACAGTATTTATAAAGCGCCAATAGTTTGCTCAGCGCTGTACATTACAGAGGGGGACAGAACATGTGACAGAACAATACCAATACAATGCAAAACATGAGAGGATTAAGGGCCCTGCTCTTTCGAGCTTACAATCTAGGAATGAGTTTGTGTCTCAATCACTGGAGAGTGTCCAGTAGATATCTGAAGGAGGCAACCGGTGATCATGTGGCCGTGTTAGTAAATGACTCTGGTGCTGAAAGTTAGTGACTGTGTGCAGCTCTGTTTTTCTTTGAAAAGATCCTAGTTACCTGTCAGCATTAAAGATTCTGTGGGGCATTTTTGTACAGCTCAGTGAGATACAGAAGAGTCCTCAAAGTGTGCAGTTCACCAGTTTTGGGGTATCCCATGCTCCCTTCACCCCATCCAAGTTCATAATTTCAGTAAAAAACCCTAAATGAATACTCCTAGACTTCATTTGGGCCCGTGGAAGAGTGAACAAAATGCTGTGTGCCTGGCTGTATGTGCTTTAACTGGAAAAAAAAGCATCAGTTCATCGGCGGCTCCTTAGGGGGTGCACTACACCCAAAACCTTGGTTCTGTGACAGCTCAAACTTTTGGATTTCCTGTTTTTTTTCATTCCCAGTGACGTACCGTGGCTCCCAGGGGAGGCATTGGATGTATTGAGTCCCTTCTGCCCTGCAGTAGTGGTGACCCATCCTTGGACCTGATTGACACCACAGACACTACTAATAACATTTAAATGGACTTTATTGAATGGCAAATTCATGAAAGGAAAATAAACAGGTTAAACAGCAAATGTCTCTGGACTCTGCTTGACCAGGTCTTCTGCCTGCATCTGACTACAACTCAGCTTCATATTTGTTACTAGGCTTGGTCTAGTCTAATGAAACTCTCACTAGTGAGGCAACCATGGGAATTGCCCTACAGCCAAACCTACCACTACTATTTAGGGGCTGTAATGAATACATGAAGGTAAAAAAACCTTGATCCTTTACAACCACTTTAAGCCTGCTTCTTGGTGAGAACAGCCTACCCTCCCCTTACTACCCTTCCCTCTTCATAGATCTAGTACCTGCACTCCAATCCCTGCCCTGTTTGGACAGATCCTGTGCCTGGACTAGTTCCCTACTTTGTCTGAGCAAATCCTATACTTACTTTCCAATCCAGGGGCGGACTGACCATTTGGAAACTCGGACACTGCCCGAGGGCCCCGGGGTCAGTAGGGGGCCCCATGAGATGCCCCTGGTACCTTTTTCATAGGCTTTTTTGAGTTTGGGCAAGGACACAGGGGCCCCATGATCCCCTATTGCCCGGGGGCCCCATGAGTTATCAGTCCGCCCCTGCTCCAATCCCTGCCATGTCTGTAGACATCCTGTAGTTACAATGAAAGCGGTATTAAACCCAAAAGCAAACATTTATTCTATTGCAACTTAACAATTCTTAGATGTGAAGGCTGCATTAGTTTTCTTTTTTAGGCTTTCATTCCTTTATTTTCATCTGGTGATCCAGCCAGTAAGTCTGTTGTTTCTCAACAGATCAAGCTATCCTGAAAATGTAGCAGTTAGAATGTTGAGACAAACCAATTACCACTGACAGGGTGCTTACAATGGTCAGCTTTTCTTTTTTTACGTAAAACCTTTGTCCCAAACGGAACAAAACTGTTGCTGTAACTGCTTGTATAACTGCAGTGTGAGTTCGAGTTTGGCTTCAGTTTGCTAGTGTATCCAAATCCACTAGTATCTTTAACATTTACCTCTCTCCAGACTGACAATGCTGATGTCCAAAGGTTCTCCCTGTGCTCCTTCGTCCAGAGTGAGAGCACATACAGGAGGTGTGTTACTGGGAGGGAAAATAGTCTTACAAAAAGAAAACTAATGCAGCCATCACATTTAATGATTGGTAAGCTGCAAAATACTACATTTTTGGTTTTGGGTTTAATAGTGCTTTAATTCTCCACATTGCCTGTATAGATCCTGAACCTAAACTCTAGTATCTGAATTATTTGTCTATATCCTGTTCCTTCAATTGTTTTCTTTCCTTCACTGTGCAGTTGCTGTGCCTGCACTGCAGTCCTTGACATGTCCCCATACAAATTGTACCTGTACAACAGCCCCATCCTTGCCTGCCAAATCCTGTACCTGCCATATGTCCCCTGCTTCATCCACAATGATCCTGTATGTGCCCTCTGACCTCTGTCTAGGCCACAGAGATCAAGAACCCACGCTCTATCCTTTGTATTATACACACAGATCCTCTACCTGCACTCCATTTCCTTCCTTGTCTGCAAAGATCCTGTACCTGAACCCTACTGCCTGCTTTGTCTGCACGTATGGCAGGGTTTCCAACCTTCAGTAAATTCAGCTTGTAAACTTTGTGATGTTTACATCTGTTCGTGAATGTCCATTGCAGATTTTAAAACCATTTAATCACAGATTTTACAAACTGTCTGTTAATGTTCTGGCGGTTGGCAATTCTGATGTATGGTATGGGTATGAAGATACCCTAAAGAATGTTGCTATATGTCCCTCTTTTCTAGGGACAGTCCCAATTTGGAGGGGACTGTCCCCAGAAAACAAATGTCTTTGTCAGTGTCCCTGGTGGCAGGTAAGACAAAACAACTAACCTAAGAAAGCCAAACATTTTCTTTTGCGTTCCAAAAAACTTTAGACACCTATTCCTTCTCCAGCTGGATATCCACTATAATCATAAGGTTTCTAAAATCCAGAAGTTCCTCACAATCCCCCAATACGGTCAGTGGCAGGCTGCTACCCATTTAATCCTGATCATTCCTGATGGAACAAAACCCCCATGTAGGGCCTGCTTTAGCCCTCTGTGCATTGACATAGAAGTGTTATGAAGACCTCTCATAAATTACTGTGTCCTTTTTCGAGGTAAGAGTCTTTAAGAAGGAGTAAAGTTGTAAAGCTACCTTGTCATTCATAGATAATTTTCAGCTTGTACTGTATATACTACTCTCTCCTTTTCTCACATTCTATGACCTCATTACAAGCAGCATGTGTGCTTTACAGTTTACCATTACCTATAGATGAATCATATAACCCTCTGTAGCCTATACTGTAAATTATCATTGCACTGTGATGCATCCCAAATTTATGATACCATCTTACAATAAATAAGCCTACTGGTGAGCTATGTAGAAAAAGTGCATTGTGATCACTAGGGAAACTATGACATTAAATGCTGTCAGTTTGGCACATGAAATATGGTAAGCCCTTGAGGAACTGAGGGTCATAGATGAGACCATGGAAATAAATTTTGTTATGCACTCTAAGACTAGATATTGGATTTTGGTATACACATAGCTTTCTTAATGTCCACAACACTAAATTTTATGCTGATATTTAATACAAATACACTTATAGACACTACTACATTCGTAATAAATATATTGGGGTTGTTTTACGAAAACCTGAGGGTGAAAAATCTGGTGCAGCTGTGCATAGAAGCCAATCAGCTTCCAGGTTTTTTGTCAAAGCTTAATTGAACAAGCTGATTGGTTTCTATGCAGAGCTGCACCGGATTTTGCACTCTCTAGTTTTAGTAAATCAACCCATATGGTAGTGTTCTCCTACCTGGTGTGTTTTCCCTGTCATGGTTGTTTTGTCAGCTTGTCTACTCTTGTGCCATGGCTGGTACATCGGATTAGTAAATCTCAGCTGAGTTTTGCACTTCTGCCCCTCTGCCCCTGGCTGGTCCTGTGCTTGGGTTAGACCCATCTGTCTTGCCATTCCTGATATGACCCTGTACTGGCTTTGACTTTTCATACTGTCTATATGTAATGCAGTGGTGTATTTAGGTTTTGTGCTGCCCTAGGCAACACAAAAATTGGCACCACTCCTACCCCCCCCGCAGAAAGAACCTGACATTGACCATGAGTGCTCTTGCCCTCCACCCGAAACTTCCACTACCACTGCCCCCATACACCAGCCACTATCCCCCATGACGAGAGAGAAAAAGCTACTCACCTTCACAGCTCCAGACATCCCCAGGAACGAGAGTTGGGCTGTGCATACACGTTCATGAAACCCACAGTATCTCTCGGAACCCAAAAGGTCCCCATGCCGCGTGTGTCCCTTCTTCCATCCCTTGTTCCGAGGGGCAGTTCTGCCCCCCCTGACAAATGCCACCCTAGGCAAATGCCTTGTTTGCCTTGTGGTAAATACACCCCTGTCTATATGTATTGGCTTTGATCAGGTTTGCATGTGTCTCGTGTTGCTCCTGGTTTCAACAATGTACGTTCTTATCCATCTGCTGTGTAGTAGCGCTCCTTCTGTTCCAGCCGTCTGTTAGTGATGGGCCGAACATCCCCCTGTTTGGTTTGCAGTCGAACATTCGAACCTAACAAAAGGTCAACCACGAACTTTGAACAGGGACAATTTACTGAGCAGTATCTTACTGCATCTGAGTATGTGGTAAGATACCGCTCAGCTACTAAAATACCGCATTAGTTATATTTTTAGGTCATGCGGTATTTTAGTAGTGAAACATTCTTTAATGTTTCAGCTGGCAGCGGGGTTCTCCGCTGACAGCTAAAAGTCAACAGAATTGTCAGCATTGCCTGACAATTAAAAAATTAACAAAAAAAAACAGTGTGGGGTCTCATCTATACCAAGCCCTTTGGGTCTGGTATGGATTTTGAGGGGAACCCCCCCAGACCCTTATCCGAGCATGCAGCCCGGCAGGTCAGGAAAGGGGGGGGACAAGCAAACACCCCACCTCCTGAACTATACCAAGCCACATGCCCTCAACATGGGACTTTGGGGCAGGGGGGCTCCCCCCCCAAGCACCTTGTCCCCATGTTGATGGGGACAAGGGCCTCTTCCCCACAACCCTGGCCAGTGGTTGTGGGGGTCTGTGGACAGGGGGCTTATCAGAATTTGGAAGCCCCCTTTAGCAAAGGGTCCCCTAGATCATGCCTCCCCCCCCGGCACATGGTACCGCTACCCATTCACAAAAAAAAATGTAGTTTAAAAAAGGACAGGAGACAGTCTTTGACAAGTCCTCTAATAAAAACAAACAAACAAAAAAATCCCCTGAAGCGGATCCAGCGTCAATCACAATGTCAGCCACCACCGCCGACCTGCACAAAAAAAAAAATAATTTTACCCTTGTATCAGGGATCCAATAGGGAGACCACCCAATAGTGTTTCCTCTGTATGAAACCCAAATCACGGAGTCCTTGCACAGGTATTCAAGCCAAAAAGAACACAAAATTCCTTGTTGCTGAGGACAACACCCACCCAATTACAACTCCCTGTGGTTTGGGAGTGGTGAAACATTCCTCTTGAAGCCTGCTCTTTTCTCCTAACCTTCAGCATCCCAAACCATTTCCTCATATTCCTTCTCTGCCTTCTGCTGGCCTCTTCTTCAGTGGAACATAGGGCTAACTATCCTATGTTCAAAGGCTAGAAAGAGCATTATAATTACAAGAATTCAGTCCCCCTTTAATTTGTTTGAACCTCAAATTTTGAACTTGCAGGTTTCACCTCTAACCTACATAATCAGTAGGCTGGAGGCAAGGTGCAATAGAAAGCTGTGTTGCTGAACCAGGAAGATGATTTGCCCAATTAAGAACTATTATGTCATCCATTTGGTCATGCTTTGGGGAAAATATAGGTAAATTACAAAGATGGGGCATATGTACAGGATTGTAAAGATTTTGGCAGGTCATAAATGTAGTTAGCCAGGGAGAGCCAGCTAGGTTTTTAGTTAGAGGGTGGATAGCAGCCTGGTATGATGCAGGCTGGGATGAGTCAGCCAGGTAACTTTAGGTCAGGGCTGAGGGCTCTGTAGGTCAGTTCCCTGATACCCCCCCTGCTCTAGAAGCTTGAGAAGTTTCTAGAAAGCAGTGGGTGGGGGTGAGGAGGGGCTGATCTGCATTTCCAGGGGACTCTGACCAATCCCCAAGCAGTAGGCTTGACATAGGGCCAGGGCATCCCTTATGTATGGGAGAGCTTGATCAGGAAGTGGTCAGTGTTGAGTGGAAGATGATATAGAAATGCTGAAGTGTGGAGCCTGGGAAGGGGCCCAGGTAGGGGCCTACCTGCAGGTAGGAGCTGGGAAAGTGGATCTCTCAGCCTCAACCATCCCCTGAGAGAGGACAGCCTTGGAAGTAGGGAAGGCCAGTCCAGTGTAAGGCCTGAAAGCAGCTACCAACCTAGAGGCTTACAGGAGAGGACTGAGTGAGTAATCGTGCACCCCCTCGGCCAGATAAGGGGAGAGGGCAGTCAGGTGACAAACCCAACCAAGTGGCAGTTTCTGGGTCCCCTTGCCCAGGGATTCCCTTAAGCAGCTTGGTGAAGAGGAGGATTCATCTGGGCTTGAGAAGGTACAGCAGAAGTGCTGGAGAGCTCTTCAAGGAGAGACTATTGGTATATGGACTTCTACATAGTTGCTAAGGAGATTTGACTTTATGTTCACAGTTTCTTGGGCATCCCATACACCCCTCAATCTCATCCAAGTTCAATACCCCTTAATAAGATCACAAAAACAAGTTCAAGGACTGTTTACTGTCTCCAGAATGCAAGTGTGGAAGAAAATGTGTGTTGCCTGGCTGTGGAGAACTATAGGGGAGGGGGTGTGCAAATCTCAGTGACTCCTAAGGGAGTAGTGCTACATAAAAAATTAATAATTACCTGACACTGTGGATCACTAAATAAAGAAGCATCTGAGTGCTCCAGCCTGTACTATTTTTTGGACTATTCACTATATATCCCCTGCTAGAATCTGCCTAGATTTTCACTTTAGGCAGCTTTGAGTTTCAGCGTCCACGGCAGATACTTAGAAAGGCAATTTGTGGCCGAGCCAAAACAGGACAAATTAGTTAAAATGAGGCAATAGCCAAAGCACTGCTGAATGACCAAAGACTTTCGAAACTTGCAAACCAGACACTTTTGTGGTTGACCGTAGCCTATTTCGAAGGTGGAATACTTGACCACAAGGATGAAATTGATCACCTCATCCTGTCTTAGTGAAAGGATTTCCTGATCATGTGGGAAAAACCTTGCATATAACGAGGATCATCACATCATGATCCCAGTCACCACTGACCAAAGCCACAGCGGCACTAAACAAACAAACAAATAGATGGGCAAGAAACTACAGTGTGGTCAGAAGCTGCTGTAATGTAAGTAGACCATGTCTGCAGCCTGCTCAAAGTGTAGACTTAAGGATACAGTCTATGCAAAGATATTGATGTGTCAGTTGTTGATATTCATTTATTTTGGGGCCTGAGCTTGAAACTGGAGTGACACATTGGATGTGACTGTTTTCATTGTGTTTGTGTGGGCTTCCTCCAGGTGTTCCAGTATCCTCCTGTATTCCAAAAATATACTGGTAGGATAATCAGCTTCCTCTAGCACAGTGGTTCTCAACCTTCCTAATGCCGTGACCCTTTAATATAGTTCCTCATGTTGTGGTGACCCCCAACCATAAAATTATTTACCCAGTAATTATAATTCATGAGTGTCGTTTTACCTCCAATACTGCTGCTTTCAACACAGTAGCTGCTTTTAACAGAGTAGCTGCTTTCAACACAGCAGCTGCTTTCTACACAGTAGCTGCTCTTTACACATCGGAAATATGTGTTTTCTGATGGTCTTAGGGGACCCCTGTGAAAGGGTCGTTCGACCCCCAAAGGGGTCACGACCCACAGGTTGAGAACCACTGCTCTAGCATGTGTATGTGGGTGAATGTTGAAGAGACATCAGACGGTGGAATCCTTGTAATAATTTGATAAACTTTTAATTAATAAAACATGTATGTGACAAGATATGTAAAGGAGCACACTGCATCCTATGGAATAAAACACACCATAAACTAATCCTGATTCCTGGTATAGGAGGCCTGATCATTAAAAAAGATCTGTCAAGAAGCTTCCATATAATACAGATTGCAATCAGAATTGTCATACGATGCCCTAACATACCTATGTCAAACAAATGGCCTGTAGGCCAAATCCAGCTCACCGGGCCATTTTTATATGGCACCCGCCCCTCCTCATCTACGCCTCACCTTGTCTCAGCAGTTGGCTGCAGAGAAGAGGACAGAAATCCTCTGCCAGATCCTGCGCTTTTTCGTGCAGCCACGGAGAGGCTCGTCTCTGCCCTCTCTGCCCCCATCTCAACAGTCAGCAGCAGAGAGGAGGAAAGAACTCCTCTGCTAGATCCTGTGCTTTTTTGTTCAGACGCGGAGAGGCTTGTTTCAGCCCCCCCTTTTCCCTATCCCAGTATTCGGCAGCAGAGAGGAGGACAGAACTCCAGAGCTACAGCACCCCCTCATCTCCACCTCCCCTGGTCTCAACATTCAGTAGATTCTGGCAGCTGACATCAGCCCTCCGCTGGTCCTCCTCCAGACCCTGCACTTTCTGCCTTCCAGCCCCACCCCCAGCCTCTTCCCAGCAGGAGCACAAGGTAAGAGGGTTGCACTGTGATGAAAGGAAGAGTGGGTAACTTTTGTTTTCAGATGGTATGGGGGGGGGAGTCTTGACATATGATGTGGGGGGGTGCTCTGGTCATCTAGTCTTACTTATACAACCAGCAGTGAGGGCAACCATAATGCTGATGTGGCCCATGATGTCATTGAGTTTGACACCCCTGCCCTAACAGAAAATCTGTAAGATAACTACAATATTGTAATAACAAAAGTAACTGAGTCTATTAGTTTTAGCTGTGTGATCAATTTAAAGTGCTTCAGATCTAGAAATCTGGAGAGTAGGTGTAATCTATTTATAAATAATATTTTTTCCCCCTTGTCCAGTGCTGAGACTTATCACGAAAGGTCACATACTCAGCATCTCCATTCGTAAAAACAAAAACCCCTGCATCCTTTTAGTAGATGCAAGGTGTTCTGTGATTGGAGGATGGAGACTCTGCACCTCCTCTATTCACAGAATGGCCAACCACCACTTGAAAAAATGCAAGGCCTTTTAATAAATGGGGGAAATGCTGAACAAGTGACCTCCTGTGATATCTGTACTGGGGCCAGAACTACAAGTCTTCATGCTACTAAACCCACAACAGTAAAATCAGTCTGTGCATGCAGTAAAGCATGCTTATTATACTCATTGTGGAACCTAAGGGGTTAATCCTCCACATTGTGTAAGATGGCTGTTTGATCCTGTCTTCTTTGATCATCCCTTTCTTCCACAGTCCCCAGTCCATCTGCTGATAGCACAGAGCTCTAGGAAGCACTCTGCACATGCTCAGTTTGGCGTGTATTGCTAGTGAGTTTTTATTTGGGAGCACTGTCCATACAAAGAGGCAGGGGTCATGCAGCCTCACAGGACAGCCAGAGAAGAATGAAAACTCCTCCTACAAGATTAACTAGTGCTCAGCTGGACACTGATAGAAGTCACAAGACTGCCATACACTGCTAATAAAAGGTATTTAGCAGTTTATATTTCCTAAAATAATTGCATTTCTATGTTGCGTGTACTATGGGGCACCAGATATAGTGAATGCAGGGTCCTGGGTTTTGTACAACTTTAAAGGAAAGGATGTTACATCCTCTAGGGAGGCTGATATCATGAAAACGTGAATTCTTCAGGAATTGCCATCCTTACCTTTGCGTTCTCATGAAGTTTACAAATGATCCAGTAATAAAAGTATTAATGTATTCCTTAGGGTTCTATCACCTAATACAGGAGTCCCCAAACTGTCTTAACAAAGGACCAGTTTGCGGCCTTTCAGAATTTAGGGGACTGGAATTTGTTCATTAGGAGTAAATACTGTCCTGGCATCAGTGAGAGTAACAAATGCCCCATCTTTGGTATTAGGGGGAGGAAGGGTGACCCACCGTTGTTGTCATTGGAAGGAATAATGCTCAATTGTTGGTGTCTGTGGGAGAAATAGTGCCCCATTGTTGGTGTCTGTTGGAGAAACAACAAACAAGATGTACCTATGCTCAAATCCCAATAGCTAGTACATGTATTTATCCACAGCTATCCATGCATTTTATTTGGATCAATGCATGTACTAGCTATTGTGATTTGAGCACAGGTACATCTTGTTGTATTGTGGGTCAGTAGCCAGACCTAAACCTGGCAGCTCTCCCCCACTTTGTCTTTTCCCCGATATTGGCATTGTGTCCACAGTAGCATGTGCGTATGCAGAGCAGAGTAGGACTGGCCATAGAGGGATGACTTTGACGCAGTTGGCCGACTTAAACATGTATTGCAATATGTGTGAACTAAATATCCCTATTTATTGCAAAGTCTGCTGGAAAGGGAATATACCAGTGTGCAGAGGGTCCTTCAGAATTTCTAGTGTTGAAGAAATAAATCCCATTGTTGGTGTCAGTGGGAGAAACAGTGCCCCACTGCTGGTGTTAGTGGCAGGAATTATGCCCCATTGCTGGTATCAGTGGGAGGAAAAGTGTCTCATATCAATGGAATGTATAGTGCCCCAAGGGCTGAATAAAGGCTCGCACAGGGCCTTATCTGACCTCTGGGCCACAGTTTGGAGACCACAGACCTAATATATCACTCAGCACCTCCAGAGGGTAGAGCTATCCCCAAGAACTTGGCTACACCACATGTTACAAGAAGCTAGAAATTTGTAGAACCATCCAATGCTGAGGCATTAAGTTAAACATACACTCTAAAAATATGGAATACCACCATGTCTAAGATATCTAGGTATAAAGTTGATTAACCAGACTTCTAGCTGGCATGGGGAACATTAATTAATTCAATAACAGCATTCAATGAGAGATGCAGTCATTATAAAACCAGATATTCTAGATAACCTGATGTTCTGCCTGCACATGGACGCCTTTACCCATACACAAGTACGGCACTATATGATGTTTAAATAATGGTCAGTGGAATTCCTTATGCTACCCACTTAATACAAATTGATGAGGCTTTCCAGAGTAAAGTCAATTTGGTCTGTTGTTTTTTATTTAATTGGATTTAAAGTTAGATCAGTTTGGTGTAATACTAGGTGGGAACAATTAGAGTGAATAGGAGAGCCGTTCATCAAAGTTAAAACTGATCTATTGTGAATACATTTCCTCTAGTCCCAGAGGGCCATACGTAAGGCTACTCTCCACACATCGCCTCGCAGCTTCCACTTCTCTGTTTGGTTGTTTGTTTAAAGCGTCCTTTAAACACTTAGCATTCTAAAAGCATCCTTCAGCTAGCAAAATGTTGTATTTAATGTTGGGAAATATTGTTTGCAATGTTTCAAGCAGACCATGCTAATATTTTATAGAAAAGGCAAATAAAGGAGTTCATTCGCATTAAAAGGATTAAAAATATATAAACAGAAAGGAATAGGAAAAAGGAAAAAGGAAGCTTCAGCTTCAGGATTTGTGGTTTTATTGCTAGAGAGTGCCTTAAAATATCAATTTTTTTTAGTGAAAATACTGCTTCCTGCCCTCACACTGCTGTGCTCTGTACTGGCAGAGCTGAGATGCAGCCACACCCCCTGTGTCATCACACAGATTAGGATTCCAGGGAAGGAAGAAGAGGTGTGTCTGACCGGGTCTGCTACATCACAGAAGGTAGGGTTTTTTTTTATTTCTTTTATATCTGATGATCTGCACATTTTTAGACATCCTGTAAAAATGCTATACCAGGAAAGTGCAGGTAAGACTATGAATATGGCCCTTGTTGATACATATAGTCTGTACATATTTTGTTATGTGACTTTGTTTGGGCCCACTTCATTAAAACTGTCAAACCGCATCATTAAAACTATCAATAAATGCGGTAAAACATTCTGTTCATACTCACTCAGTCAGAATGGGATTCATTTTCTGTATTCTGCAAAAAACCTGGTTGATCCTACTATTCCTTGTCTACCCCTTCTGTCCATGTCCCCACTGCAGTTGGGGATTTTGCAGAGCAGTGTTGGCAGCTAAAGCACATGCTCAGTTTTCAGTGTATTTCTACCATGAGTATTTCCTCTCTATCACACCTGAGCAGCCAATGTGACTATAGAGCCACACATGTGGTCGTATAGACAGTGGAAAATGACAGTCCACTCCCTCCCTTCTCCTCCATGCCCACTAACCAGTAAAACACAATAGGGCAGGGTATTACATTGTCATTGATGGAGTACCACCCTGTTATTCTAAGACACTGGCTGGAGGGGCATGACACAGCCGGTGACTGGCAGAAATTTGACCACACCTTGTTATTGCCAAAAAAATAATAAAGATTTTATTTAACCACTTGCCGTCCGGCCGCTGTATATAAAAGGCCGGACGGTGGCAGTCCAGGGGTGGGTTGTTATTCATAAACGACGCCCGCCATTTTGGACTGTGCACACTCCCTGGGAGCATGCAGCAACGCGATCCGGTACCCGCTGTGCACAGTGGAACACCAATCGTCATAGGGACCTCTGTGCAAGGTCCCGATCATGTGATCACTGATTGGCCAATCAGTGATCACATGAAGAGTGGTAAGCAAGATGTCACTTCCCGACATCATTACTTACTACTTGTGAAATCTGAATGATCACAGAGGTGACATGGTACAAGGTTATTCACAACAGCCTTGTACCATGTGACAAGCTGTGACCAATCACAGCTCACACAGTATTTCTCAATGGCTGCAGGAATGCAGCCAGAGAGAAGGAGAAATGATTGCTTTTCCAGCTTTTATGGGTGTAAAAGCAATAAGTGTAAAAAAAAAAAAAAAAAATCTTCATCACCCCCCACAAGTAGTACAGTGTCACCATGGTGACACTGTACTGCTAGGGTGACAGTATGTAAAAAAACCCATAAATAATAATATAAAAAAAAATGTAAAAAACATGTTTTAAAAATGATAATTTTTGGTTCTAAACTAATTTGGGTTATTTTATTTTTTTTACTAAAAAGATAACAATAAATTTTGGCCAAGATTTATGATGACATATTATTTATTTGCAAAATGTTATAAGAAAAACACTTTTTTTCATAATTTTTGGACTTTTTAATTTTTATAGCAAAAAAAATTAAAATCCCAGCGGTGAATAAATACCACCAAAATAAAGCTTTATCTGTCTAAAAACAAATGATAAAAAATGCATATGGGTACAGTGTTGCATGACCACGCAATTGTCATTCCAAGTGTGATAGCACTGAAAGCTGAAAATTGGCCTGGACAGGAAGGGGGTAAAAGTGTCTGGACTTGAAGTGGTTAAAATAAATATTTGTATGAGCATTTAAAACAGTTTATTGATATATCATTATTTATTTTTACTCTGTATCCCAAAGGCTGTTTTTTTTTATTTTGAACAGGTGACCAGCAGCAAAAGACTAGAAGCTTCTCCTGCTTCCCTGCAGACAGTCAGGGAAAGAGCTGGGTGACATGACAGCTGTATATTGATTAGTAAAAAGGGAATACTGCCATTCTTTCCGGGCAACCTTCTAAAAGTAAGGTTGATTTTTACACAGTGTTTTCACAGCTGCCATCTAGGGATTGCTGGAGAGCTGTGACATAAGACAGAGAACAATAAAGTGTTTGCATGGGTACTGTTAGATGGGATAGCAAGATAAGTTACATGTTTTATTTAAATAAACTGTCAAATAATACTGCACATACACATAGGCACTCAGCCCTTCCAGTGAACTACTTTTTTCTTTCCGTTACTTCTATATACAACATATGAAGTCACAGTCAGATGATAGGCTGTGTTCTTGGAGGTTCTGACCTAGAACCTTAAATTGTTGCTCCCCTGCTTGAGAAATGCTGATTGGGGAGCTAGTAAAGACTTTCCTGTCATTTAGAGAAGCATTGTTTTCCACACCACCATGATTGTAGCTGCAGGCATCACTTCTTCCCCACTGTCTAGAATGAAAATGTGTTGGTGGAGCATTGGATCTTGGTTCAGATGAGTATTCCAATCTATTAGTTTAGTAGCTCACAGGCTGCTTTATATAATCTGATGGACCCAGGAAGGAGCTCCAGGAAAACCAGCACCAAACTGGTGATCCAAACTAGTATTTAAAGTGTTACTAATCCCCGGACCCTGCATTCACTATATCTGGTCTCCCACAGTACACACAACATGGAAATGCAATTATTTTAATAAATATAAACTGCTAAATACCTTTTCTCATCAGCGGTATATAGCAGTCTTGTGACTTGTTTCAGTGTCCAGGCGAGCACCAGTTAATCTTGTAGGAGGAGTTTTCATTCTCCTCTGACTTTCCTATGAGGCTGCATAACCCCTGACCCTCTGTCTGGATGGTGCTGATTGGCCCTGCGCTGATCACATGCACTCTCCCAAGAAAAGAAAAGACACTGCTAACTGAGCATGTGCAGCTTGTCCTCAAGGCTCTGTTCTATCAGCAGATGGATTGGGGACAGTAGAAGAAGGGGAGGATCAGAAAAGACAGGATCAAACATTCTTTTTATACAATGCAGAGTATTAACCCCTTAGGTTTCACAGGGAGTATAACAAGCATGCTTTACTGCATATACAGACTGATTTTACTGTTGAGGGTTTAGTAACACTTTAACATCTATTGAATGAATCTACTCCACAATACTTTTTATCAGTTATCTCCCAGTACCTACACAAACCCTGATGAAGGGAGATTGATAGTTCCCCCCAAATGTGCTGGCTACTTTTTTGAGGCATTAAAGTGGTTGTAAACTCTTACATAAACCCACTGAAGATAATGGCCTTAGGTGACACACAGAGATTAAACAAACCTACACCTATGTAATTTGTACCTGTTTATCCGCCGTCTTTTCACTTTCTACATCCGTTCAAAGTGCTGAATTTTAAAGCTTGTCTGAAAGTTCATAAAAAGGGGGGAGCTGAAATTACACACTGCAGAGCTCAGTGAGGAGAGCTCTGAGAGCTGATTGGTGGGGACAGCCACACCCACCTCCACACAGCTCACAAGAATAGAGCTGAGGCTGTCAGTTTGCTGGAGGTCCCTCCCCTGTCACCAGTTTTCTCTTGGTGCCAGGAAAACTTGTCAGAAATTATTCAAGCTGATAACAAGGCAGCAGACAAAAATTACACTTAGTGCTCGGGATTGAGACAAGTACAAACTATAGAGGGATATGCTTTGTTCATATTTCATGTCTGAGGTTTATAACCACTTTAAAACTAAACAGGACTTTCAGTTGTTTGCAGGCACTCTCCTCATTCTGCTATACTTATTACACATGTTAAGGACTTTCTAGATACATCCCCAAAAAGATGTTACCCTTCAAGGCCTATACAGCTGACTAAGACCTCGATGCTGTCTTAGTATATTAAGCGCTGATTCTAAACTCAGACAGTATTCAGAGCAAATATATTATTTGTAACCACAGGCAAGCTATCTTTACATTCACCAAATCCTAGTCACAAAGCATCAGACATCTTATAAATCTCTGCCATGTTTCATTAGTCAGGGATTATAACTGTTTTCAGCGTGATTACCACTGACGAGCAGAGAGTTAGAACTTTGAGTGAGTAATAATTAAACACATTATCAATTTTCGAGCAGATCTGCTCAGGATTCCATATTCCTCCTATATCTCTATTCAGAAAAAAACATGCTTAACATATTTTACACATCTTTTTTTATTTTTTTTTTCAAATGACATACCTAACATGGAAGTTAATTATGTTAATTGGCAAATTACAGTACGACGGGTGTCTGAAAAATCAGATTATATGTTTCTGTACACTCTCATTTTCACTTTAACCCATGGTGATGTCAGCACATGCCTCACTGAACAATGTGTAATCATGTCTGAGTTTGAAATTTTAACCTAGCTAACAAAAGGTAGATGAGCATTTTGCCTATCTTTATATCACTAGTATGTCACAAACCCATCACCCCTTTTTTTCCAGTGACTTAGTCTTTTGTTCTTTCTGACATTTGACTGTGGTGCAAGAACCCTGAAAGGACTGTTTCCTTGCTATTTAAAAGACATGCAAAATGATTTCTACAACTAACAAGTTATAGTTTCAATGCTAATGTCATCATTTGATAACCCATTCACCAGCTTTTCATCAACACTGAAGGTCCATGAACCTTTTTTTTATATTTCACAGAACCCCTATTAACTTATTAGATCTACAGTACAGCTCACAGTATGGTGATCAAAGTTGTAAATATACAATTACATAAAATGATAAAGAAATGCCCGTAGCGGATAAGGAAGAATGAAAATAGCGCAGGGCATGCATGACTAGGCCCAGAGTGGTGAAGGGGAACGGAAAGAGTTAAAGTTAGCTCCAGGGGGTTGGGAGTTGATAGTGGGATGATCTGGTTGGCAGAGGTGGAGTGTAGGAGGGGCTGTGGCACCTTAGGGTGGGGGGTTCTGTGGCGTCAGTGGAGCTGGACGAGAGGAAGGACCAGAGCTTCCCTCCTGCCCTCCCTGTTTGGTTGGTTATCGGGTCCCTCCCAGGGGAAGGAGAGTAAAAAAAAAAAAAAAGGGGGGTGTTATGTTGGTTCATGGGCGGTTGTTGGTCTTTGGAGGCGGTTCTCATCTTGGAAGGTAAAACAATGGTGTGGGACCCATCGGTGGTATGGGGGCCCGGTGGACATTCCCAGTTAACCAAGGTTTAACTGGAAGGTGGTGGTGCTGCACTGCGGACGGTATGGTTGTCTCCGAGCTGGTTGGTTGCGGCTGGAGGCCTAGTGTATAGGGTTGTCCGCAGGTGCATTTTGGATCGTTTGGGGGTGCCTTTGAAGACCAACAACAATTCTTTGGTTTCCGTTATAAGGAACGGTTGATGTATTTAAAATGTGGAGTTGTTAATAAAAGGCCATGTTGGCCATTTTACTCCAAATGGTGTCATGTGTTTTGTAACGTTTATTTGGTTAAGGGGTGGGGAGTGGTATGGATCGGTAATGGTGGAAGTAGGAGTGGACAAGCCTATCTATGGTGCATTAGTCAAGAACGTGACATACCTAATGTGCTTATTTTTAATAAACCCCTACTCCATAAGACACAATTGTAATCAAGAATTCAAATAATTAATAATAAGGATGCCCCCCTGCACTCATGTACCACTACCTACGTACACAACTTTGCAAAACCTTTTCAAATGGCCCTCCCACGTCAATCTAAGGTCATCACGACAATTAATGGCTCCCTCACTCACCAGGGCAACCCGGGAATCCGCAACACACAGTTCTCATCTAAGAAATATGTTTTATTGTTCAGAGTTGATGCAACAATATGTTGTCTTTAACTGTCACTTACTGTTCATTTTTTTTTTGTGTTGGGGGCTGCGTCCCCCTTGTCTCCATACAAATGTACCTACTATGTTATTATGACTACTGTATTCTGACTGCCAATACTCTTTGTATCCCATATTCCCTGTTTGAAAATGAAAAATCAAATAAGTAAACAGAGACAAATAATTAATAATAATGGCCAGAAAAGAAACTCAGATGGTGAAAATTGTAGTCTCCCCTCACCTCCCATTTTGGTTTTCAGCAGGACTTTTTTTTTCATTGGGAACACGAGGAAAGGCAGTTCTGGCACCTCCAGAATGTATGTAATAGTATGTAGAGCTGGTGTCTAATAATGCTGGCTGCTGGGAGATCTATTGTTGCTAGTGGTTATCTATTGTTGCTAGGGGGTCAATTGTTACTGGATGGGATTTACTGTTGATGGAGGGGTCTATTGTTTCTGGCTGCTGGAGAGTCTGTTGATGCTGTTTGCTGGGAAATCTGTTGTTGCTGCTGGGATCTCTTGTTGCTGGGGGTATTTTGTTGTGGGGGTCCATTGTTGCTTGGGGGGTCTTTTGTTGCTGGAGGAATCTATTGCTGCTGGAGGAGGGTCTAATGCTTTTGGCTGAAGGGGAACTATTTCACTGCTTTTCTTGTTGCCATGAACAAATTCCATACAAAATACTCAGCACCAGGGGCGGACTGACAACTCATGGGGCCCCCGGGCAATAGGGGATCATGGGGCCCCTGTGTCCTTGCCCAAACTCAAACAAGCGTATGAAAAAGGTACCAGGGGCATCTCATGGGGCCCCCTACTGACCCCGGGTCCTTGGGCAGTGCCCGAGTTTCCAAATGGTCAGTCCGCCCCTGCTCAGCACCACAAAATAAAACTTGACTCTGTATTCTCTAAAAGGGGTGGTACTGGGAGGTGGGTAGGGGTTGGAACCAAGGACCAGTGCTCGGAGGCGGGTAGGGGGTGGAGACAAGAAGTTACTCAGAAGGGGGGACTTCCTGAGCCGTTTTTCTGAGAAAAAAAACCCTGGTATTTAGTGGAGAATTGCCTCCTTATATTGGCGGTCAGTGGAAAACTGTCTTCTTAAATTGGTGGTCTGTGTAGGGGGTCCCTTGCTTTGGTGGTCAGTAGGAGATGGACCCCTTCATTTTAGTGCTTGTTGGGAAGTCTGCCCCCTTACAGAAAGATAAAGAGATCATCATTGTCAATGGTTACTGAGAGACAGTAATCGTTTAAACTCTAGCAGCCTCCAGAAGAACCATCCGGCGATTGCTACATTAAAACAGGATGGGTCATGTGTCACTAGCCTTGTTGTGCATCTGAGCCCTTTTCCAAGGTGGGTTTAAATTAATTATAGGTAACATATTTTTATTACAATATATTCTTTCCTCTGTGCCTGATTGTTTAACATATCAAATGTTACTGGTCTTGTGCATGTGCTTTAGGTAACTGGACAGTCTCGGGATGTAGGTAACTAGACAGTTTCATCCAGGCACCAACTATCAAAGAAAACAAGTCAACATCAAAGAACAAAGTAAAAGACAATCACGGATGCAGTACAGGTGACACAGAGCAATCAAAGGTTAGTAGTGTCAGGAAATGTTATCACAGACAAGCTGGTAGGCAGGTGCAGTCTGTATTCTCCACTGCAGGTGGCATTCCACTCTAGCAGTCGATGGTAGAGGAAGCTATGAGAAACTGGGGTTCTCTATGGCTTCCTTCGTCACATGGTGCAGTGATCCGGTTGGATGCTGGCATAATGGCTCTTCTGGATGGACTTCTGTGCACAAGCTAATACAATTTCCCCCTCGTGCTTGCAGAAATTGGGCGCATGCTAATGTGCATATGCACATGCAAATTGGTGCTCGTACCTGTGCGAATGCTCGTGCGCAGAGGCGCACTTGTGACGGATGCTGGCGCCAAACGGCTTATTTAAACTGGACTAGTGCTCAGGATCAGTGCTGCTTTGTCTTCATATGTTTCCCATGTTCCTGTGATCCTGTATCTTGATTCCAGTTGCTGAACCAGATTGTCCTGACTAACCTCTGAACTCTGACTTTGGCTTGTCTTCTGACCTTCACTTCTGTCTGTTCAATTGGATTTTGCTCCATTGATCGACTTCCAGACCCGGCTTGTACACTTCTACCTGTGCCCTGTACCTGATTCATGCTGCCTGTGTCCGTCCTCGGGCCCCTTCTCTTCTCCATCTACACCTCCTCCCTTGGCCAACTCATACACTCTCACGGCTTCAACTACCACCTATATGCCGATGACACACAAATCTATCTCTCAACCCCCCACCTCACCCCCTCAGTCTCCGCCCGAATCACACACCTACTGAGCGACATATCAGACTGGATGTCGCTCCACTTCCTTAAACTGAACCTCTCCAAAACCGAGTTTCTTGTCTTCCCCCCAGCCCGGACCCCATCCCCCATTGACTTCTCCATCATGTCCAACAACGCCACCATCAAACCCGCCTCACAGGCCAGAGTACTTGGTGTCATTCTGGACTCCAACCTATCCTTCCAGCCCCAATCTTTAAAAAGCTTGTGCAGACTCCACCTCCGCAACATCGCCAAAATACTCACGTTCCTAACCCCAGAAACCACTAAACAGCTCATCCACTCCCTCATCATATCACGACTCAATTACTGCAACTCCCTCCTCACTGGCCTGCCTCGCCGCTGGCTATCCCCGCTTCAGTCGATCCTGAATACGGCTGCCTGACTCATTCACCTTTCCAACTGCTCCGTTTCTGCCACCCCCCTCTGCCAATCCCTCCACTGGCTTCCGATTGCGCAACGGATCAAATTCAAAATCCTAACACTGACGTACAAAGCTGTCCACCATACTGCCCCGAACTACATCACTGACCTAATATCCAAGTACCACCCAGCACGCACACTCCGCTCCTCACAAGACCTCCTTCTCTCTAGTTCCCTGGTCTCCTCCTCCCATGCCCGCCTCCAGGACTTCTCCAGGGTGTCACCCATCCTCTGGAACTTCCTGCCCCAACCCATCAGATTATCACCTACTCTCCTCTCTTTTAGGTGCACCCTGAAATCCCACCTCTTCAGGGAAGCCTACCCCACCCCCTGCTAACTTGCCGACCTCCTCCACTCTTCCTACCACTCCATCCCCCACAGCTTTCTCCTCCTGTACCATTATCCCCTCCCTCCTAGATTGTAAGCTCCAAAGAGCAGGGCCCTCAATCCCCTCATGTTTTGCATTGTATTGTTATTGTTCTGTCACATGTTCTGTCCCCCTTTGTAATGTACAGTGCTGAGCGAACTGTTGGCACTTTATAAATACTGTATAATAATAATAACTGGCCTGTCTGACTCTGCTACTTGCCTGCTGCCACTGGTACCTGCCTACCACTCTGCTGATCCTGCCAATCTACTGTCTGCTACCAGCCACTGTCTCATCTGTCTGCTGTTGCCAATACTAGTTTTATTCAACCTGCTGTCCAGCTGCCTGTCAGTTTGTATGCCTTTCTTAAGACTCCTGACTTACAGGCACTCATGCCACTCTGCACTCCTGCACCTTTTGTTTAGACTACTAGAGGCCCTGAGTCAGAGGTGTAAGGCTACGTTCACACTAGCGTTGTGTGCAGGCAGCAGAGAGGCATTTGGGAAGCGTTAGAAAACCCCACATGGTGCTGTTCTAACGGGAGCGTTAGTGTTGCATCGCGGCAAAATGGACACATCTGGTCATGTCAGGAGGCGTTGAAGCCTCCTATTCTAGTCTATGGTGCCGCTGTGCAAATGCCCGGCCAGTGTTTGTGGTGCAGTTGCGACGCGGTTGCGGGGCGTTTGCAGAGCGGTAACACCATTCAAACTTCATTATAGGCATTTTGTGAGGCGTTTTCAACGCTCGGCAATCGCCTAGCAACCGACGCTAAACCGCACATGCGGCGTTTGCGGAGCATTTGCAGAGCGTTAAAAAACGCTCCACAATTGCCGGACCAACGCTTGCCAATTGCTTTAGGGACGTTTGGCAAGCGTTGGTAAAACAGTCAAGTGTGAACGATCCCTTAGTGAGGCCTTCCTCATCATATCAGGCTCTGCTACCAGGTATGTGATAGATACCTATGTCCCATTTGACCCTGCCAGCCATCTTGGGTCAGGCAGAGTCTATTTAAGACTGACCCCTGGTTTTGGCGTGTTTTAAGTGAGTGACTAGTGTAGGGACAGGTTTCCCCTTCTACTTCCCCTATGTTCCGGTGCAGTAGGGAGAGAGCAAGGACTATGTCTACCTTCCCAGGAAGCTTCCCCTTTGGGTTGGACCAGCCAGACAGCATTCGAGGCAGATGCCGTCGGCATTCCTGTGTTTTCAGACCACTGGCCCTTGCTTCAGACAGCTGTTGTAAGTGGTACCAGGCAGGTAAGCCTCCCCGCTGAGCTTTGTTGTACTGTTGAAGTACCGTTATAATATATTATTTCTTGAAAAACAGGACTCTGTGTGCTTACTGCCCACCACACTGTCTTTTCAGAGGCAGTCTAGAGCTGGTTCTAAGGCATTCAAGAAGCATACTGTTTTGTTTTTTTTCTCCCAAGGGTGGTTTTATACTGAAATACTGACCAATCCCATTAATTTCAATAGACATGTTTGGCAACCCTGACTTGTAAGAAACTAACATCAAAGCATTGCAGCCATGATCATGTCCTTATTACCCTTCTCCTGCCCCTGTAACTGAGACCTGAGAGTTGAGACAAATCATTTAACACTGATAGGGGTTCTTAGAATGGTCAGCTCCTATTCATTTAGTTAAAACCTTTATCGAAAAGGAAAATAAATTCTGTTGTAGTGGACTTAAGTGTTAGCTGGAGTTAGGCTTTACTTTGTTACTCACTTATGTGAAGTCTATCTAAATTTACAAGTCCATCTAACACTATCCTGTCCACAGGTTGACAATGTTACTGTCCAAGAGTGACTATGCTGTTCCTCCGTAGATAAAGGAAGAGTGAGTGTAGCCGCCCTAAGACAAGAGGTGCTCCATAAGCTGGATCACCCTGTGAAAGTAAATGAAAAAAGCCTAAAAAGTACTGCGTCCATCACATCTATGAACTCGTAAGCATGACCATATTACATTTTTGTTCTTGGGTTAGGAAATGCTTTGAAATTAAACAGGCCAGCCAAAAATACCAGAAGAAAAATTAATATCTCTAGAACAAGCGATCTCCCAGGAAGAAATTAATATGGCCCTGAGGTATACAGCTGGAGGGAAGAGCCCAGGACCCAATGGGTATACGGTGGGGTATTATAAGAAATGTAAAGAACTATTGGCAGGGTCTCCTGGATTGGGTGCATAAATTTGGTTAAGATAGTGATAGTCCCCAAAATCTTGTATAAATTCCATATGCTCCCAGTTCATATCCCAGGATCCTTTTTTAGAATAATAAAAAAACTAATACTTAAATATATATGGGCTAATAAGAAACTGAGGATTAGGTATGAAGTTCTGTGTAATAATAAAGAGAAAGGGGGACTAAATATTAGGAATTATTATTTTGCGGTGATACTGTCAAGCGTTGTAGGTTGGACATATAGTTCACAGGGGGAAAGTTGGGTCAAAATAGAAGGTATTTTAAGTAATACACAATTAGAGAAGATTATTTGGATACCACGAAAGGTTCGTATTATGGATGTGATAAGCAGCACACTGACACAGGAGGTGTTAAAAGTATGGGATGAAATGCACAAGTAAATGGGTTGGAAGTATAATTCACTGTTGATGCCGCTGGTGGGTGAGTTTTTTCCACCAGGGAAAGACAACATTTCGGGGAAATGGTTTAAAGATGTAGATGCACATTTAAGGGATATAGTAGTTAAGGGGAAGCTGTGCAATTTTCAGGATTTAAAGAGTAAAAAAGAGCTATTTGTTGTATTAGATGAACTGAGATATTGTCAATTAAGACATTTTTTTCAAAGTTGCCTCAACCACTGAGGATGCCGGAGGACATGCTCCCATTTGAAAAAATGTTGGGTTGTGATAGAGCTCCAAAGCATGTTACTTCAAGGATATATAAAATTCTTATTGAATTGAAGGGGGTGGGTCCTCCGTCGTTCTTAGAGAAATGGGAAAGGGAAAAAATGAGTGAACAACAGAAAAATAAAATGTTTAAATGAACACATGGGGTGATGAACATGAACACAGTTGAAATGAATTATAAATGTTTAACGAGATGGTATTTGACACCGAGTGTTGCACATCGACAACAAGTAGAAATCTCATTGTTATGTTGGAGGGGATGTGGATTTAAGGGAACAATGGCACATATATGGTGGGATTGTCCAAAAATACAGGGGTTTTGTCAAGATATAATCCAATTTATACAAGAGATATTGGGGACCACTATACAGAACGATCTGTGGATGTGACTATTTTACAGGTCAGATATATCAGTGAAACAGTATAAAAATAGTGCCCTATACCATCTAATTAACGTGGTTCAGGGACTTATTCCCAAATTCTGGCAGTTACAGGACCCTCCAACAATGAGGGATTGGATAGACAAGGTTGAATATATAAATAAAATGGAGGAGTATAACATACAGATGAAGATAAAATGGGAACATTTAGAAAGTAATGGGGTAGATAGCATGACTTCAAGACATCTGAAAAATATATGGAAATAGTGGGAGTCCCAGGTGGTCAGAGGCAGAAGAATTGAATGGAACGTCTGGAGGGCCGTAGCAATAGGAAAAGGGAGAATAAAGGTTGGAGAGAAAGAAAAAAAGGAAAGAAGAGGAAGCGTAGGAAAAGATGATCAAAGAGAAGGGATATGGACGTGAACTGGAATGATGGAAAGAGATGGGAAGAGTTATATGGACTGGAGTAGCTTGAGGGGTGGTTGGGTGAGGGGGGTTGAAAAATGTAGGTGAAATGTTTGTGTTTTCGATAAACTGTTGAGTTTTGTAATGAAAATTTTAATAAAAGATATATTATTAAAAAAAAAAATTTATTAAACAGGCCACACAATTATCTCCAGTGTAATTAAGGCTAAAAATCGTATGCTAGAGTTTTTGTGACTCTAATAGTCCTACCCATACCCAAAAAAATAGGTGCTGTGTTGGCCACTCCTTCTTCCATGCACGTCTTAGTTGTAATTGTAAAGGATGACCTAGACTTAGAAACCCTGTGACATTTTTATAATTGTAGAGGAAGATGAAAGAAAGAGCACACAAACCTTGCGCATTACCTCAATAAATAGTGACTAATTTTATTAATAAGGAAATATACTCACAAAATGATTGTATAACAGGCATAAGTAACCATAATCCAAACAGGGTTACAGGTAAATCAAAAAGGGGGGGGGGGATGAAGGCTAATGCGTTTCGAAGGGTGCTCCCTTCTTCATCAGAGCTGGGTTTGGCAGATAGAAACTTCAGTATGGCAGAGTTCCCATGGCAAGGAGATATTCAGCCACTGAGTGTCAGTATTACAGCAGTTCAGCCTGTTTAGGAAACTCTGCCATACTGAAGTTTCTATCTGCCAAACCCAGCTCTGATGAAGAAGGGAGCACCCTTCGAAACGCGTTAGCCTTCACCCCCCCCTTTTTGATTTACCTGTAACCCTGTTTGGATTATGGTTACTTATGCCTGTTATACAATCATTTTGTGAGTATATTTCCTTATTAATAAAATTAGTCACTATTTATTGAGGTAATGCGCAAGGTTTGTGCGCTCTTTCTTTCATCTTCCTCTACAGTTTTATTAAGCTTCCCCAGCTTCATGATAGAGCTGCACAACCTCTGATCACCAGTGGATGAATACACAACACGCTGCTTGTCACTAACGCCTGTTTGATCTGAGTCCTTGAGCGCAGGAGATAATGGATCTTTGGTGACATTTTTATAATTGTCTGTGCATTCACCCTCACTATTAGTCCTAGTGACTAAGTGAGTGCAAAATGTGTGAGCTGTCACGAAAAGTGTTGAGTAAAAAAAAAGCCAATAGGAAAACCTGTTCTAGTTTGTTGCCTTTCAGGGGATATACTCTAGTTTACAGAGATCTTCTCTTACTTACTGCTGTGTCTTTGGGACAGAAATTGAAGATAAATTACTCAAAGGAACACAAACAGCAAAAAATGTTGCCTTTACATTTACTTTAAATAAAGTGGGCAGGCAGCAGCTAGCTCTGATCTGGCCTGGGAGACAAGCTGATTTGCATTGTAACAACCTTCCCAGCTTTAAAAACTAAGACAAAATTGTCAAGAGGTTATATGTATAACTAGAAACAGATCTGCAAATAGGAGCTACAGAAAAGTTCTGTTAAGACTGGAGTTCTTCTTTTAATCTGAAAATTCTAAAAGGGTGAGATTAGTTTAAACAAGAAAATAAAAAAAAGATGAGAAAGGTTTCCTGATGGCTAAATAGGTTTGCATCATAATAAACCTGACTACTTCACAGCTGACAGATTTGTTTTTGCAACTTTACAACCCTTTTCCTAACCTTCAGCATACAACACAGACTCTTAAATAGATGTAACGATCGTGCATTTGCTCCAAGGAAGACGCAATTTTGAAACTTTCTTCGGCTTAATTTGTATTCGCAGTAAAAGCGAATTAAATGGATCTTTTCGGCTATTATGAATCAATGATGCATACCTAAGTACCAAATTCAAGGATTACAGAAAGAATATTGTTACAAAATGATTGTTTTCTCATCTCGTAGGATGTAATTAATTGAGAAATGGAAAGGCACAATGACGACTCAAGTGTTTGTATTCCGACAGCTTGGTTTTATCGCGTTAAAGAAATGTATGCAAAGCACTAGAAAAAGACAATGACAAAGTACAAACCAATTTCCATTGGCATACTTTATGACTGGGACATTACCAGTCTTCTTATGTAGAGATGCACAAATGACCAAATGTTCAAGAGAATCAGACCTAGTCAGTTTAGTAGATACCTTATGAGGCATTTTGGAGAAGGCCACCTCAACAAGCATTGTTCAGTGTGCATTTCCCTGGGCTGCTACCTTTAAAACAGAGATGTAAGTGCCAACAAGAGGCATTCCTTTTCATCAAGCCTTAGGTCCCTTTATGCATTTTGTTGTGATTGCTGAAGCCATGAAGAGCGGGGAGGCTTTGTTTCCCTAAAATGTATTGGAGGTATCTAATGCTCCAAACCATTCAATCCTTCAAAAAGTCCTCAATGGGAGATGAACTTTTATGCCAGGTGCTCTTGCTGACACATTCAAGAACTTACTATATTATAGGGAACATCTAGATATTCCAAAAAATAGTACTCAATACAATACTCAATGTATCTTTAGTCTCTTAGCTGCAGTTTGTGATTCTGGAGCACTGCTGCCTTTTACTGCCAGAGATTTGAAGTTCGATTTGGTGATGCTACTATTGTGCAGCTCACTGTTCTCCTTACCAGGGGTGGACTGACCATTTGGAAACTCGGGCACTGCCCGAGGGCCTGGGATCAGTAGGTAGGCTTTTTTGAGTTTGGGCAAGACCACAGGGGCCCCATGATCCCCTATTGCCCAGGGGCCCCATGAGTTGTCAGTCCGCCCCTGCTCCTTACTGTAGAGAAAGCAGCAGTGCAAGGATCTCCTTTGTTTCCTTCATTCGGCATTTGGATCTGTGCTTTCTGAACCGGCCCTGTTGTGGCTTGATTATTTGTCCATCAGTTATTAGGTCATAATTTCTGACAGAGGGCATAAAGTTCTGCCTCTACCAAGATGGGTTCCACCACAGAGAGACAAGATGTGGATCAAGGCATGGTAAATCAGAAAGACCTCAGGCAATACTGGTGACTAGAGCTTTGTCTTTTGCTTGTTTTTTTGGGGGGCATAGGTTACACTCTTCAGGTCATCTTTACATGGATCAGGAACATATTCTAGATTAATTCTAGACATTGGGTTTTTTTTAATTGTGTTGAAGAGACTTTGTCTCTTAGAAATTATTAGAAAGAGGTGACTCAAAAGTTTTACAATGGTTATTACTTCAAAACATAAAGCAAATGTAAACCTTATCATAAACAATTGCCAATTGAATTGAATTACATACCAATTTAAAAATGCTCTTTAGGCTCAGTTCACATCATAGAAACACAGTTCAGATGCGTTCTGGATGCATTCCTGCATGCACATTTGTGACACTTTTTAGCGCACTCCGGTGCACTTTTGATGTGTTTTTGATGTGTACCAGTGTGTTTTTGATGCGTTCATTTTGCCCCCTCTTTTTTTTCTTCAATTTAAATAGGGACATGTGCATTTCATTGCGTTTTTGGTGCATTTTGGTGTGTTCCAGTGTATTCCAGTGCATTTTGGATTCATTTTACTATGTTCTAGTACAGTTTTGTGAAGGAAACATGCCGCCTGTTCTACTTTTTTTTCTGCATCCGGAATGCGCTGGAACTGCAAGCACTGATCTGATCTATGACATTGATAACCATATAACCTACTTTCTGTGCATTTGGATGCAGATAAACCACACACTGAAACGCGTGTAGTGTGAACTGCCCCTTAAACATTTTTTCATCCTTCATGGCATCATGGTTCTGCTAATGTCCTGCACTCTCTTTGAAGTCAGCTCCTTTCTTCATGCCTGCACTTCAGTGTTGATGCAATGCATTCCTCAGGATAGGATTCCTGTTGGTGAAAACAGTGGCCCACTCTTGCGTAATGTGTGTTGAAAAGACAACTTGTAGTCTCCATCGAAAGTCTGTATGATGTGGTGACAACAGTAGACTGTTCCCGCGTAATGTGTGTTGAAAAGCCAACATGTAGTTTCCATCGAATGTCTGTTTAACATGGTGACAAACACAAAGATACAATTGGAGACAGGGACAAAGCATTGCCATTTCACAACAAGAAGTGCCTGAACAAGGACTTTCATGGCAAGATCTCTAGGTAGTATTTTATTGAAATCTGTAGCTGTAGGCCCCTTTCACATGGGGCAGACTCCATTTTGATCCATAGGGGATCTGTCCACTGATCTTGTGCTGATCAGAGCAGAGTGGGGTGATGACAGGTCTGTATCTGCAGAGTGGACATGGACAGAGCCCACTCTGCCCTATGGGAAGCCAGGATTAAATGGACTCTGCAGTCCATTTACACCTGACTACCCTCTGATTTGAATTGCCTAGAAGGAAGGGGATGGATCCCCTATTGTTTTGGTATTTTTTTAGTGGACCAGTTTGGATTGGAGGTAGGCAGGTGTAAAGAGACACAAACCTGTTTACACCAGCTAGTCCATGAGGCTGAATGGACTGTCTGATAAAGTCCACCTGAAAAACTGACATGAGAACCTGATCAGACCCTTCATGTGAAAAGGGTCTTAAACATTTTATTTTTAATAACAGGTCAAAGATTATATTACATTTTAGTGATTGGCTATGCTTATACTTTAAATGACTTGCTAGTATTAAAGTCTCAGGCACACAGTCCACCTATTTATCTTCCGTGTTTTAAGCTTGTGAAACATGTATGGTAAAAGGGATGGGCTCAGACTTGAAATGTTAACAGAACTTGTAGCTCATTAAATGATGAACATCTGAAAATGTACTGTAGATCTCACCATCTGTTAGAGGAAAAGAATAATGACTATCTCTGTGGGGATATATTTCAGAGTGATGTAGTTTGTTCCAGAAAATGCCAACATACATTTGCATCTTCATCATGGTCTGACAGTAACCTTGTTCGGAATTTGCAGCTCGCACCTGGAGCAGAGTCTTAAGGGGGTAAAAGATCAAGCTCCCTTTTAAAACAAAATTATTTTTAAAAATATTATTTATTCCACAATACCATTTTCATATTCTATCCACACAATGGTGGGCCAAAATTCTGGCTTAGGCTTCCAATGCCTGGCCATAGACTGAATAGAATGTGGATAAAGATTCCAAGGTACTCTCAGGCCAACTGGGACATATTCAGCCCTAGGGCCTCTTCCTAGATGTGTGTGAAACAGTTCATGTAGGACTTTTCCAGGTGGTATCTAGAGTTGCTCAAGAAGATACCAAAGTAATAGCCAATAGTGCAACAACAAAATGCCTATAGCCTACCACACAGATCAATGAGGTGGAAGCTACCTTCCTGTTATCCTCCTGAAACCGGTTTTTGCTTGATTTATTTGATTTTATTTGATGATTATTTTTGACAGTGGCAAGAAAATTTTATGGAGCAGGATGGAAAATCTTTCTTCAACAAACAAAATTCTAGGTCGAAGACATTTTAGGCACTTCTGAACATTTTTCAGAATTTCCGTAAGAGCATTCAAAACAAATTCTCCTGGTATATGGCCAGCTTTACAAGGGCCCTGCTTGTGGGAGCTTACAATCTAAAAGGGAGGAGCAAGTGATACAAAAAGTAATAACTTTGTTGGAATGAGTTTTGATACTTATAGGTCTGCTTCCATCCCCAGCTTATTACTGGACAGTGAAAGGAGAAACATAAGACTGATGAGCATATTAACACATTCAGCACAAGGTGCTGGCTCTCACTTCTGCCTCTGCCTATCCTAATCTAAATTCTGCTGTTCATTGGATTGCAAGTGACTGATGCAAAGTTAAATTAAGCCACTTAAACTAAAAAAATTACATTTCATGATGTAGTAATGAATACAGAGCTGCATTAATTGAGTTAAGGTCTAAGTCTGAGAATGTTTCCATGAGCGTGTACTTTTGGCACCACGTACTGTACCATGTATTAGCAGAATTGTCACCATTACTATGAAGTGATAATCTCAAATGTCCTTTTTCACAGCACCAACACATACTGTATGGTTCTCCCTTGAAATTTTGATAATACTCCTAGGCTGGAGTTAGTGAGCCAAAGACTCATAAGTAAGAGTGGTCTTTTGCATACACAGGAAAATGCTGCATACCACTTTAAAGAAACCATCTTTTTAAACTTTGGAACATATGAGAAAATGTCAAAAACACCAAGGTCTCAGGGGCACACAGGGCCCCTTTCTAAATAGGTCCATACCTCTAATATGTGTTAGCTACCAATTGTCACATGAGGCCTCCAAAGCATATGCAGGATGGCTCAGTTCTTCTGCAAACCCCGACAATAACCACTAACTGCAATAACACAATCACAACTGCATGGAGTTCTGCATGCTGTTTTTAATCCTCCAACTGAAACAAAATGAGGCATTTATTGACTTTATGATGATGGGACTGTAAACCATTCTGGATGGGCAGGAGCTTACAGAAGCTTTGTAACTAGGATGTAGTAACCGATCTTTCTGTTTTTCCAGCACTCCACCCTAGATACATCTGTTGGCCAAAATCATAGTACGCATGGCCTTTTATCCGAGCCTCCTACTTGACTGTACATAAATTTTCACAGGACATGATCAAAGAATTAAAGTCTTTATTTTATTATTCTTTAAAAAGTTCCTTTGTATTTTTTTTAACAGCACACTGGCGTTGAATTACTAAAGACAAATAGACTGTTCACTTTAGAGGGGAAGTTGGGCTTGGCAAGGGAATTTATTTCCCAGAGTATAGTCAATGTAGTGAAATTTTACTTTGCAAAAATACCCAAATCACATGCAAGAAACATTTTAAAAATAGTATTTTTGCTTGCATATGATTGGTTATTGGAAGTCAACACCTCATCACCTCATTCGCTAAACTTTGGGAAAAATTCCCTTGCAAAGTGCAACTTTCCGTGTAGAGGGAACAGCCTGTTTGCCTTTAGGAAATCAATCCCACTGACACAATTAAAGGTATCTCATAGCCGCAGTGGAACAGTACTACAGCTGGAACGTAAATGGTGTCAACAAAAGTAGGTATTTCAAAGGACACAGCAGAAATTCAGCAATTAAATACATCTCAGAGTAGTAGAAAAAGAGTCAGCCGCACTCCAATTAACTCTTCTTGCAGTATGTTTAATAATCAGTGCATTGACTGCATACAGTGATGTCTCCAACCCAAAGATAGGCTTCCTTGATGTGTTTCACCACTCCTGGCATGCTCACAAGGAAGCCAGGAGTTGTGGCTGGTCTTGTGTTTGAGAGATCACTGTATGCAGTCAATGTACTGATTATTAAAAACGCTGCAAGAAGAGCTAATTGGAGTGCAGCTGACTTTTTTCTATTTTCAATGAAGAGTGGGGATGGACTGTGATGGACAGCACCCAGGTTGTCTGTGTGCAGGAGAAGCCAGTCTTAAGCAGAGCTATGAAAAAAAAAAGTGCCCGGAGGTCTGCTTTAAGACTTGATGACACCTATGCATTGTCTTTGGCACTCCAACCACCCTGCAAACACCTCAGTGTACATTTCTGTCACCGCGCTACAACCATCTTCTTGTGTGCTGTACTTTATGGAATGTATATCGAATTACAGAGGCTGTTACCATATTATTCTCAGATACTTACACTAGCATTTGAAAATTCTTTTGATTTTTATTCTTTTAAATATTATAATATTTTATTCGTTTATATTTTTTTTGTCAGCTCTTCCTAGCATTCCACTTCAAAGTTAGAGGTCAGTCCACATACTAGGTTGATGCCAAATGTTAAGGATAGGTGATAGTTGGGGAACAGGTGCTTACATTGAAATTTACATTTATTTTCAAAGCTCTGCAACCAAATCTGTTGCTGGTTCACTTATTTATATATATTATATTTCTTTTTGTAGTATGTTTTATCAGGACATATTTGTACTTTTGTTTTTGTAGCAAGTACCTTTTTCCTTGCCTAGGCGAGGATGATGCTTGTTGAGTCAAACTTCCCTTCCATCTGCAACCTCCTTGGATACATCAAACATCCCAGAAGGCTTCAGGACAGTCTTCTCCAAACTATGCATATTGTGCATGCGCTGTAGGGAGCTGCCTGTGGCTGATCGGGAAGTCACAGCCAGCTCCTGAATCCAAGATGGTGGTAGGGAACCAAACACAGCACTGGACACCATAGGCTGGTAAGTACCTGTTTTGTAAATTAAGAAAGAAAGAGAGAGAGAAAGAAAGAAAGAAAGAGAAAGAGAGAAAGAAAGAAAGAGAGAGAGAGAAAGAGAGAAAGAAAGAAAGAAAGAAAGAAAGAAAGAAAGAAAGAAAGAAAGAGAGAAAGAAAGAGAGAAAGAAAGAGAGAAAAAAAGAAGGAGAGAAAGAGAGAGAGAAAGTAAGAAAGAAAGAAAGAAAGAGAGAGAAAGAGAGAAAGAAAGAGAGAAAGAAAGAAAGAAAGAAAGAGAGAAAGAAAGAAAAAGAGAGAGAAAGAGAGAAAGAAAGAAAGAGAGAGAGAAAGAAAGAAAGAAAGAAAGAAAGAAAGAAAGAAAAAAAGAAAGAAAGAAAGAAAGAAAGAAAGAGAGAAAGAAAGAGAGAAAGAAAGAAAGAAAGAAAGAAAGAAAGAAAGAAAGAAAGAGAGCAAGAGAGAGAGAAAGAGAGAAAGAAAGAAAGAAAGAAAGAAAGAAAGAAAGAAAGAGAAAGAAAGAAAGAGAACCCACTGAACAATGTTATGAGTATCAGTGCCAGGTTGATATTACACTAGCATATCTACCTACGTATATGTAACCAGAAGAACCTATATTAAAACATAATTACCTCTTAAGGTTTACATCTGGTGGAAATCGTTTGTCCAGGAATTTCCACATGTTTGCCTGAGACAAACTTCAGAAATAAAAGCTATAAAATTAACAAGAACAAATTGGCCATCTAATCCCCTCTGCTTAAAAAATGTAGAATTCTTCTAATCCTTGGCCTAAATTCATGGGAATAAGAACACAACAATAAACAGTAGTGCATTAAGATTAGGAGATGGCTGAGCCGTCACAGGCTTGACTGCTGCAAATTATGTGTTGTTTTTGGATGTCACCTTATGCTATTGTACTTTGGCCTTGTGCTGCGTGTGGTCCTTTGTATAAGACAGTTTGTCACAGCTCTTCGACTTAAACAGAGCAATTTTTTCATGCTCAGAGAGCTAACATATCAGTTAAGAAGCTAGAGATATTAAAAGAAGTACCAAATTGGCACGAACAATAACATGTTATGTGCATTTTTGTGATTTATGGCAAAATGTACACTGAAGGTTACAAATCAGATCACCACAGCTGAGAATAAAAATAGCCACACACATTACAACCTTACTGTGCATTCTACAGGGTTTAGGATGAAAAACACATTTTTCAATTAGGATGGAAAAAACATTTTTCAATCAAAATGTTAAAATGTTAATGAAAGTTTGTGATTGTAGGTGTGTGACCGCCTTTAAAGAAGTCCTTCTAAAAAAAATAAAAGTTCCCAGTCAAATCCACCTCTTCAACAGAAAGTGTAAAAAAAGACAAATTAGGAAAAAAAAGTTAAAATCACGCCCCCTGCTTGCATCGAGAGAAACATTTTCAACAGACTGGTTGTACTCAAGTCAATCAATAGATCAGTTTGTGTACGACCACTGTCCTCATACAAGGACTGAAATTCAGCTGGTCCCTGATGAACCAGACAAATTCCGATCCATGTATGGTTGCTAATTGGATTTCTGGCAGATCAACAGGTATCGTTCTGTACTTGCAGGATCTTTAAATGGTTTCAACCAACTTTTCTCAACCACGCATTAGTTGCTAATTGGATTTCTGGCAGATCAACAGGTATCGTTCTGTACTTGCAGGATCTTTAAATGGTTTCAACCAACTTTTCTCAACCTTTCCAACACACAGGAATCCTTGAAAAACCTTTCCAGTCTCAAGGAACCCCTGATAAAACTTACTAAATCTACAACCCATGATAGATTAGTTTGATGGTCATTGGGAAGAATGCTCTTTACATGTGTTTTCATTGGTAGGAGTGGGGACTTATCTGAGGCAGAAACTCCTCTTTGCTCAAGGAACTCCTAGCATCTTCTGGAGAAACCCTAGGGTCCCATGGAACGCTGGTTGGGAAATCCTGTTTTTTTTTGGCTCTGACATACTCTTAAGCAATATTTCAGAGGAGCACCAGAGGGTATCTTTGTTCTTCTATTAAGGAATTTCATGTGGGATAATTATCTTTTTTTGGTTATCCTTTAAAGGTAGTCAGTTGGTGCAAGTTATAATACGAATTCCAACATTACTTGTGACAATCAAGAAACTGCATGGATGGACATATGTTTACTAGCAAGTGATAATGAACCCTTCAAAAGCATCAATAATAACATTCAGAAGATCTCTGTTCAATTAGGTGCCAATTGCTTCCTTTCCCGATGGACAACTTGCACAATGTAGGTGTTGCATCTAAGATGTTGAGATATACTGTATATAACTTTATCATCAAAGGATACGAAAGAGGACAGAAAAAAGTCTCCCCATCCATTTCTAATCCACGTAGGGGAATAGGTAAGACCTCAGATAAAACTACAATGTGGTATGCAATGTCTATTTTGCTGTTTGCTATGATCTGTACCAAATATCAGAACATCATTAAAAATAGATTGCATCCCTTGCCAGGGAGCCAAATATCTTTTCAAACATGAAGAAAAATATACAGAACTTTAAAACTAGACTGCAGTCTGAAGGACTAATTAAAAGCTGGACTGTACAAGCTGTAGATAGAGAGGAACAGCTTTTGGAATACCCTCTTGGTGCAGTGACAACAGCTTGATCTCTTGTATATATCTGTTGGTAGTAAAGGTTTATCTCAGCTCCAGGCATCAAGTGATTAGCAGGATTAGCACAAAATATGTAGAACTGGTTAAGCGGTGACTGGTGTGTTTCTTATTTAAATGTCTGGCCTCCTTGGCTTGTCCATATGGACAGTGTCTTCTATAAAGACAACAACTAATCAATCCTAGGCTGTAAAAGTTCATGCAGCAGCACTAATGTTAAAAGGCTAATGCTGGGACAGCACTTGTATTGGGGCAAAAAGAAATAACAGTGAATGGGCCTACAGCTCCCGTAAATGATGTGTCAGCATAGTGCCATCTTCCTCAATCTACCTTACCTACATTAGGCATCAAGATCAGGTACGATTAGACCCTTTTGAACCTTAGTTCACTACTTGAAAGTTGCAATTCAGGATAGATTGGTTACATAATTAAATAAAGTAGACCTAATATAAAATAAAATGTCCTGCCCACCCCTACTTTTCAAAATGAGCATTGTACTAAGAGGACTCTGCTACTGCCCCTCTTCTTGGCTTATCAGTGCAGACTTTTTAACCCAATAGAGGTTCAGTAGGCCAAGGAGGGCAAACCAAACCAAAACACTCATTTTCTTGTATGTATGAATATATCACAAATGAGAGAGTGCAACATTTCAGAATTATGCAAGACCCCTTTGTCAGGCATGGTACCCTAACTTAGGTTTGATCGTGGTATGGGGCATCCAAGGACTTGCCCTGGAAGTCATGGAAGATGGAGTGGGGCCTCGGGGTACTAAAGCACAAGTCAGTAATGGTATAGAGCTTCTGGTGATTCAAATGTAAGCATGTAGAGAAAGAATTAAACATGCATATCAGTGTCACTGGGATAGGTGACAGGTTACTGAGCTGGTGGAGTCCAGTGCATGCTCTGCTGCACTGACTTAGAAATGCTGCATGGAGGGAGAAGCGTACAAACAAACTGTTATCTGTGATGTTCAATTGAGGAAAGGCGTAAGCCGCACTACATTATTTAAGTGTTGATTAAAAGTCTGCTCAGGAGAAGTGCTGCTTTAATGCCATGTTTCGGCATATACAGTACCTCCAGCAGCCTACAAAGGCAGGAGCGCTGCACTTCTCCAAGTCCCAACATAAACCCCGCCAAAAGCAGGTGGCACGAAGCTGGCTTTTAACAGCAGTAGTAATACTGCTACTGAATGGTTGACTTCCTGCTTCATCAACTAACGGTTGAGGCAGATGAGTGAACTGGCCATTTAGTTCAAGCATTCGATGAACTGCGAACAGCCTGCTTTCAGGTTGAAGCCCACAGTTCATCCATAGTTCCAATCCTCCTTATTCTATGACATACGAAGGACCAATGGGTCTGACCTTCCTTTCTACTCTTTCTGCTTCTTGTCCCACCAATAACATCCAAACTTTCACATCAAGATTTGAAAGTAATTGGTACCTGTGAGAAACGTTTTGGCAATTGCTGATATTGTATTATTTCTGTTTCAAAACATTCTGGATAATTGGTTTCTGTGAAGAAATCTTCTACCTGTATTTATTTTCTCCAGCCTATTTACATAATTAAGAGCCACTACGAAATACTTGGCTTGTGAAACCAAATTTTCCTAATACCATATATTTCTATAATTGATTTAACAAATGGATTTTTACTTCATGCAGTTTAGGTAAAGCCTATGTAAGCATAAGCTCAAAAAATGCAGATACCAGGCTTTTAAAGTGACCCTGTGTTATAAAGTATCAACAGATAAAAAAGCAATGGTCCTTTGTGCACATTTGCAAACTCCTCAAAGCATCCCAGATAAACTGGGAACAAGAGTATTGTGTTATATAAGTGTCCATTCGGTTCTGTGGTTGAGTGTTCATAACTGCCCTGTCTCCTTAGTTGGCGTCTAATTATGGTATGTGGCCCATTTTAACCAATAGTGAGACCAAGCTTTCAACGACACTTCCTGGTTGAGAATTTCTTATCAGAGCCTTCTGGACTCACACTAAGAACACAATTTGGATCTGGACTTTTCAGTCATTACAACCACATGTTTAAAAAATACAAATTTTATTTATACCAATATCATAAAAGCCATGAAATATATTCAGAAAAATTGTATAAACATTTGGTGATCACAATAATAATGTGTGCTCATTTTTCATATTCCGATTCATTTCGAGATGTTCTCTTCCTCAGGGAAACAAAGGAAGTACAAAAACTATAAAACAAAAAAAAAACATCATCACAACTATCCCTTATATGTAAAAACAAGCAGTCATATTGTTTGTCAAATTGTGCACTTACAAACATTGGATCACATAGCATGTGGCTGTTAAAAAGACATTTGGGGGTTTATTTACTAAAGCTGGAGAGTCCAAAATCAGACTCCCTTCTGCATAGAAACCAATCAGCTTCTAACCTCAGCTTGTTCAATGAAGCTTTGGCAATGAAACCTGGAAGCTGATTGGTTTCTATGCAGAAGTGAGTCTGATTTTGCACTCTCCAGCTTTAGTAAATAAACCCATACACGTCACCTCTTAGTAGGCCCAAGGTCACCTCACTTGACAGGATCCACAGACACCAGACAAAGGAAGAGAAGTAAAAGGGGATGCGCATTAATCTAAATCAACTAATGATAATCCAAAAAATACATAATGGCAACAATCAAAGGCATGTACTGTACCTATGATTATAGCACAGTAGTCGCCCTCATAAATTAATGCTTTGTGAACACTTGCAAACCCTGCAAAGCACACTAAACTGGCAACAAGAGTGTTGTGTTAAGTCTCCGTTCAGTTCTGTGGTTGAGAGCTCACAACTGTCCTTCCTTTGTTGGCCTCGAAAAACGATATGTGGTCCATTTTAAACAATAGAGAGACCAAGCTCTCAACTACAGTTCCTGGTTGAGAATTTTTCCCAAGCCTTCTGCAAGGTGTAAGAGTAGAGCAGGACACCTCTAGGAGCTGTCCTTCTATGTTTTAGTTGAGGACTAAATTGTCCAGTGCTTATCTGCTCCTGTCCTAATTTATCATTCTAGCTTTGGAATGTGCGCACACTGGAAGAGACTCACACTGACACACAAGTTCAGTCTATGAACACTTCTAGTTTATTATAATGAGAAAGTGAGCTTATATATGCAAAATGATGCAAGAGTCATGTGAGAACAGCATAAGCATTATATTAGTCTTTGATTGGTCATTTCCACACGAAAACAATCTCCGTCATGGTATAGGTGTGATCTTCTTCCAAGTCTTATCTTATAGAAAGAAAAACATTCCTTTGTCTCAAGTTGGCACGATGGGAGGGTGTCAGGGATGCGGGTATGACCAGAGGTGTGTGGACTGACAGGGAAACGCAGGCTTCAGATATGGTATAAACAATATAATTTATTAAGACTAACAATACAAAACGCAGTGCAAAACGAAACATAAACACAGTGCAAACAAACCAAACCACCCACCGATAACAATACATACAATACAAAGAGTAGTCAGGCAGGCCGGGTTAGTAGCAAACGGGCAAACGGAGTACCAGGAACAGGCGGGAGAGTGGTCGGGGTCACAAGCTGGGTTCAGTAACTCACGGGCAGCGCGTTACAGAGGGTCGGGCAGAGAATGGTCAGGGTCACAAGCCAGGGATCAAGCAGGAGAAGTCAGCAGAGGTCAGGATCAGGCAGGGTCGGCAACAAGTCAGACAGGAACAGGAATACAGAATACAAGGTACAGGGGCCCATGGAAAAACACACACCAAGGCCCTGACTGTGAGTCTGGCCATTCCTTAAATACAACCCCTGCAATCAGCTTCAGGTGTTTGGCTGATTGCAGGGGTGAGTCTCTGATTGCTGAGAGCACCCGCTGGCCAGCCCTGGTACTGCAGCCCACAAGGCAGGTGAGTATCACCATTATTGGCAAGTCCATTCCTGACAGAGGGGGTCGGTGCGTGTGAGCAAACATTCCTTAAGCAAGGATTTCTTACCACAAAGCCCAGCAGGCAGAAAATATTCACACAACATATGTATTCATACTAAACATTTATAAATATGAAGAAAGAAATAGTATTAAAGTATAAAAGTAAATATGTATAAAAATGTGTAGAAAAATGTATATATATATATATATATATATATATATATATATATATATATATTCAATAGGAAACCAAATAGGCATTTTACCATATCCATCACACTATATCTGCTGAACGCTATTCCAGGTAATGTAAAACTAATCAATGAACTGGAGTTCCCTTCAGTTTAGCTTAAAGCTGAACTCCAGGCACTAGTGGAGTTAGTTTAAAAATAAAATCTATGCTAAAACCAGTTTTTGTTTACCAAAATCAGTATTTATGTGATGTGCTGCGTATCGAGTCTTTTGGGTTTTTTCTTTGTCTGTAGAGAAGGAAGGTCCTTCTTCGAGAGTCCACGTCACTGCTGACAAAAGCGACTTGCATTGCCTGAAAGAAACAGTGCTGAGCAGGTAGGTGGTGTTCCTTATGTGTATTTCAAGGCTTCAGTTTTATATAGACACTGTCTGGATTGTCCTTTAGGGGAACACTTCATGACAGCAAACATTGCCGATTCTGTGGCTTCAGTACTGCAGTCACTATCTCAAAACTAGAATGCATATCATGACTTTAAATGAGATTGCAAGCCAGGGAGTCTTAACATTGTTACATATTTAATTCTAAACCATTACATAGGTTTATTCTATTGGTTTTAATGGCTTTTGTTTTAGGAAATGTGGGCTAGAAATGTACAACTTTTGTATAGTCTATAGATATATTCACCAAAATGCGCTAGTTATTTTTATATCATTACCTGTAATTCTAATATTTTTAAAATTCCCATGATCTTCTGCATACCAACTAAAATAATTCAGCCTGACAGTGGGAATGACTGGTGCAATAAGAGTGGGTAGGTGGAGAACAAAAGCAAATGACACCTATGTTTTATACTCTGCAGCTGACAAGATCAGATATTTCTAGTTCAGTGTGTAGAAAAAGAACAAAAATCAGTGGGAGGCTTAGAGCCAGACATCCAGTATTTCCAGAGATTAAACTATATGATTGAAAGAAGTGAACACTTGACACCATAGCGCAAGCAAATTCCAAGAGAAGCTAAATATGGTGCTTCTGATAATGGTCATCACTATGCAACCCGGACTGGATGATCTTGGTGTTGCAGCTCTCTTAAGGTCGGGAAATCTTGTATCTGCACAACAATATAAAAAACAAAGGGCATAAACACCTAGTGCAGTATCCACAGCACTTTATTGAGAGGTGAAAGAATAAAATATGCTCACAAAACCATTGCACAACCCAGGAACCAAAAGCAAGCCCATCTATAGAATTCCCCGGGTTCAAGAGGCTGAAAACACCAGCTGACGCATTTCAGGGGACAAGCCCCCTTCTCCAGAGAAGAACTGGTATGCATGAACAGGGGTTTATCCTCCGAAATGCATCAGTGGTGTTATTGTCCACTTGAACCTGAGGAATTCCATAGCTGGGTTTGCTTTTGGCTCCTGGGTTTTCAACGGATGTCATTTACAATGTTTTTGTGAGCGTATTTTAATCTTTCACTTTTCAATAAAGTGCTGTGGATAATGCACTAGGCTTTGTTTTTTTATTTTGTTGTGCAATCCCGCTGTATGCCTTGTGCCCAACTGATGGCCCGTGGACTGCATGCAGCCCTTGGGTACTTGCTTGAGACTGCATTCACATCTGTTTTTCAGGTATTTTTTAGGATTTTTAAAAAATGTTTGTGTGCTTTTTTGAAACATATTTGAAACATTTCACAACTGTACTCAAGCTTCAGGCATTTTAATTTACTGGGGGGAGGAGATTAGCTGTTGTAGGCTAAAAAAATGCCTAGAAAATGCACAGAAATGCGCTCCTATTCAAGTCTATGGGGCCCAAACCACCTATATCTGACTCAAAGTAGCTCATGTAGCTTTTGGAAAATCAGGCATCGAGGTACTGGCACCTGAGTGCTCATATCTGAACAGCTACCCACGGGATTTTGGATGTTTGAGTTAAAAACCGCTCAGGTGTGAATGGAGCAGGGGCGGATTGACCATTTGGAAACTCGGGCACTGCCCGAGGGCCCAGGGTCAGTAAGGGGCCCCATGAGATGCCTCTGGTACCTTTTTCATAGGCTTTTTTGAGTTTGGGCATGGACACAGGGGCCCCATGATCCCCTATTGCCCTGGGGCCTCATGAGTTGTCAGTCCGCCCCTGGTTCTGAGTAATTTGTATGGAATTTGTTCATGGCAACAAGAAAAGCAGTGAAATAGTTCCCCTTCAGCCAGAAGCAATAGACCCTCCTCCAGCAACAATAGATTCCTCCAGCAACAAACGACCCCCCCAAGCAACAATGGACCCCCACAACAAAATACCCCCAGCAACAAGAGATCCCAGCAGCAACAACAGCAAGAACAGGGGCCCCATGAGTTGTCAGTCCGCCCCTGGAATGGAGCCATATGGCCCTTTGCTGACCTCACCGGTCAATTGTAGGATTGGGAACATTTACTTTAAAAAAGGCTGTAAAGCCAGTGAGCTCCACCAGTCTCATGTAACATGTCCCCAGTCTTTACGTGACTCCAACAGCATCTCTTCATATATGGCAGATTTAAAAAGTCGTAGTGACTTCAGATTGAAAACTTTCTTGGGACTGCATTGGACAATGCAGCTCAACGCAGCTGGTGTGAATGAGCACTAAATGACGAAATGTCAATTATACAGTATATGAGCATATGAGTTTTCTTCTCTAAAGTGGAGTTTTCTGTTAAAAGGATGCTTATCTTTTTTTTTAACCAAAGTTCCTGCTTAAGAGTTGGAAAAATTCAAGTACTGTAAAGTAGGACAGACTTTTTTTCTTTTTGTTTTTCTTCGGATTATATAGACTAAACTGCTACCATCAGTAGGAACTTCATTTGGGGTTATAATTAGGGTTTTGCGTTAAATCAGGACAGTTAAGCATGTCTGGCCTGGAGACTCTCTGTGCACTTAAATGAAAACCAGACTTTTGGCTCTCGCTATTGGCACCATATGTAAACACAAGGTTTGTGCAGTGGAGGAGTGAGCGCACTTATTAAGTGAAAATGAACTTCTACTTGCCAGTAAAACAAAGCACGGGGCTGTATAGAGAGATATATTGCTCACATCCATGTGTTATTGTTTAGGTTAACACTGTAGCCCAGCTTGGAGGCAACAAGGTAGCGCGATTTCTTTGCTGCTTATTTTATAGTTGTCAACATGTCTCTTAAACAGAGTATCAATCGAGAGGACTGAACACTGACTGGATGTTACAACCCCTGGCTCGCTCAATCCCATTCTCAAGCTTGCGGTAATGTTTCGAAAGGCTAATAACACACTTACAGAAAGCGCTGGAAGAAAATGATTTTTTTTTCTTTATGTCGCCGCAGAGCGCGGCATAGATGTTTTCCAGTACTGTGGAATATAGTATTTCGCTGGCTGAGACGCTCAAGGAAAATAGTAATTAAGTGTCATTCTGACCTGAGGTTATCAAAAGAAAGTCCTATCAGAATAATGTCATATGAAAAGAGGGGCTTTGTTTTGTTGCCCCTGTGGTCATGAGTTGACTGATAGCATTCAGAGGAAATGGCTCTTGCTACTCCCAGAACCTCCTGCGGGAGCAGGGAGTCAAGAGAGAAGAGCGGCAGCCGGGCACAGCGCTGGATCAATAGGGTACTCAGGAAAGTGTTTGGGTGGGGGAGGGCAACAAGTGGTAAAACGTTTTTCACTGTAATGCAGGGAATGCATTAACCTCCTCGGCGGTATGATTCTTTCCGATTTTTTGTGCTGAAAGCGGTACCATTTTTTTGCATGGAAATATTATTATTATTATACAGTATTTATAAAGCGCCAATAGTTTGCTCAGCGCTGTACATTACAAAGGGGGACAGAACATGTGACAGAACAATACCAATACAATGCAAAACATGAGGGGATTGAGGGCCCTGCCCTTTCGAGCTTACAATCTAGGAGAAATATGTAGTTTTTTATTGTAGGCTGTAATTTTTAGGAATAACTCAGTGAAATCTGTCTGAACAAGAGTCTAGTAAACATCCCGGGTATGATAAAATTTGAAACACAAAATCATAAATTATAATTTAATAAATAATCATAAAAAATAATAATATAATAATAATACATGTAATTCAATAATATAATCAAACCAAAAACACTGAAATTTGAAATACAGAGGCAAATTCGCACATCGCTGAGCAAAGTCGCAAAATCGTTTTCAGTGTCTGATGACGAATTTCCCCACGAATCATTATCACTCAATTCTGCAAGTGGTTCTGATTTACTATCGCTGTTCTCTAGCTGGTCTAAAACCGCTTTTGACGTAAAGGGGCGCTTTTTGGACGCCATGGACTTTTCTAAGTTTCCAGGCAGAAAGAACAGTAAAATGCAGGCAGGGCACAGGACAAAGCAGTAGGGACAAAATGTATGTGAAATGCATTGAAACAGCAATGTTTTACTATGTAATAATCATTTTTAAAAAAATGAAATTTTTAAAAAATTTCTAATTTGCCGCCGGTTCCGGCGCCCGTACATCCCGACGTCATAGGGACCGAACACGGAAGCCAGATGCCGGCATCGGCCGGAGGAGATGGCCGGGGACGCTGCAGGGGACACATCGTGGGAGTGAAGGACAAGGTAAGCGCTGCAGGGACTCCCTGAGCAACGCTGCATGGTAAGCCCGAGTGTAGCTTGGGGTTACCGCTTTTGGTACAGAAACTTTACCCTGAGCTACACTCAGGAATTCCGCTAAGGAGGTTAAGGTAAAAAAATGTTTTAGCTTTAGAACCACTTTAATATGGTGGAGCCCCTTTTGCTAACTGCACAACTCTGTTAATTCCCCCTATCATGTAGATCAGTGGTTTCCAAACTGCTACCCTATACTTGTCTGTATGTGGCCCTTGTGGCACTGTTCCTCCCACTGATACGAGAAACTATTCCTCCCACTGACACCAACAATGGGTTACCATCTCCTCCCAGAGACAAAAACAATGCAAACAATGAGGAACTTTTCCTCTGACTGACACCAATGGTGAGGCACCATTCCTTCCACTGACATTAGCAGTGGGACATAATTTCTCCTACTAATATAATCAATTGGGCACTTTTCCCCACACTAAGGTGTCCTTTTATGAAACAGAGATCAGCGGCGATCCTGAGGATCGTTGCTGATCTCCGATCATTAGTGGTTTAGAAAACAGAGATGATCAGTGGAGAACATATTCTCTGCTGATCATCTCAGCACACAGATTTATTTATTTATTCCAGGTACTTATATAGCGCCATCAATTTACGCAGCGCTTTACATATATATTGTACATTCACATCAGTCCCTAACTCTCAAGGGGTGTACAATCTAAGGTCCCTAACCTACATTCATATACTAGGGCCAATTTAGACAAGAGCCAATTAACCTACCAGCATGTCTTTGGAGTGTGGGAGGAAACCAGAGTACTCAGAGGAAACCCACACAGGCACAGGGAGAACATGTAAACTCCAGGCAGGTGGTGTCATGGTTGGGATTTGAACCAACGACCCTAGTAATGCCAGGTAGAAGTGCTAACCATTTAGCCACTGTGCTGCCCACAGCCATAGTCAGATAGCCAGTGTATGAAGGAGTGATGTCAGCCCTTCACTGGCAATCTGTGTTCTCCCTCCAGATTCTCCAGTTCAGAGCTGGAGAATCGGAGGAACCGCAAACGAAGCAGCGATAATTTACCTCTTCTTAGTAAATGGTGTTTGACTGATCTCTTACTGTAATCTCGTGACATCGTGACTAGTAACATCAGCCGTTTTCCAGCGTTCAAAGCGTTTGTAGATCGCTTCTCCCTTCATTCGGAGAAGTGATCTACACCGCTTCACAAAAAAGGCATTCAGAGGAGAACTCTCTCCTCTGAGAATGCCGGAGAACTGAGCAGCGGTCATTTACTGCTGCATGATAAAAGGACACCTAACACCAATGATGGGACACTATTCCTCCAATTAATACCAATAGTGGGGCACTGTTCCTTCTTCTGACCACAAGTGCTATGAACTGACCTTTGACCGCCAAGCCTGAGACATTGTTTACTACCACTGTCTGATGTCTGGTCCTCCTAAATTCTGAAGGAGACCAAATTGGCCCTTTGTTTAGAACGTTTGGAGACCCCTGGTGTAGACAGTAGTAGTTTATAGACATGTGTTTCTTTTCGTTATGATTCCTTTTTCGGATGAAAATTACATTTTTGGAGATTTGGATGTATACGAATTTCCAAATGGACATTTGGATGTCAATGAATCTGAAAAAAAGGTTATAACGGAATTAACAAATCCATTTGTTTCATTTGGCTGACGTCACATGATGTGATAGTAGTTCGGGCCCATGGGGAAACTAATTACATTTTCGAATTCATTTGATAATTCAGATTCGGATAACGAATGGATACGAATTTTGTTCCATTCGTTAATCCAAACACGCATGACGCAAGTCGACGTAGTTTAATCTGCTCATGCAATTTCTCTTGGTGGTTTGGACTAGTGTCCAAAAATGCTTTCCGATTTAAATCTGTCTGTTCGGTAATATATTGAATATTTAGATATCTTTCGGAAAAACTGCACAATTTTTCAAATTCGTCTGGACCAACAAATATACGAAACGAATTACAAAAACAAATATAACAAAACAAAATTCTTGAATGAACGAATGCATCCAAAATGAAATAAAACTTTCCAGTATGTCTTGTAGTTTCTGTTATCACACAGTCAAAAATGTACTAATTAAAGTAAAATTTCCTTTTTCTTGGATAGATAGGAAAGGTTTTTTTTTTTATTGTTGGGTGTCCCACTGTCAGGAATGGACTCGCCAATGGTGGTGGGACTCACCTGCCTTGTGGGCTGCAGTACCAGGGCTGGCCAGCGGGTGCTCCCAGCAACCAGAAGCTCACTCCTGCAATCAGCCATCACCTGAGGCTGATTGCAGGAGGTGTATTTAAGGAATGGCCAGACCTGCAGTCAGTGCCTTGGTGTTTGTTTCCCATGTTCCCTGTTTCCTGTATCCTGTCTCTTGCCTGCTCGACTCTCCTGCTTGACTCTGACTCTGATAGAACTCCGCCTGCACTGACCCCAGCTATTCCTGACCATTCTTCTGCCTGCTCCCGTTGTACCTTTCTGCCTGATTGTTCCTGACCCGGCCTGCCTGACCACTCCACCTCTCCAGCCCTGACTGGACCTGTACCTATTAGTTGAAGGTTTGTTTTGTTTTGCACTGTGTTTGTTTATTTTGTGCAGCTCATAATAAATATTATTATTATTTAATCATTTCTGAAGCCTGCTGTTTCCCTGTGTCAGTCCACACATCTCTGGTCATACCCGGATCCCTGACACCCAGATTCTGTAATTAGTTTTTGTCTGTATTCTATGAGTATGTGGAAAAAATGTCACTTTATTGAAATGCATATCTTTGTATGATTTTAAATCTTATCCGTTTAAACCAGAAGACTGCTAAAACAAGCACAGGTTTAAGTGATTGTCAAAATGAAATGATGGAAATTTTGTCAGGTCACGCTTTGCGCTTCCCAAAGGAAGGCCAGGACTCTTACTAGACAAGACGATCCACACTGTGTTAAAGTTGACCAGGTAAGATTATAACTTTTGCAGAAAGCAATTATGATTTTATTGCATCTCCTGCGCTGGTGATTAATGTTGAAAGCTCCAGGGAAAATGCATCCTATCATTTGCACAGTGCACATTGTAATTATGAATACCTCTCCAGGTACTGTAATCTGAAGGCCCCAAATGCACACTCAGTTCAGCTGCGATTGTGGTGAATGTAAACCATTACAGATATGTTATCATATCAATGAGATGGCTCCAGCATGATAGTGGCCCTAATAAATCTCTGGCTTAGATCACAGACAAGATATGTGGCAGGCGGATCCAAACAGTCACTTAATCTTTCCTACAAAGTGTTTATATTGCTGAGCACCCTATAATAATACATGCTTCACAGAGCTTTGATGGCTGTTGAATTAATGTCTTCTATTTTCCTACAGGTCATTTTAGAAACACTCATTTTGTTAAACGATCTCTGCCACTCGCAAGGTTATACGACCAATGCACTTGGAGCCTGCAGCAAGCAGAGAGTACAAGAAAAAAATGGTTCTCCAAATTCTACAAAGGCATTAGAATTTATTACATTCCAAGTGGAGGGCTGCTGTCAGATTTGCTGCACAAGATATTACAATGGTGATATATGTATTGGGCAGTTTAATAAAGGAAGCTTGCGCTCAACAGTCGGTCAGGCTTGGGGGCTTGTTCTGTTCTCATAAATTCCATTAAAGAGATACTGTTACCTTGCCTATTCAGGGAAAAGAGACAGCAGGGGCGGACTGACCATTTGGAAACTCGGGCACTGCCCGAGGGCCCGGGGTCAGTAGGGGGCCCTATGAGATGCCCCTGGTACCTTTTTCATTGGCTTTTTTGCGTTTGGGCAAGGACACAGGGGCCCCATGATCCCCTATTGCCCGGGGGCCCCATGAGTTGTCAGTCCGCCCCTGAGAGACAGGGTCTATAGGCAAGAAGCCTAAGAGCCCCTCCTGACCTACCAATGCTCATTTTGACAGCACTCCACTGCCGCTCCTTCCACTGCCTCAGCCAATGATAACACCATGTGCATATTGGGTATTAGGAAGCATGTGATGACAGTGCTGAGGTCTAGCAGCCAATCTCTAAGTCTGACAGATGGAATGAGCATTGGATGCCGACTGACACTGACAGCTTTAGCTTCCACTGCAATGGAAGAAGGAGCAGCGGGGAAGCACTGGCAAGGTGAATTTCTATGGGTTGGGAGACAGCGCATTACAGATACACTGAAGAGGTAAAGTTTCTAGCAAGTTTAACTCCCCTGGCAGTATTCCCGAGTGTAGCTCAGGGTTAACTTTCAGTACCAGAAGCGGTAACCCTGAGCTACATTCGGGATTACCCTGCAACGTTGCTTTGGGATCCCTCCAGCACTTACCTTGTCCTGCGCTCCCGCAATGTGCCCCCTGCAGCGTCCCCGGCCATGCAAGTGCAATTATTTTAGTAAATATAAACTGCTAAATACCTTTTCTCATCAGCAGTTAGAGCAGTTGTGTGACTTCAGCAGAGCACTGGTTAAAGTTTGTAGGAAGAGTTTTCTTTCTGCTCTAGGAGAATGTGAAACCTTTGACCTCTGTCTGGACAGTGGTGATTGGCCTTGTGCTGATCACATGCACTCTCCAAAGAAAAAAAAAAAACAACCTCTCACCAAACTGAGCATGTGCAGGTGGCTATGGGTTCAGTCTGTCTTATCGCGAGATAAGACATGGACATTTGAACAAGAGGAGGGGCAGAGAAGAAAGGATCAAACAGACTTTTTTACAGAATGCAGAGGATTAACCCCTTAGGTTCCACAGTGAGTATAACAAGCATTCTTTACTGCATATACAGACTGATTTTACTGTTGTGGGTTTAGTAACACTTTAAGGAGCACTGAAGTCCCCTTGGTGTACCTCTTCAGACCCCAGATAAATCCTTCCATTTCACTCAGCTGTACTGAGGGTATCCCTGGCAAAGGATTCCAAGATCTGCTAGTTAAGTAGTCCCAGATGAGAACTAGTTGGGTCTTACACCTGACCGCTCTCCCCCTTTATCTGGATCAGGGGGTTTGGAGTACTCACACTGTCCCATCCTGTCAGTGTGGTGGGTTGGTAGCTGCTTTCAGGCCTTTCTCTAGGCTGGCTCTTTCCCTGCTGCTCAGGATGTCCTTCCTAAGAGACAGTGGAACAGTGAAGATCCTGCCATCAAGCATTCAGCCCATAGCTAGGCTCCCCTCTCTAGGGCCCCCTCCCAGGTTCCACACTCCAGCATTTTCTACACCTCTGCTCCCCATGCTCTGCCACATTTAAAGGTTCTCCCTGGTCACCATGCCTGGCCTCAAATATGCAGATATGGGCCTCCTCCCCTCCTCCTCCCCTCTTTCAGAAAATTCTCTGAGTTGGGAGGGAGGGGTCCAGAAGCCCTGACCTGTAGAGCCTCCAAGCCTGTCCTGAGTTGATCTCCTGCCTCACTCCCAGGCTGACTCATCCCAGGTTGCTAACAGGCCTCTGTCTAAAGAAAACAACAAAGCCTATCTCTAGAGGGCGCTACATAAATAACTAAATTATGGTGATGAATCAGAATTTCGGGTATTATATTTCTTAGTTTCTGGTAAGTATGTGCAATTGTATTTGCAATTCCTAGTGGGTCAAAATTGACTGAACATGGCTGTGTGTAAGCTGTGTGTCACCACATTTTCCAATATCAGTAATGACAGTTTTACAATCTCCATAAAATTCTCTTACAACCAGCCCCCCCCCCCCATTTTTCAATAATCCATGCCTTCTATGCAGAATAATGAGCTTGCCTATTAATATTAATTGATATTACAGTAAGGAAACACGTTCTGGAGTGTCAAAACCTTATACCTTCAGGCTATTTGCAGCCACACCCCTGCACATCATTAGTCTGGTACCCCAGGTATACAGGGATACAATATTGTAGTCTTCCAGGTGGGGGGAGCATCTGAAAATATAACTCCCCCAAAAATCCCATGCTGTTCACTCAGACTCCTGCTGATAGAAGTGCTATGTTTCCAACCATTGCAGCAGCCGGTGGAAGAAGGAAAAGGAGTTACAGCATTTCTTCATCATCTTTCCATCCTGAAAGTGCAAGGTTTTGACACTCCAGGTAGTTTTGGTTTACTTTTAAATAAGCAATCCAATTTTTCTGCATAGATTGCTCATAAATTAATTCATCAGTGGGGGCATTGCAAGTAGATATTAAGGAGATTGTAAAACTGTCATTAGTTAATATAGAAAAATGTGATGACAGGGTCTCTTTTTAGATAACACCTTTCTCAAATGGTTCAGCAGCTACGATATTTTACAGCAATTTATCATTGATGTCTGTGATGAGCTTTGTAACATATGTGGTGGACAGCATATTTTTTTAATAACATCACAATATTCACGCTAAATTGAAAAAAAATAAATAAATTAATCCTAAATATTAAAAACAACCACTAGTAAGAAGACTGATATTTAAATTCTTATACCATTATTATTGAGGATTTATATAGCGCCAACAGTTTGCGCAGCGCTTTACAATATAAAGGGAGACAATACAATTACAATTCAGTTCAGTACAGAAGGAATAGGATGGCTTTGCTCATGACGCTTACAATCTAAAGGAAGGGGGAGGTGGTACAAAAGTTGGTGTACCATAATTTACAAAACTGTGGCACTGGTGAAAAAACACCAGGACTTCTCCAGAGCCTCTCCCATCTTCTGGAACTCTCTACCTCAATCTGTCCAGCTAAATCCTACTCTGGCCACCTTTAGGCGATCCCTGAAAATTCATCTCTTCAAGGAAGCCTACCCAAACTCCAAATAACAACTGAACTTTTAACTCTTTCATCAGATCATCCCTCACAGTTATTACCTTTTGTACCACTTGTTCCACCCTATTATATTGTATGTTCTTATGAGCAAGGCCCTCTTAACCCTCTTGTATTTCATTGTATTGTAACTGTAGAAAAGAAAAAACTGAACAAAATTTATATAAAAGTCTTATACAGTATATAGCGATGGTAGTAAGATTTTTTCACATCATGAAAGGAAGAGTCTTACTACCTGCAGCGAGCGTGATGATGTCAGTATGGGCATCAGGAAGCTCCGCCCTACATGTTTCAACCAAATAAGAGGAGAATGCATTTCATCTGAATAGGATGTCCTCAGAAAGCCCCTCAGGATATCCTATTCAGACTAAAAATGTTGGTCAAAGCTTTCTGATGCTGATACTGACATCATCACACATGCCGCAGGTCATGCAGGTAGCAGTTTACTTTCTCACAATTTTTGCATATATGAAAACACCATGTGTGCAGTTTATATGCAATTTGTACAATAAAGAAAGGCTCGGATAATCTGCACTATTGGAGCTTTTTTCTTTTTGTAGTTACAGATTACCAAATGTAGCACTGGAAGGAGATTAGGTGGTTGTGGTTCATTGGATAATCTAGTATGGGGATTGTACTGTGCTCACGCTCAGATTAACCTCTGGGCTTTGAGGTCCAACCTTCTGAAAAGTCTTAGATTCAGTTGTGGTGGTGGTCAGGGACGGACTGACCATTGCAACAAACAAGAGATCCCTGTGCTCAAATCCATACAGCTGAACCTTGTAGCTCTCCCCATTGTGTCTTTTCCCCTATGTTAGCATTGTGTCCACAGTAGCACTTGCGTAGGCAGGGCAGAGTAGGACTGGCCATAGAGGGATTACTTTGACGCAGTTGGCCAGCTTAAACATGTATTGCAATATGTGTGAACCAAATATCCCTATTTGTTGCATAGTTTGCTTGAAAGGGTATATACCAGTGTACAGAGGGTCCTTCAGAATTTCTAGAGTTAATGTGGTTACACCCCTTTAGCACCTGATGGATAAATGCATGCACTAGCTGTATGGATTTGAGCACAGGGATCTCTTGTTTGTTGTATTGTTGGGTCAGTAGCCAGACCTGAACCTTGTAGCTCTCCCCATTGTGTCTTTTCCCCTATGTTAGCATTGTGTCCACAGTAGCACTTGCGTAGGCAGGGCAGAGTAGGACTGGCCATAGAGGGATTACTTTGACGCAGTTGGCCAGCTTAAACATGTATTGCAATATGTGTGAACCAAATATCCCTATTTGTTGCATAGTCTGCTTGAAAGGGTATATACCAGTGTGCAGAGGGTCCTTCAGAATTTCTGGACTGACCATTGCGGCACTTGGGCACTGCCCGAGGGCACAGGGTTAGTAGGGGGCCCCTTGAGATGCCCCTGGTACCTTTCATAGGCTGTTTTGGATGTGGTTTGAGTGTGGGCGAAGACACAGGGGCCCCATGATCCCCTATTGCCCGGGGGCCCCATGAGTTGCCAGTCCACCCCTGGTGGTAGTTCATCTTGATATTCATTGTCAAGTCTCACTCATGCTGTCAAAATTATAGTAAAGTGACACAATTCCACTTCTTATTAATTTTGTGGTGATCCTCTCATGATATGGAAGAGTCTTACTACCATTGTTGCATACATACGTAAAGACCCTTAGGTTATATGAGTCTCAAAATGATTGCTAGATTTTTTTTTCATACACATATATTGTATATATAATTTTTTTTTCACTAGCACACCAGTTTTGTGTAATATAGCATATTGTATTTAAATGGATTGCTCGACCACACAATCTCTAATGTAAGTGCCCACAATACCCCTGTGCCTTCAATCTGACTCACTGAAAGTCTTTGAAGTTCCTGTACTTGACCTTAACCTTCTAAGTTAAAACAACAACGTATTAGTTTATTTATCCAAGGGAAGCCCCTCCTGCCTGATACCAAAGCTTCAGTCCTTGGTGACTCTTCTTCCTCATCATAAACCCTATAATCAAATGGTTAGTTGACAATAATTATAGGGATCAGGGTGACAGCTTCATCATTATGGGTCCCTGTAGAGATCGTTAAGCTGCAGACTCCATGGAGACAGAAGACTGTCTCTTGACGATCTGGGTTGTTTGTGAACTGGTTAAAAAGATGAAGATGTCAACATAAAAAAAAAAAACATAAATGTTTCTGAAAAAAGTGCAAACAAATCTAATGAAGAACTGGAAAATGCAAAATTTTCAAACCACATTTACTGTTTACTTGCAATATATATATATATATATATATATATATAATATATTTATTTATTTATTTTTTCCAATGGGTAAAGTAATTGCCTTTGTAAAAATAAATATATTGTAAGTTTGTAAAGCGTTATCTTATTCAGCTATGCTAATGCAGGTTTTTGAAAGCTGGCCATACATGGATCGAATTTAGCCAGTTCAGCAGGGATCGGACGAATTTCGATCCACATATGGCCATTGTGGTTAAACACCAATCAAGTGGAAAATTTCCAGTAGAGTGGTTGAACAGAAGTCGGCAGATCAACTTCAGTGGCTATACTTGGATCGAAATTCAAAAAATTTTCAATGGGATGGTTGAAAGAAGGTCCATGTGAACAAGGCCTTATGTTTATCAAATAGACTTAATATTTTCTCAATGCACTGAAGGAATATTCAACACAGAGTTTATGAATTAATTCTCACTTAATTGCCAGCATGCTTGTTCTGGGTTAGTGACTGAGAAAGCAATGATGTCATTGGTTTAGCAAGACTAGCAGTTTCTTAGGTCAGCCATGACTGCCTGCATAACATGGTTCAAAATCCATGAAAGATTGGGAATATCTGATTTATGAAATGGTCATATATAAAGAGAGCAAACATGAACCCATACACAAAACTCATACTTCCAAAGTCTGCATGGGCATTTGGGAGGAATAGAATTTAGACATTTTCTGTTCTGCCCTACAAAATACATTTTCCATTACCACAGACGAGGCATGCATGGATGCTAAACACCACACAAATGTAAAAACACCAATCAATGTATGTACTATGTATTCATTATAGACGAAGAATTGTCCATCCACACAGGGTAGCATGGATGGAAGAATCAGTTTTTTTCTATGCAACCTGCAGACTAACACATTTCTTAAATAAAATCTATATGTGTATGGCCAGTGTAAGCAAAGTGATTTGATGACCCCATAAGTGTCGTCATGCTCCTTCACTGGCCAATCCAGCGATGGGTTGGAGATTAAAGCTGGCCATACATTAGTAGACTTTCCATTGAACATTCATACGTACAGTTGCAAGAAAAAGTATGTGAACCCCTTGGGATTACGTGGAGGTTTGCATGAATTGGGCATAAAATGTGCTCTGAACGTCATCTAAGTCACAACAATAGAAGAACACAGTCTACTGAACATAATACTACACAAACATTAGATGTTGCCATGGTTTAATTGCACATAACATGTAAACATTCACAGTGCAGGGAGGAAAAAGTATGCGAGGCCCTAGCTTAATGACTTCTCCCAGAGCTAATTGGAGCCAGGAGTGAGCCAACCTTGACTCTAATCAGTGTGATGATATTGGATGTTTTGCTGACAGCTGTCCTGCCCTTAAAAAACACACACCTGTTTTGGGTTTACTGGTTTCAAGAAGCACTGTCTGATGTGAACCATGTCTCGCAGAAAAGAGCTTTCAGAAGACCTACGATCAAGAATTGTTGACTTGCATGAAGCTAGAAAGGGTTACAAAAGTATCTCCAAAAGCCTTGATGTTCATGTGTCCACGGTAAGACAGACTGTCTACAAATGGAGAAAGTTTAGCACTGTTTCTACTCTCCCTAGGCGTGGTCGTCCTGTAAAAATGACTGCAAGAGCACAGCGCAGAATGCTGCATGAGGTAAAGAAGAATCCCAGAGTGTCAGCTAAAGACCTACAGAAATCTCTGGCACATGCTAACATTTTTGTTGACACATCTACAATAAGGAAAACATTAAACAAGAATGGAGTACATGGGAGGACACCACGGAGGAAGCCATTGCTGTCCAAAAAGAATATTGCAGCACGTTTGAAGTTTGCATAAGAGCACCTGGATGTTCCACAGCACTACTGGCAAAATATACTGTGGACAGATGAAACCAAGATTGAGTTGTTTGGGAAGAACACACAACACTATGTGTGGAGAAAAAAAGGCACAGCACACCAACATCAAAACCTCATCCCCACTGTAAAACATGGCGGAGGAAGCATCATGGTTTGGGGCTGCTTTGCTGCCTCAGGGCCTGGATGGATTGTTGTCATTGATGGGAAAATGAATTCCAGAGTTTATCAAAACATTTTGCAGGAAAACGTAAGACCATCTGTCCGCCAACTGAAGCTCCGCAGAGGATGGGTGATGCAACATGACAATGACCCAAAGCATACAAGTAATTCAACAAAACAGTGGCTGCAACAGCACAGAATACGCCTTCTGGAGTGGCCCAGTCAGAGTCCTGACCTCAACCCGATTGAAATGCTGTGGCATGACCTTAAGAGAGCGATTCACACCAGACATCCCAAGAATATTGCTACACTGAAACAGTTTTGTGAAGAGGAGTGGTCCAAAATTACTCCAGATCGTTGTGCAGGTCTGATCTGCAACTACAGGAAATGTTTGGTTGAGGTTATTGCTGCCAAAGGAGGGTCAACCAGTTATTAAGTCCAAAGGTTCACATACTTTTTCCTCCCTGCACTGTGAATGTTTACATGTTATGTGCAATTAAACCATGGCAACATCTAATGTTTGTGTAATATTATGTTCAGCAGACTGTGTTCTTCTATTGTTGTGACTTAGATGACGTTCAGAGCACATTTTATGCCCAATTCATGCAAAACTCCACGTAATCCCAAGGGGTTCACATACTTTTTCTTGCAACTGTATATTGATAGGCACATTTGCACAAAAGTTCTCAGTACATTCTACAGCTTTACCAAGGTTGTTTGAAAGTACTTTAACATTTCAAGAAAGATGGACCATGTGCCAGTGAGGTCCTCAAACTCCAGTTAATTTATTGAGCTTGCAGAAGCATACAGTACATATCTATGGGATGTGGCCATAGATGGTAGGCTTGCAGTGTGTGCTGTATGATAATTGTGGTGAGTACGATGATGATTTTGCAAGCTCAATAAATTAATTGGAGTTTGAGGATGTCATTGGTGTGCAGTCTGTCTTTCTTGGATTTTACATACGGCATGGAGTGTGAGTGGGCTCTTGGGTTTCTGCAGTGGGTTGCTGACTAGACTGCAAGTCAAAGAGAACATGGGAAGTCTTAGAATGGGGTAACATACAGAGATTATCTAACCTTACGTACAAAATTTCATTTGTTTTCAACATTCAATTTTGGAACTACTTCACTTCTGGTTTCTGGTTCCTATGATGTTACTTCTGGTGCACCATGCTGGCTTGAGAAGTCCTAGTCCTGTGGCTTTCCAATGGAACTCAATCCATCTCCATCTACTCTTGAAGCCTGCATGTGCAGTTCTTCTTCCATCAGAGCCACAGCACAATGGTAAAAGGATGACAGTATGCCAACTTTGATGTAACTTTTATCATTCATTCAGTGACTTTTGGTTTTATTAAAACTTCATCACTTAAACCCAGCTGGGAGCAATGAGCATATATTTCTACCATTAGGACTACATTCATGGTACAGAGTGGTCCTGAGTGCTGTGGTTTTTTTGTTTTTTTCCTGGGTTGCTGCACCTGACTAGACTGCAGGACGAAGGAGTACACAGGATGTCTTAGAGCAGGGAAACATGCAGAGATCCTCTAACCTTACTTCCAAAATGTTATTTGCTTTTAGCATTCAATTTTGGAACAAATTAACAACTGAACAAAAATTATATTCACCATTAGAAACCTTTTTCTTCTTAGAAGAAAAGATTTCCACGAAGCTTCTCCTCGCTGTGGTTGAAATTAAATGTTGATTTGGTCCCAGTAATGTTTAGAAAATTGAACTATTTTTAAAATCAAAAATTTTAAACAAAATTCTACTAGTGTATGGGCAACTTAAGCTGCAGTGGAGAAAGCTAAGGTCATTGACTTGGCTGAGCAGTCTGCCAGGGCCATGCCAGTCACTGGATGACTGGAGAAATCACATATATGTGTTTTAACCATTTTTTTGTGTTTATGAGGCATTTTCATATTTAGCTGTTTACTAGGAGTTCCACTTTAAAGTCAAAAAGGGTCTTTGATAAACTAATACATTATTTCACCCTTGCATCACAAGGCCATAGTCAGTTTTGGCTTGTTCTTTTTTGCAGCCTAAAAGTTGGAATGTACGTACAAAGGATATAGCCCAATATTGGTGCCTGCCAGAACTCCATAGAGCTAAATTTTACTGTTATTCAGAAAAGCCAAGAGAAATGTAACAAACACATAACGCTAATCACAAGTCATACTTCTCTGATCTCAGTATAAAATGAATTCTTGTTGAAAGATTTAACATTTCTACACTATTGTTCCCAGTGTTATCAACTTGTTTAAACACTCCATTCTTTAGTGGCACTTGAGAATGTCGAATTCCCTCCTTATGCTTGATGCTGTGTAAGGCCCCTAATTAATCCCAGCAGAATCTCAGCAGAGTATAGACTTCATGTTATCTGTCACTGTGCTTTTGTGAGTCACACACTTATAATCCAATCTTCAGAAAAAAACTGGGCAAAATCAATTAAGTCTTTTCCAAGGTGTGAAAAGCAAGAAGCATGGCATGGTCAAGCACATTACTATTTTGTGACGTTATTTCTGGGGATACAAAATCTGTTCAGTCCAGAAGAGTATGTATGTTTTCATCTAGCTGAATTTTAAGGGTCAGATGAGAGTTGACTCTCTTCTACTATCATTTACTCTAGAGTAAATTTGTGAGTTTAACCATTTCAATACCGCACAATTTTACACCTTTCTGCCCAGGCCATTTTTCAGGTTTCAGCGCTCTCACACTTTGAATGACAATTGCGCGGTCATACAACATTGTACCCAAACTAAAATTTTATCATTTTCTTCACACAACAAGAGCTTTCTTTTGGTGGTATTTAATCACCGCCGGGGTTTTTATTTTTTACTAAATTAACAAAAAAAGACCAAAACTTTTGAAAAAAAACACGTTTTTCTTTATTTCTGTTATAAAAGTTTACAAATAAATAATTGTTCTTCATAAATTTAGGCCAAGATGTATTCTGCTACATGTCTTTGGTGAAAATAACCCAAATTAGGATGTATTTTTTAGTTTGTAGGAAAGTTATAGAGTTCACAAACTATGGTATAGATCTGAAAATTGATCAATCCTGAAGTACTGACAGCCAATCTAATTTCTTGAGGTCCAAGAATGTCAGAATAGTACAGATATCCCCCAAATGACCCCTTTTTGTAGACAGTCCGACGTACTTAATAAGAGGCATGGCGAGTTTTTTGAAGTTGTATTTTTTTTGTCATAATTTTTCAGAAAATGAAAAAATCAAAAAAATAATTTTCACTATTTTTTTTTTTTTACATACTGTCACCAGTGCAGTACAGCATCATCATATAACTGGCATGGCGGTGAACAGGTACACTGACTGGTGACAGTATGAAACAAATATATATATATATTTTTTTTATTTTGTTTTATTTTTTTATTATTTAAAATTTTTTATTACATTTTTTTTTTTTTTTTTAAGATTTGTTTTTCATATTTTACTATGACCAAAGTAGTACAATGTTACCATAGTAACATTGTACTACTTTGGGGAAGTGATCAGTATTTTTTTTTTTTTTACACAATTTGCTTATAGCAAAGAATTACTTTGCTATAAGCAAGCATTTACCTGAATGACATCGATTCATTCAGGTTTTTTTTTTGTTGTGCTTAGCTGTGATTTGGCCACAGCTAATCACATGACCATTCACAGCTAGACACTAATATACAATGGATGGCATGAATGAAGCCATCCATTGTATACAATTGTCATGTGACCTGCTGTGATTGGTCACAGCAGGTCACATGGTACCAGCAACAGGGGCCGGTACTCAGATCTGTCATCGGCTGTGTCCGAGGTACACGGCCGGTGATAGATCGCACCGCTGCGCGGCTCTGCAACCACGCAAACTGCGCATGTGCGGGAGGACGCCAAATGGCATACACCCCGGAAAGCTAATGCATTTTTGCGGCCGCCAAACGGCTGTAGGCCGGGCAGCTAATGGTTAAGCACTCCTGGCAGTTTATTTTAGGTCTAAAGCCTCATACACATGATGAGAAAATCGTGGGAAAAATAAAAAATGTTTTTGGAGCGATCGTCCGATAATCTGATCATTAGTACACAGCTTTTGAGAGCCGATCACTACAGGGACAAGCATGAAAATTGTTCTTGTAAAATAACAGAACAAACAATTTTCATGTAATTAGTATAGTATTTGTATGAAAAAAATTAAGTGGCCAAGACCACTTACAATACAATATATTACATCACTTCAGAAATTGTATTCTGGGACATAATGAAGAAAGGAGGAGGGCTCGGTATCCAAAAGAATTGCCAGTTTGGAAGTCAATTCAAGGATTTTTACTTAGAAAGACCCAATGAATGTTATCCTTTTCTGACTTTTTATATATTTTCCTATAGCCTGTGTCTGTTTGATAGCCCTGAAGAAAGGAGAATTCTTTCTCCCAAAATGCATCAGCTTGATGGGCTTGTTGCCCATTCTTATATTGACTTCCAAACTTGTAATTCTTTTAGATACCGAGTGCTCCTCCTTTCCACATTTCATCCCAATCTTACATGGCTATAAGACCGTACCAAAAAGGCAGCTGCCCAAGACCCAAGAGAGTTTATGACCCATTTCCACCATCGGGCTCACTCCCCTTGATCTGCCTACATAACCACCCACCCAGGACCAGAGACAGATTTAGTCAGTCCAACGTGGTCTCCAACACATACGAAGTTGTATTCTGTCTTACAAGAATGTTCGCAACTTTAGTATCATATTCATTCGCAATTTGAGACTAGCATGCAAAAAAAAAAAAAACAGACGATCATTCGTCCGATATTCTCATCATGTGTACTAGGCCTAAAACATTCTTTCGGGGACATCTCTGTACTGTTTTTTTACATTTGATGTGGCCTTTAGAAGCTGGATTTTGAGCACCCAGCTTTTCCTGGGGGCTGTGGAACAAGCACAGTGATATGTGGCTTCCAAGGTGTGGACAGAATGTGGGGTCCCAAGTAAGAATTTACATATTTTTTAAATGCTGTAAATATAGAAGACCTCTGCTTGAAATGCTCAAATCTAAAAAAAAATTCTGGAGTGAAAAAAAAAAAAAAAGAAAACTGCTGTAACATACATGATTTGACTGAGAACATAGGTATTTGGAGGCTGATGTTGAGGAACCTATAGGTTTTTGATCATAACAAAGCCTCTTTAACCCACTTAGGGTCTAATGGTAGCCATACACACATCGATCGGATTAAACAAGAAAAATCTAATAGATTCCTCCATGCACTCTAGCAGCATCTCCTGGCTATTACATTTAGAGAGAAGCACTGACCTGGCTGACTGAATACCCAAAGAGTGATAGCAGCTGACTGGCCAACAATTTTCCACTCCGATTAATCAACCAAACTTTGTCAAGCCAGGTTCTGCCTACAGGGCCACCAAGGACTGGAATTTCAGCCTATGTAGCAGGAATCAGACAAAATTCTGGCCATGTGTGGCCAGCTTAGGGAATCCAAAAAAGAAGGGGTAGGGAGAGATGGATTGTGAGTATACTTTTATTGAAAGTACACTTGCTCTTTAAAACTTACCTTTGGACAAAAAAAAATTCCTTCCTACTCCACCCATCTCTAGCAAATAAGTCATTTTAGTTTTTTTTAAGATAATTAAAAGCTCCAATTTCTGAAACCAAGCTCCAATGTTCTGAAGCTGAAACCAAGATCGTGTGACAGGCTGCATTCCAGTTATTTCCCAAGGCCCTTTAATATTGGAAGGTATTTGGTAGGTAATGTTGCTTTTGGCTGGCAAAAAGGTCCACCAAAGGGTCCTCACAGGGTCCTGTACTTTGACATAAGAAGAAGCATGATGGCATGATAGGGGTGGCAACAAAACTGGTCAGCTGCACAGACAGCAGCTCGTGCTTCCCAGTCTCCATTAGAAAAGGCACCATGAATGATCATATGACAGCAGATTCAGGTAAGTAAATTGGGGTATAAAAGGTGTTTTTTTTGCAGAATGCCCAGGAACGGGTGTTTAATTCATTTTTGTTCCCCATCACTTCTTAACCCCCTTCCCATTATCCCCTCCAACTGATTTTTGGGTAAAAAAAGCAACCTAGAAGTAGATAGATAGGGAAGCGAGTATTCACACAAGGGATGAAAAAAATGTGCTTGACTCTTTTTCAAAAATGCAGTGCACCGCAACATATGGTGTCCACGTTAGGGTGTGTGGTGGTGTATTGTGCATTGTATTTTGCTGTACAGTGCATTGGGTCACCATTCACAATGAATGACACCAGAACCCACTGTACACATTCCTTGAGTATTCACACAAGGGATGAAAAAAATGTGCTTGACTCTTTTGCAAAAATGCAGTGCACCGCAACATATGGTGTCCATGTTAGGGTGTGCGGTGATGTATTGTGCATTGCATTCTGCTGTACAGTGCATTGGGTCACCATTCACAATGAATGACACCAGAACCCACTGTACATAAAGAAGGTGCATTGGCAAGGGACATTTTAGTGTGTGTTGTCACAACACACTAGTGTGAATTGGCCCTTAAGGTTTCTCTCAACTGTCAGAACACAATAGCTCTGCTTAAGGGACAACCTTGGTTGAAAGAAAAAAAAAATGCATCAACTATGGCCTGGATTAGTGTTAGAAATACTTCACATGATAGGAATACTTAGAGGGACTATAGGTCTATCACTTGTTTGTCATGCCAAAGGCCCACACCAAATACTAGCAGTGCTGAACTCCCAGTACCAAGATCTAGCGTGTCATAAAATAGAGCCCCAAGGGGTTGTTCACACTGGACTAAACTTCTAAACCAAAAGCTCCTATAGCTTTATTGTAGGCATTAGACAGGTGTTAATTAACTTTAGTATGGGTGTTAGAGTGGCTTAAAAACGCTCTCCAAAGGCCCTACATGCAGTTTTGAAGCATTTTTTAAGCGTTTGGCAAGTGTTAAAACCACACCACAAACTAAATAAACTGTAATGTTATTAACGCCCTGCAACCGCACCACAAATGCCCCACAAATACCTGCCAGGGAGTTTGAGGAGCATCCAAGGGCGGACTGACCATTTGGAAACTCGGGCACTGCCCGAGGGCCCGGGGTCAGTAGGGGGCCCCATGAGACACCCTTGGTACCTTTTTCATAGGCTTTTTTGAGTTTGGGGAAGGACACAGGGGCCCCATGATCCTCTATTGCCGGGGGGCCCCATGGGTTGTCAGTCCGCTCCTGGAAGCATCACCATAGACTTGAATGGAAGGTGTTGAAAGGCTTCAAACTCCTACTGACTCAACATGAAGCTTCATGTTTTGATAATGTGAACAGCACTATGTGCTGCTTATAGTATCATTTGCATAGGCATTAAAAAAGCACCTCAAATGCCTGCTTTCAATGTTAGTGTGAACTAGACCCAACAGTGAAATTTTGTCCCCAGAACATCATAAGGCTGTCTTGATACAAACTGTTAAAAGCATCTAGTATTTAAATTGCATAGGTCACATATTTCACATATTTAATTTCCTTAACAATTTTTTTTTTAGGTAAATCAAAATCTCCGAATTAAAAAAGATGTATTTCACACTTTGTGTTGTAGACGTTGTCTAATCGAAATATTTGCCATATATATATACTGTACGTCTTTAAATATACAAATCTACATTTTTGGAATGCATTTACAAATATATGTAAAAATATATGTTAAAATTACTTTTTTATGTTTAAAAAAAATCTGAAGAATATATTTTTAAAAAATATTTTTCATATATTTTGTAATAAAAACACATTTCAACATGCAGTATATATATATTTATTGAAATATATTGAATATGGCCAAAATTGTAGCATTTCAAATATATGGCAATATATTTGGGAAGAATATTTTTAAAATATATTTTTCTTCCATATGGGTATGGCTGATCCATTCTCTTATGTTCATGCTTTCATTCACCTAGCTTGTCCATAGTCGCTATTCACTGTCACTGAAAGGACAGGAAACTTCTTGTTCTAGGTCATAACCCATGTCTCATACATTTTGTGGTGGTAGTATGTTCGGTGATCTCTCTGGCAATTGTTCTGCTAACTTGGTCCGTGTCAGATCTAATTATTGTTTAGCTCTCACCCGCAGAGAACTAGACTGAGAGAGCCAGGGATTGTGGGATATGTAGTTTTGTCACAGGAAGTGTCAGTTTTTTTAAACTACAGACAGAGGTCATGCATTAACCTGTGCAGTGCCGTGCCACAGGCCTGATGTTTGAACACAAACAGAAACTGATGACAAAAATTAAGATTTACTCCACTATAGGCTGTGAATACAGGACAACAAATAACACCATAAAACTACATGATCAATGCAAATCTTATGTACAGTATGTGATAAACACAAGGTGCAGGTAGGAAGGTTTAAAATGCCTTGACTGGAGTGGTACTTTAATGAAAAGCAGTCAGCAGGGGTGTGCTGGACCTCTGCAGAGAGACTGCTGCTTCCACACCAAAGGCTCCTTCCCTGCAGCATGCTGGAAGGGGACAGGATTTTCTACTCAGGTTGCAGCTACTTTCTAAAGAAAGAAAACAAACCATAAGGCTACATTTTCACGAGCTACTACATTCGCACACAAAGTGCATCCAACAGGGATCACGGCAGGTAATCTCTGACTGTGCCGACATCCACAAGTAGCAAAGGCTGCTGGTGACCTGTCATTGATGTACAGGGCTGGGTGGCCACAGCTAGCTGCTCACAGGTGGCAAAATCAGCAGCAATTCCTACCGCTGTCATTCGCCTTGAGGCTAATCGCCTGTGCGAATGTAGCCTAAGGCTCGTATCACACTGCTGCAACCCCAAAGTCGTGCAACTTCCAGTGCGACTCTGCATGCATTGTGCAGTTCCAGGGCATTTTGACTTGCTTGCGACTTAATGTAACTTCAATGAGACTTTCATGTGACTTTGATGTTTTGCGACTTTGACTTAAAAAAACCCTCTGAAGTTGCAGCAAGAATTGATAAGTCAAAGATATGGCTACCTTGCAGGGGCGGACTGACAACTCATGGGGCCCCCGGGCAATAGGGGATCATGGGACCCCTGTGTCCTTGCCCAAACTCAAAAAAGCCTATGAAAAAGGTACCAGGGGCATCTCATGGGGCCCCCCGGCAATAGGGGATCATGGGGCCCCTGTGTCCTTGCCCAAACTCAAAAAAGCCTATGAAAAAGTTACCAGGGGCATCTCATGGGGCCCCCTACTGACCCCGGGCCCTCAGGCAGTGCCCGAGTTTCCAAATGGTCAGTCCGCCCCTGCTACCTTGCGACTTGTGTAATTTTAACATTGCAGTCCATGGTGCTCATGATGCACCAAAGACACAGAAAAGTAGGAACTATATTTTGTTGCTGCGACTTGAGTTGCAGCAATTAGGAGAGTACCTATTGAAATGAATGTGTTTTAACTTGTCTTGCGACTTTTTGTGTTGCAGGTCGCAGCAGTGTGAACCAGGGCTAATGCCGGCATAGACAGGTCAAAAATCGTTCGATTTTTCGTCCGAAGAAAAAAAAAGTGGGGTAATTGGTCGTCCGTTTTTCGGGTTTTTTGCACATTTTTTTTATCGGTCATGTTGGAAAATTTGCAGCTGATTTTGACGATCGGCAATGATGGGCAAATCGGCCGATCGTTTTACCGATAAAAAATCTGCGCATGAGCCGTGACCTGCAAGGGACAGAAGTTATGGGTGGAATTTATGATTTTGTTGGGCAATTTTTTTTACCGCTGGTGGTAACTTCAGCCAACCGAATTACCGTTTTTTCTTATTTTTTTTTCGAAAAATCTGCCGATTTTCGACCCGTCTTTGGTCTGAATAAGAGTCTGCAATCCTTTACATTTAATGCATCTGAACTGTTTGTAGTTGGTTCCAGTTGGGTTTTAACCCCTTGCTGCCACCTTCCTATGGACCTTTAAATGTGTGCTAATGTCAGGAGGCAGAGGCAGGTTCATGATCACATGATCACTGTGATTGGTCACAGTAGCCCATACAGCTGGCTCCCGGTCACATAAACCAGGAGCTGTCAGTGACAGCTCTGTCAGTGTGCTGAGAGCATGCTCACCGCACTCTCAGCATGCAACCTCAAAGCTGCATGGATGCATATGTACAGCAGCTGGGTGTTAAGGCCCACCCACACTGTCGATGCATATATGTGTTATCCACTACACCAGAATCCTTATTTAAAGTGTTACTAAACCCAGGACCCTGCATTCATTATATCTGGTCTCCCCAGACCCTGCATTCACTATATCTGGTCTCCCCAGACCCTGCATTCACTATATCTGGTCTCCCCGGACCCTGCATTCACTATATCTGTTCTCCCAGGACCCTGCATTCACTATATCTGGTCTTCCTGGACCCTGCATTCACTATATCTGGTCTCCCCGGACCCTGCATTCTCTATATCCGGTCTCCCTGGACCCTGCATTCACTATATCCGGTCTCCCTGGAACCTGCATTCACTATATCCGGTCTCCCTGGACCCCGCATTCACTATATCCGGTCTCCCCGGACCCTGCATTCTCTATATCTGGTCTCCCCAGACCCTGCATTCACTATATCCGGTCTCCCCGGACCCTGAATTCACTATATCTGGTCTCCCCGGACCCTGCATTCTCTATATCTGCTCTCCCAGGACCCTGCATTCACTATATCTGGTCTCCCTGGTCCCTGCATTCTCTATATTTTCTCTCCCAGGACCCTGCATTCACTATATCTGGTCTCCCAGGACCCTGCATTCACTATATCTGGTCTCCCTGGACCCTGCATTCACTATATCTGGTCTTCTAGGACCCTGCATTCACTATATCTGGTCTCCCCGGACCCTGCATTCACTATATCTGGTCTCCCTGGACCCTGCATTCACTATATCTGGTCTCCCCAGACCCTGCATTCACTATATCTGGTCTCCCAGGACCCTGCATTCACTATATCTGGTCTCCTCGGTCCCTGCATTCACTATATCTGGTCTCCCAGGACCCTACATTCACTATATCTGGTCTCCCCGATCCCTGCATTCATTATATCTGGTCTCCCAGGACCCTGCATTCACTATATCTGGTCTCCCCGGTCCCTACATTCACTATATCTGGTCTCCCCGGACCCTGCATTCACTATATCTGGTCTCCCTGGACCCTGCATTCACTATATCTGGTCTCCCTGGACCCTGAATTCTCCCTGGACCCTGAATTCTCTATATCTGGTCTCTCCGGTCCCTGAATTCACTATATCTGATCTCCCACAGTACAGACAACATGGAAGTGCAATTAGTAAATATAAACTGCTAAATACCTTTTTTCATCAGCAGTTACAGCAGTATTGTGACTTATATAAGTGTCCAATCGAGCATTGGTTAAAACTTGTAGGAGGAGTTTCTTTCAGCTCTAGGAGGATGCAGAACCCCTGACCTCTGTCTGGACAATGCTTATTGGCCCTGTGCTGATCACATTCACTCTCCAAAGACAAAAAAAAAACCTCTCTAGCAATACACACAAAACTGAGCATGTGCAGAGTGACTCCACACAATATGACTTATCAGGAGATAAGAGGGGACACTGGAAGAAGGGGAGGATCAGAGAAGTCAGGATCAAACATCACTTTTACACAGTGCAGAGGATTAACCCCTTAGGTTCCACAGTGAGTATAACAAGCATGCTTTACTGCATATACAGACTGATTTTACTGCTGTGAGTTTAGTAACACTTTAACAGTTCTTGTTCAGACCAAAATGTAGATTGGACAACCATTTGAAATGGGCTTGTGATTTTGACACGGCTGAAAATGGAATTGATCTACGTCCTGCTGCAGCTTTAAATTTCGCTGTTGTATTGATTTTTTGGTAACACCAAAAAAAAAAAATGTCAATCTAATAAAGTAATTTAATTCCTTCACATTCCAAAAGATTAGCAGCATCAATTCCACAAATAGCTCTGTTGTAGGGAGGGGGGGGGGTGTGGGGGGCTCTTACACTCTTAACTTCCCTGTGCATCAACCTGAATTATATCTGAAACGCAGCAATTTCCTCTAGAGAGGCAGCTGAGGTTTCAGGCACTTACTGTACAGAGATTGCTGAGGCTGCCAGGGGTTCAGGATATTGCGATGAGCGATGGCACCGAAGTGGGGGCTCAGAACAACATCGCGCTATTGTTTTCAATTCTGTAATGTCTTTCATAGGAAGATAATTCTTCTGTCACTTTAAATTGAAAGCAAGTTTGTCATTTGGGAAGGCACTCCGGCTAACGTAGGCAGCTAAAAGCACAAGGCGACTGCGTGCTTTTTATTTTCAGCTTTCATTCTAAGTAAAAATGGGTCATGCTAATCCAACGGCTTCACTACTTTTTGGAGTATACAGATTAGGAGCTCCAACTTTTCTGACTTTTCTGAAAAAAAAGATATGCCGTACTCTCCAAGATGGCTGCCTGGAGCCCACAGCAGGGATTAAATTAGTCCTAAATGATCTCCTTCCAGCCTGTAGGAACAGCACACTTCCACCTTCAGGTCACTGGATGTATTGCAGCCCAACACCTGCTGACATATCATTTTCCAGTAGGGTAGAGTGGTCCTTGACCAGGCTTTGTTTCTTAAATACTGTGTAGAATAATGAGGTCACTCTGTCACTGACCTGGCTGTGCTTTCTGTAAGAAGTGCCTGGGTTATAAGGCTAGGTTCACACCTATGCAGTTTGCGCTTGAGCCCTTTCTGCATTGAGTTTTGGCACCTGTGTTTTGACGCATTTTTGTGTTTTGCATTTTTTCTTGTTGCTAGGCAGATTTTAAATGCAAAACGCATCAAAAACGCAGGAAAAATGCAGCAAAAAGGCAGCAAAAACACACTACATACCTTTGTGCAGTGTTTCTATTGAAGTCTATAGAACAAAAACGCAACTTTTTGCATTGAAAAAAAGTCCCTGACCCTTTCCAAAAAATGCACCGGGTGAAACCGCGGAGATGTGAACGTGTCCCAAAGGAAATCATGTTAAATGGACTGTTCTGCATTTGTGCAAAATGCTGCAAAAAACGCTTAGGTGTGAACCTAGTGTTATACAAGCATACATGGGTCGAATTCCAAACAAATTTTCTTTAGAAAATCGGAAATTTAGTGCATTTTGTAATCTGATGGTGCCACCATTCATTTTGAAATTCACCCAACCAAGCCTTCCATTTCACCTTGTCTTGCTACAGAAAAGAATTTTCATGGCCAAGAATGTTCTTTTCTTTCCAGGTCACAGCTCATGTTAATTTCTTTTTCATTTATATTTCCCGCACGATTCTCCAATCATTGATTCGAAATTTGTTTGTTTTTCAAAAAGTTTCCAACTTACCTGATCACTCAAATTTGATGGTCACACGAAAATTGGCCATTTCTGTGACCCACTAATGGTGCGAAATTTGAACGAAAATTCTTAGAAAAGATTTTAGAAAGAAAATTCTTTCGGAATTCAACCCGTGTATGGCTGGCTTTAGGTGTGAACCTAGGGTTATGCAGGCTATACACGGGTCGAATTCTGAACAAATTTTCTTTAGAAAATCAGAAATTTAGTGCATTTTGTAATCCAATGCTGCTACCATTGATTTGGAAATTCACCCAACCAAGCCTTCAATTTCACCTCTGTTGCTACAGAAAAGAATTTTCATGACCAAGAATGTTCTTTTCTTTCCAGGTCACAGCTCATGTTCATTTCTTTTTCATTTATATTTCCCGCACGATTCTCCAATCATTGATTCGAAATTTGTTTGTTTTTCAAAAGGTTTCCAACTTACCTGATCACTCAAATTTGATGGTCACACGGAAATTGACCGTTTCTGTGACCCTCTAATGGTGCGAAATTTGAACGAAAATTCTTAGAAAAGATTTTAAAAAGAAAACTCTTTCGGAATTCAACCCGTGCATGGATTGCTTTAGGTGTGAACCTAGGGTTATGCAGGCTATACACGGGTCGAATTCCGAACAAATTTTCTTTAGAAAATCATAAATTTTGTGCGTTTTGTAATCCAATGGTGCTACTATTGATTTCGAAATTCAACCAACCAAGCCTTCAATTTCACCTCGTGTTGCTACGGAAAAGAATTTTCGTGACCAAGAATTTTCTTTTATTTCCAGGTCACAGCTCATGTTCATTTCTTTTTCATTTCTATTTCCCGCATGATTCTCCAATCATTGATTCAAAATTTGTTTGTTTTTCAAAAAGTTTCCAACCTACCTGATCACTCAAATTTGATGGTCACACGAAAATTGGCCATTTCTGTGACCCACTAATGGTGCGAAATTTGAACGAAAATTCTTAGAAAAGATTTTAGAAAGAAAATTCTTTCGGAATTCAACCCGTGTATGGCTGGCTTTAGGTGTGAACCTAGGGTTATGCAGGCTATACACGGGTCGAATTCCGAACAAATTTTCTTTATAAAATCATAAATTTTGTGCATTTTGTAATCCAATGGTGCTACCATTGATTTGAAAATTCACCCAACCAAGCCTTCAATTTCACCTCGTGTTGCTACAGAAAAGAATTTTCATGGCCAAGAATTTTCTTTTCTTTCCAGGTTACAGCTCATGTTAATTTCTTTTTCATTTATATTTCCTGCATGATTCTCTCATCATTGATTCAAAATTTGTTAGTTCTTCAAAAAATTTCCAACATGCCCGATCACTCAAATTTGATGGTCACACGAAAATCAGCCATTTCTGTGACCCACTAATGGTGCGAAATTCAAACAAAAATACTTGGAAAATATTTTTGAAAGAAAAGGAAAATTATTTCCGAATTCAAACCATGTATGGTCGGCTTAAAACTGGGTAAACAGAATTATTCCTTTGCCAGGTAAAACTGTTCACATGTATATATGTTTGTTTCTGCATCCAGCTGTGTTTGTGGAGTTCAGCTTTAACCTCTTCCAATCCGGCCCATGTCAATGAATGGTTAGACGGGAGTGCTGCCAATGCGGGTGGACATTTCTAAATGTCCCCCGCATCCATTGCCTGTGCATGCTCACTGGGAGCACGCAGCACTGCGATCGGTGTACGGGACCTCTGATTTATGTATTCACTGATTGGCCAATCAGTGATCACATGAATAGTAGTAAACAGGGGCAGACTGACAACTCATGGGGCCCCCGGGCAATAGGGAATCATGGGGCCCCTGTGTCCTTGCCCAAACTCAAAAAAGCCTATGAAAAAGATACCAGGGGCATCTCATGGGGCCCCCTACTGACCCCGGGCCCTCGGGCAGTGCTCGAGTTTCCAAATGGTCAGTCCGCCCCTGGTAGTAAACAAGATGACACTTCCTGACATCAATGCTTACTATTTGTGAAATCTGTGAATGATCGCAGAGATCACATGGAACAAGACTATTCACAACAGCCTTGTACCATGTGACAAGCTGTGACCAGGGGCAGACTGACAACTCATGGGGCCCCCGGGCAAAAGGGGATCATGGGGCCCCTGTGTCCTTGCCCAAACTCAAAAAAACCTATGAAAAGGGTACCAGGGGCATCTCATGGGGCCCCCTACTGACCCCGGGCCCTCGGGCAGTGCCCGAGTTTCCAAATGGTCAGTCCACCCCTGGCTGTGACCAATCACAGCTCACACAGTATTTCTCAATGGCTCCAGTGATGCAGCCACAGAGGAGAAATGATTACTTTCTTTTACAGCCTTTATGGGTGTAAAAGCAATCAGTGTAAAAAAAGAAAAAAAATCTTCATCACCCCCACAAGTAGTACAGTGTCACTAAAAAAAACTTAAATAATAATATAAAAAACATTTAAATGTAAAAAACTATTTTGAAAAATTATAATTTTTGGTTATCAACTAATTTGTTTTTTTTTTTACTAAAAAGATAGCTGGATACATTGTGGCCAAGATTTATGAAGAAAGATTATTTATTTGCAAAATATTATAAGAAAAACTTTTTTTTTAAATGTTTGGACTTTTTCATTTATATAGCAAAAAAGTAAAAATCCCAGTGGTGAATAAATACCATCAAAATAAAGTTTTATCTGTCTCAAATAAATTCTAAAAAATTCATTTGGGTACAGTGTTGCATATAACCGCGCAATTGTCATTCAAAGTGCGATAGCACTGAAAGCTAAAAATTGGCCTGGACTGGAAGGGGGTGAAAGTATTTGGACTTGAAGTGGTTAAACTCCATGTGTGCTGTAGTCAAATCTAGAAGAGGTTTCAAGAAACCAAAATAGGAATTCGAATTTTGCTATAATTACATTTTCGGATCTCCCAAGCTGGGTTTCTGGCCCTTGTGGAATTCTGGTGACTAAGTAACTGTCCTTTCCATTTTGGGCTTTCAGCTGGAAGATACCTGTCATAAAAAGCAATCACTGGATTACTGTAATCATAGGTTGATAAAATAATTAATTTGAAGAAAATCTCCTGGTAAAATTAAACGCCATCTGTGCCGCAGACGTGAACGTTCCTCCCAGGAAAATCTTTACTTGCTTAAGAATTCACCAGAGAAATTTCACAAGGAAAAAAACACTTCCCGAGCTTTGTTAATATGGACGTAATAAATAGCTCTTTGTCTTTTTCCAAAGGTCAGAATATTTAAGTCTGTTGACGTAAAGAGACCCTGTCACTGGACCGTTTATTTCAACAAAAATCTTCCTATAAGATATGTGCATTAATGTATTGTATGTCTGTTATTTACCTGTAAAAGCCTACCGAGTGTTGACGTCCAAAAGCCCTGAGACTGCTACCGGGCACCTCCATCATAGAAATGATGTCAGCAGTCCAAACAGACTCAAGTAACACCCTGTAGTATTCATCTTCTTTAGTCCCCCAGAAGCTACATAATAGACTATGTAGGTTAGTGAAAGTCAAAGGAGCTGGGCCAGCACAGACAATAACTAGAGACTCTGTTCAGCCCCACTTTTTTTCTGTTTTCTTTTGAAATGCATTGTGTTTATTGTTTTTAGTATGCCGACAAATATTAGAAGGTTTGGGCCATTACAACATGTGTATCACTTGGTTTCTCCCCCTGTCCTCCTCTTCTGTTTGCAGCTAGTCAGTTCAGTCCTAGCCTCTCGAGCAGGGCCGTGAATAAAGGGGTACCACCAGTCCTCCTGTATGGGGCCCAGGCCAGCAGGGGACCCAGAGAGCTGAGTGAATCAGGTGTGGGCAGGGAGGGTGATAGGCACAGCATGGGTGCAATTACTGGAACCAATCCCCTGTATGGCTCTCTATCTGCAGCAGCTGAAACTGGCTTCTTCTCCTCTTCTTCCCGCTTTCAGCTGCTACATAGAGAGCCATACGGGAGATTGGTTCCAGTAATTGCACTCCCCATCCCTGCCACATCCATCACCCTCCCTCAGCATGATGCATTTTTCTCTTCTGTCCAGGCCCCCCCTGTGTGCCCCAACCCCGCAATGCTGCAGGCTTCCCTCCTCTTCTTCCCACCGGTAGCTTCAAGCACAATAGGATCCTTTAGGATGGAGAGTGGGGAAAGGGTCCAGTAAATATATCACATTTACCAGCCCCTTCCTTTCCTAAATGAACACAATGAGTGATCAGTAACGGTCACTCGATGTGTTCATTCCTAACTGAAAAACAGTAAACTGGGTTCTCTTGGGGGAGGGGCCCTGTCAGGTTGGCCATATAGGGTCCCATGGTTTCTAACTGCAGCCCTGCTCTCCAGTCTAACACCCCGGTTACATCGGGTGCGATTTGGCATGCGATTTGCATGCCATGCAACTTGCAGATCGTATGCCAAGTTGCACCCTATTGTCCGCAATTAGAGTGACTTGGTCTGAGTCGCACCAATTTCTAGAGTAGTACATGTACTACTTTTGGTGTGATTTGCATAGAATCTGTGTCAGATGTATTGCACATCGCAACTGAAATCGGCATCTCACTCGACTTTGAAATCGCGCGACTTCACTGTAAGTCGCTTGATTTCAAAGTCGGGCTTGATGTGACCAGGGTGTAAGTGTAATTTCTATAAAACCCGGTCTCATCAAGCCCGACTTTGAAATTGTGCGACTTACAGTGAAGTCGCACGATTTCAAAGTTGGGCGAGATGCCGATTTCAAGTGTGATTTGCAAGACATCTGACACAAATGTCTATGCAAATCGCACCAAAAGTAATGCATGTAGAAATCAGAACCGAGTCGGAACCGCACCAATTTGACTGCTATAATTGCGGACAATAGGGTGAGACTTAGCATACAATTTGCAAGTTGCATGGCATGCAAATCGCATGCCAAGTTTCACCTGATGTGACTGAGGTGTTAATGATACAGTTGTGGCAACATAGGTGTAACTTACAGTCTCAGTAGAATTGGCAGAAAGTGACTCGATCCATATGTCATCTTACAGATCATAGAAAGCTTTATTCGAAAACATTTGCAGATCTTCACAGATGAATATCAAGTCCAAAAATTATAGTATATCTAGCTCCAGCAATTACATGTGCTCATAACAGAAGTTAAAGACACACTGAAATAAGGAGGACTAGCTATACAGAGCATCTCTTAGCTACAGAGTGAAGAAGGGACAAACGTAACTTAAAGGCAAACAAAAAACAATGCATGTATAACATGATACTTCCCATTTCTTCCATGTTCCCTCCCTCAGTGTTAGAAATTCGCAGAGACATAGCTTAGGAAAGTCATTGTCTTCTTACACTTCCAAAGACAGGAAACACATCTTCTATACTGCAATTAACTGAAGTAAATTGCACTGGATTCAATTTTTTCAGCTTAATAATGAGTTAAGCTGCTTGTAAATGGTGCCGAATCAGCAGGTGACCATACTCTCCAGACAGACTGGGGCTAAGAAAGTATGTCAATGCATAATGCACTCCTGGAGTGGTCAGATTTTCCAGCAAGTTACATTCCAGCAAGGTACATTGCACGTAATTAAAAAAAATTATTTATGGAAAGGTCAACTGCAGAAAGTAAGCATTTAAAATGTGTGATTTTTCTGAGCTTTTACCTGTAATTTTTTAAGTTGGTGACAGGATCTCTTTAAAGTGTTACTAAACCCACAACAGTAAAATCAGTCTGTATATGCAGTAAAGCACGCTTATTATACTCACTGTGGAACCTAAGGGGTTAATCCTCTAAGGGGTTGAGAAAAGTATGAATATTTTTTTGCTGTTCTTACAGGCTCCCGAGGTCCTACTGGTTGCAGGCTCAACTACTTTCCCCTGCCTTCTGGTAGGTTCTATAATGTATTGGGCTGGACGAGGCAGACTTGGATTTGAATATTCATACATCCTCAGCCAACCCCTGGGAAGAAAGATAACCAGTAGGTGGCTGGAGGGTGTATAAATAGTCTGCGGCCTGGAACAGCAGGGTCCTTGTCCTGGAAGAGAAGACCCAGCCTGAAGGGCTGCTGCCCCTCTGGGTAGATTAGCTTAAGTATGCAGGAGTTCATTGAGGTGCCAGCTCAGGGAAAGCTAGGGGACCTGCTATCTGAAAGAAGCACCAAGGTACCAGCCCAGGGAGAGCTGGGGGGCTTGCTTTGAAAGTTGCTGAAGTCAATTCAAAGGGAGTCCACTGAGGATCTGGGCTGGAGGCTCACCGAAGAAGTGTCTGGCTGGTATTGAAAGGAGACATCCAAGTACAGAGGGGCATTGTGAGTAAAGGCCTGAGAAAGAGAGAGATCCTGATGACTGTTGCTGTATAACCCATTGAGTACTTTTTCCAGAGTTGCTGACTTAGGACTGTTTCTGTAATTGAAGACTCTTGAGTTGTAAGTTCACCTACTGTGAGTCAAAAGGGGGCCCACCCTGAGCAGTATAGTTATGTCCAGAGAGTGTCCTCTGCTATTTGTTGCACTAAATTTGGAGTATCTCAAGGCTCACCCTCCGCCCTATCCTAGTTCAGCAAGCATTAAACTTCACTTATTGCCTGATTGTTGTGTTGTGAGACTGTGTAACTGCTCTGTACCTGGCTTCCACACACCTAACAAGGAATATAACCTGGGACAAAACTGCAAGACTGGTTTGGGGTCTGCACTACATCCACATAAAAACAGATTCACACTGTTCAATAGCTCAAGAGTTGGTATTCACCAGCATAATGAGATTGCTGCTCTCCACAAATATGGAGACATCATCCTTGTTGGATAAGCACACCAGCAGTTGGAATTCATCATGCGTGATGATGTCAGCTAGTTCCACCTATGCATTTTGCCAATATGACCTCAGAAGCAAAAAACTGTTATGGGGGGACTCTGTAAAAAAAAACTGCTGTGTTACTGCAACTGACAAGCTGTATCTTATGTAGCACCCTCTAGTGTGCTACTAGAATAGTGTAGTGAATGATAAGTAAAATCAATGTGTTACTCATGGTAGCTGTGTGGGTCATGTGATTAAGGTTGTGTTATTGCAGATCTGATGGACGCCTCTACAGGTTGTGGCTCTATCACTTCCTCATGACTCTGGAGGACCATATAACCTTCCAGAAGTCTGTAAGAAGGAGGGGTGGAGGCCTAATCTGCATATTCATGGGGGGGTCTGTCCAATCCTAGGTTTGAAGGTCCTGGTAGAGTGATGGTCTGGCCTATAAATATGGAAGAGTCAGGCTGACAGGGGATATGGGTGGAAGATGGAGTGCTGAGGGGACTGTCAGAGTCTAGGAAGGGTTCTCCAAGCTTGGGAGGGCAGGGCTCAGGCTAGCTTAGGAGGATACATTCTGCAGAGAGGCACAGATGGGATCAGGCCTGGAGCTGCAGGGAGCAAAGAGGACAGTGTGAGTACAGCAGCACACTTTGGGATCTATAAGGGGAAAGACTGCCACATGTAGCAAGCTTTCCAAGGACAGCATTGAGCTAAATCCTTTTATCCTTGATTCGGGAGATCTTCAGAGAAGTCAGGAGGGCTGGTAGTTCTGTAGGCAGGGTAGCTGGGAGCAGCTCCGTAAGGGGAGAGAACACATCTCTGCATGTAGTTACAGGATGTAAAGTGATTTTTGAGAGGCTGCTAGTCCCTTGCCCGTAAGGGGCAGCTGCTACTGATCCGCCACGACTGATGGCTTTCAAGGAAAGAACAGTCCAGGATCTGCTTTGTACAAAGGAAGTGCCCCCCCCCCCCTCAATTGTTTCAAGTCAAATTGGGTATCCCATAATCCCTTTTACCCTATCCAAGTTGAAATTCCTCTAATAAAACAACAAAAACAAGTTCATGGACTGGTTACTGTCTCTGTGTGAAAATACCAGTTTCCTGGCTGTGCAGAGGGAGGCTTAGGGATACCCATGACACAGCGGCCCTAATGAGGGTAGCGCTCCACTTATATGTCATTTTTAATTTTGCCGGCTGTTAGTTACACTTAAATTTCAGCGTTTAGAGTAGAAATCAAGGATCTGAAATTGTAGAGGTCGTGGAAGAACAATAAGATTTACTCTACATTGCTGTACATTGGCTGTACAGAGTGCAGCACCCACGTAATCACTTTCATGGGATCCACTTTTGCTGCGTACAGCTGGCCATTGAGTTACTGCATGTACCGGGGTTGCCTAAAGCACACACAGACATATGCCCTGAATGCACACTATCTGCATCCTGGGAAAGTGATTATAGAGGCTCTACATGCAGTACGGCCTCTGTACAGCCACGTGCATGGAACAGCACCTAAATACATCTATCATACCTTAAACATACAATTATTATTGTATAGATCTGATTATTTTTTATTTTATTTTTTTTTATTTGACTGGAATTTTCTGTTCATACAAAAAAATTGATCTTTGCACCACTAAAAGTCGCAAACATGAAATGTCACTTTAAATATAATACTTTTTTTAATGAAATCACAGTGCATTTTAAGAATAATGTTTAATCACGATCACATTAGCAGCAATTTATAAGAAAGTTCAGTAATAAAATGAAATAGCTGTGGGGAAAAGCAGGGGAAGAATGCTAGGATTAACTGGAGCAATATAAAAAATAGATTATGTTTAATGAAAAATTTCCCAGCGTTCAACATTTTTATTATAGTTAATAACGCCAAGCTTCATTTTTGTCTGTGGTAATTGTGTGTCCTTAATAGCTGGCGCTACTGTTGCCCCACTGAATATTGGCAGACATTAATAAACTTAATTCTTCAGGTTTAAGTTTAATGTTGGTGAGATATAGAAGGTAGTTAGATTTTTACTTAACAACTGAGAGAGAGGTAAAGGCCTTATGCCTTCTGGCCTACAATTGTTCCTTTTAGGGAAAGGCATAAAGAAAATTGGATTACAAGGTACAACAGACCTCACCTACACAAGAAAATCACCTCCTACCATGATCACCTTCAGGAGTTCACCAGAACCTTTCCTATCATCTGGAACTCTCTACCTCAATCATTTGGAACTACCTACCTCAATCTGTCCAGGTTATCTCCCACTCTGCCTTTCGAAGATCCTTGAAAACTCATCTCTTCGGTGAAGCCTATCCCATCATTACCTAAAAACTGGACTTTTACGTTCTCCATCAGCTCATCCCCCACTATTATTACTTGTGGATGGTAGCCCCAGAATTACTGTGTTCATTTTGAAATGAGCAGCAATACCTAATATACAGTTAGGTCCATATATATATTTGGACACAGGCACAATTTTCATACTTTTGGCTCTGTGTGCTACCAGAATAAATTAAAATGAAACAATCCAAATGAATTTGAAGTGTAGACTTCAGCTTTAATTCAAGGGGTTGAACGTAAATATCAAGTACAAATCTTAGGAACTGGAACCATTTTTATACACAGTTCCTCCATTTTTAGGGGCTCAAATGTAATTGGATAAATTAATATAATCATAAATAAAATGTTCATTTTTAACATTTTGTTGAGAATCCTTTACTGGCAATGACTGCCTGAAGTCTGGAACAATTTGGATGTACTTACCCTCAAATTAAACCTGAGAGTGTGAACTTTCAGGCCCATATCCATTATATAACTATAGCTTGAATATGTTTTGGTAAATACTTGAAAAAAAACTAAAATATTGTGCCTGTGTCCAAATGTATATGGACCTAACTGTATATGGTGCAATCTCTATTAGCCTTTAATATCACCTTTGCATTCTGTTAAAACTAAGTGAGCAAAGACTGTGAAAAGAATACCTTATGGCGTCGCTCCAAGCTATGGATGGAAGGAAAAGGATCACCCCACCGGCAAGTGAGAAGAGAGGAGCATGAGTCCAAGCAATTCCAGTGTCAGCCAATACAAGTGAAGGGATGGACGCTGCTCAACTGACCTCAGGAGTCCAATGTTGAGGAATAGCCTCAGCCGCCGTTTTGCCCGTCTCTGTGACCAAGCGGGGTGAAATGGGTCAGAGAGCATGGCCAGAACAGCGGCTGAGGCTATTTCTCAACATTGGATTACTGGGGTCGATTGAGCAGTGTCCATCTTTTCACTTGTATGAGCAAAGACTGTGTTCGATAAGCTTCCTTTTTGGCCATAGCCACCAGGGTTTGTCAGTCAATTTTGAACCTGGAAGTGCTGAGCACTTCTGGGCTCACATTCCCTCTCCTGACACCAGCCATGGAGGTCCTAGGGACCCGGGAGAGACAAGTGAGCGTGGACATATGGCAGGTGTGTGTGTGTGGGCGGGGGGGGGGGGGTTGTTGAGAACACATTAAAAACACTGATTGGGGGGTAATTTTTATTAGTCACCCAAACCACTAAAAAGTTGGCAGCTGGGAGTAAAGATGTAAACAGACACCCAGCTGCCATAGTGGCCAGGACTTTATTTGCATACTGGGCCCACTGCCAAAGTAATAGTTAAGCTGATAGTAGCGAAAGTGTTAAAGGCAGGTACAGAAAAATACCTGCTGATCTGAAATAAATGCACTTAGCTTTTATTAGCTCTTAGCTTAGCTCCTAAATCCTGTTATGGGCTGACAACACAGCATTTTTTCGACTGAATGGTGTCAGCCCTGCCCTGTTTTCTCTTACCAAACTTCTCAGACCCACCTACTCTACCATCTCCAGGAACATAAAAGCTAATCTTTCTGTAGTCCTGTAGCACCCTCCTAGGTAGCTAGGGGGAGCTATATCACAAATTGTTAGATAGCAGCTGAGTAGCAGCCCAGGTGCAACAGTCCGAGTGAGGTCACATTGTGGTCAGAGTTGAGAGGCTCTGCAAATCAGCTCTCTGGGACTACTCCCTGTACTAGAACTTTGGAGAAAGTTCTAGAAGCAGTGGGCGGAGATAAGGAGTGGCTGGTCTGCACTATCAATGGATCCTGGCCATTCCCCAGCAGGAGGCTTGGCAAGGGGTCAGGGCAGCCCTTAAACCTGCTCAGCAGTGGGAGAGTTCAGGTGGAAATTGGAGAAGTGAGGCTGGAAGGAAGGAGCCTGGGAGGGAGCCCAGATGGGAAAGGGCTCACCTGCAGGCAGTTAAGCTTGGACGGAGGAAAGCTCAAGACTTCACCAGCCCCCAGAGTAAGAACTACCTATGTAGCAGGGAAGGAGCGGCTCAGCTAGAAGGCCTTGTAGCATTTACTGACCCTCAGCATGGAAGAAGGACTGAGTGAGTAGACCTGCACCCCCTGGACCAGTAAGGTAAAGGAACCAGTAGTGGGAAACTGGATTAGCTTACTACCCGGGACTGTCTTCTTTTAAAGTGTCAGATACTAGATCCCTTGCCCAGGGATTCACCCAGAACAGCTGGATTAGGAGAATCTGGGGTCTAGGGTGGTACTACAGGAGATGATGGCTAGCTCTCCAGAAGTGAATTTTTTTCTGTAAAGACTTGTATATAGTTCCAGGAAAGTTTGTCTTCTGTTGCCTTTACTCTTGGACATCCCATACACCCCTTACCCCATCCAAGTTAAATTCCCCTAATAAAAGCCAAAAAAACAAGCTCAAGAACTGGTTGCTGTCTTTTGCATCTGTGTGGAAATTGTGTGTTGCCTGGCTGTGCAGGACTATAGGGGGACCCAAACTTCAGCGACTCCTAAAAGGGTAGTGCTACAGTCCCAAGGGAAGGACTAAGAAGAGCAGCTAATTACTTTGCTTGCGATAACACGAGAACTGTGCACAGGACATGATCGACAGGTATTTTTCACACTTATTGATCACATATAAGAAAACACTTTCAATGATATACTTAAAGTGATATTAAAGGCAGATGTTTTTTAATAACAAACATGTTATACTTACCTGCTCTGTTCAGTGGTTTTGCACAGAACAGTCACAAACATCTTCTTCTCAGGACCCCCACTGGGGGTCATCAGAGTAGGCTCACTCCCAATCCGCTGCTCTGTGTGTCTATTCACACACAGAATGCGTCTCTGTCCCACTTTCTCCTCATTTGTTCACTAGCTGTGCTTGACAGTAGCTAGAGCCAATGGCATCTGTTGCTGCCTTGGCCAATGAGGAGGAAGAGTCCCAGGAGAGCCATTGCTCTTGTGCATATTGCTCGATCGAGATGGGGCTCAGGTAACTATTAGGGGGCCTGAGGGGGCTGCTGCACACAGAAGGTTTTTTACCTTCATGCATATAATGCATGAAGGTAGAATACCTTGAGCCTTTAAAATCACTTTAACAGACCAGAATGTAACACCCTTCTAGTGTAGAGTAGGCTGCTAGGTAAATTTAGTTGGCTCCACTGTAATCAAAGGAGAACAAATTGATTATTTAGGACTGCTCAGTGTCTCACAGTCTGCTGCTTACTTCTCCCTGTTCTCTAGTGGATTCTAGAAGTAAAGTAGGAGGAAGGACAGGACGTGCAGCCTGAATATTTATGGGACTTCAGCCAATCCCTGAGGAGGTGTGTCCATTAGGTGGTGAGAGAACATGTAAATAGTCTGAGGCCTGGAAAGTTAGCGTTCCTGGGTCCAGTCTTGCTGAAGGAGACCCCTGTGCATGGGTTCCACCCTCAGTGCAGGATTCTAGAAGAGGCTTTCAGAAACACACCAAAGTCCAAGCTAGGATTAGCTGGGAGAGCTATTCGCAAGTGAGTCCAGTGATCAAGCTGGGTCTGGAGAAGCCAGGAGGAAGTTGGTGGGAAAGAGTCCAGCTATCCTATGGTATGTGAGTGTACATCTCCCTCACTAGGAGGAGCCTGGTGGATATTGGTAAGAGGCAACCGATGATCCTGTGGGTATGTGAGTAAATTATCTGCTGAGGAGTTAGTGACCATGTGTAGCGTTCAAACTCTGGAAGGAGTCACCATCAGCCTAGAGATCCTGTGGGACACTCCCGTTTGCACTGTGCACTCTAAAAGTTATTCAGTTCTACAGTTTATGGGGTATCCAGTTTGCTCCCTTTCCAAGTTCAACAATTTCAATAAAAACTCAAAAAAGAAACCCCTATACTGTTCTATGGAGGGATTGGAAGAAAGTGGAAATGCTGTGTTCCTAGGTGTGTGTGCTCTAAATGGGGAAAAATAACTAAGTTTACCAGTGGCTCTTTCAGAGGTGTACTACAGGAGCAAGTAAGGGAAGGTCATTGTTTGGATTTATATACCTTTAAGAGGTTGTCACTTGCAACAACTGTATAGAGACAGGTTCCCTTCAGTGATAGTCAACTTTTACAGCTTCATCGTTTATTGAAACGAACAATACCCACCTGACATTCTATTCCCTACAGATGCCCAATACCGGCCTAAGTTGTTTTATGGCTTCAGCTGTTAATCAGCGGTGAAGACGAGATCCCTTTGGTTCAGACCTCTGATAGAGACGAAAAGAGATGCACAGAATTGAGACTGACAAGCAGACAACAAGCTCCTAAATAATGCCAGTACGCAGTGCTTCAGGCAAAGTAATTTTCTTTGTGTCAGCTCCTATCAGGAGTTATATGTAAAGATATGAAAAGTATGCATTGGATTGAGGTGCATTAGACTAAGAACTGAAGGTGTTTGAATATTTGCATGTGGCCTTGAATTATATTGAAATAAGGTGTCAATTTAGAGAAGGAAACAGATAATGCTGACTAAGAAGTGTAAAGCAAGGCAGGAGAATGGATCTTTTTAAGTATAATAAAAATATAGCTATTAATCCATTCATTGCTGGAAAAAATTAAAACAATCTGCATTGTCACCCATGTTTTAAAGCAGATTCCATGGCAGATTAATTGTGCTGCCCCACATAATAAATACTGACCATCAGGGCCACTGTTAGAAACCACCTGACCCCATACAGCCAACCTTACAGGCCCACCCCCCCTTAAAAAAAAGTTTTCTATGCTTCAGTTATGAATAAATACAGTGAGTGATTGGTACCAATCACTCATTGTGTTCATTCAGGACAGGAAGGGGATGGTTAATGTGACATATTTACTGGACCCTTACCCCACTCTCCATCCTGAAGGATCCTATTGTGTGCTTGCAGCGGCCAGTGGGAAGGATAGGAGGGAAGCTGGCAGCAGTGCGGGGGTGACAGGTACAGGGGGACCTGGGTAGCAAGGGGAAATGTATGGTGCACAGGGAGGGTGATGGGTGTAGCAGGGAAGGGGAAAACTACTGGAACTGATCCCATGTACGGTTCTCTGCAGCAGCAGAAAGCCAACAGGAGGAAGAGAAGAAGAAGCTAGCTTTCAGATGCTGCAGAAAGCCATACAGGGGATTAGTTCCAGTAATTACCCCCCCACCCACCATGCAGATCACCCCTACCTGGGCCCCCCTGCTGGCCTGGGCCCCATACAGGAGGACAGGTGGCCCTGCTGACCATATATCTATAAAAGTACTACCACAGAAGTCTATGAGGAGAATTTACTAAGAATAGAGTATCCGGAATCTGGAGCAGCTGTGCTTAGTAACCAATCAGCTTCTAGCTTTCATTTCAGAAGCTTAACTGAATAAGCTAGCAGCTGATTTGTCAAGTTTTTATTGCTATTGTAGCACTACTCCCTTAGGAGTCACTGAGGTTTGGGTCTACCTACAGCTCTGCACAGCCAGGCAACATGAATTTTCTTTCATACGTTGCATTCAGAGTCAGTAAACAGTCCTTGAGCTTGGTTTTGAGATTTTATTAAGGGGTTGATAACTTCAATAGGGTTGAGTGATGTATGGGATGTCCAAAGGAACTGCAAACTTGAGGACAAACTCCTCAGCAACTATGTACAGATATGGACATAATCCCTCCGTTAAGAGCATTCCAGCTCTCTAGTGTACCTCCTCAGACCCCAGATGAATCCTCCTTTTCACCCAGCTGTACCAAGGATATTCCCTGGACAAGGGGGCCCAGAAACTGCCAATTTCATCAGCTCCTGATGAGAAGCTAGTTGGGTTTCGCTGGGCTGGCTCCTTCTCTGCTGCTCAGGATGTCCTCCCTTGAAGATGATGGTACAGTGGAGATCCTCTTTTCCAGTACCTGCCAGTAGGTAGGCCCCTTCCCTGGGCCCTCTCCCATGCTCCACACTCCAACCTCTCACGCCATCTTCCATCCGATCCTGCACCTACCACTCCCAGGCTCTGTGATTCTTAAGGGTTGCCTTGGTCACCATGCCCAGCCTCCTGCCAGGGGATTGGCCAAGGTCGCTTAAGAATGCAGATCCAAGTTTCTTGCCCTCCTACATCAAGCTTTCAGGTTTTCTGGAGAGGTGGGAGGGCTCCTGAAGCTCTGACCTTAGAGCCCCCCCTTCCACGTCCTGAGGTAACCTCTATACCTCACTCCCCGGTTGACTCATCCCAGGCTGCTACTCAGCCTCTACCTAAAAAAAAGAAAACAACAAAACCTATCTAGCTGAAGCTAGAGGGCATTAAAACCATGTTTGTTCCACTGGGGGAATCCTTCACGCTAAGGGGGTTATTTGCTAAAAGTGGAGAATGCAAAACCTGGTGTAGCTCTGCATAGAAACCAATCAGCTTCCAGGTTATATTGCCCAAGCTTCATTGAACAAGCTGACGTAAAAGAGAATGATTGGCTACCATGCACAGTGCTCCAGTTTTAGTAAATCTATCCCTTTAAATGTCCTTTTGGTTAATGTCACCAAAACCGAAAATGTTTCCAGTATAGGAAGTAAAGGGAAGATGGGACACAGAAAATAAAAACTAAACTGAGTGTGGTATAACCCTTCCCTTCTTCATCCAAAACTGAAAAAATGTTTTGTGTATTTATACACTTATAGTCAGGGGCGTCCCTAGGGTTGGTGTCACCCGGTGTGGTAACAGAATGGATCGGATCTGCGGATTGAGCATAATGGATCGGACTCAGGTCCAATGTCACCCCGTATAGGTTGCATGCCGACGATGCCCGCAGGAGGATCGTCGGCATGCAACCTATACGGGGTGACACCGGACCTGCTCCAAGAAAAGGTAAGTTGTAAAGAAAGCCGACGATCCCCGCAGGATGGATCCGATCCATCCTGTGGGGATTGTTGGCTTGCTTTATAACTTACCTTTTTGTGGAGCGGGTCCTGTGTCATACCATGTGGTCGGTGTCACCCGGTGTGGACCGCACCCCCCGCACCTGCCTCGGGACGCCACTGCGTATAGTAGGGTCAAACTGAAAATAAAAAATGAAAGCAGGCAGACTCTTTATTCCAGGTGTCTCTTCTGCTATAAAACAAACTTACCTACCTGTTTACAATTTTCTTTAGACATAAAGTACCTCAATGTATTTCTCTCCATATCTCTATGCCGGTATGAAAAAACTCCTGTGCAATGCATCACATCATCAAGAATTACATCACTTCTGGCAGGCCAGTTTATATGACCAAAGATCCCATACCCACAAGAAGACCAGATGGCATTACATCACTCCTGGCCAGCCAATTTATATGACCAAAGATCCCATTCCCTCAAGAAGACCAGCTGAAGATGTCGGCACCCTCAAGAGTGCAAGGGAAGGTGAGTTTAATTCTGATTGAATTACTGATACCCAGAGCCTTGGGTTCATAGAAGAATACTGCAGAGAACGGCTGATCTGTGTCAGACATTTGTGAACACAGGCAAGAACAACACAAGCAACAGCATTTAAATGATTGTGTCATCGCCATACCGGCATCACACTGCAGGAAGTAGAGGCCGACCCTGGATGACGAATTACACTTTACATCATTTAGCATACATGCGGACAGCATTAAAATATATCTGATGCTAGATCCACTTTAAGGTGTTTGTAAACCCTTACATATACCCAGTGAAGTGACTGGCCTCAGGTGATACACAGAGATGAAAGAAAACCTCTTACATAAATTGTACCTGTTTATCTGCAGCCCTCTCTTCTCTACATCCATTCAAAGTACCGAATTCATACAATTTGTTTGAGCTTTCAGAAAGTAGGCGGTAGGGAGCTGGAGTTACAATCTGCAGAGCTCAGTGAGGAGAGCTCTTGGAGGGAAGGGACACCCCCTTTCTCTGCACAGCTCACGGTAAGAGCGCTGAGGCTGTCAATCACAGTTTGTGTGCTGTGTGCTGGAGCTCCCTCCCTTATCACCTTTTTTTCTCTTGGTGTCAGGAAAATTGTCATAAATGAATCATGCTGACATCACTAACACCCCCTTCCCCCTCCCCAAGCCCATGCTCTGAAAAGTGATACGTGATGTGTGTCTATGTGTGCTTAAGCAGCCAAAGTACCATTAGACTAATATGTTGCTACTTCAAGCCAAGTCATTGGCTCGGGGGTTGCGGACTTGAATGGCCGAGTTTGACAGGCGGTGCCACCTGTCAACTCGACATGCTGCATTAAATTGGCCACGGCTACAGCATAGTGTAGACTTTAGGTGGGCGGTTTGTGGTGGTATAACCTGCAGCTCAACCTCTTGTTTTTACCATCCCCCAGCCACCCGTGTGAAAGAGGACTTAGTGGGAACCAATCAGTGGACAGCTGTCTTTTATACAGGTAACAAAATGAGATTAGCAGCACTGCCTTCAAGAGACTGCTTCTAATCTCAGCTTTTTACCTGTATAAAAGACACCTGGTAGCCAGAAATCCTGCTGAATGATTGGGGATCAAATACATATTTCCCTCATGAACATGCAAATCAGTGCATAATTTGTTAGACATGCATTTCTTTTGAATTATTTGTTGCTATTCTGTCTCTCAGTGTTACAATACATCTACCATTCAATTTTTAGACTGATCATTTCTTTGTGAGTGGGCAAACATTCAAAATCAGCAGGGGATCAAATACGCATTTCCTTCACTGTATAAAACAACTTTAACCTCCCTGGCGGTATTCCCGAGTGTAGCTCGGGGTAAAATGTCGGTGCCTAAGGCGGTAACCCCGAGCTACACTCGGGCTTACCATGCGGCGCTGCATAGGGAGTCCCTGCAGAGCTTACCTTGTCCTTCGCTCCCACGATGTGTCCCCTGCAGCATCCCCGGCCATCTCCTCTGGCCGATGCCGGCATCCGGCTTCTGTGTTCCGGTCCCTGTGACGTCGGGGACGTACGGGCGCCGCCGCCGGAAATTTGAAAATTTAAAAAAATGTCATTTTTTTCAAAACAAATTTTACATAGTAAAACATTGCTATTTCAACCCATTTCACATACATTTTGTCCCGAGTGCTTTGTCCGGTCCCCTGTCTGCATTTTGTCTGTTCTTTCTGCCTGGAAACTGAGAAAAGTCCATGGCGTCCAAAAAGTGTCCCTTTAGGTCAAAAGCGGTTTTAGATCAGCTAGAGAACAGCGATAGTAAATCAGAACTACTTGCAGAATTGAGTGATAATGATTCGTGGGGGAAATTCATCATCAGACACTGAAAACGATTTTGCGACTTTGCTCAGCAATGTGCGAACTTGGCGCTCTATTTCAAATTTCAGTGTTTTTGGTTTGATTATATTATTGAATTAAATGTATTATTATATTATTATTTTTTATGATTATTTATTAAATTATAATTTATGATTTCGTGTTTCAAATTTTATCATACCCGGGATGTTTACTAGACTCTTGTTCAGACAGATTTCAGTGAGTTATTCCTAAAAATTACAGCCTACAATAAAAAAACTACATATTTCCGTGCAAAATAATGGTACCGCTTTCAGCACCAAAAATCTGAAATAATCATAACCGCTAGGGAGGTTAAAGGCACTTCTCCATCCTAATTGCTTGGTCCCTCAAGTACCACCCTGAAGCCCTCTGCATACCCCAGCAGTTCAGGTTGTATTGATAGTATGTATGTTCCTGACTATGGTAATGGGGCAGCTGTAGTAGACTGTAAGTACACTGTTACAAATATCAGTTTTGTTATAGATATTTTGGCTGGCAGAAGGAGTTTATTCTCATATTATAAACACACCTGCAAATGTGCTTAATTATGCTCCAAAATGGCCATTTTTAGGTATAGTTTTCTGCTAGCTCCTGTCAAAAAGATCCATCTTGGATAGGATTATTTTAATACACCCATGTGCATAAAGCCTAACAAACAAAAACATTTTATTGTATATACGATATATATATTGCATATTGATCACAACTACAATGTAAAATAAAGCTGGGAGATCTCCGAAAATTTGAACAACCTGAGACTAACCCGGGAAAACAAGGACACTTGGCAGCTCCACCAGTCCAAGCTCCCGAGCCAAATCTCCCCACAGTATGATATCTATTTTAAGTTCCCAATAATCCTGCTGTAGACGCTGCTGGTAATATGGATAGGCAGCTAAGTGAATAAGACATCCTGGTTTTGGAGTGGATTAAATGCAGCTTTAATTCTGGCAGATCCAATCAAGTGGGAGACCAGACAAGAGATAAGACTGGGATCTTCTTCTCCGAGACGGTATTCTAAACCTAAACTCGCAGTGTCCAAAGCCTGCACATAAGTTCATTACAGCGTCTGCCCAACGCTTAAAGGTTAAGCGATGATACCGGATGCTTGTCACATTAATACCGCCGTCTTGGCATTAGAAGTGCTCTAAGCCTGTTCTATATCAATCGTGCAATAGAACCTCGGGGTATGATGTCTTGTTTACGCTCATATTAAAAAAAGTGTCATTTGCATCAGAGCCATGGTGGATTTAGAGTTGAGTTTATACCGGAATGAATTCTTTATTGACTACTCAAATTCAGCTGTAAAATCTGATCTGTAATTGGAACGGAGAGGTGATGTTTATCAATATAAGCTAGCCCCGCTCTGTGTACTTCACACGCTGACTGTTAAATCTTAAGAAGTGTAATAAAACCAAAATAAATTCGGCATTACTCATAGGTAAATTTAAATGCCATTAATGTGTAACTCTACTACTGAGCAAGAGTTTTTATTAATATGATTGTTTTTCTTCAACTTGCAGTTCCTGTCTCCTTTTTGTCTGTTAAGCAAATCCTCCTTTTTAGCATGGTATTTGTTTTTTATACCCTGGGTACCTGATGACCTTGTCCAGGTACTGGTCCTGGACCTCCTTCTTGTTTCTCTGATTCCACCAACTGACCTCCATAACACTGCTCCTGTAGGTACATTGATTTCAGCAGGAGGAACCAGTGAAACCTGCAGGAGGCCCAAGATCAGTGCCTAGACAAGGTCATGGGTGCCCAGGGTAAAGGGACCAATCTGCACCCCATCCCTTGGGTAAAGTAGTAGGCAGGGTCGGATTGACCATTTGGAAACTTGGGCACTGTCCGAGGGCCCGGGGTCAGTAGGGGGCCCCATGAAATGCCCCTGGTTCCTTTTTCATAGGCTTTTTTGAGTTTGGGCAAGGACACAGGGGCCCCGAGATCCCCTATTGCCCGGGGGCCCCATGAGTTGTCAGTCCGCCCCTGGTAGTAGGTGGTCTTAACAGCAGTGCACGCAGTGCCAATTCAGAATGCATATAATGGTTGAGACGTGCTAAAAGAGTGCCACTGGTTTTGGCATACCACAGCAAAATGAAGCATTTATTGGTGGTTCACATTCTGTCCCAAAGAAAAATTGGGGCTAACAGTGGCAAAGGAAGAAATACGCCAGCCCTGGTGTGAGAAAAATGCCCCTTCGTGTCCGGACCCTGCCCAGGAGATCAACACACCCTGGAGGATCAGTTTTCTAGTAAATTTTAAGAGCAAATTAAACAGCAACAGAGTGTAGGTCAGGGGTCAAGCATCAGGAGAGGTACGTTTTCTTTTACAAGTAACTCTTCTTAAGAAACAGAGTCAATTTAGGAGGCTCCATATAGTGGTTAGGTTAAATGTTAGGTTAAGTGGGATTTGACTTTTGTTCTCTGGCACAAAGCTGATAAAAAGTCTAAGAAGCTGGATCTCATTGACTTACAACTTTCTGAAAGTTAATTTACTCTATACAGTGGAATGCTACCCATTTTTTAATTGCTGGTGGACTGGGGCATGGCCATGACAGCCAGGAAACTTGTGAAGTGTGGTTAGGCCAGGAAGAATGGGCACCCATGACCTTGTCTAGGCACTGATCTTGGGCCTCCTGCAGGTTTCACTGGTTCCTCCTGCTGACCTCAATGTACCTACAGGAGCAGTGTTATGGAGGTCAGTTGGTGGAATCAGAGAAACAAGAAGGAGGTCCAGGACCAGTGCCTGGACAAGGTCATCAGGTACCCAGGGTATAAAAAACAAATACCATGCTAAAAAGGAGGATTTGCTTAACAGACAAAAAGGAGACAGGAACTGCAAGTTGAAGAAAAACAATCATATTAATAAAAACTCTTGCTCAGTAGTAGAGTTACACATTAATGGCATTTAAATTTACCTATGAGTAATGCCGAATTTATTTTGGTTTTATTACACTTCTTAAGATTTAACAGTCAGCGTGTGAAGTACACAGAGCGGGGCTAGCTTATATTGATGGGGATGGAGGTAGCACAGCTGTTTCTGTAGCATGATTTCCAGCCAGTGAACTGGCAAATATAAACAATGTAATGTTCTTCCATTCCAACTTTGGTGGTATTGGACAATGAGCAATGACAAAAAAAAGATAAGGACAAGGCACTGGTCATATACTTCAGGGACTGCTTAAGGCATGCCTTTCTTTTAACATATGACTTCAGTATTTTCACGTTGTATCAGACTGCTCTTATTTAAGAGCAAACTACAAACTAAGCAGGCCGATCCCGGCAGCAGAACATCCGATGTTCACCATCCAATGTGGACCCATCCAATTCCAGCAAGACCTATCTGTCCCTAAAAAGAGTCTTCCTGTCCTCAAAGCTGAGCACTTCCCACTATGGGCAGCTCTGTGAAGCTGGCAATTATATATATACGGTATATACAGTGAAGGAAATAAGTATTTGATCCCCTCCTGATTTTGAATGTTTGCCCACTCACAAAGAAATGATCAGTCTACAAATCGAATGGTAGGTGTATTGTAACAATGAGAGACAGAATAACAACAAAGAATTCAAAAGAAATGCATGTCTAACAAATTATGCACTTATTTGCATGTTCATGAGGGAAATAAGTATTTGATCCCTTATCATTCAGCAGGATTTCTGGCTACCAGGTGTCTTTCATATTGGTAACAAGCTGAGATTAGAAGCAGTCTCTTAAAGGGAGTGCTGCTAGTCTCATTTTGTTACCTGTGGAAAAAACACCTGTCCACAGGAGCAATCAAACAATCAGATTCCAAACTCTCTACCATGGCAAAGACCAAAGAGCTGTCCAAGGATGTCAGGGACAAGGTTGTAGACCTACACAAGGCTGGACTGGGCTACTAAACTATCACTAAGCAGCTTGGTGAGAAGGTGACCACAGTTGGTGCAATCATTCGCAACTGGAAGAAACACAAAACAACTGTCAGTCTCCCAAGGTCTGGTTCACCATGCAAGATCTCACCTCGTGGAGTGTCAATGATCATGAGAACAGTGAGGAATCATCCAAGAACTACACGTGAGGATCTTGTCAATGATCCCCAGGCAGCTGGGACCACAGTCACCAAGAAAACAATTGGTAACACACTACGCCGACAAGGATTGAAATCCTGCAGTGCCCGCAAGGTCCCTCTGCTCAAGAAAGCACATGTCCAGTCCCATCTGATGTTTGCCACTGAACATCTAAATGATGCAGGGGAGGACTGGTTGAAAGTGTTGTGGTCAGATGAGACCAAAATCAAGCTCTTTGGCATCAACTCAACTCGCCGTGTTTGGAGGAGGAGGAATGCTGCATATGACCCAAAAAACACCATCCCAACTGTCAAACATGGTGGTGGAAACATTCTGCTTTGGGGGTGTTTTTCTGCTAAGGGAACAGGACAACTGCACCGCATCAAAGGGACGATGGACTGGGCAATGTACCGTCAAGTCTTGGGTGAGAACTTTCTTCCCTCAGACAGGACATTGAAAATGGGTCGTAGATGTGTGTTCCAGCATGACAATGACCCAGAACACACTGCCAAGGCAACAAAGGAGTGGCTCAAGAAGAAGCACATTAAGGTTCTGGAGTGGCCTAGCCAGTCTCCAGACCTTAATCCGACTGAATATCTGTGAAAGGAGCTGAAATTACGTGTTGCCAAACGTCAGCCACCAAACCTTAATGACTTGGAGAGGATCTGCCAAGAGGAGTGGGCCAGAATCCCTCCTGAGATGTGTGCAAACCTGGTGGCCAACTACAGGAAACGTCTGACCTCTGTGATTGCCAACAAGGGATTTGCCACCAAGTACTAAGTCATGTTTTGTGAAGGGGATCAAATACTTATTTCCCTCATGAACATGCAAATCAGTGCATAATTTGTTAGACATGCATTTCTTTTTAACTTTTTGTTGCTATTCTGTATCTCAGTGTTACAATACACCTACCATTCAAAATCAGCAGAGGATCAAATAATTATTTCCTTCACTATATATATATATATATATATATATATATATATATATATATAAAACTCACTCTGCCTCCCCAGGATGACTGCTCAAGTTTCTGAGTCTCATTATATACAAAATACCCCAAGATGGTGCCTGGAGTTCATATCCGAAGACTAGTACTGTGCTGGGCTCCCTGTAGCACCAGTAGTAGGTAGATCAAATTGTTTACTACCAGAAATCAAACAAGAAAGTGATTTATTAATCTTTGAATCATTGCTTTATTTCCCAAACCACTATCCCTATGGAGCAGCAGTGGTGCTCCTCAGGTTAACAGAGGCCACCACTGACTACCTGCCCACCTACCTATACACTGCTAATAGCACAGGCAGGACATTACTAAGAGATAAATGCTTTGGTTGACTTTTCTGAACTGAATTGTCATTGGACATAGAGAGAGGAACAAGGAAGTTTTAACTTATTAGAGTCATATTAAGTGTCAGGGTGGGGGTCGATTTTCTTGCAACAGTCAAAGAATGCCAGGCAGGAATCAAAACTCTGCTCACTTGAGTGATATTGCATTTAAGGATACCAAAGGCTCCAGAACAATATAAATTTGATATAGAAACATAATGATTCCATAGCTGATCTAACTATGACAGCACATGATGACGTCATCACTGTAGTAGACCAAACCCGTCACACCACACGTGGAACGCCACAATAGCTTTGTCACCTTGAGCCCAGGCCTATGTTACATTTCTAACTTATTATTCCAAATTTCTACCTAACAAAAAAATAAATAAAATAGTTATGTAATCGACAAGCAAATGGGGAAAAGGTGATGAATTGCAAATCACCAAACATAAAAAATGGTAAGTCCATCAATGACATTCTTTTGCTTTGGAAAACCTGCCACCCTTGCTCTGGGCTTAAATGACCTTAGAACAATTCCCATTGTGAGTGCCACATGGTAATTCCAGCCATGGATCTGCCAGCAAATTAGGTCAAACTAAGGAATTATGAAGTGTGTCTTTGGGAGAGTAATTGGTGAGAATGGCAAAAAAACCTCTGAAAGGCAACAAGTCTGACAGTGCTGGAAAAATGCCTTGGCTTTATGGAGTGTTTCATTATATACATGTAACCTCGGCATCACAAAACACTACACGTCGCTCCTACTCACAATGTACAGACATGACTGGCTGACTTAATAATCAGTACTAGTGTGAGCTGTCCTCCTAGCAGACACAGAGTGATGGGTCCCAATTATGTATTCACATCATACAGGGGAGATGGATAGCATTCACCTATATGTCCTGGGGAGTAGCGACCATGATCAATGAAGGAAGGAATATTTATTATTATGCTGCAAAAAGAATAATAGATCCACCGGATGGTTAATCGCAGGTCTGCTGTGACCACTGAGAAAAACTGTTTGATTGTTGTGCATAATTGCATGGGACCTTTGAAAACATTTGTTGGGGTGTGATTGGTCACTTGTGATGTTTATGTGTGTATATACAGAATATATAAGTTCAATTCAATTTTTATTTATTATAATAAATGTACAAACACAAATCCAAGCTAATATTGAATGGTGAAGATAATTCATGTAAATGCCAAGCATGAGAATGTAGATTTGGCAAGTCCTAAATAATTAATATGGCAATAGCTGTGCTGTAAATCGTAGCTATTACCCAAAGAAATGCATACAAACAGTAGGGAAGCCGGCCTGTAGTAGAGATGCAGGCATTTGCCACTCAAATGGTGGCCATACAAGGAACAATTTTTTTATAAATGATATAATTGTCTATTAATTTAGTGTCCAGGAGCAAAATACAATCTGAAGACAGAGAAGATTATTTGCTGCGCCATACTCTTAACAATCATATTGATCTATTTACTTTTCAATGATTAGATTTTCCATTCAGACCAATAAGAACAATTTAAATTAAATTGATCTGTTTTACCCAAAATCAATTGATGATAGTATGTGTCTTTTCGATAATTCATAAATTTGATCATATCCTCCAGTTCAATCATTCAATTAGACCTTGTGTACTGTGTGTGCTACCATTAATGATGAGTAGTGTTGGGCTGTATGTTCGAGTCGAATGTTAGTCAAATGGCAAGGGCGTTCGGCAGGCTGTTTGCCCTCCGCACTGTGCCCTGACAGTGCATTGTGATTGGTCAAAGCAATGCACCTGACCACAGTGCAATGCTTTGGCCAATCACAGAGCATGATGATGTTACAAGGGGGCGTGGCACTATTTAAGAACTGTCATCCCGGCACAGCTGTCAGACGGTGGGAGCCAGCGTCGAAAGTGGAGCAGGTTTTTTTTTTTTTTTTTGCTGTTTTCAGGTCGACGGTGACGGCAGACATCATGATTGACGTTGTTTTTAATAAAGGACTTGTCAAAGACTGTCTCGTGTCATTTTTCCACTATACTTTTTTTTTGTGAATGGGTAGCAGTACCATGTACCCCATTCTCATTCACATGGGGGGGGCCTGGGATCTGATGGGGCTTCCAGATTCTAATAAGCCCCCCGCCCGTAGACCCCCACAACCTCCAGCCATGGTTGTGGGGAAGAGGCCATTGTCCCACTGCCCCAAAGCACCCCCACATGTTGAGGGCCTGGTATGGTTCAAGAGGACCTGGCTGCATGCTCAGATAAGGGTCTGGTATGGATTTTGGGGGGGACCCCCATGCCATTTTTTTAAATTTTGGAGTGAGGGTTCGCCTCAAAATCCATACCAGACCCAAAGAGCTTGGTATGGATGGGGGGGACCCCACGTGTTTTTTGAATAAAAAAAATTTAATTGCCGGCAATGCTGACAATTGTTTTTACATTCAGCTGTAACATTCAGATGTTTTTAGTAGCTGTGCGGTATCTTACAGTCTACTCAGATGCGGTAAGATACTGCTTAGTGAATTGTTCCCACTTTTTGAAGTTCACGGTCAAACTTTTGCTATGTTCAAATGTTCGACGGCAAACCGAACAGGGGGGTGTTCGGCTCATCACTAGTGATGAGCTCTGGCATGTTCGGACTAGGATCAAAACCCATGTGTGCAATCCCACCAGGAAGCTACCACTTGTAATGGCTAATCATCTGAGGCTGAGGCATTCCCTGCCCTGTAGCCATATTTATAATGGTGTCTTGTATACATGTGGCTTCAGGGTGGAGAATATATGGAGAAAGAATGGGATTCTACAGGGAAACAAGCAGAAAAACATTAAAGTGTGAATGAGGACTGAAATTCAGTGTTTGTATGCCCAGCTATATATAGAGGAGTGTAGCGCCCTCTTGTGTACATAGTGTTTGAGTGTAGTTAGAGGCTTGTTAGAAGCCTGGGTGTGAGTCAGAGGGTTTACTTCAGCTCAGGCTGGAGGGCTCTACAGGCCAAACCTCTAGTGCCTCTCCCTGGCTCTAGAAGCTTGGAGAAGTTTCTAGAAGCCAGTGAGTGGAGGCCAGGAGGAGCTGATCTGCATATTAATGGAAGTCTGACCAATCCCAGGCAGGAGACCCTGGCAGTGTGGCAGGCTGGCCCATAAATATGAGAGAGCCTGGCCAGCAGGAGAGTTGGGTGAAAGATGGAGTGCTAAGTCTTGCTTCTGTGTAGCCTGGGAGGAGACCCTGGAGGATTCTTCCTCTAGGCTGGAGGAAGGAAGGAAAGGGAGTAAATACAGGGAGCTTCACTGCTCAGCAGTCCACAAAGGAAGGACATCCTGGTAGTCTAGAAGGAAACCAGCCCAGCAAAAGCTTGAAAGAGGTTTTTCCAGAGCTAAAGGACACAAGGGCAGTGTAAGTGCCTCTACACCCCTGGAGTCTAAAGGAGAGAGGGCTGCTAGGTGCTATACCCAACCAGTTCCCCCTGGGACAGTGCTGCAAGCCTGTACTAGAATCTTTTGCTCCATAATAATCTGCAAAAGACAGCCAGGTCAATGGGTAGTTTCTATCTGTGGTCTGAAGAGGTCCACTAAGTGACCAAGAGCTCCTCACAGAGATTTTGTTTCTGGTCCGTGAAGAGACTGATGCCACTACGTAGGGAGTAGAAAGTCCATGATCCTTTTTTGAGAGCTTGTCCTCAGAGTTATTAGTTTCAAGTCAAGTTGGCCATCTCATATACCCATAGACCCTATCCAAGTTGTTTATCCTCCAATAAAACAACAAAAATAAGCCCATGGACTGCAATGAAAGTGAGAAAATGCTTGCCGTCTAACTGTGCAGGAAAATAGGGAGACCCAAAACCAGCAGCTCTCAAGGGGGTACAGCTACAGGAGCAACATTGTCACCTTGGAACAGAAAGTGTTTTAGAACAACAGAGCACCTCCCCTTCTCCATAACGTAGAAGAAGGTGTTCTCTAGTCTGAGAGAACAGGGCAAGGTTGATAAGACTGATTAAAGCTGAACACTGGGAATGACACAAAATCTACACTTGCAGTGGATGGTGGTCACATAGAGAAGTACAGTATTTGCATAAACATTATTTACTGTTTGCTGACTGAATAATTCTTAGTAAATACTCAATTGCTTTACTGCATTCACGTGACTGTGCAACTGTTTCCTGTGCGCATTATGTCTGAACCCAGGGTGTCAGAGGTGTCAGGCAACCTTTGAGGGCCCATGTCTTACAGCGGCTCTCACGAGGGTAGTTCTACAAACACATAAGGGAAGATTTACTGGTGCAGCTGTGGTAGCCAATCAGCTTCTAACTTCAGTTTGTTCAGTTAAGCTTTGGCAATAAAACCTGGAAGCTGATTGGTTTCTATGCAGCGCTGCACCAGGTTTTGCACCATGCAGGTTTAGTAAACGACCCCCATAGGCTAACAGGCAGTGGCATTTAGAAGCATTTAAAAAAAAAAACACCAGACGCTCCTAAGAGCAGCATTAAACACGTCCAGTATGCATGAGGCCTTACCCTTGCAGTGTGGTAGCAAGAATAGATTTTGTCTCATTCACCAAGCTCAGCCTAAAGAAAAGCCTACAGAGTGCACAAGATGCAGGGCAGCACTAGATTTCTAGCAGGACTAACAGGTTTTTTTTTCATTTATCCAATAGATATACTGTAACATTCACTTTCAGGCCACGCTCACATATGTGCGACTATGCGGGCCGCGATTTGAAGAACCCATTCATTTGAATGGACTCCCGTGCCCCGGGACACGCAGGGAAGAAGTTCCTGCACTACTTGGGAAATCGCAGCCGGCACAGGAACCGAGGTTCACAGTGCGGTTGCGATTTCCAGTGCGGGCGGTGTGCCATTAGAATTAATGGCACCTGCCTGTGGGTCCCGCATTACTCTGTGTTGGTGGTGCAGCTGCAGGTATTTGTGAGGGTCCCACAGCGGCACCACCCGCACAGATGTGAACCAAGCCTTAGTGTTATATAACAAACCATAAGGGAACAAACAAGATGTTTAGTGTTGAAGATTGCTTACACTTTAACCACTTCCCGTCCGGCCCATGTATATAAAGGGCCAGACGGGAGTAGTGCAGGGGCGGGTGGCCGTTTATAAGTGTCCTCCCCGTTCCCTTCTTGTGCGCCCTCCCTGGGAGTGCGTGGCACTGCGATCTGGTGCCCGCTGTGTCCGGAGGACACAGCCGAACACCGATCTTTGTATGGGACCTCTGTGTGAGGTCCCAATCATGTGATCACTGATTGGCCAACATGAAGAGTAGTAAGCAAGATGTCACTTCTGACGTCATTTCTTACTACATGTGAAATCTGTGAATGATCACAGAGATCACACGGTTCAAGACTATTCACAACAGCTTTGTACCATGTGACAAGCTGTGACCAATCACAGCTCACACAGTATTTCTCAATGGCTGCAAGAATGCAGCCAGAGAGAAGGAGAAATGATTGCTTTTACAGCCTTTATGGGTATAAAAGCAGTCAGTGTAAAAAAAAAAAAAATAGTCTTCATCACCCCTCACAAGCAATACAGTGTCACTATGGTGACACTGTACTGCTAGGGTGACAGTATGTAAAAAAATGTAAAAAAAATAATAATATAAACAAATAATATAGAAATGTCAAAAAAAATTAGAAAAAATATAAATTTGGTTATAAACTAATTTGGGTTATTTTTTTTTTTTTTTACTAAAAGATAATTGAATAAATTTTGGCCAAGATTTATGAAGAAAGATTATTTATTTGCAAAATGGTATAAGAAAAATAACTTTTTTTCAAAATTTTTTTACTTTTTCATTTATATAGCAAAAAAAATAAATCTCCCAGTGGCGAATAAATACTACCAAAATAAAGTTTTATCTGTCTCAAAAAAATGCTAAAACATTCATACGGGTGCAGTGTTGCATGACCGCGCAATTGTCATTCAAAGTGTGATAGCACTGAAAGCTGAAAATTGGCCTGGACAGGAAGGGGGTAAAAGTGTCCGAACTTGAAGTGGTTAAAGTGTTAGCTCAGCCTTACAGAAGAAATATAAAGGTGAACTAAAACCATACGCTGTGCCCACCCTGGCCCTTTCTGTACTGTACCTCCAGTGGTTGATGAAGTGCCCACACAGCCAGTCAAATTTGAAATCCACACTTTTCTCCCTCTTCTCTGTGCAGCACTTCCAGGATGGACCAGAGCGATTCACTGTGCAGCTGTTGACCAATTAGAATCGCTCTGATCTGTCCCAGAAATGAAAGGATTTTTTTTCTGAAAAGGTGAATCTACACCAGGGGCGGACTGACCATTTGGAAACTCGGGCACTGCCTGAGGACTGAGTCATTAGGGGGCCCCATGAGATGCCCTTGGTACCTTTTTCATAGGTTTTTTTGAGTTTGGGCAAGGACACAGGGGCCCCATGATCCCCTATTGCCCGGGGGCCCCATGAGTTGTCAGTCCGCCCCTGATCTACACTTTAAGCAACCAGTTGCTACATCACAGAATATAACTGGATATAACATTTATAGATAAAGTTGATCCAGGGAATATCCAATTGCCTCTCGGGGGATCAGGAATAATTTTTTTCCCCTGTAGGAGCAAATTAGATCATGTTTTGCTGGAGTTTCATGCCTTACTCCGGATCAACTGTAGGTATAGGATTATTATGGGGTTTTTTTTATCATTTAATGGTTGAACTGGATGGACATTTGTCTTTTTTCAGCCAGACTAACTATGTAACTAAAGGTAACCTCATCTAATCGGGTATAGGGTCTTGTTAGATGGAACCTTCATTATGTGTAATGGTTACTTTACTGTCTAAAATACACATAGACTTGGCATTTTCCATAAGAGTGCATAACGAGACATTATTTTGACTTACAAATATTGCTTTAAACCCAGACACGGGTAAATCGTGTTTGACTTTCTACAATTAGTCGCTTTGTCTGAATTTCTTTGTCTGCGCGGACCACACAAGTGCACAGGTTTTCCTCCCATAATGTTCTTTTTACAAAACATAGCAAGAGGTGCAGACCTTCCGGCGGGTATCTAGCACAGCGCAGAATTCATTTACTTTCCCATTATGCTGTGCTATTTTTTCCCTCTATGCAGATCTGTCAAATGACATGATAGACTTAGGTTAATAAAATTTTTAATTAAAGAGGGGAGAAAAAAAAAAAACTTGTTTGACCTTTGCGCCCTATCAAGATACTTTTATTAAAACCTCGAATGTTAGCGCCAGCTGTGTACTGCCCACTGATGTGAAAATATGAAAGAATATTTAAGACGGAATGCTGCAGTTTCCCCCCCATTGTTACTCGCCTCTTAAGTGCTTAACGGGAATCTACTAGCTCCAATCTCCCACATGCCATTCAGGTGATTTCTGATGGTAATCACACAAGTCGGCGGCATTTGATTTACACAATAATGTTACATTACTGAATGTGCCATTATTGTGCTTCCAGTCATGAGTTTAGCATCGTGGAGGCACTTTATCATCTTGATATACTCAGCTTCTGCCTGAAAATGCTATAAAATCTAAACTCCTCCATTACCTACATCTGTTTAGAGCTGTCAGGGGCCCAGCGGGGAGATGCTGGGCAGTCCTGAATGAGTGAATTCTTCTCAACTTTACTCACAAGTCGACTTAACAGCCACCGAGAAATATGGGATTTTCCAGAGCTGTCTTGCTTTAGCTTTTTAGAGGCCTGGATGCTTTTCCGGAATGGGGTGTTGCTCTGACAGTAGAAATCCAAAGTGTAAATTCTAATGAGATATTAGATCATTGGAAGGACTGGAGAGAAAAAAATGCAAGGTATAAAGATGTTCTTACAAATGCAAATTTTACAAATTTTACTGAATATTTTTTTTTTATGCCTATGCTTTCATGAGGCAAGGTGATTCTTATCTCAGCACCCTCTAGAGATGAAGGTTATACCCAGGGGCGGATTGACAAATCATGGGGCCCTGGGCAATAGGGGATCGTGGGGCCCCTGTGTCCTTGCCCAAACTCAAAAAAGCCTATGAAAAAGGTACCAGGGGCATCTCATGGGGCCCCCTACTGACCCCGGGCCCTTGGGCAGTGCCCGAGTTTCCAAATGGCCAGTCCACCCCTGGTTATACCCTGGATGCTTTACCCCGCAGCAGCCTTCTTCCGATAAGGACTCAAAGCAAATAGTAATGATGGAAATTCTGCCAATGGCATAATGATTTTCAATGTGTGGATGGGGTTTAGCAGTAGTGTACAGGGGCGGACTGACCATTTGGAAACTTGGGCACTGCCCGAGGGCCCGGGGTCAGTAGGGGGCCCCATGAGATGCCCCTTGTACCTTTTTCATAGGCTATTTTGAGTTTGGGCAAGGACACAGGGGCCCCATGATCCCCTATTGCTAAAAGGCCCCGTGAGTTGTCAGTCCATCCATTGTAGTGTAACACCCTCCTAGATAGGTTGCTGGAAAGCTTAGGTAAATTTTGTCTTTTTGGCTCCCCTGCAATTAGCTGCAAGTTTGATTATTTCCCCCTGCCTTCTGGTAGATTCTAGAACAGTGGTCTCCAAACTGCGGCTCAGTGGCCAGAATGCAGCCCTTTGCTTGCTTTTATCCAGCCCTTCGGGCATTACTTCCTCCACTGTCAGCAACTGTGGGTAATATTCCTGCCTCTGACACTGACAGTGGGGCACTATTACTCCCACTGCCACCAATTATGGGGCACTATTTCTCCTACTGACAACTATGATGGGGCATTATTACTCCCATTGATACCAAAGAGGGGGCTCTATTCCTCCCACCAATACCAATGATGGGGCACTAAGCCTCCCACCATTACCAATGATGGGGCAATATCCCTCCCATCAATACCAATGATGGGGCACTTTTCCTCTAACTGACACCAACAATGAGGCACTATTTCTCCCACTGACACCAAGGATGGGGCAGTATTCCTACCACTGACAACAATGATGGGGCAAAATTCCTCCCACTGACAACAATGATGGGACACTTCCTCTGACTGACACCAACGATGGGGCACTATTCCTCCCACTGACACCAATGATGGGGCACTATTTCTCCCCCTAATACAAATGATGGGGCATTGTTTACTCCCACTGATGACACTATATTTTCTTCTGTCACTGGCCACAGTGTGCCCCCCCTAAAGTTTGGAGACCCCTGCTCTAGAATATAGTGGGCTGCAAAAGGCAAATCAGCAGCCTTAATAGTATGTTGTCCCAACCAATCCATGGGGAAGGCTGCCTAGTAGGTGGCTTGGGCATGCATAAATAGACTGGGACCAGGGAGCCCTGTGCTTGTTCAGGAGGAAAAGTTCCCAGCCTGAAGGGCTGCTGCTCTTCTGGGCTGCCTAGCTATAATTCTACATGCGTTCATTGAGCTCCCAGCTATGCTAAAGCTGGGGGGCCTGTCTTGAGGAACTGATTAAGGGATTTCATGTAGGATCTGGTCTGGAGCGCTTACTGGAGAAATGTCTGGCATTCAAGTATCCAGGGACATTGTGATTACAGAGCTGAGTGTAGGATCCTAGTGACAGTTTGCTGCTACTATCCCTTATGCATCAGTGTCAGAGCTTACCTAAATTGGGACATTCTTTATGGTGTCTCAGGGTTACGCATTCCTTTAGTTTCTACTAGAGGGACTGAATTAAGAAGTTTTGACAAAGTGAAGAGTGTCCTCTTTGTGGTTCCCAGTGTTTCTAGAGTATACCACAGCACCCTGCACCCTATCCAAGTTCAATTTTCCACTAAAGAATCAAAAAGACACCCCTAGACTGTTCATTGAGCCAGAAAGAGTGACTGTTACTGTGTGGCTGGTTGGCGCTGCACCAGCTTAGGAGAAGAACCTGGGACAAATCAGCAGGCCCTTTCTGGGGTGAGCGCTACATTAGGATTATTATGTGTTATACCTAAAAGCTTAGAGTGACATTAGAAAAAAAATCTTTATACTCCAAACATAATCCATAGACATCCTTTACTTGATGGTCCTGTTATCTATTTTTCATTAAATTGTGTCTTACTGTGTTTTTTAGCCTTTCCAGTATGTCCTTTATGAGTTCCCAAAGATCTCCTTTTTGGAATGAGCAGTACATGTTAGTTGTCGTCATGTGCGCTGCTCTATGCACACTACAAATCCCATAGTCCACAGTCCACCCTGGGAGTGAGCAAGAGAGGGGGCTAGGTTTCTACATACAATGGGACCACGGAGAACAAACATAGCCACCTTCTACCAGGAAGTTAGACTACAGAGCAAAAAAAAGTCATTTAGCCTAAGCCTAACTGGTCTTAAAAATGTCCCCTCCCTCTTCCTAACACCTATGCTGACTAAACTGTGTAAAAAAGAAGTGTATACTTACCTATTTTCAGCCTGCTTCAGTCCAGTTACTTGATCCCCTGTGTCAGCTGCAGGGGAGAGGACAGCACACTGGGAATTCCAGGAGTGGAGAGGTCACCCAACTGATGCTCCAGCTATTGTTGGTGCTCCTTCCTTTCCACTGCAGCTGCCGATGACCAGACCAGAGCAGGCTGAAAATAGGTAAGTATGTACATTTTTTTACACAGCTTAGACAGCATAGGTGTTGGGGGGGGACATTTTTCTAAGACTAGTTAAGTCTAGGCTGGAATTCTACATTAAAGCAAAGCTCCACCCAAAAGGGGAAGCTCCGTTTGTCTGTCTCCTCCCCACCTCCACTGCCCTGTTTGGCACTTTTTTGGGGGGTAGTGGGTACCTGGTTTTGACAGGTACTTGCTCCCACTTCTGGCTCAGTTCGCTGTGGCAAACCTAGCCGGACATTTAGCCCCCTCCTTTCTTCTGCAGTCTTTTGGGACACTTCACAGGTGTCAGAAGACTGAGGGACCAATCTCAAAGGCTTCACTTCTGGTTTTCCCCCACCTGCAATGCCGGGGTCAGGAACCCAGAAGCTAGTGAAGAACTAGTATGGATGACAACAGTTCTGGACCCCTGGACAAGTAAGTGTCCTCATATTGAAAGGCAGCAGCTACAGTATTTGTTGGGGGAAGCCTGGAACTCCTCTTTGAGGATACATACTTTAGATTTCTTTTCTTTTTAAACCAGAGTTTAGTGTCACTTTAAAAGTGAAGTGGCTCCACCTATCACAGGCACTCGAGTACAGACTATGCTCATGGACCTTTCATTCATCCACCCATCCTCCATTCATAAAGAGCTTTTCATTACAGGAACTAATAGTACAGCTTCTATGAATGGAGCAGGGGGGGCTGAAAGGATAGAAAAAAATCTTTATAAATAATAATATAAATAAAAACTATGAATAAAAAAGAAATGAAACCTGATGCAGAAACTAAACCTTCTGCATTCTTTCCAAGACTAAAAAAATATGGTGTTTTACTTATGCCTTAGGAAAGGCTGTACTGTGCTTTGCAAGTGGTCAGTGGAGGGCTTTTTTCATTCCAATTACCATAACCTATACAAATAATAATAAATGCACTAATACTAGTAAAATAATAACTGCCAACAAGTGTCCTTCATTTTGCCCTCTTCTGTTTGCAAAAGGTGCCAACAATAAAGTGTTTGTAAACCTCAGACATGGAATACAAACAAAGGATATCCCTCTATAGCACGTGTGTCAAACTGGGGGCCCTCCAGCTGTTGCCAAATTATAAATCCCATGAGGCATTGCAAGATTGATAGTTACAGGCATGACTCCCAAAGGCAGAGGCATGATCGGACTTGTAGTTTCGCAACAGCTGGAGGGCCACTACTTTGACATCCCTGCTCTATAGTGTATATTTGTCTCAATTAAGAGCACTAAGTGTCATTTCTGTTTGTTGCTTCATATCTCTGCTATCAGCATTAATATCTCTGCTATCAGCATGAATATGTTCCTGAGAGAAAAATGGTGACAGGGGAGGGCATCTTTTGATTGATAGCCCCAGTTCTGTTCCTGTGAGCCATGTGGAGGGGGTTTGTCTCTTCCCTCCAATCAGCTTTCAGAGCTCTCCTCACTGAGCTCTGTAGAGTGTAATTTCAACTCTCCACCCACTGTTTTCTGAACTCTCAGACAAGCTTTATAAATTCAGCACTTTGAATGGATGTAGAGAAGAGAAGGCTACAGATAAACAGGGACAACGTATGTAGAAGGATTTGTTTCATTTCTGTGTATCACCTGAGGCCAGTCACTTCACTGGGTATATGTAAGGGTTTACAACTGCTTTATCTGTTTTTCCTTCATCAGTCATAGCTTTTCCCAACAACTATTAATCATATGCCCACCCTCCCTCTATGTTTTCTGTATTCTTCCATAACTCCCATATCGGATAGCAAGGTACAAGGAATAAAATGCCCATATGAGCCGCACATCTCTACAAAGAAAGTGTAACAGCCTCAGCTCGGGCTCTAGCCAGGCCAATGTTCCAACGCATTTCACTCTGCCCCAGAGTCTCCTTGATTAAGCTCTGGGGTGGAGTGAAACGTGTTGTGGGCATGGCATGGCTGGAGCCCAGGCTGAGGTTGTTATACTTTCTTACCTGGGGTTTGCAGAGATATGCAACTCATATGGACATTTTCTTCCCTGTACATTTCGGTCTGGTTCCAGGATGAGCTCCATCCAGGGGCGGACTGACAACTTATGGGGCCCCCGGGCAATAGAGGATCATGGGGCCCCTGTGTCCTTGTCCAAACTAAAAAAAAGCCTATGAAAAAGGTACCAGGGGCATCTCATTGGGCCCACTACTGACCCCGGGCCCTCGGGCAGTGCCCGAGTTTCCAAATGGTCAGTCCGCCCCTGGCTCTGTCCTAGCCTGCACTTATAGTGGTAGGCTTTATTCATTGGGATCCTTACAGCCTGAACAATTTCGGTTTGTTTTCCCTCTCACCAACTGCACATGCCTGACAGATTCTGAATCAATTCCTTTAACAAATTAAAGCCAAATCTGAGCATTCCCATACAAAAGCAACATGGCTCTTTTGCAAACAGAAGGTACAGGGATCGGTGTAAATGAGCATAATAGGAGACCTATAGGAGAGTTCTTCTTTGGCTAAAAGGGGTTAAAAATAAAATGTTCCTTTAAGTAAAATGCACAATGCAGCACCTCCAGGATGGCATGCGGTTATTACATAAACAGAGAAATATGGCCAGACATTAACCGTCACGCTATCCGAAAGGTGTAAGCCTATTCCTGCACAATATGTTTTCCCCGTGGCTGCTCAGCGATTCCTGCGGGTCACCGCAACGAGCCGTAACGATAATGTATACGTCCAGGTGCAGAACTGCAACACCTAGGATTTTATAAGTCTTGGCTTTGTAAACTTCGAATATTGCTGGTTAATTGTTGGCTAAGAAAGACAAATTATGAGCAAGGGAACTGTTCGGTGAGGATTTAGTGTATTTGAATAATTTAGACCCCTGCGGTTAATGTGACAGCATTGTTTTTCTCTTGCTGAACCCCGCTGCTACAGGAATTAAAACTGCCGGGTGCACCAGAGCCGGTGCCTGGGCTTAGTAATGAGGTTGATCAGTCAATAAATGATTTTATGCAGCAAATTAAACTGTAAATTTGGTGCGGGTGGTAAATATTTTGAGTGCAAAGATACCTGGCTAATGAGGAGATCTGGGTGGGGGGACACATAACTGAAATGTCAATGCCTTAAATCTTTAGGATGGTGGGGTTTCGTGAGAAGTTTATTGCTGGAGTGTGAGTTTTTTCTTCAGCCCTGTAAACAGCGGGGGGATATTTTATAGACACTGTATTTACAGAAACATTTCACCTTTATTTACATCAGTAGCGGCACAATGTAGCATGCAGATCGCTTGCCGAGCGTTCAAGCCTTTCCAGATGGATAGGAGCGAATTGTAAAAGGTAATTTATTAAAAGGCAATTCAAGCTTAAAACAAACATTCCCATTCATAGAAAAGCAGTAAAGTTGTAATAGGATTGAAAACAGTCACAGTGCAGTGCTTGTTTACACCTGTGAATGCCTTCTCAAGCGCCCTGGGATCGCCGAACCCCCAGGCACGCCAGTAAGCAAATATCATCTATACCTTCTAAAGGTGATGTTTGGCTCACCCTATCTATTGGTTACTGTCCTCAACCATCATGCTCAAGATCCTGTAGCCCAGCGTGGAAGGTGAGACAACCCTTGCCTTTAGGCCCCATACACATTGTGAGACCACACGTGTCAAACACATGGCAGTGGGCCGAATCCGGCCCACCAGGCCATTTCATGCAGCCCTCGCACCTCTTCTACTGCTGCAGTACCCCCCCTTGTCTCTAACTCCACCTTGTCTCTGCAGTTTGTAGCAGAGGGGAGGACAGAAGCCCTCCTACAGATCCTGCACCTCTCTGTGCAGCCGCAGCATCTCATTTACCCAGGGGCGGACTGACAACTCATGGGGCCTCTGGGCAATAGGAGATCATGAGGCGCCTGTGTCCTTATCCACACTCAAAGCACACCCAAATAAGCCTGTAAAAGGTACCAGGGGCATTTCATGGGGATCCCTACTGACCCCGGGCCCTCGGGCAGTGCCCAAGTGCTCAAATGGTCAGTCCGCCCCTGCATCTACCTGTCCCCTAATCTCAACATTGAGCAGACTCCAGAAGCTGACTCTAGACCTCCTCCAGAACCTACACTTTTGGCTTCCCAGCTCCACCCACAGCTGTTTCCCGGTAGCAGCACAAGGTAATGAAGTATGCTGTGATGTAAAGGAAGGGGAAGGACTCTTGATTTCTGATGGTGGGGGGGGGTTGACATCTAGTCTTACAGATACAACTTCAGCCTTCAAGGGCAACCATATTGTGACGCAACCCATGATAAAAATTACGTTTGACACCCCTAGTCTAGATGGAGAGGACGGATTCCCTTCCATTTTTTTCAGCGGACTGGATTGGATTAGAGGTAGGCAGACAGAAGTCTGCTTACACCCGGCGGTCCATAGGGATACATCTGATCGGGTCTGCCTGAAAAACTGACAGGTAGACATGATCGGATCGCCTGTATGAGAGGGGCCTAAGAGTGAATAGAGCAGCACCAAAACTGTGCTGCATCTGTGTCTAATGGATGCAGTCGTGGTGCAATAAAGAGTGATTTCAGTGTGAACTCCCTCTTCAAACAGGCATGTGGGAGGTGACACATCACCTCCTGATTGTCTGCTAACCACAGGCCAGCTGCTGCTGACAAAGAGATCCACCATGTATCACGCGTCAGAATATCTGATAAAAAAATGTAAATGTAGAGTGAAAACTGTACGTCAAAATTATAATTAGGGCTATCGATATGGGCAGCTGAAGTTACATGCATGGCCCCATTCCTCCCACCTTCTGAGCTTCCCTATTGGTCATTAAATGTGATGAGTTTCCTCGGATTCATTAAGCTACATTAGCTGTTAAAGCACTTAAAGTGCTACTTAAGCTTTGTGGGTTTTTTTTTAAATGCCAAACATGTCATACTTACCTGCTCTGTGCATTAGTTTTGCACACAGCTGTCTTCTTTTTGGGTCCCCTGCCGGCACTCCTGACTTTTCCCCCTCGAGCAGTGGCCCTGGGGGCACCGCTGCGTGTTTGTTCCCGAGCCGCTACTTTATGTGTCCACAAAGTGCCCTGGCTCGGTCCCACCCGCCACTCTCTCCTCATGGGCTCACCAGGGGCGAACTGACAACTCATGGGGCCCCGGGCAATAGGGGATCATGGGGCCCCTGTGTCCTTGCCCAAACTCAAAAAAGCCTATGAAAAAGGTATTAGGGGCATCTGATGGGGCCCCCTACTGACCCCGGGCCCTCGGGCAGTGCCCGAGTTTCCAAATGGTCAGTCCGCCCCTGGGGCTCACTGACTGTGATTGACATCTATGGAAGCCAATGGACATGTCATAACCAATGTGGAGGGAGAGTTCCCATACAGCCAGGACTATCTTGCACATCGCTAGATCGGAGGGGGCTTCATGTTACACATATTTAGGGCGTAACCTGAAACATTGTTGGAGTCCACAATCCTCCACCCCCAAACTGCCCCTTACCCTTACAGAATCTGGGGGTTCTTCCAAATGCCGTCTTTTGTCATATCCCAGCACAACTGTTTTATTCATTCATAGAGAGGTATGAATGAAAAAACTACAACTCCCATCTGTCACAGAGGCAGTCAGACTCAAAGTTCTCAAGAGAAAAAAAGTGTGGTGGCATTACTGCAAATGTATTCCATTGATACTTTCTCCAGCTCTGTAACTGAATGTCTGTAGAGTCTGCAGTAGTCTGAGTATTGCACCCAGCATTGCAGTTGCAATGTTTTGCAGGCTGCAATCCAAAAAGTAATAAATGAACAGGTTGCATTTAATATTTTTTTTGCAAAAGGTGGAATTCTCCCTTAAGGCACATTTAATGGACACTCAACCAATGTGTATGCCATTCTGCTACTATTTGACACTTCTTAAGTGATACTGCAGCTTGATGAATCAAGGCAACTGATTTATAGAGGGGCCCTGAAACTAGAAGGATTCAGAGTGGAGATTTGCTTATTACTTCAGCTGCCAATATTTTATATTTTAAGTTCGGCTTATACATTTTTCTTCATATATTCAGTTATAGAATTTCCTACGCTTGTAAAACGTTTGCTTTAAATGTATGCAGGACTTTTTTTTCGTTAGGGAATTATTATTATTATTATTATACAGGATTTATATAGCGCCAACAGTTTGCTCAGCTCTTTACAATATAACGGGAGACAATACAGCAACAATACAGTTCAATACAAGAGGGATATGAGGGCCTGATCCTGGGAGCTTACAATCTAGGAGGGAGGGGCTAGTGGCACAAAAGGTAGTAACTGTGGGGGATGGACTGGTTGGAAGAGTAGAAGATTCCAGTATTAGCTGAGGGCAGGATAGGCTTCCCTGAAGAGATAGGTTTTCAGAGATCGCCTAAAAGTGAGCAGAGTAGGCGATAGTCTGATAAATTGGGGAAGAGAGTTCCAGAGGATGGGGGAAGCTCTAAAGAAGTCCTGGAGATGAGCATGGGAGGAAGAGACAAGGGAGCTAAAGAGTAGGAGGTCTTGCAAGGAGCGGAGAATACGGTTTGGGTGATATTTAGAGACAAGATCGGTGATGTAATTTGGGGCAGAGTTATAAATGGCTTTATACGTCATTGTTAGTGTTTTGATTTTTATCCGTTGGGCAACGGGAAGCCAGTGGAGGGATTGGCAGAGAGGGGTGGCAGATACAGAACGGTTAGTAAAGTGGATGATTCTGGCAGCAGCATTCATGATAGACTGAAGAGGGGATAGCCTGCGATTAGGTAGGCCGATGAGGAGGGAGTTACAATAGTCAAGGTGAGATATAACAAGGGAGTGAATAAGTTGCTTAGTGGTTCCTGAGGTTAGGAACGGGCGTATCTTGGAGATGTTGCGGAGGTGAAGTCTACAAGATTTGTACAGTGATTGGATTTGGGGCTGAAAGGACAGATGGGAGTCTAGGATTACACCTAGTACCCTGGCATGAGGGGAGGGATTGATGGTTGTGTTATTGATCTTGATGGAGAAGTCAGGGGAGGGGGCACGGGCTGGGGGGGAATACTAAGAGCTCAGTTTTGGAAAGATTGAGTTTGAGGAAGTGGAGTGACATCCATGCAGTTCCACCACCTCCTGGCGTGTGCTGGAGGGTCTGTTGATGCTGGCTTTGGGGATCTATTGTCCCTGGAGGGGATCTATTTTTGCGTCGGGTCTATTGTTGCTAGGGAGGTATCTTTTGTTGTGTGGGGGGGGGTCAGGTCTTTTGTTGCTGTGGGGTGTCACTTGTTGTTGGGAGGGATCTACTGTTGAGGGAGAGCTCTATTGATTCTGGCTGCTTGGAGGTCTCTTGTTACTGCTGGGGGTCTATTGTTGCTGGGGGGTTCTATTGTTGCTGGGGTGGTACTTTGCTGGAGGGGGTCTATTGTTGTTGGGGGAGTCTATTGTTGTTTGCTGCAGGGGAACTATTTGACTTCTTTTCTTGTTATCATTAACAAATTCTATGCAAATGGAACCACAAAATAATACTTAGTTCTGTTTTTTTCTAAAAGGGGCAGTATTGAGAGGTGGAACCAAGAGATCAGCTTCTAACTTCAGCTTGTTCAGTTAAGCATTGACAATAAAACCTGGAAGCTGATTGGTTTCTCTGCAGAGCTGCCCCAGATTTTGCACCATGCAGGTTTAGTAAATATCTCCTAGTGTCCTAATAGACAATAAGATGTATTGCTTAATCTGGCCCAAGACAGCTGAACAAAGTGAATTTTATGGAGATGTGTCAGAGGATGTGGCATCGCCTGAAGGGTCCGTGCCATCCAGAGTCAGGGAATCCAAACAATAGCAGGTCCTTTAGGGGTAGGCACTCCACAAGGGAGACATTTACAGGTCAATAATATGAATAAAATACATTTTATAATCCGATGGGAAGTTTGTTGTTGAAATGAATGATCTCTTTAATGCTGGCCCCACCAGCTGCACATACTTACCTCCTTGCTCTGCTCCAGTGAGAGATGCATTGCATTTCTAAGGATGGGTTCCCTTATGGTGACATTAACCAGGGGCGGACTGACCATTTGGAAACTCGGGTACTGCCCGATTGCCCAGGGTCAGTAGGGGGCCCCATGAGATGTCCCTGGTACCTTTTTCATAGGCTTTTTTGAGTTTGGGCAAGGACACAGGGGCCCCATGATCCCCTATTGCCCGGAGGCCCCCATGAGTTGTCAGTCCGCCCCTGACAACAACGTAACTAACCCAAAGTGTGATAAATGTTTATTCTCCATTAAAAGGCCATGTGACAGAGACAAGGATTGGGATGATGGGGAATGAGCGCAGGCACCCTTAGATGTTAAAGTGTTACTAAACCCACAATAGTAAAATCAGTCTGTAAAGCATGCTTCTTTTTACTCACTGTGGAACCTAAGGGGTTAATCCTCTGCAATCTGTGAAAAGGCTGTTTGATCCTTTCTTCTCTGTTCTTTCCCTTTTTCAAGCGACCTCTTCTTATCTCCAGACTGAACCGTAGGCATGCACATGTTCAGTTTGGTGTGTATTGCTAAAGAGGTTTTTTTTTTTTTTTTTTGGGAGAGTGCATGTGATCAGCACAGGGCCAATCAGCACTGTCCAGACAGAGGTCAGGGGATTTCCATCCTCCTAGAGCAGAAAGAAAACTCCTCCTGCAAGCTTTAGCTAGTGCTGGGCTGGACATGCAGCCTCATAGGAAAGTCAGAGGAGAATGAAAACTCCTCCTATGAGATTAACCAGTGCTCGGCCGGACACTCATAGAAGTCACAAGACTGCTCTAACTGCTGATGATGAAAGGTATTTAGTAGTTTATATTTACTAAAATAATTGCATTTCCATGTAGTGTGTACTGTGGGAATGCAGTGAATGCAGAGTCCTGGGAGACCAGATATAGTGAATGCAGGGTCTGGGCAGACCAGATATAGTGAATACAGAGTCCTGGGAGACCAGATATAGTCAATGCAAGGACCGGGGAGACCATATATAGTGAATGCAGAGTCCTGGGAGACCAAATATAATGAATGTAGAGTGCTGGGAGACCACATATAGTGAATGCAGGGTCCGGGGAGACCAGATATAGTAAATGCAGAGTCCTGGGAGACCAGATATAGTGAATACAGAGTCCTGGGAGACCATATATAGTGAATGCAAGGACCGGGGAGACCAGATAGGGTGAATTCAGAGTCCTAGGAGACCAGATATAGTGAATGTAGAGTGCTGGGAGACCACATATAGTGAATGCAGGGTCCGGGGAGACCAGATATAGTAAATGCAGAGTCCTGGGAGACCAGATATAGTGAATGCAGGGTCCTAAGAGACCAGATATAGTGAATGCAGAGTCCTGGGAGACCAGATATAGTGAAATGCAGAGTCCTGGGAGACCAGATATAGTGAATGCAGGGTCCTGGGAGACCAGATATAGTGAATGCAGGGTCCTGGGAGACCAGATATAGTGAATGCAGGGTCCTGGGAGACCAGATATAGTGAATGCAGAGTCCTGGGAGACCACATATAGTGAATGTAGAGTCCGGGGTTTAGTAACACTTTAATGATTGATTGTAAATACATATACTTTAATGTCATTTTGGGTTATGGAGCTGGACAGGCAGCACAATCGGAAGGAACAATACAATAAAAAATAAATAGCGACAAATGAGCTTTTATTTGCATCTTATTGAATTGCTCATCAGTACAAATTATTATAGGCAATGGTAGCATATACTCTTCTACCTTTATAGCGGTGTTATATATCATCACATAAAGGGTTAATCATTTTAAGACTAAAAAGCAAAGAGGATAAAATGAAGAAAATAAACACATTCATATAAAAGTGCTTATCTTCACAAAATGTCACAATTATAAATAATGAAAAGAAAAATGTTTTCATTTAGGGCTGATTTAAGAAAGTTCATTGGACCCTGGAGAAGTGTTAGGCGTTAAACTCCACTTCAGTTCTCCTTCCAGCAGCTAAGGAATTTGTGTTGTTCTTATCAACAGAAATAGCTACATGATGTCACTGATCACTTCACTCCTTGCTTCCACATTTAACTATTGCACTGAAAGTCTTTCAAAATAAGGAACACTCTGAGTTCTTGACCCAGAAAACAGCTCAGCGACATCCAATAGTAGACTTCCAGGGTTTAGGTCTAGATGGGCCATACAGAACGCCACCCTGCGTTATTATGCTCTAGTATTATACCAGTTAATTTAGAGCTCGTAGAGTTCATTGCTAGAAAAAAAAAAACACTCTAAACACCAGAGGCGTAGCTTGAAGCCCCAATGCAAAACAATGTGGGTCCCAATACAAAACTCGACCTGCCCCCCCCCCCCCACATTACGATTCCACCGCACACCAAAATAGTCCATGTGGCCAAAGAGTAATTTCAGAGCTTTATTTACATATTGAGTGGGGTAATTAAAAAGATTTTGGAGAAACTGTCCACACTTCGATATAAATAAATCTTTGTATGTCTGTATGTGAATGAGGTTTTCAGGCAGCAGGGAGATAGGCATGGTAATTGGGGTCAGGGCAGGGGGGGGGGGGCAAATACTGGAACCAATACTGGAACCAATTCCCAAGATACTCCATGTGGCCAAAGAGTAATTTCAGAGCTTTATTTACATATTGAGAGGGTAATTAAAAAGATTTTGGAGAAACTGTCCACACTTTGACATAATAAATACATCTTTGTATGTCTGTATTTGAATGAGGTCTTCGGGCAGCAGGGAGATAGGCATGGTAATTGGGGTCAGGGGAGGGGGGCAAATACTGGAACCAATACTGGAACCAATCCCCAGGATACTCCATGTGGCCAAAGAGTAATTTCAGAGCTTTATTTACGTATTGAGAGGGTAATTAAAAAGATTTTGGAGAAACTGTCCACACTTTGACATAATAAATACATCTTTGTATGTCTGTATGTGAATGAGGTCTTCAGGCAGCAGGGAGATAGGCATGGTAATTGGGTTCAGGGTAGGGGGGAAAACACTGGAACCAATACTGGAACCAGCCCCCAAGATACTCTATGTGGCCAAAGAGTAATTTCAGAGCTTTATTTACATATTGAGAGGGTAATTAAAAAGATTTGGGATAAACTGTCCACACTTTGACATAATAAATACATCTTTGTATGTCTGTATGTGAATGAGGTCTTCGGGCAGCAGGGAGATAGACATGGTAATTGGGGTCAGGGGAGGGGGGGCAAATACTGGAACCAATACTGGAACCAATCCCCAGGATACTCCATGTGGCCAAAGAGTAATTTCAGAGCTTTATTTACGTATTGAGAGGGTAATTAAAAAGATTTTGGAGAAACTTTCCACACTTTGACATAATAAATCTTTGAATGTCAGTATGTGAGTGAGGTCTTCAGGCAGCAGGGAGATAGGCATGGAAATTGGAGCCAGGGCAGGGGGGCAAATACTGGAACCAATTCCCTGTGTGGCTCTCCTTGCAGCAGCTGAAAGTCAGAGAGGAGAGGAGGGAATCTGGGAGCACTGTGGAAAAAGGGGGGGTACAGCAGGCCTCAGGCAGTGGAGGGAATCAGAGAGTGGACAGGAGGAGGTGATCAGTGTGTCGGGGGCAATTACAGGAACCGACCCCCTGTATGGCTCTCCCTGCAGCTGCTGAAATCAGCGGGAGAGAGAAGAAGCCAGCTTTCAGCTGCTGTAGGCTGAGCCATACCGGGGAGCATTGGGGTCTCCATTGCAACCCCTGAAACTGAAGCTCTGTCAGTGCTGAAAATAAGTAAAATGGTGTAAAATAAAGAACTCCAGGTAATCCAATAGTAAAAAGCTGGTTTGTTGCAGCTCTATCATTGACACATTTGATTCCTTTGTAAGCAATTTCTCTGGCAGCTGCTTCGCTGAGTCCATTTAAACACTTGCAAACACTACTGAGCCGTGATAAAGGGGATGCATGGTTTGTTTCCGTAATATGGTTATTATATATATGGTTGGTTATTGTGTGATTTACTAAAGATGTTTCGGACCTCTGTATGAATTTGGTCTGGCGCTTTGCCTTTTGTTTTAAGCTCTGACTGACATTCCTCGGTGTCTAGGCAATCTGAGCGGAAGTTCTCCTCTTCCCCTCCCCCTCCCAGCCTGCAATCTTCTGGGTAATGTCACAGGTCCCAGAAGACTGTGGGACCATTCACAATGTAGCGTGGCACACATGAGCAGTGGGCACCTGGCTGTGAAGCCGCAAGCTGTCACAGCTGAGTGTCTACAGTGTTGGTTATGTGTTAGAGAAGACACTGGTAGCTTGTGATGAGGCAGAATTCTGTTTTACTTGTGTGGCTTAAGTTACAAACATACAGAGCACATTTCAGCAGACAGTGATAGCAGACATCTTGCTTCCTGAAGAGAGAGGAGAGGAAGAGAGAGAACCAACAAGTTTTACACATATGCACAACTAGTAACCTTAGTGTACAGTGCCACCTACTGGTCAAGTGATATTAACACACAATACTATATAGTACATGCTGTTGTATCTCCAACATGCAGCAGGGGCGGACTGACCATTTGGAAACTCGGGCACTGGCCGAGGGCCCGGGGTCAGTAGGGGGCCCTATGAGATGCCCCTGGTACCTTTTTTATAGGTTTTTTTGAGTTTGGGCAAGGACACAGGGGCCCCATAATCCCCTATTGCCCGGGGGCCCCATAAGTTGTCAGTCCGCCCCTGGTCCACAGTTGAGATACAGGCATCTAGGGGAGAAGACAGAGGGAAGGAACGACTCAGTTGAGCATATCGCTGGATCCTGGGAGAGGTGAGAGTCTAAGTCAGCAGCTATAGTTTTTAGAGATAAAATCAAAATTTACTTTAATGTTGGGTTAAATATTATGACATGTAGGAGTTCCCAGATTGATACATCACCAAGCCAGTGGAGAGGAGAAATACATATTCCCAGGAACTGAAGGATGACACATGATCCTGGATTCAACAGTAGGTTGCTCAGCCCAGGAGCCTCAGGACAGGGGGAGGAGTGTGTGGATGGTGGCTGCCAGGATCACTAAGATGGTGCATCAGCCAGAAGTCATGTGTTCTGCAACCAGATGTGATGTCATACGCCGGCGTATGACGTCAGTAGATGTCATGACTTCAGTTTATAAAGTTTTTCTAGTTCTATCTCTTTATTCCTCCTATGCCTTACAATTGGAGAGAGACTATCCATCACAATAATGGGCCAATAGTAAAGATAAGAGAATGGCAGTTTGAGTCAAACACATATTAGAGCTCCAGGATTGGAGAGTTCTACAAGGTTCTGATCATACATCTACAAAAAATGGCCAGTCTATAACTGTCCTTCAGAGCAAGGAGCACATGGAAGGGCAACACATGTCAAACAACAAAAGAGAAAAATTCCCAGCTCAACTTGCCAAACAGCCTGCATACAAACCGAATTAACCTGTCTAACAGTATGCGTTAACCTCTCCCCGTCCGGCCCATGTCAATAAATGGCCGGACGGGAGCACTGCCGATGCGGGTGGACGTTTCTAAATGTCCCCCCAGCATCCATTGCCTGTGCGCGCTCCCCGGGAGTGCCCGCTGTGTCCTCCAGCTGTATAGGACCTCTGTGTGAGGTCCCGATTCATGTGATCACTGATTGGTCAAAACGTTTTGAAAAATTATAATTTTTGGTTATAAACTAATTTGGTTTTTTGGGGTTTTTGTTTTTACTAAAAAGATAGATGAATACATTTGGGCCAAGATTTATGAAGGATTATTTATTTGCAAAATTTTATAAGAAAAACATTTTTTTTAATTTTTGGTCTTTTTCATTTATATAGCAAAAAATAAAAATTCCAATGGTGAATAAATACCACCAAAAGAAAGCTCTATCTGTCTCAAAAAAATGCTAAAAATTTCATAAGGGTACAGTGTTGCATGACTGCTCCATTGTCATTCAAATTGTGATAGCAATGAAAGCTGAAAATTGGCCTGGACAGGAAGGGGGTGAAAGTGTTCAGACTTGAAGTGGTTAAAAACAGGGGTTTAGTTAGCACACATTTGCAAATACATGCGTAAGCTACAGAGCAAATGGAGAAACAGAAAAAGGGCGCACCGACCTAGTGCATTATCGTTTAAAATAATTTATTGAAGAAACAAAATAGGTATCATACTCACAATGGACATAATAACACAGGCATGTCAAACTGAACAAGATGTATGATTCAAACAACATCTGAGTCCATACGATGGAACCCTGGATGACCAACTGGCTAACGCGTTTTGAGGACACAACCTCTTCCTCAGGGTAACTCTAAGGAAGAGGTTGTGTCCTCGAAACGTGTTATTCAGCACTAGGTCGGTGCGCCCTTTTTCTGTTTCTCCATTTGTATCCAGTGTATTTGGACCACCCCGGTCTGTTGAGGGCAGCAAGCAGTGCATATTTCAGAAAATTCCAGAACATTCCTATTGGGTCTACTGAGTCCTTTCCTAGTGCAGGAGTAAAGTGTTTGTTGTGTTGGTAAGCTACAGAGCCTCATCACGGCACCCCGATATTCTGTAGTTCCTAAATCTACAAATTTTGAGAGCCCCCATAGTAGTGGCGCATGCATTTAATGGATAGACCAAGGGCAGGTGGACCTGAGGGAGCCCACCCTTCCTTAAAGGTAGAGGAGCACACTGGACACCCAGCATATAGCACAATGGCAGCTAAGTTGTCCAGTTTGCCCCCTCACCAACAATTCATCAGTACAAAAATGGTCATTGCCCCAGTCTATAACTGGCCTTCACAGTAAGGAGCACATGGAAGGGTGACGCATGGCAGTTTGAGACAAACACATATTGGAGCTCCAGGATTGGGGAGTTATACAAGGTTCTGATCATACATGGAAGCACCTATGCGTTGCAGGCTACAATGTCATCCAACATGAGTTTGGTGACTTCAGTTTCTGTAGTTTTTCTTGGTCCTGTCCCTTCCTAACTCCTACAGATAAATATTGAGAGGGAGACCATCCATCACAGGGATGGACCAATAGAAAATATGAGAATGGAGGTTTGGGGCAATCACATTTTGAATTCAAGGCTTAGAGAGCTCTACAAAGTTCTAATCCTACATTAAGGCACTTGCAGCCTACAGCTCAGGAGGGGGTTAAAATGAATGACTTGACTTGACTTCAAGTTGCCTCGTGTATATCTCTTTCATGACCTCCGATATCCATTTTACATTTTTTCTTTATCCCCTTTAGGCACAATACAGGCGTCTAAGGGTTATGGCACATTTTACAAAGTGGTGAAAATGAGGAGCACTTTCAGTTATTTCAGATGGGGGCTTTGTTACAAAGTTGCATACCAACCCAGGCAGATGACTTGAGAATTTACTAGAGAGAATTATGTACTGTATGTAACTCGTAAAGGAAGTTATAGGTTAAGCTCACTTGCTAAGGCTTATATGGGCAAGTTCACATAGAGTTCAGCAGCTGGCTATGCTTGTCTTGTTCAGGACAAGGAGCCATAGAGAAAAAACAGAAGCAACAGCCAAACATAAGGATGGGAAATTTATTTTTTTAGGGTTATTAATCCAACGTGAATTTATACAAAAGAATGTTGGGAGGGGAAGCTTTTTAATCTATAGGGGAATTCCAGATTATACCATAACATCAGAGAAGCGCCAATATTCCTACTTTTTTTTCCATTGAAGAGACATGGCCATTAAGCAAAACATCAATGTGACAAGGCGGTGATGGAAGTATCCATTCCCAAATGGCTTTCCATAGTGAATTGGCTAAAAGATTTAAATTTACTGCCATAAAATAGATATGCAAAATATGGCTTGAACAATGGCTGCACCAGTCATAGCCTAATCACACAGATTTCTTTGCAGCAGGGCAAAAGCAAACAGAGCTGTATAGAGATCTAAATAAACTGAAAACCCTTTGGGCCCTAAGACATTTATATACTGTATATGTTTGAACCCTATAATTAGGTGTAAATGCATCTTATTAATTTCTTTAGCCAGAGTGGAAATGGTAACCAGAAAGCATAATTAGGGTGGTGACCAGACTTTTTCTGCCACTGCTATACACCTTGGCAGGGGTGGACTGACAACTCATGGGGCCCCTGGCAATAGGGGATCATGGGGCCCCTTTGTCCTTGCCCAAACTAAAAAAAGCCTATGAAAAAGGTACCAGGGGCATCTCATGGGGCCCCTTACTGATCCCGGGCCCTCGGGCAGTGCCCGAGTTTCCAAATGGTCAGTCCGCCCTTGCACCTTGGTCACCTCCCTGACCCCCAGTTTGTTATTGGACAATGCAAAGCAGCAGTCTAGTGATGAGCCATCCTTCTGCTCTCTTCACCTGTCCTGTTCTGGTTTGTCCTTCTCTCCCCTAATTTGAGTCCCGTTATAGGGCTTATGGAAAGATGCTGGAACCAAGCCAAAAAAGAAGCATTTACACCAGTTGGATTTAAAAATACAATTAATATTTTTTTAATCAACACATAACTTTGTTAATCTGTGTTTTATATATTTGCCTGGATTCCAGCCTCAATGGATCCTCCATTGATACAATTTAGCTTAAAGGGACCCTGTCACCAACAAGTAAAAGCACATAAAGTATTGCATTGTATTTCCTTTTCATTATTGTTTTTCTATTCATCTGTAATGTTTTTATGAACTTGGTAGAAACTCTGACTACTTCAGGAGAGTAATGCTGCCCCCTCCCTCCATGCGGGAAGTGTCTAATTACTTTCTGTGTTGGCCCAGATCCCCTACTTTCTCACCTCCCTATATAACTTTAAGGTAGCTGCCAGGTGAGAAGAAAAAGTGGAACATTATAGAGCACATTTGTCAAACACAAGGTCCGTGGGACGAATTTGGCCCACCATGCCATTTCATGTGGCCCTTGTACCGCTCCTGCAGCTGCAGCTTCCCCCTCATCTCAGCCCCCAGCTTTTCTCAGCAGTTGGCAGAAGAGAAAAGAAGAGAAATTCTCCTACAGTTCCTGAGATTTTCCATGCAGCCATGGAGAGGCTCGTGTCTGCCCCCTCCTGGGGGGAGATCCTGCTCCTCTGTGCAGCTGCAACACCCCTCATCTCCACCTCCCCTGGTTTCAGCATTCAGAAGGCTCCAACAGCTGACTCCAGCCCTCCTCTGGTCCTCCTGCAGACCCTGCACATTCTACATCCCAACTCCGCCCCCAGATTGTACTTGGCAGCAGCACAAGGTAAGGGGAGGGGGGTGTACTGTGATGTAAGGGATAGTGGGGGACTTCTGATGATGGTGGGTTCTTGATATCTGATGTTAGAGTGGATGGGGTGCTCTGGACATCTCGTCTTACAGATACACCTGGCCCCTTAAGGGCAACCATAATGCTCATGTGGCCCACAATGAAACGGAATTTTACATGTCTGTTATAGAGTGTCACTAGAGTCTGCTAGTACTGTTGACATTACATCAAAGCCTTTATGGGTGTAAAAGCAATCAGTGTAAAAAAAGTGACACTATACTGTTAGGGTGACAGTATGTTAAAAAATAAACCATAAATAATAATATAAAAAAAAAAAGAAAAATGTAAAAGAAATTTTTGAAAAATTATAATTTTTGGTTATAAACTAATTTGTGTTTTTTTTTTACTAAAAATATATATAAATACATTTTGGCCAAGATTTATAAAGAAAGATTATTTATTTGCAAAATGTTATAATAAAAACACTTTTTTTCAAAATGTTTGGTCTTTTTCATTTATATAGCAAAAAAATAAAAATCCCAGTGGTGAATAATTACCACCAAAAGAAAGCTATATCTGTCTCTCTCAAAAAAATGCTAAAAATTTCACATGGGTACAGTGTTGCATGACCTCGCCATTGGCATTCAAAATGTGATAGCACTGAAAGCTGAAAATTGGCCTGCACAGGAAGGGGGTGAAAGTGTCCGGACCTGAAGTGATTAAAAACAGTGGTTTAGTTAGCACACAATGAAACTGAATTTTACATGTCTGTTATTGAGTGTCACTAGAGTCTGCTAGTACTGTTGACATTACATCGAAGTTGGTGGCTCCCAGCAGCAGTCTTGAGGTATTTAGACATCCACATAATGGTGACTTTTACAGGGAAATAACATAGCATCTAATGGGAAGATTTTTGTTGAAATTAATGCTCTGATGACAGGGCCTCTTTAACTCTTGCAACCTGCTTCCTGTGACTTTTGATACCTACTTCTTATGACTTTACTTGACCCCTTTTTCTGCTTGCTGGTCACTCCTGGTCACCTAAATTTTATTTTGGATACTGACCTGACTCTCATTCTAAACACAAACTTTATCTGTGCCCTATATCCTGTCTGGTTCCAGTTTGACCATCAACTGCTGCCAGAGGAGAAACAAAAAGCCACAACCATGGAGCAAGTTCAGTCAATAAAATCTGTTTACTTCTTAGAATCCTTTGGTTTGAACCTTCGCCTTCCACCAGTAATACGGATGGTCTACATCATTTTCTCTCAAAATGGTACAGAAAATGTATATATTTCTTTTTGTAACCCTAAATATAAAAAATAACTATTGTCTCATAATGTATCATGAAGTCAATTTGGTTGTGCCAGCTTCTTTATCTCACCACCCTCCGGAACCATTAACCAGGGGCCATGTCCCTTCTATGTTGGCATTGTACAAAAGCAGCCTAGAATTTTAGAGGTTGCAATAAGTAATTTGGTTTCAGGATGTGGCACAGTCTTGTCCATCGTAGGAAAAGTGACAGTATTTCTGACACTGCCACATTTATATATCACCGTTGTCAGAACAGTGTGTCGAAGGAGCAGTACCTTTCAAGCACAATACTTTTTTTTTCTCCGTCCTCACTTCACCTTTGATATGGCCCAGCTATAGGAAGCAGATTATTAAGCTGCTCGGGCAGGAACTGGAATCAATCTCACTGCGATCTGTCACAACCGTTCACCAGTCAAGCAAACGAAAACTGCATTTCTGTTGACTGGTTTTCAGATTGAAATACATTACCCACACTACAAACTTAACCTTCACAAATCGGTTAGCAGACTCTAAAATAACTACTGAACATCTTGTATGGAGTCAGTGACCACTTAGAAAATAAAATACACAACTGGCTTCAGGCATTATACAGGTGACAAAATCCAGGTGCATTTTTCGCAACATCAATTCCATTTACAAACCCAATTGAAGCCATTTTTTTATGCTATGCAGACAGGCTGCAAAAAAAGTGCCTGATATATATATATATATATATATATATATATATATATATATATACTCACCAGCCACTATTAGGTACACCTTGCTAGTGCCAAGAAAATATCCCCCACACCATTACACCACCACCACCAGCCTGAACCGTTGATACAAGGCAGGATGGATCAATGCTTTCATATTTATGCCAAATTCTGACCCTAACATCTGAATGTCGCAGCAACCAGTCTGCCCATTCTTCTCTGACCTCTGACATCAACAAGGCATTTTCGTCAACACAACTGCTGCTTACTGGATATTTTATCTTTTTCAGACCATTCTCTCTGAAACCCTAGAGATGGTTGTGTGTGAAAATCCCAGTAGATCAGATGTTACAGACCAGCCCATCTGGCACCAACAACTACTGTATGCCACATTCAAAGTCACTTAACCTCCCTGGTGGTATGATTATTTCAGATTTTTTGTGCTGAAAGTGGTACCCTCATTTTGCATGGAAATATGTAGTTTTTTTATTGTAGGAGTGTCATTTTTAGGAATAACTCACTGAAATCTGTCCGAACAAGAGCCTAGTAAACATTCCGGATATGATAAAACTTGAAACACGAAATCATAAATTATAATATAATAAATAATCATAAAAAATAATAATATAATAATAAATTTAATTCAATAATATAATCAAGCCAAAAACACTGAAATTTGAAATATAGCGCCACATTTGCACATCGCTGAGCAAAGTCGCAAAATCGTTTTCAGTGTCTGATGACGAATTTCCCCACAAATCATTATCACTCAATTCTGCAAGTGGTTCTGATTTACTATCGCTGTTCTCTAGCTGCTCTAAAACCGCTTTTGACCTAAAGGGACGCTTTTTGGACGCCATGGACTTTTCTATGTTTCCAGGCAGAAACAATCAAAATGCAGGCAGGGCACAGGACAAAGCACTCGGGACAAAATGTATGTGAAATGCTTTGAAACAGCAATGTTTTACTATGTAATATTCGTTTAAAATTTGCTGCCGGTTCCTGCCCCCGTACGTCCTGACGTCACAGGGACCTGGAACACAGAAGCCGGATGCCGGCATCGGCCGGAGGAGATGGCTGGGGACGCTGCAGGAGGGACATCGTGGGAGCGAAGGACAAGGTAAGCGCTGCAGGGAATCCCTGAACAACGCCGCATAGTAAGCCAGAGTGTAGCTTTAACCTTCGCCAAGGAGTTTAAATACTCTTTCTTCCCCATTTTAAACCTCGGTTTGAACTTTTTGAAGTCATCTTCATCACATCTAGATGCCTAAATGCATTCAGTTTCTGCCATGTGATTGACTGATTAGTTTTAGAATTAGAATTTGTGTTTCCAAACAATTGAACAGGTGTACCTAATAAAGTGGTTGGTGAGTGTATACATAATCATAGAAAATTCCCAATGTACCTCAAAAAAAAAAAGAAAAGAAAAACCCAACAAGTATACTGGATCAACCCCCAGAAGAAGATACACATACTAAGGGGGATAGAAAGTGTGTGATTCTAGATTATTTTGGGGGATGATCCAGTGTGATTGTGGAGATCTCCTTTTTTTGTGTCTCCCTCTTTTTCTGATGAGTTTTTCTTTCAAATCTTTCTGTCACTACATGGGATGATGATTTTGTTTTTTTTTATTTACATAAATTTGTTGTTTGGTGAATATGATGTAAAAAATGTAGACTATTGAATGACCTGTTTATTATGTCATTTGTCAGTTATTGCACTTTAAAGCGAAGACAACAAAGTGGATCCTAAGGAAGCTCTTTTTAAGTGAAATGCGTTGATCCACCTTTCTTCTTCCACAATGAACCAGACATGTACCCCTGATTTTAGACTGTAGCTGATGTTACATATTTTAATGATATGCTGTTTTTAATGTGTTATTAAAAATATATTTTTTATGAATAATTTGCTTAGGAATTGTGTTGGGCACACTAAAATCTCCAATTCCGAATGTCCTTTTGAGGTACATGAGGAATTTTCTTTGATTCCATTGATATTATTGATATTATAGGGGATGGTGCCGCATTGTTGCCTTGACAAGGTCCCCCACCTAAATTGTGCTTCAGAACTATGTCAACCTGCCCTTTGCTGGCAGCATGCTTCAAATCTAAGCCACTGTTTTTACACAGAGAACAGAGGTCAACATCTCTAGTGGTTCAACATGCCTCTTGCACAGTGTTTCAATCAGCAACCCTGATCAGAAAGCTTAATATAGTTCTTAAAATAAAAAGTAATTAAAAAAACTTTACCTTTTTATTGAGAATGGCTACATAACAAAACATGGCTCCAACTGGGTGTTAAAGTGTATATACAACCAAAATCTAGTTTTTAGTTTAGATTCAATAGAGAAAAAACTCCTTTCACTTCCTATCCCAGAGACATAATAGGAAGGTAGAGAAAATCTCTCAAATTTCCTTCTTGGACAGTTGGAACCTGGAACAGGTGTACCTTTTGGGTGATTTCAATATTTACCTCTTCTTCTTCTTCTAAGAACGACTGTAAAATTTTGAAAACCCCAATATTTGTTTTCTCGGTGACGATGATTACCAGTACAAACAGAGGGATAAATCTCCTCAATTGTGACACAGACCATAAAAAAAAACTTGACAGGGGGTCAAAGCCTTCCCTATTTTTTCCAAGACTTAAAAAAGGTTTTTCCTAGAGGTACACTTTAAAGCGGAGCTCCACCCAAAAGGGGAAGTTCCATTTTAAGGACTGCTCCCCATTAAGGATTGGCACCTTTTGGGTGGCGGGAGCGGGTACCCAAATTTAACAGGTACCTGCTCCCATTTCCGGTCCGATCACCTAGGCATTCGGAAATGGAAGGTGTCCTCCCTCCCTTCCTGTAGCCTTTTGGGACACGTGACAGGTCCCAGAAGACTAGAGGACCATTCATGAAGCGAAGCGCTGCTCGTGCATGCGCAGTGGGTACCCGGCTGTGAAGCCACAAGCTATCACAGCCGGGTGCCCACACTGAAGATGCCGGCCTCCTGGAATACAGGACGGCCGGTGAAACGGGCTGCGGGGGACACACCACGGGACCGAGGGACAGGTAAGTTGCTGTTTTTTAAAAGTCAGCAGCTATGGTTTTTGTAGCTGCTGACTTTTATTTTTTGACAGGGTGTGTGGAACTCCTCTTTAAGGTCTTTTTCATCATTCAAATAATTTATGCTTTTAGGTATAACAATTAATTTATGCTATTAGGTATAACAGAAGCAGTGAATACATCAGGAAAGAGAAAAAACTTACACTATTCTAGAAATTAACATAATGTTTAATAATCCCCAGGCGACTTTATAATATTGTTGGCTTACACATTTTAAAAGTATTTATAAAATGTAAAAAAAATGCAGGTGTTTGGTCTTATTTAGTGCTAAAAATGTAAATGTATAATATATATATGAGACAGAAAAAAAATATATTTATATATACAGTATATATATATATATATATATATATATATATATATATATACATACACACAGGGGCAGACTGACAACTCAACACCCTTGTAAAACAACCCATTTAGATTAAAATAAAAATGGGAGACAAAACATTTGTGTATAGATGTACGAAAAAAACATAAACACTTTTTTCTCTTCTTATAAGTGATCACATTTCCTATGTTCTCAGCAGGGGTGGACTGACAACTCATGGGGCCCTCAGGCAATAGGGGATCATGGGGCCCCTGCGTCCTTGCCCAAACTCAAAAAAGCCTATGAAAAAGGTACCAGTGGCATCTCATGGGGCACCCTATTGACCCCGGGCCCTCGGGCAGTGCCCGAGTTTCCAAATGGTCAGTCCGCCCCTGTGTATATATATATATATAATTTTGTATTTACAGATACTTATATAGCGCCATCAATTTACACAGCGCTTTACATACATATCTTGTACATTCACATCAGTCCCTAACCCTCAAGGGGCGTACAAACTAAGGTCCCTAACTCACATTCATAAATACACATACTAGTGCCACTCTGCTTCTGCAGTTTTGTAATAACGCAGGTTTAGACATACTAGGGCCAATTTAGACAGGAGCCAATTAACCTACCAGCATGTCTTTGGAGTGTGGGAGGAAACCGCAGTACCCGGAGGAAACCCACACAGGCACAGAGAGAACATCCAAACTCCAGGCATGTATATATATATTAATCCATCATTAAATCATTCTAATCATTTTCTTGAAAATATGTTAGAGGTGTGTTTATATAAAATGTACAAGAAAAAAATTGCAGATATTGTCAGAAATGATTTATTAGTAAATATAAAATGTTTTCAATTAAATATCTCATTATCTCATTAAATCTTTTCTCGAAGGTTAACTTAGTTTACTAGATATAACTACTCATTTCACTTTCTGCTAAATAAATAGAGATCTATATATATATACATACATATATATATCTATATATATATATATATATATATATATATATATACACAGTATGTAAATAATTTTTGTTTGTTTTGTTAAATATTTTTCTTGAAAATATATTAGAAGTGTATATATAAAATGTAAAAAAAAATTGTAGATGTTTAGTCAGTAATTATTTATTAGTAAATATAAAAAATGCTAAATGTTTTCAATTAAATATCTAATTAAATCTTTTCTTGAAAGTGAACTTAGTTTACTAGAAATAACTACTCATTTCACTTTCTGCTAAATAAACAGAGATCCACTTTTATATACTGTATATATAATTGTTCATATTAATTCCAGTAAGTAAAAAAAAAAAAGAAAAAACTTCAGGATGGGCTCTCTTGCAGTTCTCTCTGTAAATTGGTACAGTTCAACAATCCTACATGTTGACTCTATTTCACGGACCTCTGTCCCCTTTTTCATCTCATCTGATGTGTGCCAATTACTGTGAGCCTGGAAATTAATGCTAGATTCAGGAGAATTATCATGAAGCCCCTAGGCAAAAGGTGAGATTACTGCCAGGAAGCTGCCAGATGTGGTTATGGGACAGAGCCACTGGAGAGATGGACGGTTCCCAAGAGGTTACGGGGGGGAAACCAGCGCTGAGCCACGGCCTACGTCTCGGGCAAATGGAGCAGACACAACATGGTCTGTTTTAGGCAGAGCCCATGATGTCCCTCATATGAGCACACATACTTATTTGTATTTATGGTATTCTCATTGCCTGCGATTATATTTGTCAGGCCAAGCAGATAATTATGAAGTGATAGGGAAGAACAACATTTGGCAATTAGGAAAAACACGTCATTACCATTTAGTGGGCCACAGTTAACATTTTTTCCCTAGTTACGCTTGCTCTTCATAAATTTCATTGTGAGTGTGTAGATGTGCATCCCGTAGAATGTACAGGCCTGGAAAACTAAGCAGTGTGTTTTATTTCCCCTAAATTTAGTAGGCCGCAACTCATACTTTGTATTAGATTTCGTGGAACAGAGCTGCTTTGTTTTGGTGAGCTTAAAGCTACTAAATACATTAGAATCTAATCAGTAAGTCCAATATATTGCCCTGGCACTTTTATTTATTTCACATCCTTTTTTAAACAAAAGCTCCTGTTCTTGGAGAGAAATGATGAGGTGTTTTCTTGTGTTTTTTTAATTTTTTTTTTCTTGTGAAAATTATATTAAAACCACACTTTCAGTGTTATTATGAGGTGGGATGTACACAGGCCATAAAATATCTCAGACATGCACTGTGTTATTTATTTCCTATCACTCTTTATCTCGTTACGGTGAAGAAGTGTCTTTGCACCCACGGCATTATGGGCAGGTAAGACATTGCTGTGACAGAACATATATAATTTGACTAGTATTTGAATATAACGTAAATCCAACGTAACATTTCTAACACACTATATGACTTGTCAGGAAGAAAATTTGGAAGAGCAATAGGTCCCAATAAAAAAAAAAAGACTAAACTCATATTGCTTTATATAGTACCCTATGTAAAATTCTAAGAAACCAGAGACTCTAATTTGAATACTGTATATGCTGGCAACTGTACATTATGTAGTAATGGGAGAATCCCTGCGCTCAGATGGAGTGTTAATAATATGCAAGCACTTACTCTAGGTCCACATTATGTGCGGCTCTGCGAACCTCGGTTTGCACAGGCATGGTAGCCTATTTATTTGAATAGGCTTTCATGCGTCATGAAGTGCAAGGAAAAAGTCTCTGCGCTATTTGTGGAATTGCAGCCCGCACGGGTACTGCAACTACAGGGTGTAGTTTCCAGTGGAGGTGGCGTGCCGTTAGAATTAATGGCACCCACCCACATCTCCTGAATTTGACTATGGTGGAACTGTGGTGTATGTGGGACAGTCAAGCATGGAAACATTATGCTTTGGGGCTGTTTCTCTGCTAAAGGTACAGGCCGACTTTGCCGCATTGAGGGGCCAATGGATGTGGCCATGTATTGTAAAGTCTTGGATGAGAACCTTCTTCCCTCTCTCCAGAACACTGAAGGTAGGTTATGGATGGGTATTCCAACATGACAATGACCCAAAACCGCCAAGGCAACAAAGGAGTGGCTCAAGAAGAAGCACATTAAGGTCAAGGAGTGACCTAGCTAGTCTCCAGACCTTAATCCTATAGAAAAATAATGAAGGGAGCTGAAACTTTAAGTTGCCAAGAAACCTTAAAGATTTAGAGAAGATCTGTATAGAAGAGTGGACCAAAATCCCTCCTGAGATGTGTGCAAACCTGGTAACCAACTACAAGAAACATCCTACGTCTGTGCTTGCCAACAAGGGTTTCTCCACTAAGTCATGTTTTGCTTGGGGATCAAATACTTATTTTACAACTGCAACTCAATTTATAACATTAGAATTTATGGCACCCACGCACATCTCATGGTGAAGTATGGTGTCTGCGGGAAGAGGTGCGGGTCCCGCAGTGGCAACCACCCACACAGGTGTGAACCTAGCCAAAAATTTGTGATATCAAATTACGAGGGATGTTCATGTCCAAGTGGGACTTTTCATTTTCCAGGTATAAAAAGGGATGCTAGCGTGGCGGTACTACACACAGTAGTAAGTGGCAAGTGTCTCCTATTACTGATAGGCGGTGCACATGTCATGGGCCAGTCCAGAGACCATTAATCAAGATGGCAAACGACAGCGTTGGTGCATGCATGGAACAGCGTGTGGTGATGAAGTTTCTTGTGCACAAAGACGTAAAACCCGTGGATATCTATAGAAGACTTTAAGCACAGTACGATGATGAGACGATCAGCCACAGTAAGACATTTGAATGCTGTAAATGTTTCAAAGATGGCTGTGTGTCTGTCAGAGACGATCCCGGACATGGTGGTTTCCAGCCCATTCCTATGAACATTTGTCACGTGGAATGCCTGATCCTGGATAATGGACACATAACATGTCGAGAAATTGCACAACAAAATAATCTTCCTGTGGGAATGGTGAACACAATGATGAAGTGAAGCAGGCTTTCCGAGGATGACTCAGGCGTACTGACAAATCTTTCTATGCCAAAGCTTTCCAGGTATTAGTTAAATGCTGGGATAAGTATATAAATGTAGCAGGGGAGTATTTCACAAAATAAATGCCGTTTTCACTGCTTGAAATTTGTTCTTTTATTATATAAACTCAACATTTCCGGTTTGACTTGAATGCCCTTTTATTTTGCTGAGTGTTTAGCAATTTTAGCAAAAAAATTGAATGAAGGTTACTATCGATTTATCAAATTATCATGTGTACGGCCAACTTAAAGTGGCACTAAACTGTATCTGTGCACCAAAAACTGAAAAGGTTATTTAATTCATTTTTAACATTCAAAGCAAACTCTCCCATTCATCCATTTCCCCCATTCATCCATGTCTCTATACTTTATTTTGTCGAGAATTAACTTTGAAAAACATCCCCTAGCATTTCTTTCTGTGGCCATCATGAGTAAGGGCAGGTGATTCATTTAGCATTTACTTCCTGGAATCCATCTGCCCTTAGCCCAGGCATGCAAGCAGAAGGGTGCGCTTGGTGGGGAAAACCCCTCCTCCCCTCCTCCAGATGAAAGAAAAAAAATGCCCATGACGAGTCCTGGGATGTATGACGTTATTTTGTCCTAGGCCAAAAACCAGGAAGCAACTGAATAAATATATAAAAAAAAAAGTTAAATGCGTAAACACAAAATACCTTCCTATCTATTTACTAATTTTAGCAGCATAGAGATTAAAAAGAATTCCTGCTGATTGAGAGAGTTTAGTTCTGCTTTATGGCTAGGGCTACAAAAGCCATTACCGTTTCTTGTAATTCAGATTTAACTGTTTGTTGACGGATTTTTTTTTTATCAATATATTCATAATTGCATTCGCTGGCCGTTTTTTTTAATATCTGCTTGAGCTCAGCTTTAAAGTCTAGGTCCAGCTATGGGCATCATTCCACCATGAATTGAGAGAGCGACTACGGCCAAGAGCAACACACCGAAGAGAACCAGCATGAGCATTGCTTTAAAATCACTGATTTGCATGAAGTAGGGAGAAATAATTATTTTATTTATTTATTTCAGGTACTTATAAAGCGCCGTCAATTTACACAGCACTTTACATATATATTGTACATTCACATCAGTCCCTAACCCTCAAGGGGTGTACAATCTAAGGTCTAACTTACATTAATACACATACTAGGGCCAATTTAGACAGGATCCAATTAACCTACCATGTCTTTGGAGTGTGTGAGAAAACCAGAGTACCCAAAGGAAACCCACGCAGGCACAGGGAGAACATGCAAACTCCAGGCAGGAGGTGCTGTGGTTGGGATTTGAGCCATTGACCCTAGTACTGCCAGGCAGAAGTGCTAACCATTTATCCACTGTGCTGCCCCGGAATTAGGATTACAAATATAACTGGAGTTGAGCTTTAAGTCATTTTGACCAGTCTGATAATATTAATATGAAGAATGACATATTTTAGACTATAATTCCTACAGCTAACACATCAGGATAAGAATCCTTCTTTACAAAAATGACAGTTATTTTCAGGAAAGAGCCAATGGATTTGAAATGTAGTCACATGGATAAAAATTAAGACCCTATAACATCAGGGCAAGAGGCCCTATTTATAATTATTTTCAGGAAAGAGCCAATAGATTGAAATTTAAAGTCACATAGCTAAAAATAAAGAACTTATATTGGTGTTAAAGCTTTGTGAATTAGGCCATTTGGAGCCAACAGCTAAAACATCAGGATAAGGGGCCTCATTTATAAATATGTTCAGGAAAGAGCCAATAGATTTGAAATTTAAAGTCATGTGGCTAAAAATAAAGACCCTTATCCCAGTGTTAACCCTTTAACGCCAGTGCCTCCCAGTTCTTTAAGGGGTTTCTGATGCTGGGAGGCGAGGGCTTATGATCATGTGACCACTTTGATTGGCTGTCACAGCGGTCACGTGACCAGAAAGCTCCCGATTGCAAGCAGTGATCAGGAGCTTTTCATTAGCCACCGTTATCTGTGCCAGGACCGCATAGCTGTGTTTACATTCGGGTACAGATATATGCGGCCTCTTGGCGTAAAGGCCCACTCACCAAGAGACCATGTACTGTATATGTGTACTGTCGGCATAAACACCTTATAGCTTTGTGAATTAGGCCTTTTGGAGCCAACAGGTTATGGAGCCTTATTTTCAGTCATTTTCAGGAAAGAGCCAATAGATTTTAGATTTACAGTCACATTGCTAGAAATAAAGACCTCATCCTGGTGCTAAAGCTTTGTGAATTAGGCCTTTTGGAGCCAACAGTACAAATATCAGGATAAGGAGCATTATTTACAGTTATTTTTAGGAAAGAGCCAACAGATTGAAATTTAAAGTCATATGGCTAAAAATAAAAACCTTATCCTAGTATTAAAGCTTTGTGAATTAGGCCTTTTAAAGCCAACAGCTAAAACATCAGGATAAGGGGCCTCATTTATAAATATGTTCAGGAAAGAGCCAATAGATTTGAAATTTAAAGTCATGTGTCTAAAAATAAAGACCCTTATCCCAGTGTTAACCCTTTAACGCCAGCGCCTCCCAGTCCTTTAAGGGGTTTCTGATGCAGGGAGGCAGGGTTTATGATCATTTGACCACCGTGATTGGCTGTCACAGCGGTCACGTGACCAGAAAGCTCTTGATTGCAAGCAGTGATCAGGAGCTTTCCGTTAGTTGCTGGTAACTGTGCCTGGAGTGCATAGCTGTGTTTACATTCTGGTACAGATATATGCGGCCTCTTGGCGTTAAGGCCCACCCACCAAGAGACCGCATATTGTATATGCATACTGTTGATGTGAACAGGTTAAAGTTTTGTGAATTAGGCCTTTTGGAGCCAACAGATAAAACATCAGAGGCCCTATTACCAGTTATTTTCAGGACAGAGCCAACAGATTTGAAATTTACAGTCACGTGGTTAAAAATAAAGACCTTATCCTGATGTAAAAGATTTGGGAATTAGGCCTTTTGGAGCCAACAGTTAAAATATCAGGATAAGGATCCTTATTTACAGTTATTTTCAGGAAAAAGCCAACAGATTTGAAATTTACACTCATGGCTAAACATAAAGACCCTGATCCTGGTGTTAAAGCTTTGTGAATTAGGCCTTGTGGAGCCAACAGATAAAACATCAGGGTAAGAGGCCCTATTACCAGTTATTTTCAGGACAGAGCCAACAGATTTGAAATTTACAGTCACATGGCTAAAAATAAACACCTTATCCTGATGTAAAAGCTTTGTGAATTAGGCATTTTGGAGCCAACAGTTAAAATATCAGGATAATGATCCTTAAGGCTTATTCACACTGGCTTTGAAAACAGGTGTTTGTGGGGCATTTTTAATGCTCCTCAAACGCCTATGCAAAGGATACTATGGGCAGCACCCATGAAGCATTAGTGTCACATTGCTTCAAAATTGAATCCTCACGTCGAGTTTGAAGCCTTTCAAAGTCCCCCCATTCAAGTCAATGGTGATGCTCCTCAAGCGTTAGGGAGGCATTTGTGGTGCGATTGCGGAGCATTTTATTTAGTGTGTGGTGTGAATGTAATGCTTGTCAAATGCTTATAAAGTGCTTCAACACTTCACATAGCGTTTAGGGTGCATTTTGTAATGCTTGTAAAAAGCCAGTCTAAAGCTCAAATAACGCCTGTCTAACGCCCATACTAAAGCTCATTAACACCTGCCTAAGGCGTATACTAAAGCTACAGGAGCGTTTGGTAAGAGTTAGAAATTTAGTTAAGTGTGAACAAGACTTTACAGTTATTTTCAGAAAAGGGCCAATAGATTTGAAATGTACGGTCATATGCCTGAAAATAAAGACCCTGATCCTGTATTAAAGCTTTGTGAGTCAGGCTGTTTGTCTAAAACTGCGGGCAGCACAGTGGCTAAATGGTTAGCACTTCCGCCTGGCAGTACTACGGTCGTTGGTTCAAATCCCAACCACAGCATCACCTGCCTGGAGCTTGCATGTTCTCTCTGTGCCTGTGCAGGTTTCCTCTGGGTACTCCAGTTTCCTCCCACACTCTAAAGACACACTGGTAGGTTAATTGGATCCTGTCTAAATTGGGCCTAGTATATGTATGTATGTATGAATGTGAGTTAGGGACCCTAGCTTATATGCCACTTGAGGGTTAGGGACTGATGTGAATGTATAATATATGTGTGTAAAGTGCTGCATACATTGACAGCACTATAGAAGTACCTGAAATAAATAAAATAAAACAGAAGCACAATTTATCTAGAGTGCTTGACAAGAAAATTAACAGACCCCAGAATAAAAAACACAACATATGTATATAATATACAAAGTGATGTAACCAGGGGTGGACTGACAACTCATGGGGCCCCTGGGCAATAGGGGATCATAGGGCCCATGTATCCTCAACCACACCCAAAAAAAGCCTATGAAAGTTACCAGGGGCATGTCATGGGGCCTCCTACTGACCCCAGGCCCTTGGGCGGTGCCCAAGTTCCCTAATGGTCAGTCCACCCCTTGATGTAACAATATATAAAGCTGCATAATAATAAAAATAATAATCCTCATCATCTCAGTCCCTTTCCTCCAAATGTTTTGCATTCTAAGAAAAGCCTTCTGAATTGCTTTTCTGTTGTGAGGCTGAACCCAGGCCTGACCCAGTTGTCTACGCCATGGTTGACACCACAAGATCAGAAAGTACAAAAAAGCACAACTCGTGTCAGCAGGAAAAAAAAATGCGCAAACCAGTGAGTCTGTTATAGAACACTATGATAAACTGACAGAGGTGTGTGGAAAGCCTTGCACACAAGCTGCAATTTAATCTTCTTATTTGAAATATAAATATTTTTACTATCAAACTTGACAGTACAGAAAATGTGTGCCCTGCAGCCTTCTGACAAAACAAAATTTATATTTAAAACTTCCTGAAATAATGCCTTTCATATGTTGGGTTTTGTCACATTGGAGTGGCTCTCAGCTTACCTTATGGACCCGTACCTTTAATTATTTTATGCCTAGAAGACACATTCTAAATAGAAGAGGCGGGCTACATGCGTTTTGACAGCTGGGGATGATTAAAATACTGACAACATGTACTATATAAAATTCCCTAAGGTTTTCGTTGGGCACTTACTCATATGAGAGCTGAAGATTGGATTCCAAAAAAAAAAAATGTAAAATCCACCGGCACAAAGTCTGCAAGCCAGTGGAGTATATTTCCTTTATGCAGGAACCTGAACAAATATTTAAAGGCCGCAAGCTGGAGAATTTATCAACACGTCGTTTAGGAACGTCTTGGTTAACAAGCCCCATAGCCATTTTTGTTTTTTAGATTTTTTTTTTTTCATCGTTATTATTTTTTTAACCAGCCCCTATGAGTCACCAATGTTAGTAGCCAAACAAACATGTTTTATGATGTCCCCATTGGGGTTTTAGTGCTTTAACATGGAAAGAAAATTGGTTGTAGTTATACGGGACTGTTAGTTGTCTATGCCTGTGCCTATGCTGTCTTGAATCCCCATGAAGAATGTGCATGTGCAGTGTTAATGACATGTGAAGAGTTCACTGCTTCCCAGAAGTGACTGGAAGACAGATTCTTCAAGATTGTGTCTGATTTATAGAATTCAAGTTGTGAAGAGTCCATAAAAAATATAAAAAATGAAATATTCTAAAATAATTTTGAATATAATAAATATAACAATGTTCAGTATTATGCTTAATAATAATAACAATAATAATAATTATTATTATTATTATTATAGAAAGACCTTTATAGAAAAGTCTATGCATGTTTTTTTTTCCATATGTTTTATTGAAACGAAGATTTTGTTTACCATATTTCATTAATATATTTTGCTTAATCCTGCAAGAATATATACCTATTTCTTTTCCTGCAGGTAAATATAAAATATGGCATATGAATACTTCATTTTATCACTTGCATTTAATAAGTGGTGTGTGTATGCAAAGTCTATCCTCTGTGAAGTCTCCTCAAGCCACTCTTGTGACATTGGCAGGATTTCTGTAGGTTTATATATACAGTATATATATATATATATATATATATATATATATATATATTTATAGGTTTATATATATATATAGGTTTATATATGCAGTACATATATATATATATATATATATATATATATATATATATATCAGAGTTTGCCTGTTCCAATTGGGTATAATTGGTTAATCACACACCTGACTATACAGGCAGTCCCCGAGTTACAAACATCCAACTTACATACGACTTGTGATGTCACACTGGTCCCAGAAACCGTTGAGCGGCCATCTTGCTACTCACTGCATGCTGTCACCTACTGTATGGTGGAACTGTCAACAATTACTGCATGGCCAATCCCACATCACTGCATGGCCAGTTAACTCTTCCCTATACTTTCCAAAGCTTCAAAATTATTTTTCGTTTCACTTAAAAAAAATTTACCTGTTCCAACTTACATACAAATTCAACTTAAGAACAAACCTACAGAACCTTTCTTGTTCGCAGCCCGAGGGCTGCCTGTAATCCTACAAAATCCCTGTACAAAGTGTGCAAGTGTAAGAATTGATGCTGGTTTGAAGCCAAAGGGTAAACACACCAAATATTGATTTGATTTCGATTTTTCTTGTGTTCACTCACTTTTCATTTTGTAAATTGATAAAAGTAAACAATTAAAATATATGTTTTTGAAAGCATTCTTACTTTGAAGTATTTCTTCCCACCTGCCTAAAAACTTTTGCACAATACTGTAAATACACACTATATTGCCAAAAGTATTGGGACACCCCTCCAAATCATTGGATTTAGGTGTTCCAATCACCTTCATGGCCCCAGGTGTATAAAATCAAGCACCTAGGCATGCAGGCTGCTTCTACAAAGATTTGTGAAAGAATGGGTCGCTCTCAGGAGCTCAGAGAATTCAAGCGTGGTCCCTTGATAGGTTGCCACCTGTGCAATAATCCATCTGTGAAATTTCCTTGCTACTAAATATTCCATGGTCAACTGTTAGTGGTATTATAACAAAGAGGAAGCAACTGGGAACAACAGCAACTCAGCCACCAAGTAGTAGGCCATGTAAAATGACAGAGCGGGGTCAGCGCATGCTGAAGCACACAGTGCACAGAAGTCACCAACTGTCTGCAGAGTCAATAGCTAAAGACCTCCAAACTTTGTGTGGTTTTCAGATTAGCACAACAACAGTGTGTAGGGAGCTTCATGGAATGGGTTTCCATGGCTGAGCAGCTGCATCCAAGCCTTACATCACCATGTGCTATGGTTCCCAGTTGTTTCCACTTTGTTATAATACCACTAACAGTTGAGCGTGGAATATTTAGTAGCAAGGAAATTTCACGGATGGACTTGCACAGGTGGAAACCTATCACAGTACCACGTTCGGAGTCACTGAGCTCCTGAGAGCGACCCATTCTTTCACAAATGTTTGTAGAAGCAGTCTGCATGCCTAGGTGCTTGATTGTATACACCTGTGACCATGGAGGGGATTGGAACACCTGAATCCAATTATCTGGAGGGGTGTCCCAATACTTTTGGCAATATAGTATATATATATATATATATATATATGTTTATAAACTAGTGAAATTGACCAAACCCTATTATTGTTTTCCTTTAAAGTATACCATATGTAAACACAGTCAATAAAATCCCATATAGGCTTTACATTGTTTATTTTTAAATCTACAGCTTCTGTTAAAATAATATCTGGTGATCCAAAAATGAAGATAGGCACTTCACGTAATAGGGTAACAATGTTCCATCCTGATCTCCCAGTTCTGTGTTAAACACTGTCCCAATTGTGGCATGGTCCACTGTTCTCACCATCGGGAAACCTGCCCCGAGAGATGTCATGCAGCAACAAGAAACGGCTGCAAAGAAGCTGCCGGAAATTAGTGGCCGCACGATACAGTAAAGGATAAAAAAGGTGAACAAAAATATTTATTTAGAAAAAATGGTAGTTGTTTCTGATACATGGTGCTTCAACAAAGTAAATGTCATTCATTTGGGCTAGATTCAGACCCTTGTGTTTTACCTGATACATTTTCCATTGAAATCAATAGAACAGCATTAAAACAAACATCAATGCATGTCAACACCTGTCACAATGCACATAAATGCATGTCAACGTGCATCATGATGCACATCAACACATGTCAATGCGCATCAACGTGTGCTGACGCATTATGACACTTGTAGATGTGTAGTGTAAAGGTAAAAATACATAACAGAAAAATGTTAAGTTAGGAATCCAGCCTTGGGGTTTACATTTACTTTAAAGATATATTTAATTGTAACCACTGTCAGTCCAGGCAAATTCTGACATTCCTCTACCACATGCAAAACACATAATTTTAACTATTTATAACCCAAAACATTAAGCAGAGGCCCTAGAGAACAAAATGGTAGGTGCTGCATATTTTTTACGTCACACGGTATTTACGCAGTGGTTTTTCAAACGCAATTTTTTGGGAAAAAATATACTTTAATTAATTGTAATGCACAAAACACAATATAATGCCCTATTTTTGTAAAACATAAAATATGATGTTACACCAAGCATATAAATACCAAACATGCCACGCTTTAAAATTTTGTACGCCCGTGGAATGGTGCCAAATAAAATTAAAAAAATTAAAATACCTAAAAATCTCCATAGGCAATGCTTTAACTGCCTCCCGCCCACCATATAGTACAATGACGGGTGCAAGGTGGTTCTCTCATTCTGGGAGGATGTCATGTCATTTTTCCTATAAGAACCCGAGGGCCCCTATTTTCACTGGAATAGCCAATCCTTCCATTCTAACCACGCATGCGCGGCTCCGAGAGCACACAGCGCGGCGATCAGCGGTGCGCTGTGTCCCTCGGACACAGCGGATCACCGCTCAATGAAAAGAGCCGAAGATGTCGGCTCGGTCATGAGATCAGCTGTGTCCAATCACAGCTGACCGCATGTAAATAGGTTATCGGCATTTCTCTCCTGCATTTCTCACGCTGACAGCTCGTGAGAAGAGGAGAGCCGGTAATCGGCATTCCTCAGAGGGGACATGTACACTGATCATCAGAGCACTGATGATCAGTGTGCCCTGATGATCTGTGTAGCCCCAGCATTGCCACCTGTCAGTGTCCATCAGTGCCAGCTGTTAGTGCTCATCCATGCCACCTGCCAGTGCCCATCAGTGCCACATTTCAGTGCCTACCAGTGCACATCAATGCCACATATCAGTGCCCATCTGAGCTGCCTTTCAGTGTCACCCATCAGTGCCAGTCAGTGCCACCTATCAATGCCGGTCAGTGCCACCTATCAGTGCTGCCAATCAGTGTCACCTATCAGTGCTGCCTATCAGTGTGCATCAGTGCCAGTCAGTGCTGCCTATCAGTGCCACCTAACAGTGCCAGTCAGTGCCATCTAACAGTGCAGCCAGTGACGCCTATCAGTGCCGCCTATCAGTGCCATATATGAGTGCTGCCTTTCAGTGCCCATCAGTGATGCCTGTCAATGCCCATTAGTGCCACCTACCAGTGCCTCCTCATCTGTGCCCATCAGTCCCACCTATCAGTGCCCATCAGTGCAGCCTATCAGTGCCCATCACTACAGCCTCATTAGCGCACATCAGTGAAGGAGAAAAATCACTTATTTACAACATTTTATAACAAAAACTAAGAAAAAACTTTTTTTTTTCAAAATTTTTAGTGGTTTTTGGTTTGTTTAAGAAAAAATTAAAAACCCAAAAAATAAAGCTCTATTTGTCTCAAAAATGATAAAAATTGCATATGGGTACAGTGTTGCATGACCGCGCAATTGTCATTCAAAGTATGACAGCGCTGAAAGCTGGAAATTGGCCTGGACAGGAAGGGGGTATAAGTGCCCTGTAGGCTAGTGGTTAAAAGTCTTTACAGGTTACCAGTTTAGAGCAGGGGCGGACTGACAACTCATGGGGCCCACGGGCAATAGGGGATCATGGGGCCCCTGTGTCCTTGCCCAAACTCAAAAAAGCCTATGAAAGAGGTACCAGGGGCATCTCATGGGGCCCCCTATTGACCCCGGGCCCTCGGGCAGTGTTTCCCAATGGTCAGTCTGCCCCTGGTTTAGAGTTACACAGGAGGTCTGATGCTAGAATTATTGCTCTCACTCTGACATTTATGGTGATCAGGGGGGAGTGCATCAACATATTGCAATGGGCCCCACTGTCTGTAGTTACACCCGTGGATCCACTGCCACCTGCCACTGTAAAATCAGTAGAGAACCATGGACATGAAGATCTTGTCCAAAGACTACTAGGTTCATTGTTATTGTTCAGTAACTGTATAGGCACTTTTTTTATTGGATCTTCCATGTGTGTAATTTTGGCAAATCATAATTTTAGTAGATTCCTCCAGGCTGGAGCACGCTATACTAAAATGAACGTACAGTATATCTATAATAAATATTAATAAACAGGCTAGACTTAATGGTGCTCTCGCTATTAAACAATTATTGGTTGGCTATTCCAGTGAAGCTAGGGGCCCTCAGTTTCTTATAGGAAAAATTAGGACAATTTGTTATGATGGTGAGGAATTAAACAAGCAGCGGCGTTATTAAAAATAGACATGGCTGCAAACTATTCTGTTGAATTCTGCATCATTTTTCTTCCAGGTGAAAAATTGTCAAAGTCTCACTGGAGAATAATGAAATAATGCTGGAAATAGCGGCTTCGTTTAATTTTTTTCTTCACGATATGTAGGCAAAGAGGTAGAGGCAACGGTGCTTTGGGGATTAAATCTAAACATAAACACTAGAGATTTATTTCACTTCGTCTCCACATTTAGACAAACTTTAGTAACAATTTATCACAACTACACACACTGTACTTTGCATTTAAGAAGAACAAGCTGTGCTTAATCTTAATGACATGTTGAGCATTGCATAAGTAGCAATCCTAAATTTCCTTTATTGTGTTGTGTCCCTACCATCAAACCACAACTGTTGTTTCTAAGTGGCAAAGTGAAAGTCTTGTCTCAGGCGACACGTAGCTAGCAGGCTCTTTCCATGGAGTCCTATATCTAGGCCAACAACATTTCAGGTGAGTGGTATACTACAACTAATTTCACTGTCATATCCAAATTATTTATCATGGAAAGGTAATGAGAAAAAAAAGTATAGCCTTAGGTATGTACAGTACATATCCATGATTCTATCTCTGTTCTGTTTCAAATGCTGTTTAGCTGCTTTCCTGCCGCCCTATAGCAGAAATACTGCTACAAGGCGCCAGGGATGCGCAAAATCACGTTTATACACTTGATTTTGCATTTGTGCTTTGCTATTCGAGGCCTCGGCTGTCAATCACCGGGTCCCAGCAGGTGATTACTCTCCGGCACCTGATGATCGCTGAGTATTCCCAACAGGGGGAGAGAACCGTATGTAAACAATACAGTCCTCTCCCCTGTCAGCTCCAGCACACTGCGTTGTATGGCTCTGCTATGCAGAGCCATACAAAGCAGTGTTCTTACAGTTAAAAGCACAGACACAGCTTACTGTGAAAAAGCACACAGTTAACCCTTTGATCGCCCCACATGTTAACCTGTGATTGCGGAGCATTACCAACGGAGGGAGAGAACTGCAAGTAAACAATACAGATCTCTCCCTTGGCAGCTCCTGCACACTGCTTTGCATGGCTCTGCATAGCAGAGCCATACAAAGCAGTGTTCTTACAGTTAAAAGCACAGACACAGCTTACTGTGAAAAAGCACACAGTTAACCCTTTGATCGCCCCACATGTTAACCTGTGATTGCGGAGCATTACCAACGGAGGGAGAGAACTGCAAGTAAACAATACAGATCTCTCCCTTGGCAGCTCCTGCACACTGCTTTGCATGGCTCTGCATAGCAGAGCCATACAAAGCAGTGTTCTTACAGTTAAAAGCACAGACACAGCTTACTGTGAAACAGCACACAGTTAGCCCTTTGATCGCCCCACATGTTAACCTGTGACTGCGGAGCATTACCAACGGAGGGAGAGAACTGTAAGTAAAAAATACAGATCTCTTCCCTGTCAGCTCTTGCACACTGCTTTGCATGGCTCTGCATAGCAGAGCCATACAAAGCAGTGTGCTTACAGTTAAAAGCACAGACACAGCTTACTGCAAAACAGCACACAGTTAACCCTTTGATCGCCACACATGTTAACCCGTGATTGTGGAGCATTACCGAGAGAGGGAGAGAACTGTGAGTAAAGAAAACAGTTCTCTCCCCTGTCAGCTCCTGCACACTGCTTTGTATGGCTCTGCATAGCAGAGCAAAGCAGTGTGCTTACAGTTAAAAGCACAGACACAGCTTACTGCAAAACAGCACACAGTTAACCCTTTGATCATCCCAAATGTTAACCCCTTCCTGCCCAGTGCCATTAGTACAGTGTCAGTGCTTTTTATTAGCACTGATCACTGTATTGGTGTCACTGGGGAAGTCAATGACACCAAGTCAGTTCCCCCCAGTGTCAGAATGCCCGCAGCAGTCCCGCTATAAGTCGCTGATTGCCACCATTACTAGTAAAAAAAAAGAATTCCAGTATCTATGCTGCCATTTGTAAACGCTATGACTTTCACGTAAACCAATTAGTTTACATGTATTGGGATTTTTTTTAGCAAAGACATGGAGCAGAATACATTTTGGCCTAAAGTTATTACGAAATTTGATCTTTTAAATTTTTTTACTGGACATATTTAATTGCAAAAAAATAAAAAAAAATTTTTATTCTCAAAATTGCTGATTTTTTTTTTATAGTGCAAAAAATAAAAAATGCACAGGCGATCAAATACCACCAAAAGAAAGCTCTATTCATGGAAAAAAAAGGACATAAATTTCATTTCAGTGTTGCATGACCGCGTAATTGTCAGTTACAGTAACACAGTGCCATAATGCAAAAATTGGCCTGGTCAGGAAAGGGGGGTAAATCCTCTGGAGGGCAAGTGGTTAATGCATTGACATACCTCCTTAGACCCAGCCTGTCCAGACAGCAGGACTGGGGATAAGGGGTACCCCCAGTCCACCTGTACAGGGCAAAGGGTGAATCTGATGTAGGAAAGGAGGGTGATTTACACATCAGGGGGAAATTACTGGAATTGATCCCCTGTATGGCTCTCTGCAGCAGCTGAAAGTTGCCTTCTTCTCTTTCTCTTGCTGGCTCTCAGCTCCTGCAGAGAGAGCCATACAGGGGATCGGTTTAAGTAATGGCCCCCCTGCAGCACCCATCACCCTCCCTGTGTACCATACATTTCCCCCCTGCTACCCAGGCCCCAAAATGTGCCCCCACAATGCTGCCTGTTTCCCTCCTCTCCTTTCCACCACCATCTGCAAGCACACAATAGGATCTCTGAGAAAGGAGAGTGGGGGAAGGGTCCGGTAAAAATGTCACCTTTACTAGCTCCTTCCTTTCCTGAATGAACACAATGAGTGTGACCTACAGCCTAGGCACAGATCACATGATTGTGAGCTAGCTGGAGCACTGTGGTGTTTTCATTTATTAGAGACTGCATAGAATCCATTGTTCTCATCAGGCAGCCCTGTCTGGTAGACTTGCAGTGAGATATAAGGATTGACAAAGTACAACCAGTGAGCAGAGCCGTCATATGAAATGACAAATGGCAGCTCCCAATGTTGAAATAGAATTACAACTTCAATACAGAAGCTTGTTTCTAATACATAATAGACATACGATTGTTCACATTAAGCAGATCTCTTTACATGTATGTCTAAGAACACTACAGTCTCCCTTAAAGAATTCACTGTCAAAAGTGATATTCCCCATTCTCTGACTGCTCATGTTGCATATTGGCTGTGGCTCTCTCATAGACAGTTATTAAAAAGTGCACATTCCCTAAAAGAGAATCTATTTTCAAATGTAAAGGTTTCAGAATATAGTATTTTCTACATTTTTTTCAAACTGTTGATTACATAAAAAGATAAAAGTCCTTCTAGACCAGCCAAGAAAATCCTATACTCACACGCTTTTCCTTTTTTTTTTTTTTTGAAAATTGCTAATCACAGATAATCTGATGGAAAAAAAGACAACACTCCATCAAAGTCAACCAATACAAAAAGAAATAGAGTAAATAAATAAATGATAATAATAAAAACACCATATACAGAATCCTATACCCACAGCTGACCCAGAGGAAAACAAAAAAAGTTTTAAAACACATATGGGGAGGTCAGGCCTGTCTTTAATATTAATTGGACCCTGTGTCAAATTTCCCAACCCCCCATCGCCCACTTTGAGACAAGTAACAAATAGCTGGTAGAATAAAAATCAGAAAATCAGTTTACTACAGCAAATCACACAGCAATTTCAATTGGTTGCCAGAGGTTAGAGTATATAAATACCACTCACTGATGTTGCTAGAGGGTACAGCACATAATTTCTGCTTGCTGATTGGTTGCTAGAGGTTACTGCAAATATTTACAGCTCACTGATTGGTTGTTAGAGGTTACTGCACATATTTACCGCTCACTGATTGGGTGCTAGAGGTTACTGCTTATCATTGCCACTCACTGATTGGTTGCTAGAGGTTATTGTACATAATTACTACTAACTGATTGGTTGATAGAGGTTACTGCGCATCATTACTGCTGATTGGTTGCTAGAGGTTACTACACATCATTAGGGCTCACTGATTGGTTGCTAGAGGTTAATGTACATCATTACTGCTAACTGATTGGTTGCTAGAGGTTACTGCACATCATTATGGCTCACTGATTGGTTGCACATCATTACCACTCACTGATTGGTTGCTACAGGTACAGCGCACATTACAGCTCACTGATTAGTTGCAGATGTTGCCTTGGGCAGCACAAAGATGAAATACACCACTGTGCAGATATAAGACAGGAGATGACCAGAGACCTTTCGGAAATGCATAGCTTTACAGCTGGTGAACAACAACAGCTCAGGGTTTAAGATAACAGTCCACAGGCAGTCTATGGGAGAATGACCTAACTGGTCAGGCAAGCTCACAATAAGCTCTCAGAGGTCTGGGGCTCCCACTCTGATCTCAGCTCTTACTCTACAGCTGCCTCCCTTGTACCTGGTTTAGCACGCTGTGCATTGCAATCATCGGGGCCTCAATTTCCAGGCAACACGGGCTCAAACGGCAGCTGCTTTGAACCCCACAACAATGACTGGGCCTAGGGCAGCTGCCCCCATGTTATCTCCCTGGAGGATATTTACTAAAGTTGATGCTCTCAGAACCTAGGGGAGCTGTGCATGGTAGCCAATCAGCTTCCAACTTCACCTTATTCAATTAAGTTTTGACAATAAAACCTAGAAGCTGATTGGTTTCTATGAAGACCCGCACCAGATTTTGCACCATGCAGTTTTAGTAAATAACCCCCATAGTGTTACTGTAGATAATATATATATATATATATATATATATTTAACTTGTAACAGTGATTCTACAATGTGTCCTGTTTAACATTAAAACGATATACCTGTCACTGCACTGTATATAATGCAAGTTATAAGTTCAAATGAAATAAAGTTGTTTTTTTCTTTTGCACATTTAGTTATTGGGTCTCTGAAAACATTAATGAACACAACAAATAAAAGCAAAAAAAAAATAATGGTAAGAAATTAAAATGGTAAGAAAAATAGAAATAAAAATCAGCAAAAAATATAATAAATAATAACCAAAGTGAGAAGGTTAGAAATGAGTTAGCTAGAGCTGATTAGGATTAATATGTTTATTAAGGGGTCAACTAGGAACACTTTTAATTTTTTTTCTTTGTACTTGTAAAGTTGCTTTGACTGATATCATATCCAAATCAGATGTCATTCCACTGATCTACACAAGGGTTAATACAATGCAAAAGTAATATTGGTATATTGTATTTTTCAGCAAAACTGCTAAAAGCTTCATCTTACACAGCAGTGTCTGTCATTCAAACATTAATAATATTATCAATTATACAAAACAGAATTTCAGTGTTTTACTAAGATGTGGTGCCAGTCAAAATAGATGTTGAAGGGTTGGGAAAGACTTTTTTTTTTTTAATGTAAAAAAAATTGTCTGGCTGATACAAGTGTTCTCATTAATAAGATGAAATCAACAAAATAAAAGTTTTAATTGAATAATTTTTACAAACAGAAACCTACTTTACCCTTAGTCCTCATGCACACTTGACGTTTTTACAGCGGCTGTTTTTGGCTTTTGATGTTTTTTTTTCTACAGCTAGTAAACCCCCCAGCGTGTTATCTTATGTGTCCATGCACACATAGACTGTAATCAATGTTATTTGGCTGGGATGTTTTTTGGCTGGAAAAAAAACTCAGGATTAGTGGGTTTCTAGGAGAGTTTTTTAGCTGTGAAAAAGCTCTAAGGCTGACAAACGCTGAAAAACGTGTCAAAACGCAGTTAAACGTGGCAAACCGCTGCAAACCGATGTTTTTGGACTTTTTTACCGTAAAACAAATTTTTTTATGTAAAAAAAAAAGCTACAAAACGCAAATGCAGAAAAATTAGGGAAAACTCCGCTAAACGCAGCAAAACGCCACTAAACGCTAATGCAAAAACGCTATGTTTTCAACGTAACTTTACACAGCTAATGTTACCAACGTTATCAAAACATCCCGTGTGCATGAGGAGTTAAACTGGAATTGTTCCGAAAACGATAAGTAAACGCTGCTACAAAATTCAGTAACTGCTTAATCTGACCAATCAGCTTCCAGGATTTAGCAGTCTCACACAGTCCTATCACAAAGGTAATATCTAATTGATTTTATCAAATTTCTTGCATTTTTTTTTTATTTAACAAACCATTAATTATTTAGTAGCTTTGCTCAGTGCGGGTGTAGTTTCAGAATAATGTCGCTTTATGTCAATCAACTCTAGAGCAAAATAAATTCTCATAAACATTATCTATCAGGAATGCCATATTACATTAGAAATCTTTTAATAATCTGGGCTCAAAAAAATCAAGAAAATTAATTGGCTAAATCATTTTCTACAAGAAAAAAAATACAGTTTTTGTTTCCGTCATGTCAATAGAAAAATTGATTTTAATTCAGATTGCAGCCTACATTAATTCAGGCCTCTGGTGGCATAGGTAGACTATGTAATCCTGGGATTTTAAATATGGATATTGCAATTTCCTTGCTGTCATCCATTTTAAACATTGGTATTGAAATTTCAACAACTGCCATGATACAATAAGCAGAGTGCGCTTAGTCCTGTATTAAACATGACAGGTTGTGAGTGGCAGTCCCATCACTGGAATTATTGCCAAAGTGCTTCAGTATAATACATTAATGACAACATCACTTAGAGCTAGCTGAACCGACCCTTATCCTCAAATGTTATTTGCATGTGTGTGACAATTAATAGAACGGTCTGCTGATACACAAAGCTGAAAGAACCGTAGGATCAGGATTGAGAATAAAGACTTAAACTGTTACTAAACCTATGACCCTGCATTCACTATATCTGGTCTCCCTGGACCCTGCATTCACTATATCTGGTCTTCTAGGACCCTGCATTCACTATATCTGGTCTTCTAGGACCCTGCATTCACTATATCTGGTCTCCCCGGACCCTGCATTCACTATATCTGGTCTCCCCAGATCCTTCATTCACTATATCTGGTCTCCCTGGACCCTGCATTCACTATATCTGGTCTCCCTGGACCCTGCATTCACTATATCTGGTCTCCCAGGACCCTGCATTCACTATATCTGGTCTCCCTGGACCCTGCATTCACTATATCTGGTCTCCCAGGACCCTGCATTCACTATATCTGGTCTCCCTGGATCCTGCATTCACTATATCTGGTCTCCCTGGACCCTGCATTCACTATATCTGGTCTCCCCGGACCCTGCATTCACTATATCTGGTCTCCCAGGACCCTGCATTCACTATATCTAGTCTCCCAGGACCCTGCATTCACTATATCTGGTCTCCCAGGACTCTGCATTCACTATATCTGGTAATTATTTCAGTAAATAGAAACTGATAAATACCTTTGGAATGTAATTATTTCAGTAAATAGAAACTGATAAATACCTTTTCTCATCAGCAGTTAGAGCAGTCATGTGACTTCTATCAGTGTCCAGCAGAGCACTGGTAAAAAAGTGTAGGAGGAGTTTCCACTCTCCCACTTCACTTCCTCAAATTAAACCTTGCCAAAACCGAGCTCCTCGTTTACCCCCATAGCCCGTGCCCCCCCCCGACTTCTCCATCACGACCAACAACGCCACCATCAGCCCCACCCCGCAAGCCCGAGTACTAGGTGTCATTCTAGACTCCAATTTGTCTTTCCAGCCCCAGGTCCAATCACTAACAAACTCATGCAGACTTCACCTCTGCAACATCTCCAAAATACGTCCGTTTCTAACCCCAGAAACCACTAAGCAACTCATTCACTCCCTTATTATATCACGGCTTGACTATGGTAACTCCCTCCTCACCGGCTTACCTCAACACAGGCTATCCATGCTTCAGTCTATCCTGAATTCTGCGTCCAGACTCATCCATCTTACTAACTGCTCCGTATCCGCCACCCCCCTCTGCCAATCCCTCCACTGACTTCTGATTGCCCCATGGATAAAATTCAAATTACTAACATTGACGTACAAAGCTGTTCATAACACTGCCCCGAACTACATCACCGACCTGATATCCATCTAACACCCAAAACGCACTCTCCGCTCCTCACAAGACCTCCTACTCTCTAGTTCCCTGGTCTCCTCCTCCTATGCCCATCTCCAGGACTTCTCCAGGGCTTCCCCCATCCTCTGGAACTCACTACCCCAATCCATCAGATTGTCACCTACCCTCCAAACCTTTAGCCGCACTCTGAAAACCCATCTCTTCAGGGAAGCCTACCCCACCCTCACCTAATTGCTGATCTCCTCCACTCCTCCTACCACTCCATCCCCCACAGCTATTTCCTCCTGTATCACTCTCCCCTCCCTCCTAGATTGTAAGCTCCAAGCAGCAGGGCCCTCGAACCCCTCGTGTATTGTATTGTTACTGTACTGTCTCGTGTACTGTCTCCCATTATATTGTACAGCGCTGAGCAAACTGTTGGCGCTATATAAATCCTGTATAATAATAATAATTCTACCCTGATTGTTCTACGAGGCTGCTGGATCCCCTGACGCTCTGTCTGACCAGTGCTAATTGACCCTGTGCTGATCACATGCACTCTTCCAAGAAAAAAAAAACTCTCTAGCAATACACACCAAACTGAACATGTGCAGAGTGCCCCCAAGGCTCTGTTCTATCAGCAGATGGATTAGGGACTGTGGAAGAAGGGGAGGATTAGGATTAGGATCAGGATCAACCCTTTAGGTTCCACAGTGAGTATAACAAGCATGCTTTACTGCATATACAGACTGATTTTACTGGTGTGGGATTAGTAACACTTTAAGCTGGCCATACAGTAGTATCATTTTGTTTAAGATTTTTCATTTAAAGACATTCATTTGGTTTTCTAATTTTTAGTGGGCTCAAACCAACATTTGTTTTTGACTGCAATTCAAAAATAATGTGAACGGACAAGATGGAATTTTGTTTTTAAATTGAACCAATTTCAGTGTATATGGTTTTGGTTTGGTAAATTCTATTAATCGAATGTTAAAAGCTCCTTGTGCTGCTTCTCCTTCCCCCAGCCTGAGTTCTGCTGTACAGGTACTGTATGAGGCTGATACCAAGTAAAAAAATCTGGTACTTACACTACTTGCATTAACAAAAAAAGCTTTTAAAGATGCCATAATAAATACAGATGTGGTACAGTGGTGCAGGATTTTAGGGGTTAAAATGGGCAGTGAGGAGGCAATGAATTCCGGCAAGCAGTGCGGATTACTCTTCAGAGGGCAATGCTTATGTAATCGAGCCTTAAAACAACTAATTGTCTCCTTGTGCTGCTTCTCCTTCCCCCAACCTGAGTTCTGCTGTACAGGTACTGACACCAAGTAAAAATCTGGTACTTACTTGCCCTCCAGAGGATTTACGCCCCTTCCTGACCAGGCCATTTTTTGCATTACGGCGCTGCGTTACTTTAACTGACAATTGCGCGGCCATGCATGGCTGCACCCAAATGAAATTTCCATCCTTTTTTTCCCACAAACAGAGATTTTTTTTTAGGTGGTATTTGAACGCCTCTGCGATTTTTATTTTTTGCACTATAGGCAAAAAAAGACCAACAATTTTGAGAAAAAAAACGATATTTTGGACGTTTTGCTATTAAACATGTCCAGTAAAAAAATTTTAAAAATCTAATTTCGTCATAAATTTAGGCCACAATATATTCTGCTACGTCTTTGCTAAAATAAAAATCCCAGTACATGTAAATTAATTGTTTTACGTAATAGTTTTCGGGTTTACAAATGGCGGTATATATACTGGGATTTTTAAAACTTTTTTACTAGTAATGGCGGTGATCAGCGACTTTCTGACACTGAGGGGAAATGACTTGGTGTCACTGACATCCCTGGTGACACCAATACAGTGATCGGTGCTAATAAAAAGCACTGACACTGTACTAATGGCACTGAGCAGGAAGGGGTTAACATGTGGGACAATCAAAGGGTTAACTGTCTGCTATTTTACTGTGTGCTGTGTTTCACTGTAAGCACACTGGTTTGCATGGCTCTGCTATGCAAAGCCATACAAAGCAGTGTGCAGGAGCTGACAGGGGAGAGGTCTGTATTGTTTACTTATAGTTCTCTCCCTCTGTTGGTAATGCTGCAAGATCACGGGTGCCGGTGAGAAATCACCGGCCAGTTCCCGGTGATTGACAGCCGAGGCAGCGAATAGCAGCACGGATAGGGCGAGCATGCGGCCCACGCGTGCCCCCTACCCAGCGATACAAAATCACGTATATATATATATATATATATACATATATATGTGTGATTTTACACACTTCTGCCGCTCTGTAGCAGTATATCTGCTATAGGGCGGCAGGAAAGCGGTTAATCGAATTACCAAAAACACTTTTAAAGATGTAATTAATGAACACAGAGCTACGTAAATATGTGACTTGTATAGCTGCCTGTAGTTTAATTTTAAATTTTATAGAGGGAGAAAGAAAAAGAGCAAAAAAGAGACAGAAAGGGATCAAAGTGAAGCTTTCTCATTTGCCTGGAGTTTTGTTTTAAATAAATGAATACGCTCCAGCGATTGCCTTTTTTTCCCCGTAATCACAATTAGCCCAAGCCATAATGTATACGTCTTTTTCCACGAGGTGGAAATTGAAATGTTCCTGTATCTAAATGCATAATGAATGTGTCCCTACTGCCCTTTATGGAAATTGTGCTTATACAACAGAGCAGGCAGCAGAGTAGTCAATAAAGGGCAAATCTGATACTTCCAGAGGCACGGGAGAGCAATGCGAACCCTCGCTGATGTTCAACTTCGAACCCGAGACCTCTTAAATGCAAACTGACAGCTTAGCAGCCTCCCTTCCTCTGTGTGAATGGAGCTCTCAGTCCGATGCATTGGGGATAGTCAGCTCTCTCTATAGGTAGACCGTCATGTGCTCTACACCTTCCAGCGCTGCAATTACTGACCGTTTTTTCCTCGTATTCTATATCCTTTAAGTATGTTTGTGCTAAAGATGGGATTTCCAGGGTGGGAGAAAAATAACTGAAAAGGAATACCTCACACGGGAAAACTTCAAAATCAATTTGCGTTAAGGAAGCAGAATCGCACGGAGAATTTTCATTTATTTTATTTTGACTTGCTGTGAATGGAAGAACACTCATGATATATTTTCCTTTTACTCACAGTGGTTACAAGGGAGATTTAGAACGATTACTCACAGAGATGTGGTGCTTTATTTTTAAAGGGTACCTGTCATTAGAGGAATTCCTGAGCTGAGATTAGCGACTCTCTAAGGCCTCATGCACATTGGGCGTTTGACCAACTTTTCTGAACTCCTTTCTCTTGGCAGCCTCAAAAACGTACCTAAACCCACATTTTTGTAAACAGGTTTAGGCACGTTTAGATGTGTCAAACGCTTGGGCATTAGTTCATTTCAGTGGCCAGAATAATAATTTATTCTGCCCATTGAAATTAATTGAAGTGTTAAATGAGCCAAGCGTGAACACACATGTTGGGTAGGTGAAGAAGACAGAAATCACGAGGTCTCCCAAATTTCCAAAAACAGTGTATTGTAAAACTTAAAAAACAGTGGACAGGCTTGGCGGGGAAGGTCACCCAACGAGGACACTTACTACAGTTGAGAGTAGAGAGTCAGTGGTGTGTAGGCCCAAGCACAAGAGGAGAGCAGAGTGTGGCTTGGACGGTCCAAGCCATAAATGAAGCTTATTAAAGATGCAGATGTAGTCCCTACTCTTTCCCTACTCCTCAAGAACCTCTCCCTATTGCTAGTACAGAAGGGTATCCTGACCCTACACTAGCCACTCGCAAAATGTACACCAAAACCTGAGGGCAGGGACATAAAAAGACTCTGCGTAAACCAAGGTGGCTGCCAGGGTCACCTGAATCCAGTGTACCCAACCGGATCGCTGCTCCAGGGGACCAAGGAAGTCATAGAGAATTGCTGTTTCTCTTGACTTCCTCCTCCAGCTGCATTTTCATTATGGACGAGCACCAACTGCAGTGGAGACTGTAGACTGCACCTGCCTGGAAAGGTTTAGACACGTTTAGGCGCATCAAGCTTTTTTCTACCAAAACAATGTGGCTTAGTTTCAAAGCATCACATCATCAAAAACTTATTGGAAACTCAAAAAAAATAATACATGGTACTTTTTAGGTGCAAAAATGTATAACACAGGTATACACTTTATTGCCAAAACTATTGGGCTGCCTGCATTTCCATCTTTGGGACATAGAAAGGAGATTGAGGACACAACCCTCAATCTCTTTCTCTGCATCCTCAGCAGCACAGAATGAATGCACAGGAGTAGCTCTCTATAGAGCTTCCTATCTATTCATACACTGAAGCATAGGAAACACAGTTTGCTATGTTTCAATTATCAATGGACAGAGTCAGCGATCAGTACCAGCCCCTTCCCCACTCTCCACCATAACAGATCCGCCGCAGCAGCCAGCAGGAGAGGGGATGGGGGAGAGCTGTGGGGAAGTGGGCTGAGAGCACAGGTGCCCTAGGAGCATGGGAGGCAGGGAGCACAGGGGCCAGAGAGGGGGGGCAATAGCAGGGGGGCTGAGGAGCATTGGCGGCTGGAGAGCATGGGTCGGAAAGCAGGGGGGTTGAGTAGCACGGGGCGGAGTGCACAGGGGGCAGCAAAAAAAGCTGGATAGGAGGAGCAGTGGGGGCGGCTGCATATAGAGGAATTGATCTCTCTATTTTCCTCCTGCCGCTGAATGCCTGTGGGAGGGAGAGGAGGAGAAGAAAGCATTCAGCAGCTTCAGGAGGAACATGGAGAGAATGGTTCTTCTATATGCAGTCTCCTCCTATCCAGGCATATGGGGGGGGCACATGGGCCCCCCTACAGCATAGGGCCGAGTTGAAATTGTAACCCCTGCAGCCCTTGTAGGTATGTCCTGATCTATATCTCCACTTGGATATTGTGTACTTTTTTCAGAGTATAGATCCACCACCTTAATCAACAACAGGTGCCGGAAGCTACTATGTTCTATTCTAAATTGGATTTAATTTATTTTAATTGTGCATTAATATAGATTGTATCTTTTTATTATAATTTGGTGTGGTGCTATTAAAGTTCATGGACTGCGATCAAATTTTTGCCTTTTCATTGAATTGATTTTAGGACGAGGCCAGGGGCGGACTGACAACTCATTGGGCCCCCGGGCAATAGGGGATCATGGGGCCCCTGTGTCTTTGCCCAAACTCAAAAAAGCCTATGAAAAAGGTACCAGGGGCATTTCATGGGGCCCCCTACTGACCCCGGGCCCTCGGCAGTGCCCAAGTTTCCAAATGGTCAGTCCGCCCCTGGACAAGGCATCTTTGCATATTCTGGGGTGACGAGCATCTATTTTGTTTGCACTCACCGTGATCTTGTTCCCATTGATTTTAATATTTGTAATCCTCTTAGATTGTAAACTCCAAGGAGCAGAGCCCTCCTAACCCTCTTGTATTATATAGGATTTATATAGCACCAACAGTTTGCTCAGCGCTTTACAATATAACGGGAGACAATACAGCAACAATTAGGCTCACTGGTAGATCACAGTAAATGGTCTGTAAGTGACCCGGTCCAAAACAATATAATAATTTTCTGTATGAATGTATGAAGCAAACATGCCTGCTTTGCCCTCCTCTTGATCCATGTAATACAGATGTCATTTGTATGTTACATTCAACATTATGTCATAACAAATAAATAAATGAAGAATATAACTGTACTTTTAACATTAACAGTTTTGGATCTTTATACTAAGTGACATAAATGACACAAAATCTAGAAGAGATGAATATTGGAACAGTGGTGTTTGGACACTAAGGAGTGGATGGGTTAAAATGAATATTCCTTTATATAAATTATACTGTCAGTTACTCACAACATTACTTGGCAAAGTTAGTATAGAAGTTTATGCTCAACATCTTGAAGAGTCTTTGTGCCGTGCTCCCTAGGGGTATGAGCAATCAGTTTTATAAAGGTCTCTAAGAAATATCACACGACTCACAAGTAGGGTGAAGTCTTCCCGAGATGATAAGGATTAAAGGTTGGAGAGTCAAGCAAATGTTATCGCTTGGATATTAAAGCACTAATTACTGGCAAGGTGAGCTCAGGACCATCTCTCCGACTTTACCAAGGCTGTGATGAGTTGCACTGAAAAGGAATATAATCTGGGGTTCTGCCCAGGCTATACTAATATTTGAGTATTAGGTGAACACAACTGCATTGATTTCCCAACCATGTTCTTGTATCTCTTTGCAAATGCCAAGTGTCCACAAATGTGTTGACGGTCTGTTAGGGCTCTTGCACACAGATGCCTGAAAAAAGCCAGTTTTTTTTTTTACTGATCTAAATGCAGCCCATTATTTTTCATAGGCCTGTATAGGAATGCAAACTTGTGCAGTGTATACAGTTGCAAGAAAAAGTATGTGAACCCCTTGGGATTACGTGGAGTTTTCAATGAATTGGGCATAAAATGTGCTCTGAACGTCATCGAAGTCACAACAATAGAAGAACACAGTCTGCTGAACATAATACTACACAAACATTAGATGTTGCCATGGTTTAATTGCACATAACATGTAAACATTCACAGTGCAGGGAGGAAAAAATATGTGAGGCCCTAGCTTAATGACTTCTCCCAGAGCTAATTGGAGCCAGGAGTGAGCCAACCTTGACTCCAATCAGTGTGATGATATTGGATGTGTTGCTGACAGCTGTCCTGCCCTTAAAAAACACACACCTGTTTTGGGTTTAATGGTTTCAAGAAGCACTGTCTGATGTGAACCATGCCTCGCAGAAAAGAGCTCTCAGAAGACCTACGATTCATGCAAAACTCCACGTAATCCCAAGGGGTTCACATACTTTTTCTTAGAACTGTAGATCATTAAAAAAAATCTGCATTGCTTTATAGCATTGGTATTGTTATTTGTATTGTGTTGACATCTTGGGATTAATGAGCTCCTGTACCCAGAGGGCCCACAGCAAAGAAGAAGCTTCAGATTGGAGTGATGGTATTTACTTTGGATTACTTAACTTCAGAACCTAAGTTATATGAAATGGTATAGGGTGACAACCTCATTCCTGGTCTCTCAATTGTGCTTTTTTGTTGTCACTCTGTCATGAAATTCCAATGAAGACTAGAGATGGCCACATCAACAGAAATTAAGCAGGCAAGGCCCAACTGTAAGTTCAGTCAGAGAAATGCCACACAGCCATCACTGAATGCATGTAGACAGGAGGTGGCTGCAAAGTGGCTGCAGAAGATCAGCAGTGCTGAGATGCAACAAAGGATAAAAAAGTGAGAACAATTATTTTTTTTTAACCTCCCTAGCGGTATGATTATTTCAGATTTTTGGTGCTGAAAGCGGTACCATTATTTTGCATGGAAATTTGGCGTTTTATATTGTAGGCCTGTAATTTTTAGGAATAACTCACTGAAATCTGTCCGAACAAGAGTCTAGTAAACATCCCGGGTAGGATAAAACTTGAAACACGAAATCATAAATTATAATTTAATAAATAATCATAAAAAATAATAATAAATTTAATGCAATAATATAATCAAACCAAAAACACTGAAATTTGAAATATAGCGCCAAGTTCGCACATCACTGAGCAAAGTCGCAAAATCGTTTTCAGTGTCTGATGACGAATTTCCCCCACGAATCATTATCACTCAATTCTGCAAGTGGTTCTAATTTACTATCGCTGTTCTCTAGCTGGTCTAAAACCGCTTTTGACCTAAAGGGACGCTTTTTGGACGCCATGGACGTTTCTCAGTTTCCAGGCAGAAAGAACAGTAAAAATGCAGGCAGGGTGCAGGACAAAGCACTCGGGACAAAATGTATGTGAAATGGTTTGATACAGTAATGTTTTACTATGTGATTTTAGTGATTTTAGTGAATGTCACTTTTTGTCATTTGCAAATTTCCCGCCGTTCCGTCCCCCGTACATCCCGACGCTCGCAGGAGATGGAACCCAGAAGACAGAGTCCGGCATCCGCCAGATTACATTTCCGGGGACACTGCAGGAGGGACATCGCGGGAGTGCAGGACAAGGTAAGTGCAAGAGGGATCCCAGAGCAGCGCCACATGGTAAGCCCGAGTGTAGCTCGGGGTTACCGCTTGTGGTACTGAAACTTTACCCCGAGCTACACTCGGGAATACCTGCAGGGAGGTTAAAGACGATCTCCAGGGTAAACAAATACTGTCAAATCACAAAAAGCTTGTGTATTCTTACTTCAGTCTTGGTCTTGGTTTGTATATTTCTTCTAGATCTTCCTGCAATAAAGACCAGTCACTGTTACTCTCTCTCTCCTTGTGCAGGGTGACTGGTCTTTTCTCCGCCCCTCCTGTAGTTTTCTGCAGGTAGGCTGTAGTGGGTGTGGCCTGCTGGACGCCTCCCACAGTTTTGCTCTATGCACAGGCTGTGTACAGCACAGTGAGAACTTGCACCCAGTGACTTCTGGGTTTGTAAAGGATTTTAAAGTATAACTAAAGGCAATGCTTTTCTTTGTTTTGAACAGAGTGGAGATGGGTTAGATTACCTGTCAGGTTTTTATTGCTGTATGTGCCCCTGTTAGGTTCACTCTCTCCATTTGTCTTGTTTACCATTACTATTGAAAGTGAAACTAAAAGGAAATTGGGGGAAGTCTTCCAATGGAAACACTGGTTCTGGGGACCTGGGGGGGAGGGGTCCCAAGGTATTCCTTAAGTTGTAGGGATCTCCTCTCACTTCCTGTTTGGGCTATGGGATATGAAGTGAAGGTATATCGCCCCAATAGGACACAGATGGGAGAAAAAAAACAATGACAATGACAAGCGTTATAACCCTCCCTTACTCTATCCAAAATAAACAAAATGTTTTGCCTAAATTTATACATAAAGACACACAAAGTAGATTTATATTATTTGTGAATATTATATTTAAATCTATCTATCTATCTATCTATCTATCTATCATGGTACCAATATTCAAAATAGAACCAAGACATATACCTGAAAACTACAGACCAGTCAGCCTAACATCAATAGTATGTAAACTACTGGAGGGGATAATAAGGGACCATATCCAAGAATCAGCTGATGAAAAGAGGAGTAGTAATCAGCATGGATTCATGAAAGACCATTCTCGCCAGACCAACCTGTTAATATTTTATGAGAAAGTAAGTGGTAATCTGGATAGAGGAATGCCTGTGGGCAAGATTTTTCTGGATTGCACCAAAGCATTCAATACAGTTCCCCACAAACGCTTAATTTTCAAATAAGGTATGTTGGATATAAAACTGGTTACAGGAGTCCATTCAGAGTAGTGAAATATAGCATATCTTTTGAATGGTCTGGAGTTGCAGGCAGGGTACCCTATGGCTCTGTCCTGGGACCAATTCTGTTTAATTTGTTTATAAATGATATATAGGTTGGTATAAATAGTTAAATATCAGTCCCCTTCTGAGGCACCACCTGCCTCTCTGGCCGAGTGCCAGAAAGTCTGTCTCCCAGTGGTGCCTACATGTCCATTTGCCACATGCAGGCTACACTTCTGTCGCCCTGTGCCCCTTTCTGTCTCCACGGGCATGGCACGATCCCACTTCTCCAGCGACTCGTGCCCACCAGACACAAAGGCCGCACTCCCAGTGCGGGTCCTGCATTGAGGGGGTGGAGCACGTTGCCATGGTGACCTGATGCCAAGTCTCAGGTTACCATGGCAATGAGAACACACCAGAATCCATATATAACCGCCAGAGAGGGCCCTCTCTGCTCGGTTGCTCCCCCCTGCCTGCTGCTGTGCAAGGTCTGTGCTGTGGCCCCCCGCCATCCTCCTTCACTGACCGGACTTCTAGCTGGTGTGCTGAGTTAACCACTTTGTGCCCAGACATCTGCCCTGTGCTGAACTTAACCCTTTCTGCTCTGATCCACATCCTGTGTACTGGATTAACCCCATTGTGCCCGGACCTCTGCCCTGTGCTGGACTTAAGCCTCTCTGCCCTGATCCGTGTCCTGTGTACTAGATTAACCCTGTTGTGCCCTGACCTCTACCCTGTGCTGGACTTAAACCTCTCTGTCCTGACCTGTGTCCTGCATACTAGATTAACCCTGCTGTGCCCTGACCTCTACCCTGTGCTGGACTTAAACCTCTCTGTCCTGACCTGTGTCCTGCATACTAGATTAACCCTGCTGTGCCCTGACCTCTACCCTGTGCTGGACTTAAACCTCTCTGCCCTGATCCATGTCCTGTGTACTAGATTAACCCTGTTGTGCCCTGACCTCTACCCTGTGCTGGACTTAAGCCTCTCTGCCCAGATCTGCATCCTGTGTACAAGAGAAAAGACTAATTCTACCACTTTACAATACTCTGATTCAGCCACATCTTGAGTTTGCCATCCATTTCTGGTCACCAGTCGTCAGGAAGGATGTCCCTGAACTGGAGAGAGTCCAGAGAAAGGCAACAAAGGTAATAAAGGGACTGGTGGACCTCAGTTTTGGTGACCGACTGCAATCATTAAACGTATTCTCCTTGGAGAAGAGACACCTAGGAGATATGATCACAATATACAAATATCTAAAAAGTGATTCTAGCATAAGGAGAAAACGATTCAGTCTCAGGTCGTGTAAAAGGCCACTCAAGGAGGTTGGTCGGGAAGCGGTTTAATCACAAACTACATAGGGGGTTCTTTACTGTTAGAGCAGAAAGGATGTGGAACTCAATTCCACAATTGGTGTCATCAGCAGGGAGTGTCAGTATTTAAAAAAAAACATTTAGGTGGGCATCTTATCAAATGCAATATACAGGGATACAGGCAATGGCTGTGACTTAAATACACATACATAACACAAGTTGAACTGGATGGACTTGTGTCTTTATTCAACCTTACCAACTATGTTACTTGACTAGTGTAGAAGAAATGTGTTGGCAAATGATAAAGCACTAAACCATACTAACCCAACTTTCTTGAAAACCCCTTCCTCCCAAACACTCCCTCTACCAATAAAGGAGACCACACATCGTTGGAGTACAAAATGGCCTTCACAGCCTTTTATTAACAATTCAACTTAAATCACAGAAACATTCCTTAAAACAGAAACATACATAAACCTACAAGATGAGTTGTTGGCCTAGGAAGGCACCAAAAACAATATTGATCCCCCCCTGCGGAACCTTAACCTTAATGTTCCTACTAGGCCTCCAGCCGCAACGCACCGACTCGGAGACAAAGACACACCTTCCAGTTCCACCTTCCAGTTAAACCTTGGTTAACTGGAATGCGCCTGGGCACACCATACCACAGATGGGTCCCAACCAGGGGCGGACTGACAACTCATGGGGCCCCCGGGCGATAGGAGATCATGGGGCCCCTGTGTCCTTGCCCAAACTCAAAAAAGCCTATGAAAAAGGTACCAGGGGCATCTCATGGGGCCCCCTACTGACCGTGGCCCCTGGGGCAGTGCCCGAGTTTCCAAATGGTCAGTCCACCCCTGGTCCCAACCATACACTTTTTCTTAAAACAATTTTCCACCTCCCAAGACCAACAACTGCCCAAAAAAATTAAACCAATCAAGCACGAAAAGACCCCCCAAAAAACACCCCAGGGGAGGTCGGGTGGGAAGTTTCCTCTTCAGCTGCTATACCAGCACTGGATCGTTCCGACCCCCCAACACTCCCCCAAAATCATCAATGATCCCACCCCATGCTACTATTACCAATCAGGTAACCTTCCTGTTTTAACCCTTCCCCATTAACTTAACCCCTTCCTGTCTTTCTTTCTCCTCTTTACCTAGTCATGTCTGCCCTGCGCTATTCTTCACTTTCATTTATTTTTGCTACTGGCACCACTATCTGTCTATGTATCTATATGTCTATCTATCTATCTATCTATCTATCTATCTATCTATCTATCTATCTATCTATCTATCTATCTATCTAGCCATCTATCGTTGCCTCTGTCTGTGACTTTCTATAGCTCCGCATGCAGTACTAGGCTCATTTTTATACTGTAGGAAGAATATGTAAAAGCTTTTTCACTTTAGTTTTTTTTTTGAGATGTTAATGAGAATTCAAGAAGACATCCAATATTCCCCATGGTTCCGTCTATTCTCTGGTTATGTTTCCTCAATGTCTCCCAGTCTTCAGCATCTTCTATTGAAGCCATCGATGTGATATATTCCACACCGCAGCCCGGCTTCTGCATGCTGTTGCATGGGTGCCAGCTTTATTGCTTAACAAACATTTTCCCGGCTGTGCTGTCATTTATATCCCAGTGATTTACTGTACGTGTGCCATGGACTCAGTTAACTCTGTCACTCTGCTTTCAGTTTGACTCCTGAGTGAGGGTTTTCCTGGATATTACTGCTTTCCATTTTAGAACATTTTATTTATTTATTAGTACAGATATGTAAAATTGTACTACATTATTATGCTTGTTATAGCTATAATGTACACGGTGCTCAAGGGACATCTGTCACTGCTGTCACTTTAAGCAATTGTACAGCTGAGCTTTGCATAGAAAAGTTACATGGGAAGAAATAGTCTGTGCTACCCATAACCAGTGACGTTCCAGGTATGATTTTTTAAGTACTGGCTGAAAATGTAATGGAGATATTCATGTGTGTTTCTATAGTTTTCAAAGATACTGCCCAGACAAAAAATGAAAAATTTGCATTTAAAGTAAATGTAAACCATTAGAATGCAGTTATCTTTTTTGCTCCTATGTGGTCTGAGAAAAATATTATTGTTTTGTAAAATAAACACTCCCCAGTAACTTATTTGGTAAATATCATACCCAGCACTTGCAGTTTTTAACTTTTCAATGCTACTGGCCCCTGCTCTCTCAGTGCTGCTTCCCTGAACGTCCAGTCTTCACAGGAAAGAATTAACAGTGGACAATGCAGTATGGAGTCAGTCTATTAACTGGAGAAGGGAGGGAGAAGGAGGGAGGAGCAGGAGAGTGCCTTGCCATCCTAGGCTACTGGCTGTGTGTTTCTATTGATGTACATAATGCACAGCTCTAGCCCCTTCATTCAATGGTGGCACCGTAGGATGCTGCAAGAAGAAAGGAGCCACCCTTAAACAGGAAACCAGAGACAGCGGTCATGTCACCATCTTAAACTAGAACATAGGCAAGGATTAAAAGATAAAGAAACTTCATATCCAGTAAAGAAAATTTCCCTCCTGGGTTTTACTATACTTTACACCAATGGAAAAGAACAAACAAGGGCGCACTCTCATCGTGCATTACCGTGGTATAACACGTATTTATTAAATTAAAAGAGGATATATACTCACAAACCAACGTGATAAAAGGCAGTAAATGTGGTCCACTCAGAGGAAGGGGGTCTAGCTCCCAAAACGCGTTAGCCTATCTGCATCATTAGACACAGATGTATTGTGACTGTCCTTGTGGACCACTTTTACTGCCTTTTATCACGTTGGTTTGTGAGTATATATCCTCTTTTCATTTAATAAATACGTGTTATACCACGGTAATGCACGATGAGAGTGCGCCCTTGTTTGTTCTTTTCCACTAGTGGTCAGATTCCCTGATCTTAAAAGGGCAGCACCTCTTCGGTTGGCATTTTGGCATCGCCTTGGTTGTATGAAGACTGGAGCGCTGGTTTTCGTTCGTTATACTTTACACCAGCCTATCTTAACCTTTTCAACACAGAGGAACCCCTGAAATGACTTTTTGGTCTCGGAAAACCCCTGCTAAAAATTACTGTATCTACAGCTCATGATACATTCATGTGATGGTCAGTGGGAAGAATGTTCCTTACACTTGTGGTCATTGAGAAGAATTACCCCCTTATAAATAGCTAAAAATATCAATGGTGTCAGCAGGAACCCATCTGTGAGGCAGATATTGCTCGTTGCTCAAGGAACCTCTAGTAACGTCTGGAGGAGCCCTGGTGGAGAAACCCTGCTTTACACTGGTTTTTTTTTAGCACAACTCCAGTTGGCCATACTCACTGCAGTTTTCCAACTATTTTAACCTCTTTAAACCAACATTTCATTTCAGAAAAGAGTTATACAGATCAGTCTACAGTCCACAACCTACCACCAACAATTCCAGTAATTTTGTGGTCTTGCTAGTATCAGAATCAGAATCTGAATCAGAAAATGTATTGTCATTTTACAATAACAATAATAAAATGAAACATGGTAGTAGCTCCTTCACAATAAAAAAAAGTCCACACTTAACATAAAAACACTTAACCAAAAACAACATAAATACCGTAATAAAAACATAACTCCCAACCCACAAGACCTCTAGCGTTCAAGAGCCACACACATTGAGGAAAGAAGCTATTCCACAACCTGGTGGTATGAGAGCCAATACTTCTATACCGCCTACCAGATGTTAGCAATGTATACAGATAATTACCAGGATGTGAAGTATCTTCCAATATATTAATCGCTCTCCATTACAGATAGGTTGCCATGAGAAAATTGGTTGTTTTTTAGATTGAAGGATCTGATAAGGCTCCATTCACACCATGCAGGTGCGATAGAGTGCAGGTCATGTTGTTTGCATGTTTCTGCACATTTCCAATCACCACATTTAGGGCAGCACATATTTCAATTATTTCAAAGCAAGTCCCAGACTCTTTTAAAAAATGGTGCTGCAAATCGCCACACATGAAGAACTAATGGCAACATCACACGCAGGGGTGGACTGACAACTCATGGGGCCCCCGGGCAAGAGGGGATCATGGGGCCCCTGTGTCCTTGCCCAAACTCAAAAAAGCCTATGAAAAAGGTACCAGGGGCATCTCATGGGGCCCCCTACTGACCCCGGGCCCTCGGGCAGTGCCCGAGTTTCCAAATGGTCAGTCCTCCCGTGCTCACACGTCTGCTATATGGCTGCATGCTTTTGTGCATTGCAAGAAAGTGCATGATTTTGCATGTGTTCCCCCAACATACAAGCCTGAACATAGCCATAGCTTCAAATTGCCACAGAATTGCTCAGTGTATAAAACTACACATTTGCCAATTTTGTTGCTTTCTAGAAGTTCTTAACTACACTCATATCCTGGTTTTAAGCAATAAAAAAGAGAGAGAGAGAGAGAAAAATAGATCGAATATGTCTTTTTGAGATTTTGATTAATCCCCAACCCATTTTAGATCACTTGACTGCTGGAGACTAAGGAACAAATTTGACTTAAATTCTCCAAATTAAATAGAGCTGTCCAATATTCTCATCAAAGAAAACTACTAAATATAATTTTGATGCCTCTTAACATATATCACCTACTGCAGTAATTGAATTCAAGTGACCCACCTAGATTTACTGAAAATCTGAGCTTTGTGATCAATAGGGATGAGATAAAGTGTGTTTGGATCCTAGTTCTGAGCTATCCCGTCAGGAAGCTGTCACTGCAGACCGCTAATCATAAGTGGCTGAGGCATTCCCCGCCGCTGCAGGGTGGGGAATTCTTTGGCAGCCAATAATTGGTGATCTGGGGTGACAGCTTTCTGGTGGGATAGCTCCGGCAGGTTTGGACTAGAATCCAAACAGGCATCAGCTCATCAATGGTTAACAACAATCATTTGGACAGAGGAAGCCATTTGGGTCATTGGTGAGCATTACAGAACAAGTACAGATGAATGTGACCTAACTACTTTTAGACACCTGCCCTGGATAAATGAAAATTTTCCCTGGCAATAGACTACACAATTACACAAGAGGTGTACAGGTGCGGGAAACTCTCCATTATAGTTTAGGACAGGGTTTCTCAACCAGGCTTTCATGGAACTCTAGTGTTCATCTAGAGGTTGCTAAGGGTTCTTTGAGCAATTTCTTTAGGACAGGGTTTCTCAACCAGGCTTTCATGGAACTCTAGTGTTCATCTAGAGGTTGCTAAGGGTTCTTTAAGCAATTTCTGCCGTCAGATATGTTCTCACTGATACCATAGATTTTTTTAGCTCTCTGTAATGGGTAATTTTTCCCCAATGTCCACAAGTGTAAGGAGCATTCTTTCCATTGACCATCATGATTGTCTGTCATGAGTTGTAGATATAGTCATTTTTAGCAGGGGTTCCCTGAGACTGGAAAGTTATTTCAAGGGTTCCTCTGTGTTGAAAAGGTTGCAAAGGGCTAGTTTAGGATATTAATTGTAGATTTTTTAATCCCCATAACATATAATCCCCATAACAAAGCTTGAGTTGTCCTTTGAAGAAACAAAGGACCTCATGTAACAGTCCCTAAGCTGTACATAGAAGTAATGGCTAATGTACTAGCAGGAACACTCCATAGTTCTTATCCATGAGTTCCACTCTCCTCCTTTCCAGACAATTTCATTGTTATTGTATATTAAGAAAGGTCCTGAATGAGATGTTATGGCCGCAGTATTTGAATTCATAATGTGTCACTTGAGAACTTAAGATCAAATGAGCTCTTATATTTTATGAAGAATGTAATCACTTTGCTCTTGGTTCTGGTTGCAAATGTTACTGTTATTAAAGAGTTTATTAATCCTGGGAGGGATCTTTTGTGATGTGTGCCTGCCGACCAAAGCACATCATATCTGCACAATCTCTCTTCTACAATAAAACCACTACGAAATAATGGCCTATTATTTTTTCCAGTGAATGGCAAATAAATGCAAAAGGTTACTCTTATGTCAAAGTATTGAATAAAAGAGGTTCAGTCATTTACACTTCTTTAAATCCTGCACTTCCTCTGGGAGCACTAATTGTACACAAGAACCTGGTGTCCCCCCTATACTAGAAGCACCAAAGAGCTGGTATGAGAGGCCCTCTAGCAGGGGCAGACTGACAACTCATGGGGCCCCTGGGCAATAGGGGATCATGGGGCCCCTGTGTCCTTGCCCAAACTCAAAAAAGCCTATGAAAAAGGTACCAGGGGCATCTCATGGGGCCCCCTACTGACCCCGGGCCCTCGGGCAGTGCCCAGGTTTCCAAATGGTCAGTCCACCCCTGCCCTCTAGTCATCATGATACCAAACTGTGGGCTAATATCTTTTGGGACAGCAACTCTTCTTTTAACCCTACTTAAAGTCAAACCTCAATTTTATTGAGAACAAAAATGGGATTATGGCAAACCTTAAACCTGAACTCAGCCCTAATACACCATAAGTGCATATAGTTTTAAAATACAAGCAGTTTATATACTTGTATTTGACCTAGTATAACCCTTTACAATCCCTGCACAGCAGAGCTCAGACTGGGAGTTGGAGAAGTAGCACAATGAGCCGTAAGGTGTGCTGCAGTGCTCATGCAGATAGAATGAGAGAGCAGAGTGACAGAGAGATGAGCTAATCAGTTTGCTACTTCTCCTTTCACTGTTCAGTCACAGGCTGGGGGAGGGACAAGACCTGGAAGTGTTATTTAACTGCGGCAGAAAAAAATTCAGTCTCCTGCTCTGCCAGGCAGTGTGCTATGTGGCAGAAATTTGTAAATCTCCTGATTAAATGGAAAAGAAATACAAGGCCCTTAGTAGGTTAAACAGGCCCTGTATAAGTATTTCATCTCTGTATTGATGTAGAACTTTGGCTGCTTCTGCTCTGCAGACATCAAGAAAGGTATATGTTGCTGAAAATTATATAGCAGCTAAGGGGAATATCAGCCTTTAGGAAATGCATAACTGAAATCCAATTTAGTTCTTTCTGTTTGAAAGTATCTAACTAAAGAAAAAAATTGCACTGCAGGGGATGCCAATAATTTGGTTTTAGGCAATCTGCAGACCACTGGGGAAAGCAGTAGGCCAATTAAATGAGAAGGGGGTGAGAATTCTGGATATTCCAATCTTCCAAGGTAGTACTGTTACCATGGCTTAAGAAAAGATTAGAGCTGTGATTATATATACATAAAATTATATATACATACAATTATATATATATAAATATATATATATGTATATATATAAAGTTGTTTCTCATATAGCAACAAAAAGTTACGGCAATGTTTCGGGCATCCCTGTCCTTTAAGGAACTTGACAAATAAATATATTCCCTTTCAAACATTCATTATTATTTAGTAGGTTAAGTGTTTTTTCCAGTTGTTTTCTTTATTCCTGTTTTTTGAAATTATTCAGTAGTAAGCACCAACAGTATTAGCTCCCCTCCAAATGAATTCAATGTCCAGTCAAATTGATATGAAATTAAAATTTGGCACAAGTCTACAACAGCCCTCTTGGCCAAAGGCCATTGGCGCAAATGGAGACAATATGATAGAGGAGGCATCACCCTATGCCCTGTGTATTCATGAGGGTATTAGCTAATGTATTTTTCTTGTGGAAGGTTCCTTTAATAACATTTTACATTTAACCCAAATAAAGTTTCATTTTTCACAACACACTCGCTAATCAGATGAAAATGGACAAGTCGTCAGAAATCCACGAGAGACTGTGTGGGCCTCCAAAAAGGCCAGTTCTAACTATAGATATAGCCGCACCGAAGATAATTGCTGTCAAAATTAATATCATATTGAAGTTACCGTATCTATTTCAAGAAAATAAATTCTGCAAATGCTGTAAGGAAGAGTGAGGAATAAATCCGGATCAGACTGTTTACAATGATTTCTGTGGACATGATTTTTATTTAGTGGGTGCTGAACACACAGAAACACAACAAGATGAAGAAAAATTATTATCTTTCCCTCTACTTATTTTTAAATGTTTCTAAATGTACCCTTACTTCATTTACTTAAAAAAAAGTGTGTATAAGGGCAAAAATTCAGGAGATTGCATCCAAGAATAATGCAGATAGCAGCACACTCATGACCTAAAATTAGAACTGCACAATAGGAAATCATTTTTTTGTCATCTAGATCTGTTTTAAATGGTTGAAATCCTAAAGTAGTGTTAAGCCCTCACACCAAAATTCATTTTCTTATTTAGTCCGCAAAAGCAGGTTTAACTATACAGAATTTTTCTTTAGTTTTCCCCAAACACCCATTTTCCAATAACTTAAATAAAAGTGCAGTGTTTTTATATTAAATACCCTTACTAAAAATTCAAAATACAAATATGATAAGAAAACAAAATTCAAATCAAATAAACATATGCAAATATTAGTGAAAGGAAAAAAAATATATGCACTGCTCAAAAAAATTAAAGGAACACTTTGAAAACACATCAGATCTCAATGGGGAAAAATATCATGTTGGATATGTATACTGATATGGACTGGGTAATGTGTTAGGAGGGTAACAATGCCCCATCATTTGATGAAAATGAAAATGATCAACCTACAGAGGACTGAGTTCAAAGACACCCCGAAAATCAAAGTGAAAAAATGATGCAGCAGGCTAGTCCATTTTGCTGATATTTCATTGCAGCAACTCAAAATGGTCCTCAGTAGTTTGTATGGCCCCCACATGCTTGTATGCATGCCTGACAACGTCGGGGTATGCTCCTAATGAGATGACGGGTGGTGTCCCGGGGTAGATCTGGACCAGGGCATCACTGAGCTCCTGGACAGTCTTAGGTGCAATCTGGTGGCATCAGATGGACCAAAACATGATATCCCAGAGGTCTTCTATTGGATTTAGGTCAGGCGAGCATGGGGGCCATTCAGTGGTATCACTTCCTTCATTCCCCAGGAACTGCCTGCATACTCTCGCTACATGGGGCCGGGCATTGTCATGCAGCAGGAGGAACCCAGGACCCACTGCACCAGCATAGGGTCTGACAATGGGTCCAAGGATTTAATCCTGATACCTAATGGCAGTCAGGGTGCCATTGTCTAGACAGTAAAGGTCTGTGCGTCACTCCATGAATATGCCTTCCCAGACCATCACTGACCCACTACCAAAATGGTCATGCTGAAAGATGTTACAGGCAGCATACTGCTCCCCACAGCTTCTCCAGACCCTTTCACATCTGTCACATGTGCTCAGGGTGAACCTGCTCTCATCTGTGAAAAGCACAGGGCACCAGTGGTGGACCTGCCAATTCTGATGTTCAGTGGCAAATGCCAATTGAGCTCTATGGTGCCGGGCAGTGAGCACAGGGCCACTAGAGGATGTCAAGCTCTCAGGCCACCCTCATGAAGTCTGTTTCTGATTGGTCAGATACATTCACACCAGTGGCCTTCTGGAGGTGCATTTGTAGGGCTCTGGCAGTGCTCATCCTGTTTCTCCTTGCACAAAGGAGCAGATACCGGTCCTGCTGATGGGTTATGGACCTTCTACGGCCCTTTCCTGCTCTCCTAGAGTAACTGCCTGTGTCCCGAAATCTCCTCCATGCTCTTGAGACTATGCTGGAAGATACAGTGTGTACCTAATAAAGTTGCTAGTGAGTGAACTCACAGTTTTCCAAGGATTGTCAAGTTCTGATATGGATCCTGAAATTTGGAGGCTCAGAGAGATCTTTGGTGAGAAAGAGCCTCCAACACTGACTACGGGTACTTTGGACCCATTAAGGTTAACCCATCTGCAAGAGAGAGCTCAAACTGGCAGGGAGCAGCCAGCAGGTGTCCATGAGGTGTTGCGTAGAACAGGACACAGTTATGAGAGGGCGGTGGACTGTTTATCTGCTGTGACACTGCTGGGCTCTTGTGAATTTTTCTGGACCCCTTGAGCAGGCAGGGACTTTAAACCCTGTTGTGTGACAAGCTTATGCAGGCGGTGAGCCAAAGCTTTTTTTTTGTACCAGAGTTATGGACTGTTTTGTTTATTTATTGCTGAAGATGAGCACTTATTTTTGTCCTTTTTGAAGAAATAAAAACTATTTGCTTTTACAAAGACGTAGAGTTAGTGATCCGGACCCCCAAAATATCTATATCTAAATCCTCATATACAAGGAATGAATAAGTGCAAGAATTCCACACATGAAATAGACCCTGGATAACAAATGCAGAAATATGTCCTTTCAAGATACTATAGTTATTTTTTCCAGTAGCAATCAGATGTGTAGAAGAGCTGCAAATACGCAGCCCTTCAAGGTCCATATGCACCCTCAATTGGACTTAAACTCACCCTCTTGGTAATCTGCTACATCATAGAATTCAGGCTAGGAGAAGAAGGAACAGCAATAGGTGCAGGTGTTCTGAAAGCACATAAGTTGGAAGGAACCTGCTGATAGGAGGAGAGCAGGGGCGGACTAACAACTCATGGGGCCCCTGGGCAATAGGGGATCATGGGGCTCCTGTGTCCTTGCCCAAACTCAAAAAAGCCTATGAAAAAGGTACCAGGGGCATCTCATGGGGCCCCCTACTGACCCTGCGCCCTCGGGCAGTGCCCGAGTTTCCAAATGGTCAGTCCGCCCCTGGAGGAGAGAGCAAAGTTTTGAGTAGGGATGAGCAAACCTGTCCAGGTATAATTTGTCAAGGGTTTGGAAAATCTTGCTCGAAATTCAGTGGTCCAGAACTTAGTGGTAAATACGTTGAAAATCTATGTGAGGGTGAATCCTGTTACTAATTCTGCCCCTTTTTAGGGGATACTAAGCAAGTTTTTGTCTACAAAACCACTGGAAAGCAGGGCATTAGCATGGGGAACATGTACTAATGCTAAAATAAGGGTATTTTTATTCAGCTTGAACAGCAATATTGAAAAATGTTGCCCATGTGTGTATAAGGCATTGTTCTTTTTAATGTGAGCCATGGCATTGTAATTTTGTTGTAAATTTTATTAGGACAATAAAGGCCTTCTATTCTATTCTTCCACTAAAAAAACACAAATATTTAAAACCATGTGGATGGCCTAAAGCAGTGCAAGGCGTTATGGAGCAGTTCATTCTTCATAGACAGTCTCAGTGACAGAGTACACTAGCAACACATATTTGGCAATGAAACTGATTTTTTTTTTCTTTCACAATCAGCTTGGCCTACATACAGGAGCACCTAAAATTTTGTTTGAAAAAAAAGCTTTTTTTCCGGTTGGTTTTGACAGCAACATAGGGCTTTTGATCAAAAAATAATAGGCTTCGGCACAAAGAAATTTACCAGTAGTCCACTGAGGCTGTCCTGTTCTCATTGATGCAAAATTGTCCTGTCACAGGTCAATTTTTAACAAGCATCCGATAAGAGTTAAAAAACTGCAGTTGTTACAGTAGTGTAAAATTGTCTTGCAACAAGACATTTTAAATGAGGGAGAATTAGCCAAAATGTACTAGAGGCAAAGAATACAGGTGGGTGTTTTACTACAAGAATTAGCAGACTGCAGATGATGCAGCAGTGTGAAATTGGCCAGGAGCTTAACCAGCTAATGCTACCAGCGTTAGGCAAATGTCCAGTGTGCATGAGGACTAATAAGTAAGGCTAGGCCCAAACCTACTAGAGACAAAGAGCACCGAGCTGGAGTTTTATTACAAAGAATTAAGATACTGTAGAGAAGATGCAGTGTAAAATTGGCCAGTTTTAACCAGGGACAATAGGCCTAACTAGTGTATTCCTAACATATTCCTAATATATTTTTTTAACCCTGGGGATAGGGGAGTGCAGTGAATGTGAGTGATATAATGTGAGGTAGTTTAAGTGCACACTGTTCTTGGCTTTTCCATGACCAGATGCTGTGTTTTGTGCACCCAAACCTAATACAATTTAAAGGACTCTAAAAAGTAAAAATGTACAAAATCTTCAAAAGAAATGAAAATCCCAAAACACTACCTCTGAATCAAGAGTCCAAGCAGGGAAAAAAAAACTGTTTCACCTAAAAAGGTCCAATCCACATAGTATGTTATTTTGATAGTCTCTTGTCAAAATAAGAGACCTCTCAACAATATACCTCAAAAGTAAAATGCCCCCCCACCCCAAAATAAATAAAAAAATTAAATATTTAATTCCCTCCTCCCCCTTATCACAACAAGACATTTCTTTCAAGAAACACATTTGCTATAGATTGGAGAGCAAATAAAAGTGAATGCTGACCTCAACTGAAACACCAAAAAATGAAACACAAAAAGTCCCTTGTAATAGGAAAAAGGCAGCAAATATGTTGATTGCCTAAACAACTGGAATCAGAATTAAAGTACAGTTTCCTACTTGAGCATAATCTCACCCTATACAGTTTGTGAGCTTTCCTCATATTTTCCAGTCGCTTACAATTCACTAACACTATGGGGGGGATCAGGGGTATATTTACGTTTCGTGCTACCCTAGGCAACACAAAAAGGCTCCCCCCGAAGAGAGACCCTATCACTGACCAACACCGCCCTCTCCCACGAAGTGAACCTGATGTTGACCAACAACCCCCCCCCCCCCCATCCGAGAGAGCCTTCCACTACCACCGCCCCCCCCATACACTGGCAACCCATCCCTGCAAGAGATAAAACCAGGGGTGGACTGACCATTTCGAAACTCGGGCACTGCCCGAGGGCCCGGGGTCAGTAGGGGGCCCCATGAGATGCCCCTGGTACCTTTTTCATAGGCTTTTTTGAGTTTGGGCAAGGACACAGGGGCCCCATGATCCCCTATTGCCCGGGGGCCCCATGAGTTGTCAGTCCGCCCCTGGATAAGACATTCACCTTCACAGCTCAGGACATCCCCAGGAACAAGAGTCAGGCTCTGCATACACCATCAAGAAGCCCGCAGCCTCTCTCAGATCCTACCTGGTCCCCGGGCTGCGTGTGACCCTTCTTCCATTCCTTCTTTCGGGGGACGGCACTGCCCCCCTGAAAAATGCCGCCCTAGGCAAATGCCTTGTTTGCCTTATGGTAAATACACCCATGGGGGGGGGGATTTACTAAAACTGGTGCAACCAAAATCAGCTTCTAACTTTAGCTTGTTCAGTTAAGCTTTGACATTAATGCCTGGAAGCTGATTGGCTACAATGCACAGCTGCACTGGATTTTGTGTGCACCGGTTTTAGTAAATTGCCCCCTATGGCTGCTTTGTGCCCTCCTTTCTATAGTAAGGAGATAGTCTTATCCAAAACAACCCTCTTTGGCTCTTCAAAACCTGCTGGCGATAGTCAAAGATCTTGCAGTGCATTATGGTTTAAAAAATTCTCCCAGGAGAACCTGTAAATTTACAAGGACTGCAAAGCAAACCCATGGTAACCTCATCCCGAGCCAGCAGCTCATCAGTCTGCTGATTCATTATCCACTTACAGGCTGAGGGCAGAGGTGATCAAATGATATTACTCTAACTGCGCTATAGTCAGTTCACCAGCTATCTGACAGGGCTGTGTAAATCTCAGAACTGGATGGACAGAAATACAAATCCTTTGGCAAGCAAAACAGTTCCCTAAATTTATATCAACTGTGCATTTAGCTGTTCGTCTACAATTCAGCTTTAAATATTTTTTAGACACGCCTAGATAGTTCAGCTTTAAAGAGTCTTTTGTTGAGAAAAAACATTCCCCTGTGGGTTATCCATGTACATTGTACAGACTTTAACAAACTTTGCAGATTTCAGCCTTTTGTTATTCTACAGAAATTGCTGTTTGTTTGTCTGTGTCCATGTGCAAAGTGAATGTGAATGAGAGTTTTCATTAGCAATCAGCTGCTGCACGTGCTCTAATGAGGAACGTGGCAGGGTCTGCATCCCTTTAGATGTGACAAACCCTTTTGGAGTATCTCACCAAAACTGCAATGTTTGTTGTAGAGGATGTGAAGATGCCCAACATCTAAATTTGTATCTTAATGCAGGCTTCTGGGAAAATCAGTGAACCAATCACACAAGCAGGGGCGTTTAGTATACCTTCCATGTATAGAAGACCTCCAGGTTGCCATATTGCATTGCATTTTACAGAAGATTACAGCACTTCAGATTGAAAAGGTAATTTTTAATAACATTCAGTTACAATCTGTCACAATTGTATATGCCAATTTATCATTGTTTTTTTATTTTTTTATTTGTGATATTCTTTTCCCACAAAAATGGAGTTACCCTTTAATTACTATATTACTTTTTTTTTTTTTTTTTAAATATTGCTCACACTGCCTCAAACTGTAATTTATGATGGCAACACCTGTGTATAATGTAATATGAACCATAATCCTTCATAAATATGAAAATGTCTGTGTGTACCACGTAGGCCATATGGTTTCAGTGTCTGTGACAGCTCTGGTTCCTCTATAAATAGTAAAGTATACTGGTTAAGTTGTACAGATCAGCATGAGATGACTGGGAGGGTTTGGAGAGGATGTGGCTGGTGAGGTGATTTCCTAATGTGTGGTCATATGGAATAGAAAAAAGATCAGCTAATAAGGGTAAAAAAAAAACATTTTTTTTTCATAAAACAGACAAAAAACACATTTCCCACACTGTCATTCCTTGATTATAAACATTTAACCCACTCATTATAATGCAGAGCTCATTAGCTATTGCTGCAGTCTGAGACTCTCAGACAGTGTAATGTGGCCCTTTGAGGGCTTCTGTTAACTGGAAAGCTAGACTTTAATTAGCAATTTAAATTTTAGGATGGATCATACCCAGATTTTAGCATAGTCTTACTGAAATTGATATATAGAGAGCAATGTGAGAGCTTATTGTATATACCTACCTGCTCAGAAAACTATCCCACTGCAGTGCTGCTCATATAACTGAGATACCCTCCTACATAGGGTATAGGATGATAGGTAAATTTAGTTTGGCTCCTCTGTAGGTAGTGAAGAAGTTGTTGATTGCTTTAGCCTGCTCAGAGTTTCACAGCCTGCTGGTCTGATAATTTTCCCCTGCATTCTGGAGGGTTCTGGAATCATAGTGGGAGGAAGGACAGATAGGCATTCTGAATATTTATGAAGAACCAGCCTGGGAGGTGGGACCCGTAAGTGACAGAAGATTCCATAAATAGTCTAAGGCCTGGAGCAGGAGTTGAATTGTCCTGGATCCAGTCCTGCAGGAGGAGTCCATAGCCTGTGGGGGGCTCTGCCCCTAAGGGCAGCTCAATAGAATGCTGACAGATGTCAATTGGGTTCCAGCTGTAGCGTACCTGGGAGATCCTGATCTGGAGAGCTCGCTGAAGAGTGCCCGGTGGAAGTTGGAAGGGGGTGTCCAACTGTCCTGTGAGCCATGTTTCTCTCGCACTGAAGAGTGACCGGGGGATATCAGAAAGAAGCAGCCAGTGATCCTGCAGCATTACCGACCTGAACTCAGAGCCATAGTGACTATGCTTTCCTTTCTTCAGGGGGCTCTCATCATCATTCTGTCAGTGGAGAGCTTTGCAAAAACTGTTTTCAGCTACCATTCCTTCCCTGTTTGTACCAAGACTTTTTAGGAGAAGGAGAAGTGTCCTCTTGTTATTTATTTGTATTTATTACAGTGGCTTATATGGCACCATCAATTTATGTAGCACTTTACATATATATATATATATATATATATATATATACAGTTGCAAGAAAAAGTATGTGAACCCTTTGGGATTACGTGGAGTTTTGCATGAATTGGGCATAAAATGTGCTCTGAACGTCATCTAAGTCACAACAATAGAAGAACAAAGTCTGCTGAACATAATACTACACAAACATTAGATGTTGCCATGGTTTAATTGCACATAACATGTAAACATTCACAGTGCAGGGAGGAAAAAGTATGTGAACCTTTGGACTTAATAACTGGTTGACCCTCCTTTGGCAGCAATAACCTCAACCAAATATTTCCTGTAGTTGCAGATCAGACCTGCACAATGATCTGGAGTAATTTTGGACAACTCCTCTTCACAAAACTGTTTCAGTGTAGCAATATTCTTGGGATGTCTGGTGTGAATCGCTCTCTTAAGGTCATGCCACAGCATTTCAATCGGGTTGAGGTCAGGACTCTGACTGGGCCACTCCAGAAGGCGTATTCTGTGCTGTTGCAGCCATTGTTTTGTTGAATTACTTGTATGCTTTGGGTCATTATCCTGTTGCATCACCCATCCTCTGCGGAGCTTCAGTTGGCGGACAGATGGTCGTACGTTTTCCTGCAAAATGTCTTGATAAACTCTGGAATTTATTTTCCCATCAATGACAACAATCCGTCCAGGCCCTGAGGCAGCAAAGCAGCCCCAAACCATGATGCTCCCTCCGCCATGTTTTACAGTGGGGATGAGGTTTTGATGTTGGTGTGCTGTGCCTTTTTTTCTCCACACATAGTGTTGTGTGTTCTTCCCAAACAACTCAGTCTTGGTTTCATCTGTCCACAGTATATTTTGCCAGTAGTGCTGTGGAACATCCAGGTGCTCTTTTGCAAACTTCAAACGTGCTGCAATATTCTTTTTGGACAGCAATGGCTTCCTCCGTGGTGTCCTCCCATGTACTCCATTCTTGTTTAATGTTTTCCTTATTGTAGATGTGTCAACAAAAATGTTAGCATGTGCCAGAGATTTCTGTAGGTCTTTAGCTGACACTCTGGGATTCTTCTTTACCTCATGCAGCATTCTCGCTGTGCTCTTGCAGTCATTTTTACAGGACGACAACGCCTAGGGAGAGTAGCAACAGTGCTACACTTTCTCCATTTGTAGACAGTCTGTCTTACCATGGACACATGAACATCAAGGCTTTTGGAGATACTTTTGTAACCCTTTCCAGCTTCATGTAAGTCAACAATTCTTGATCGTAGGTCTTCTGAGAGCTCTTTTCTGCGAGGCATGGTTCACATCAGACAGTGCTTCTTGAAACCAGTAAACCCAAAACAGGTGTGTGTTTTTTAAGGGCAAGACAGCTGTCAGCAACAAATCCAATATCATCACACTGATTGGAGTCAAGGTTGGCTCACTCCTGGCTCCAATTAGCTCTGGGAGAAGTCATTAAGCTAGGGCCTCACATACTTTTTCCTCCCTGCACTGTAAATGTTTACATGTTATGTGCAATTAAACCATGGCAACATCTAATGTTTGTGCAGTATTATGTTCAGCGGACTGTGTTCTTCTATTGTTGTGACTTAGATGACATTCAGAGCACATTTTATGCCCAATTCATGCAAAACTCCACATAATCCCAAGGGGTTCACATACTTTTTCTTGCAACTGTATATTGTACATTCACATCAGTCCCTGCCCTCAAAGAACTTCCAAATTAAAGTGCCTAACTCACATTCATAAATACAGATATTAGAGCCAATCAACCTACCAGCATTATCTTTGGAGTGTGGGAGGAAACTCGCACAGGCACGGGGAGAATATGCAAACTCAGGGCAGGTAGGGAAGTGGTTGGCAAATCGAACCGTCAACCCTAGTGCTAGTAGGAAGAAGTGCTAATCACTTAAACGCTGTGCTGCCCCTCAACCCATCCAAGTTTCAACAGCAATAGGAAGGATAAAAGACATCCCTTGGAACAGGGTTTTGAATTCAAATTCAAGGAGGTCCGGTCACTAAAATTTTCTTCTGGCCGAGGTCCGAATAGGGTGTGCTCATGAGTGTGCCCCCGTACATTAGGTGTCGCCATCAGAGTACAAGTTTACATCATGTATTCCCATCACATCAGTTGTTTCCATCAGAGTACAACCCTTTACATCAGGTATCCCCATCACAGTGCCACCTTACATCAGGTATTCCTGTCAGAGTGCCCCCTTACATTCAAAGTACCCCTTTCCATCATATTTCCCCATCAGAGTGCCCCTTTCCATCATATTTCCCCATCAGAGTGCCCCCCTTACATCATATTCACCATCAGAGTATCCCTTTCGATCACATGTGCCAATCAGACTTCCCCTTTCCATCACACGTGTCCATTAGAGTGCCCCTTTCCACATTATGTGCCCATTTGTGCCCCTTACCATAACATGTGCCCATCAGAGTGCCCCCTTACTCTCTGATAGGTACATTTATTTTAAGGGGCACTCTGATGGGCACATTCTATATTGTGCCCATCAGAATGCACCTTAACATTAAATGTGCCCATCAGCATGACCCCTTAACATTAATTGTGCCCTCTACTCTATTCATGAAGGTTAAAAAAACTTCTCTGTGCAGCACCCCCCCCCCCCAGCCCCTAATACTCACCTAAGCCCCCACTCCATCCAGTAATGTTCACTGGAGTCTCGGCTATTTGGGGACTCCCTCTTCTCATTGGCTGAGACAGAAGTGGGAGCCATTGGCCTCCACTGCTGTCATTCACAGCCAGTCAGCCAGTAAGCCAATGAGAAGAGAGACTGAACACACAGAGCAGCGGGAGCCCCCATAGCAAGCTGCTTGCTGTGGGGGCACCCGGCAGGAAGGAGGAGCCTCGATCAGGCTTCTGTGTGCAAAACCACTGCACACAGCAGGTAAGTGTAGACATGTTCAGCAAAGACCCCTCCACCTAAAAACTGAGTTTGAGCTGCATTAGAAGAATGGCAGAGCCAATGCTGACAGCAGAGGAAGCAGTGAGGGATCTCCTGACCAGATCATACTTACCTCTAGAGGGGTCTTCAGTTGATCTACTGAGAGTGTTATCTCTAAATGCGCTATTTAATTGCGCATCTGGTGAGTGCACAATCCTTACATTACTGGACACATCACCTTGGATAGATGTTATAGATCACCAGCAATTGAAGAACATGATTGGATCTTCCGTACATCACTCCTTTGGACATTGCAATAATTATACTAGCACTTTATTAAGCACCATTGGTCACTATACAGTGACAAGGTTATATGTTGCCACTGAGTCACTTTATTGTTGTTACAATATCACTTTGTTACACATCACTGGTCACTTTATTTTGAATTGAATATTGATATATATATATTCACCATTGATTTTATTTCTGATTTTTGCACTTTGACACTTCGTATTATGTTTTGCATTTAGCGCTGCACCCATTTTGTATATTGATGCTTTGGAGGGTCTTTTTGGTACCTTTTTGGTGTTTGCAGCAGCTCAGTCGTTTGTTAGCGCTCACTTACCTCTCTGTACACTTAAGTTGTCACACTGCACTGCACACAGTGTGGATGTAATAGTTGCTAGGTAAAAGCATAATTTGAACACTGCAATCCTGCAATTTTGCTCAGCTGCTGCCAGGATGATACCTCCCTCTAGAAAGCTTGAGAAGTTTCCAAATAATAGGTGTGGAGCTATGCAGACAGCAACATGATACATCTCCAGCCTATCCCAGAAGGACTGACTCTGATGGCATGCTGGGTAAATGTATATATTCAGTGAGCACACTGAGCTCTTGGTCTTTCCTGTATAGGATTGCTCCAGCCTGGGAGAGGACACTTTGCCCCCGCAGGCAACTACTGCTGTGTGGCCTCAGGTGGGCAAGGTGAATGCTGAGACCTGGGTTCTACTAAAGCTGACTGAGGGGCCACCTACTGGAGATCTGGTCTGGTATAATGGGGAAAGGCAACCATCTGTTCTTGAGCCTAGGTACAGACACTCCTAAAGGAGACTGTGTGCTACTTATCTCCCTCTGGTGTTATGGAGTCAGCTGCAGGCCTAGGCTAAAGGGGACAGTGGCTGGTGTTCTGAAGAGCTTTGTCCACTTAATTCTCTACCTAAAGGACTTCACCATAGCTTATCTGAAAGAATATTTAAAGTCCTCAGCTGTACATAGGGGTTGTTTTACTAAAACTGGATAGTGCAAAATCTGGTGCAGCTCTGCTTAGAAACCAACCATCTTCCAGGTTTTCTTGTCAAAGCTTAATTGAAAAAGCTGAAGTTAGAAACTGGCTACTATGCAGTGCTGCACCAGATTTTGCACTCTCTAGTTTTAGTAAATCAACCCCCCAGTCTCCATTTTTGGTGTTTCCCTTCCCAACTCATCCCTATCCAAGTTCTCCTAAAAATAAAAACAACAAAAACAACACCCCTAGACTAGTCATTAGAGAAATGTGTTAGTGAGCCTATGTACCAGGCTGCAGGGCAAAGCTTTTGGGAAGACCTGGACAGTGTTCCTCCTATAAGAGTAGTGCTAGATATGTATAGCATACTTGCATACTATGGCAGACTTACTTGCCAAACCACTCTGCTCCAGCAATGCGACAGCAGCAATTACCCTCATTGCCCTGTCGTTGACATCTTCATTTGGTTTGCTTCCAAGGTCAGCCCCTTCAGCCATCTTGATTGGCCAGCCATGGATGATATAACTCCTGCACATGCACATGGGAGTTAATTTATCTCAGCACTCAGGGCATGCCACGACTTTATACTGAGCTGTGCATATGCAGCTTATATACAATACATTCAAAAGAAAATTGCTAGTAGTCATTGCAAAAGCTTTAATGGCAGACAATACTCACAGAGTCCCTTTTGTAATAAAAGCATATCTATTACATATCACATAAAATACACTTTAGATCCACAAGTTATATTAAACCATTAAAAACAGTCTAATTTAGCCTTCTCCACCGACTTCAATGCATTTCGACAAAATGTCCCAAATGTCTGACAAAATTTCAGCAAAGCCCAAATTCTGAATTTTGCTCTTCTCTCATATAAGTGTAGTACTATCCCCAAAGGAGCTGCAGTAGAATACACAGGTTCTTTCCCTAACAGTGCAGAGGCAGCCAGGCACTCAGCAACAGTCTACTCATTCCAGCTCATTGAACAGTCTAGGGCAGGGGCCTAAAAACTGTGGCCCATGGCCAACATGTGGCCCTTTGCTTGCTTTTATCTGGCCCTTGTGGCACTTTTCTTTCACTGATAGGAAGCACTATTCCTTTCATTGAAGCCAAAGATGGGGAGCTATCAGGGGCGGACTGACAACTCATGGGGCCCCCGGGCAATAGGGGATCATGGGGTCCCTGTGTCCTTGCCCAAACTCAAAAAAAGCCTATGAAAAAGGTACCAGGGGCATCTCATGGGGCCCTCTACTGACCCCGGGCCCTCGGGCGATGCCCGAGTTTCCAAATGGTCAGTCCACCCCTGGGTGCTATTCTTCCCACTGAGACCAATGATGGGATGCTATTCCTCCCACTGATACCAATGATGGGGCACTATTCCTCCCACTGACACCAGCGACGGGCCACTGTTCTTCCCACTGATACCAGAAATGGGGAACTAATTATCCCACTAACACCAACGATGGGGAACTGTTCCTCCCACTGACCACCAAGCCTAGGGTATTGTTTACTCCCACTGATGCCAGGGCATTTTCTACTCCCACTGGCCACAATCCAGCCCCCCTAAAGTTTGAAGGTCAGTAAACTGGCCCTTTGTTTCAAATGTTTGGAGACTCCTGGTCTAGAGGATGCCTTTTAAAAGTTTATTTGCTTGTAGAAATTTTTAACATGAAGGGATTTGGGGGGATGAAGGATACTCCAAGACGTCCCACTCAGAAACACTAGCACAAGTACAGGTAGATTAGAATAGTCTGTAGGTTCACAGCTGGGGACCATGAAGTAGCTTTGGCACAGATAAAGTAGACTGCAACAATCTACAGGTTCACCGTTGGGGACCATGATGTAGGTTGGAGATCAGGCAAAGGTAGAATAGAACAGTCTATAGGTTCATGGCTGGGGACCATGAAGTAGCTTAGCACAAGTATGAGACTCTAATCACAGGATCCTGACACAAAATCAGTCCATAGGTGCAGCCTCTTGTAAAGTAATCCAGCATCCAGTCCAAGGACTCCAGGGGCAAGAAGCCCCCTCTTCTCAGTTAACAGATCCATTCGCTCATGATGGCAAAAGATAACCTCCTCAGGGTTCTAGACTTTTAAACCACTTGCCTACAGGACACTTTCACACCCTTCCTGCCCAGGCCAATTTTCTACTTTCAGTGCTGTCGCACTTTGAATGACTATTGCGTGGTCATGCAACACTGTACACATATGACATTTTTATCTTTTTTGTTGAGACACAAAGAGCTTTCTTTTGGTGGTATGTAATCACCACTGAGTTTTTTTTAATTTATTGCTAAACAAATGAAAAAAGATCAAACATTTTGCAAAAAAATTTTTTTTTCTGGTACAAAATTTTGCAAACAGGTAATTTCTTCTTCACTGATATGTGCAGATGAGGCTGCACTGATGGGCACTGATATGCAGCACTGATGGTTACTGATAGGCTGCACTGATGGGCACTGATGAGGCTGCACTGATAGGTAGCACTGATGAGCACTGATGAGGCTGCACTGATATGCGGCACTGATAGGCGGCACTGTAGGGCACCGATAGGCGACACTGATAGGCAGTACTGGAGGTCACTCATAGGTGGCACTGATTGGCGGCACTGATGGACACTGACTGGTGGCACTGATGATTACTGACTGGCAGCATTGATGGACACTGGCAGCACTGATGGACACTGGCAGTACTGATGGACAATGACTGGCAGCAATGATGGACACTGACTGGCAGCACTGATGGACACTGCTAGGACTGCATTGATAGACACTGTTGGGGCTGGGGACTGCATTAGACTGCCTCTGATTTTTTATATACACTTACTGATTACTGGCTCTCTGTGACAGTGTGAGGAAAGTGTAGCCGATGTAAAAGGCTACTGTGATTGGCCCTTTACCACGTCATGTGATCAGCTGTGTCCGACAGACACAGTGATCATAGAGGGGGAGCACTGGAGATGCGGATCTGGAGGACATCATATGACGCCCTCCCAGAACTAGACAACTGCACTGTAGCCATCATTCGGCTATAGCCTGATCTGATCGTCAAGTGGTTAACAGCATTTGATCACACCTCTCCAGGGATTGGCTAGGCCCTATTTGATTTTCAGGCTGGTCATCTGAATTTTCCCTCACTAAGCTCCAAAAACGTCTTCTAGAGGCACAGGGAAGCAATCAAACTCTCAGCCTGTGAAGCTCTGAACAGACCAGACCAAACAACCACTGCTCCTCAGATTACAGAAGAAGCCAAAAATTAAATTTACTGAACCTAGTAGCCTAACTAGGAGGTTGTACATATGTACTTTAAAAAGTATATGCATCTCTTTTACCTAGGGTTCAGCCAGGGGCGGACTGACAACTCATGGGGCCCCCGGGCAATAAGGGATCATGGAGCCCTTGTGTCCTTGCCCAAACTCAAAAAAGCCTATGAAATAGGTACCAGGGGCATCTCCTGGGGCCCCCTACTGACCCCGGGCCCTCGGGCAGTGCCCGAGTTTCCATATGGTCAGTCCGCCCCTGGGTTCAGCTTTAAATTACAAAGTGTAGCAATTATAAAAGTTCTATCAGCATTTTAGGAAATTAAGCTTTCCTTTAAGTCACTTTTGTGATCCATATTTTAAAGTCTGAAGAATTTCCATTTGAGTAATTGGAATTATTCCCTAACAGATTCATTAACATTCCATAATGGGTAAGTAGATTTGCAGCAGATATTTTATCATTAGAGGTAAAACACGCAGCAGACAGAATGCTCGTTGTGGTGATGGCCCTTCAGCATGAATCACGTCAGCTTGAGCCCAAGTCCTTCCGCAGGTGACTGCCACTTGGACAAATCTGATCAGGCAGAAGGTACTGCTCCTGCAGAATGAAACATGAAACCATCTTTATTAGCATTACAATCTATTAGTACTACGCACGAAGGTTATTTCAAAACAGTTATCGATTGCCATTTTCACTTGGCATGAAATAAATATTGACATGCGGACTAGGCACAAAAATTGCAACCGTGCATTCAATTTCTTGATAAATTTCATATATGAAGGCACCGCTTCTTGTCTTTGTTGGAGATTATTAAAAGTGATGGAATGGCTGTAGGCACCGAAATAAGATTAAGAAAAAATTATATTTCTACATGTCATGTTTTTCAGCTGAGGAATTGGACATTCCTTTGACACATTTTATCTTTGGTAGGGTTCTAGTTATCTTAATACTGTGTCACCCATGGCCTTCCAAAAGACAACTGTTTTGCCTGATACAGGCTTAAAAAAAACACCTATTATGAGAGACACCTTGAGCTTGCCATTGTTTACCTCTGCTTCTGGAAATGCTAGTTACCTGGCTGTAAAACTAACGTTCTTGGCTCAATAAGTTGAGTCAGTGACTTAGAAAAGGTAAGTATTCTGACATTTCTCAGATCTTCTTGATATGCATACCTATTTAAGTCAGTGGCTTGGCAAATTTTGACATTAGACGGCCATCATAACAGGCAACTAGCATTTTCATAACAATCCCTATGTTTCTCCCATGACATATTTACTGTAAAGCATAAGTGTATACTTTAAATTAGTTATAAATACTTTAAATTAGCAGAAAGCAAAAATCCAAAGAAAACCAGTGGAACTTTAAACATATAACATTGGTATATATGTATTATAAAAACAAAAAAACATAGCATTTTAATAAAAACACTTTTATTGCATAAAAAGTTTAAAACCAATAGCGAAAAAGTCCCTGTACATTGAGGGTTACAGAATATAGACAGATCAGCTGAACAAAAATGAGCTGCATGTTCAAGTTGACAGACTTTATTGCACCAATGTCACAAAAAAAGCCTGATAAGGCATGCCGAGGTGTTGTCAGGCATATTGTAACCAGGTTTTTTTGTGGCATTGGCGCAGAAAAGGCTTCTTTCTGGCAACTCGACCATGCAGCTCATTTTTGTTCAAATATCATCGTATTGTGCCCCTTGAAACAACCACACTGTCTTTTTCCTAACCAGCTTGTATTTCTCTCTGAGGTTACCTGTTGGTCACCATCAGCACAGAGATCCTGTGGGACATTCCATTTTTGTACAGTACAGCCAGAAGTTGAGGGGTCCCCAAAAAGAAACCCTTAGACTGCTCTTTGGAGCCAGTGGAAGAGTGCAAAAAATGCTGTATGTGTTTTAAGGGGGAAATAGGACCAAATTCGCCAGCGGCTCTTTAGGAGGTGTACAAATACATTCTTGATTAGATGTTATTTTTTTTAAACCTGAATTCAGTGTTACTTTAAGGGTGAAAGCTACAAAGGGGCAGTAAATATTGGTGGTAAAGGGGGAAGGCAACAAATGCTTTGGAGGCATCTATACATAAAAATAAGTTATGCCATGATTACTATTCAGCAAGAAAGCTGACAGTACTCTCAGATACCTAGATATCCATTAGAGGTTGAAATTACAGACCCAAATATGATGTATGATCATAAAAGAAAAATTCCAAGTATGGCATTTTATATATAGTTACATTGGTCCACCTTGGACCAATGTAACTATAGATATACCATCAGAAAAAAAAAACATGGCGCACTCTCCTCATGCATTAACGCACAAAACCAAACATTTCTTAAAAAGATGCAAAAATATACTCACAAGCCATAAAGTTCATAAAAACAGAGACAGGAAGTCAAAGGACACAACTGATCACGTTGTTCCTCAGAGAAAAAGATCCATAGAATAATTTCTTGGGATAACGGATGAGTGATTCTATGGATCTTTTGCTCTGAGGAAGAGAGTTCGACTCCCGAAACGCGTTAGGACTTTATCCGAGGAAGCATACTGTCCACGATTGGCACCTTGGACTTCCTGTCTCTGTTTTTATGACCTTTATGGCTTGTGAGTATGTTTTTGCATCTTTTTAATACATTTTTGTTTTTCTGTGTTAATGCATGAGGAGAGTGCGCCCTGTTTTGTTTTTTTCTGCTGGTATCAAGATTCTCCAGTTTATCAAGGGCGGCACCTCAGCAAGTGTACTAATCCATTTTGAGTGCAGTAAGAGAGATTTGAGCGCCGGTTTCTGGTTACTGTTATAGATATACCATACCTGTGGGATCCCTCCAGAAGCTGGAAAACACTAGTAGAAACCACTTCTACAATGATCTCCACTAGCTTTCATGTCTTGTGCTGAGCAGCTCTTCTCCATTGTAAACATAGGAGGTCCGCAGCTGGGCACCAGTTGCATTTGCATTGTCTCATTGAATGCAAAGCATTCTCTGGTTGGACTAGGTGGAGAGATGGGATGATGATGATGTCACACTCTCCACCTCGTTCAATCAGAGAATACTTTGCATATGCATGCTTACATTGGTCCAAGCAGGACCAAGGTAACTATGTAAAAAATGCCACACCTGGAATTCTTCCTTAAAATATTGCACTGCCACAGATTTTGAAAATGAAATCCAAACTTACCATATTTTTCGCCGTATAAGACGCACTTTTGCTTCCCCAAAACTGGGGGGGAAATGTCAGTGCGTCTTATGGAGCGAATATGGAGCGGCCGGTCCGGTATTTCCACCGCGGCCGTGTCAGAATACCGGGCCGGCCGCTCAGCTCTGCAGTGGGACCTTACCTGTTCCTCTATCCAGCCGCGCGCTGTCTTCCCGGCTTCTGTAGTGTGGGCACTGGGCATGACAGCCGGGTGCCAAGTGCGCATGCGCAAGAAGCGGTGCTTTTTGTGAATGGTAAGGCGGTACCTGGGACACATGACAGATCCCAGAAGCCGCCAGACCAATCACAAAGCGCAAGTGCTTCTCGCTCATGCGCACTGGGCACCCGGCTGTCATGCCGAGTGCCCACACTACAGAAGCCGGGAAGACAGCACGTGGCTGGATCGAGGAACAGGTAAGATCAAACAAAAACTCTGCGGAAGTAAGAGCGGGTACCTGTCAAATTCAGGTACCCGCTCCCCACCTCCCCAAAGGTTAGCAGTCATCTGTACTGTTCACAGTCTCTGGTCATCCCTGTGCTGTCCGCAGTCTCTGGTCATCCCTGTGCTGTCCGCAGTCTCTGGTCATCCCTGTGCTGTCTGCAGTCTCTGGTCATCTCCTGTACTGTGTCTGCAGTCCATAGTTCAGAATTTTTTTTCCCCTGTTTTCTGCCTCTAAAACCTAGGTGCGTCTTATGGTCAGGTGCGTCTTATACAGCAAAAAATACGGTACCTTCAACCTGACAATAACACGAATACTTAAAATGCACAATACAGTGTCCCTTTAATGCTTTGCAGTTACGATGCTAAGCGCCAGCTGAAATATTGCAGGCTCCATGCTCAATGCACAATCACCTATCCCTGTGTGTGATGGCTTGTTCTCCTTCTTATTAAATTTAAGTGAATGAAATGGAAAATCAGCAATGCAAATCTAATTTAATTTGCAGAAACATTATATAAAAGTCCTTTAGTATTTAACAATAAGTGGCTGGCACGGCCCCCACTGGAAATGTACGGTTGATCGTTTTAAAGGGTTAAGCTTCTAGCGTAGTGCATATAGGTAAATACATTGCATGGTAATGGTTTTATAATAGTCATATTAATTCACACACATAATGTTTAACATAAACACTACATTGGAGATCTTTAGAGTAATTTATGCATCCTGCTTTTGCAGAATTCCAATTGAATGAATATGAACATAATCATTTCACACAAATGTTCTCTGAGGAGTGTGTAGAAAAAGTACCAAGCAATGTCGAGGCTCCCCACCGTTTTATTCATAATGGATCAGTCTATTCATTCCTTATTAATTTAATGGAGTACAACCGAGATGCCTAGCAGCTCCAGCTTATGAGTTGCTCACAAATGGGACTCTTTTTCTTTTTTTTTTTCTTTTTTTTTTAAACTCTAATCGCTTAATCCTACTGGCTGGGCTTCATAAATTGAATAAAAGAGGGAACAAAGTTTTAATTAAGTTCGAGGAATAAGCTTGTCGAAAAGCTAAAGCAGTTCTGAAGTGTGTTTGTCTTGAACCACGCTAGAATCGGCATCAGAGGTTACAAGGATCCATATTAGGTGCTTTGAAGATTTGTTAACGCTTTCTTTTTTTTTAATTAAAAATAATTTTCCGCTATCCGCAGTGCAGCAGGTGAGAGGTGTCTCCTAGGGGTAGTAACATAATCCTTAGTGTTTATTTATGTTTGCAGTGGAAATCAGAGCGTCAAGCAGAGACTTGTGGGTGACAATGGAGTTTTGCAGCCAGCTGACCAGGAATTTTGAATGCTTGCTAATTTAAAGTTGATAGTTCTAGATTCCTTAGAAATGTCATCTTAGAGTTTAAAGCTGAACTCTGGAAAAAGTCAAAGTCCTTCCTTTCGGTGGGGCTGCACCAGCACTGCAAGGGTTAACTGGTGGTTTATGTATAAGGGACTAAGTATAGCAATTTTACTTACCTGATCTTCAACCTCCCACAAGCCCCTATGCACTGCTAGAATGGTCCCTGCAGCTTTTTCTCCCCTGCAATCCAACAAATGAATGTCCTCAACTTTATCAAGATCAATACCTTAGTCTTGCATTGGATGTGAGGATGACAAGGGACAGTCCACTGCTGGAGCAGAGGGGACCATTGTCTGCCAGGGGAGCAGAGGAATAGGTAAGTAAAATGCTCTTACCATCCCTTAGACCTGCAGTCTCTAAACTTTATAAACAAAGGACCAGTTTACTTCAGACTTTTGGGGGGCCGGACTGTAGCCATTGGGAGTAAAAAAAAGGCTCTGATCTTAGTGGGGAAAAACCATTGGCTCCATCTTTGGTGTCATTGGGAGGAATTTGCCTCATCGTTGGTGTCACTAGGATGAATTGTACACCATCATTGGTATCGAAGGGCGCCATTGTTAGTGTCGTTGGGAGAAATTTGCCTCATCATTGGTGTCATTGGGATGAATTGTACCCCATCATTGGTATCATAGGGCCCCATTGTTGGTGTCATTGGGAGAAATTTGCCTCATCATTGGTGTCATTGGGATGAATTGTACCCTATCATTAGTGCCATAGGGCCCCATTGTTGGTGTCATTGGGAGAAATTGTGTCCCATCCTTGGTGTCATTGGGAGGTATTGTGCCTCATCATTGATGTCAGGGGGGGGGGGTAATTATGCCACATTGTTGGTATCATTGGGCCCCAAGGCCCAGATAAAAGCAAGTAAAGGGCAGCATCTGGCCCACGGGCCACAGTTTGGAGACCACTGACCTAGGCTACATGCAAAGGTAGACTTTTACTTTTCCCAGAGTTTAGCTTTAAAGCTCTATATAAAATCTGTATTTGAAGCATACAAGAAAATATGTTCTTAAAGTGCCTGTAAAGAATAATTGAAAAAAGAAATAATAACAAACATGTTATACTTCCTTGCAATGGTTTTTCATCCTCCTCTTCTGGGGTCCCCTGTTGGTGCTCCTGGCTTCTCCCCCCTGCCAAGTGGGCTCTTAGCCACTTGCTATGGAGGGGCTCGCTCCCTGAGCCCTGCTTTGTGTTTCCATTGACACACAGAGTGCGGTTTGGCCCTTCCCCCTGTTCTATCTTCACAGGTTCCAGCTACTACCTCTCTGTCCAGTGAGGAAAGAGAGAGGGTGGAGAGAGCTGCTGCTCTTGTGTACAGCTCTAGCTCTAGATCGAGATCAGGCTTGGGTAAGTACAGGGTTACCTGTGCAATGTGTATTTCTACAGTCAATAAAATTGAGAAAAAAAATCTGTAAATGTCTTCTTTGGAACCTAACCTATTTTTTTTTAGAAAAAATGTGTTTTTTCCTTCATTTCCATTCATTTTTTTATTTGTCATAAAATTTAATTTCTATGTTTAGGGGTCACAAAACTTGAAGTGCCCCAGGCCACCCAAGGATTAAATCCGGCACTGAATGCAACTCAATCTCACAGATCAAGATCCAAATGATCACATCCAGTAGTGAAAAATTACTTGAGAGACTTTTAATAAAATAAATAAAATAATGCATAGCTGACTGATTTAAAAGCAAATGGATTGTCCTATCCCTCAATGCCCACCCATGTGCATCCGTGTGTGTGCTGATACCACAAGGACACATCCAACAATTTGTTCTTTATATTGACTTTCTCAGGAGCAATGTTTGAAGCAAGCTCACAAATTCATTCATTGGGAAGATATAAATATTATTCTACTTGGGACTGCTGCAATGCGGAATCTTGGCTTTGACTAAGTTACATCCTAACCCTTACTGTTTGTTGGTCTATTTAGGTTTCTTGTTTTGCCCGAATGCTGCGCATTTCTGTTCAGGCAATCCTTTTCATTTTCTGAGAATGCCAAACCTTGTCCATTCCTTCTCCATCTCCCATACATTCCTATTGGCTAGTAAGACAGCCCATCATAGTGATGGGCCAATATGAATGTATATTATAACAAAAAATAGTGAATTGCAATGCAAATGCAACAAATCAGTGTATATACACACAAATATAGGTGAATAAATATACATTAATAAGCAATAATTAAAACGTGAGACTCCAATCTTTTAAATAATATAGAGTGACGTGCTTAAAACAGCAACACACTGTGCAAAAACAAGTGCCTGGTCTGCCAATAAAAATATAAACACACCAGGTTAAATGAAATATATACCCAAAATAGATATATATACGTAAATAATATTAACGTGAGACTCCAATCCTTGAAATAACACAAAGTGACCCATGCTTAAAAACAGCAACACACTGTGTAAAAAATGCCTGGTCTGCTAAACAATATGTATACACACCAGGTAAAGTGAAATATATACCAAAAATTAGATATCCATTATTAATATATCAAGTGATAGGTGCAACAACACAAATAGAAAAAAATAAATAAACGACAATTGAATAAAATCGTTCAGTGTAAACATCGATAGTGACCAGTGCAACAAAAAGTGCTTCAATCTTCAGTGCACACTATAAGTGCTCTCAGTGACACTCTTTGTGACTTATCCCACAGTGGCTAAAGTGCCTCCTCACCTCTTAACATCGACCCTTAAGGGCCACAACACCTTGGGTAATCCTCAAACTAGACGGACTCGGCTCCACCGACTCCACTGACTCCAATCGGGCTCTGATTATAACTCAGCGAATCAAACATCCCTTTCACACAATAGGCTCAGGCATGCATGACAGGGGTAAAGAGAAAGACCTCCATAGTGTAATACCGCTTTATTAATGAAAAAACGCCAAATAAATGGACACTCACATTAAAATCCTATTAGTACAGCAGTTTCCCATGTGCTATGGGTGTACTAGGGGACTCAGGTGTACCAAGATGGCGTCAAAACCGGAAGTGCATCACCGCTGAAACCCGGAAGTGTGTCACTGCACATGCTCTCTACGCGTTACACCACGATAGGACACGTGGCTTCCTCAGGAGCGCAGGAGGATATTTCAATTTTAATATGAATGTATAGGACTGGGAAACAGCAGGCAAGACTTAACTCTACAGGACTTTCTTTTTGCCATGATCAGTATTTTTCCCAGAAATGTTTTGTACATATTTTTTTCTTTGTTAGAAATGTCAAACACTTTTTAAAATTGTTTTAGTTAGGTAAATATGACATATTTTGTATTTTCATATTCTCCTTCTGAAACTATGCTCACCTCCCCTCCTCAGATGCAAAATCTGCAAGCTCCCAAACAGTTGTCAACATATTCGCTCTGTCTTTTTCCAGGTTTGGGATCTTTGGCTGTCTTGATTGACTGTGCAAGGACAACATAAGTTCCAATGCCGATACTGTACATTGAGTTGTAGTAGGCTGTCACAACTTATCCAAATTGTCTTGTATTTTAGAGGTAAAAACACTAGAGAACCCATGAAAAAATATTTCTAATCCCTTTGCCATTTAGGGAATTGCCTCAAAGGAATGCAATGAGATTCATAAGCTGGTGACAGCAATAGCTTACTTAAAAAGCCAAGCTCAGCCAGGGTTTTAGGCATGTGGTTTCTGACAGCTATGAAGTTCTGGCTGAGAGGAAAACCTTTCCAGTCTCCAAACAAAGCTAAAAAATGAAACTGAAGTATATTTTGGCCTTCAGCAATAACCTACCATATATTGAATGTGTATAATGAACATTTTAATCTAAATAGTTACTTTCTGTGTACCTGCAATCCTAGGATCCAGTGAATTAACAGCAACTCTCTCACTGAATTGGGAGATGGTGGTGGTAGTGATAGGGAAATATGATAAAAAAAAAAACAACAACTTAGAGGGTTTTGTGAGTATGAACTTACTTCTGGGTACATGGTGGTGGCTGTCTTTGCTATAATGTAAGTAAATTAAAGGTCCCTTTAACAGAATCACTTGGCAGGCAAAACTTTGGCCCACTTGGATGCACAGGAGTACAGTCTGAGTTGGTATTTCTGCAAGATGCTCTTGGTGGTGGAAACTTGCTGTTGATCATGGAGTAGTTGGCATTTGGGGATGACATGAGGTGGACATCTGGGTTGCTGGGTTTGTTTATGTAGAAGAATAGTCAGCTCCAGTTGTTGTACAGACATTGTGTGGCTCCTAGAACAACTGATGGAACTAGTTGTTGAATTTAGGAGCAGTTCAAAAAGATATAGGCTCTGAGGAAGAGGCAAGTCCTCAAAACGCGTCAGCATTTTGGATGTCTATACTCCCTATTGCGGACTGTTACTCAGCGCGGTGTTGACCCAGCTGTTCTTTATGAAGTGCCTTGACTATATTGTCGTTTGTGAGTACAACACATACTTTATTTTTTATTAAACATTTTTTATGGTAATGCACTAGGCCTGTGCGCCCTCTGTTTTTTCTTTCCTCGTTCAGTATATTTGGATTTCCCCGGTCCATTTGAGGGCAGCAAGGTGTGCATGTTCCAGGACATTCCTTATGTGGTTGTAGCCTGCACCGAGTCCATCCCCAAGCGCAGGAGCATTTGGGTTTGCTGGTTCACAAAGATATAGCACCCGCCTAGCTGGGCTGCTAGCTAGGTTAGGTAAATTCAGATCTTTTGGCTCTCCTGTAATCAATTGGGCAGCTTGTGATTAATTTGGACTCTTATATGTCTCACTGGCTGCAGCTTTGACTACTTCCCCCTGTCTTCTGGAGGATCTGGAAATCAGTGGGCTGGGAGAGTCAAATAGACAGTCTGATTATGTATGAGGTCCTCGCCAATCCCTGGGGGAGTATGTCCAGTAGGTGGCTGAAGAGTACATAACTATTCTGAGGCTTAGAACAGTAGGGTTCTTGTTCAGAGGAGAAGTTCCAAACTTGAAGGGCTTCTGTCCTTCTGAATAGTCCAGCTGTGCTTTAATTTGCTCATCAAGGTCTCAATTGTGTTATAGTTGGGGGCCTATTTCTCTGGACTTTACTAGAACTAATTGAGGGATTTATCTGAAAATCTGGTCTGAAGACCTCACAGGAGACATGTCTGACTGATTATGGAGAAAGGCATTCAAATATCCAAGGACATTAGTGGGTACAGATTGGTGTGTGAGATCCCAGTGACTGCATGCTGCTGCTATCCCTCTCACATCAGTGTCAGTCTGTACTTAAAGTTGGACAATTCTTATTCTGTCCTTATGTAGTTCAGTACATTAATTTCTGCTGAAAGGACTATGCTAGGAAGCTTTGAGAAAGAGACACATGTCCTCAGGTTACTACTTTACATTACTGGAGTATTCTACAGTTACCCTGCATCTTGTCCAAGTTCAAGTAAAGCATAAAAAAAAGGATACCTGTAGACTTTTCACTGAGCCAGAAGAGAGACTAAGATGGCGTACTTGGCTGCTAATATACTGGTTTGGGAAAATAACCATGGGACTACTAAGCCAGCCCTTTAGGGAATGAGTGCTACACACAGTAGATGAGCTTGGGTGATCTTTCATAATATGAGCACGGGTATTCCAGCATTCTTCTAAATATCTAGTAAGCTGCAGCAAGAAGTTGAACAAGGCAAGATTCCCTAAGAATGTTAAGTAAGGAAGAGTGATTGACCAGTTTGTCATTAGATATATTCTGCCAAGCAAGCTCAAGTAAGGAGAACCCAACACCTTCCTGGAAATTGTTAGACTCTAGAAAAATGTCACACAAGGGGACATGGGATCTAACTTCCCAAACAGATGTGTTTTGGACCATATTTCCTTTTGCAGGCTGGGCTGTTTCAGTTACTGTACAGTAGTGCAGCTATCTACTCATTGCAATGGTTTCCATACCCTATGTGTAAAGAGGGTTCAAATCTTTCCCCAGCTTTATTATCCTTGTAAAGGACTGTATTGCTAAAATTAATAATCACCGACTCTGGTCAATGTTTTATATTCAGTATAGTTGCTCATGGTTATCTAGTGCTGTATACTTGTGTCCTATACCATCTTCCCACCTTCTCAATACCCCTCTAGTTATAAACTTTCGAAAGGGAAAAGTTCTTTTTATAGAGGCTGAAACCTAAAACTGTCAAAAAAAACCTCTCAGTATAACAACCTTCATTTATCGAGCTTCTTCAATTGTTGCTATCCAGTTCAGATCAGTTTTCAAATCCAATTTAATCTCCACGCGGTAAAAGCTGGTGTCAAAAACCCAATTCGAGGCATTAAAAAAAGCCATCAGCCTCCTTACTACAACTCAGCCCCGCTGATCCGCCTCAGACAACCATAAAAGGAAATATTCTTAAGTCTGACTTTTGCCTAATGAGGAATAAGGAGCCGGGACAAATGATTACAAAACCCTGTTTGCGTAATTCAGAATCTGTTTACCAGTTTTTCTTCCAGGTCTGTGCAATCATTCGGCATTTGATGCTAATTTACACTAAAAGACCTCCTTTTTCAGTTTAATATCGCCACGGTGTACAATTACATTTTATCAGAGCGTCAGCAAAAACGCTGTAATGAAACAGTTGCTGGCTGATTAGAGTACATTTTGTACATGGGAAAATGCATTGGACTAAGATGTTACCGTCTAATTTTTCATTACATGTGTAAGGTGCCTGAAAGCCTATCTCTATTAAATAAAGAATGCCCCATAGACAGATGTTATAATGAATTTTTTATTGATATATTCATATGTATGCGGAGTAACTGCGCGGGGAGACAAGACTCGGCTTCCACCTGAAGAACTGTATATTTAACGGTGACCTGAATCCTTGGTACACTAAGGTGATGTAAATTACAGCACTTGAAGATAACTGTCTGAATTCAGCCCACTTCAGCAGAAATAAAATAACAGATGTGTCCTTTGGAGCAAATCATCTGTAGAGAGAGGTGTATAAAAGAAAGCAGGGTCCCAATCATTAAGGAATTAATTTATAATGAATAAAGAAGTGAGGAGGACAAACAGCAGCTTATTGCTATTTAGCTTTTAACCTTTTTCATGCTGGGATTCTACTAGAAACATTGAGGACATATGACAGTGACAGCAGACTGTAGATTCGATTTTTACAGGGCATTACTTTATTTTTTTGTCTCCTCACTCCTTCTAAAGTAGGTTTTTTGCAACCCGTGGCCCATGGACTGCATGCGACCGATGATGGATTTGTATATGGCCCAACACAAAATTGTAAACTTACTTAAAAATTTATTTTTTTTTGGGGAATATTTTGTAAAACTGTGTTTATACTTAGTGAACACATTGACAGGGTCTCTTTACAGAACTTTTTAAGTTTTATCGTCTCAAAGAAAAATATCCCTCTCTTCACAATCACACCGTATTCATGACTTAGTTTTCAGCAGCACCTGTTTTGTGAGCAACTATTTTCAAGGATGAAACACATGAGAGGCAACATTAGAACCTAGCACCTTGAGAATTCATTGAGAATTGTTACTACATCCATCAAACCAGATATTGATGCGTTAGTTTATTAAAAGCAGTTTCAAATATCTCGCTAGTTTTATGTTGCCCTCTTTTACTTTTATAATGTAAAATATCATAAAAAAAGAAGTTTTATTACTCAAATAGGTACATTATCTATATTAGTAAACAGTAGCATCCCTAGGCGGGTGCGTGGGGTGCACGCCGCACCGAGTGACACCTATCGCATGGGGTGACACCGGACCCTCTCCACGAAAAGGAAAGTTTTAAAGCAAGCTGACGATCCCAGCAAGATGGATCGGATCTGCGGATTGAGCATAATGGATCCATTATGCTCCCCAATCCGCAGATCTGATCCATCTTGCAAGGATCGTTGGCTTGCAACCTATACAAGATCTAGGTAAGGCTGTGCAAGATCTGGGACTAGTCTGTAACCAGGAAATGCGGCCGCGATAGTAGGAACCTCCTCCATCTGACATCACTTCTCAAGCATGTGCAGACCGGACCGGTGTTGAAAGATCAGTTAACCCTGTATAGGTTGCAAGCCGACGATCCCTGCAAGATGGATCAGATCTATGGATTGGGGAGCATAATGGATCAGACTCTGATCCATTATGCTCAATCCGCAGATCCGATCCATCCTGTGGGGATCATTGGAGGGGTGACACCAAGTGTTACCGCACCAGGTGACACCAACCCTAGGGATGCCCTTGTCAGTGATTGTTAACTTGTTATCTGCCTGACTTTTTTTGCTCATCAGCTATTTTTATTGTTAGTATATTTTATGTTTGGCCCAAGACAATTCCTCTTCTTCCAATGTGGACCAGGAAAGTCAAAAGGTTGGACACCCATGTGTTAAGGTCACCCCACCAGTGGTTGTCAATTGGGTACAATGTTGCGCTGTGACTTTTTCAGTTGCCTATGGACCACTTTCTAATGTAACCAACCAGCCCACCACAAAACCCTTTGAGGACCGTAAGATTTTGGAACGCCAAAAGAATCAATTTTTTTGTTTTTAAAGTTTGTACACTTCAGTTGCTGTAACTAAGCCATTTCATGAAATAATTGGCAAAAAGCTAGACCCATTTGTTGTTTGTTGATAAGAACTATTATTTTGACTCAAACCAAAAAAAAAAAGTGTTTTAAGTTCTTAATCAGATGATACACGCAATTAAAAACATGGGACAAAAACGTCCCTTGGTCCTCAAAGGGTTAAGATGATTCTGAGTGATTGTCATGGGGAGTGGCAGCAATTGCTCCTGCACAGCACTTCCCAATTGTAGTGACTTACAGAGAGATGTGACTTTAAATTTGGGTGGTCCATTTTAAACCGGGCAGGGTTGAGCTATAGCGAATAGAAGAGGCTACCACCTCTGACACTGTGGTTTTGGAAGCGTAGCTGGGAAAGGAGGACAGAATGCCTACCTAAATTAACAAAACAGGACTGGATGTTACCATTTGTAGGTAATACCACCAAGGATTGTTGTTACAGGGAATATGCTATTGCATTCAGGGGGTTCAGGAAAGAATACATTTTTTCCCACTGGAGCAAATTAGACCATACTTTATAGGGTTTTTTGCAAAGTCATCAAGGATGGGGATCAGATTCAGGGCATTCCGTCGTACCTGCGGGCCAGAAGTGACGCATATGGAGTGTCTGGAAATGACATCACGGTGCTGGAGGAAGAAACCCAGCATCCGCTCCCCTTTCTGGCATCACCATCCACATCCTACCTCACCCTGCTGGCCATGGGAGTTTGGGTCATCCACCAGTACATGCTGATCAGATTCATGAGGTTTGGAGCACATTGTATGTAAGCCACATTTACATTCTACTTTTTTAATGTTCTTAATAAACTGTGCAAGATTTGATTTCCTCATAACTGGGCTCTGACTGTATAATTCCCCATGCGCTTCATTTGATGACTTTGTAGTTGGTTTTCATATAATTCATATGATTTTTGGGAGCAGCCATTTCTGTGGTGTTCTTTACAAGAAATTCTGAAGGACCCTCTGCACACTGGTATATACCCTTTCAAGCAAACTATGCAACAAATAGGGATATTTGGTTCACACATATTGCAATACATGTTTAAGCTGGCCAACTGCGTCAAAGTAATCCCTCTATGGCCAGTCCTACTCTGCCCTGCCTACACAAGTGCTACTGTGGACACAATGCTAACATAGGGGAAAAGACCCAATGGGGAGAGCTACAAGGTTCAGGTCTGGCTACTGACCCAACAATACAACAAACAAGAGATCCCTGTGCTCAAATCCATACAGCTAGTGCATGCATTTATCCATCAGGTGCTAAAGGGGTGTAACCACATTAACTCTAGAAATTCTGAAGGACCCTCTGCACACTGGTATATACCCTTTCAAGCAAACTATGCAACAAATAGGGATATTTGGTTCACACATATTGCAATACATGTTTAAGCTGGCCAACTGCGTCAAAGTAATCCCTCTATGGCCAGTCCTACTCTGCCCTGCCTACACAAGTGCTACTGTGGACACAATGTTCTTTACAAGTTCTTGTTTGGATACCTATCTGAGCACCTGGCTTCTTGACATTATATCTTCCTCTGGATTGACTGTGAGTATAGGATTCTTTATATGTTGGTTTTCTATTTATTTATTTATTTCTATTGGTTGAACTAGATCACATTCTGTAGCTACTCGGTGCTATCACACAGCTCTGTAAGGATGGCGTCTGAGTGTGCCAGCCAGTCATCTAACTGCAACCCACGATTGTAGGGTTTTTTTTGTTTTTAATTAAATTCATTCTCATTTTACCTCTTTTTAATCCTTTATTAACCATGATATATTTTAAAAGGGAAGTCCAACTTTCTGACCATGTTTCACTTTACACTCTTATTTAGGCTGCAATATGAAACATGGTTACAATCTGAAGCCCCCAGCCTTAACCCCCCTCCTTAAAGAATACAGGGGATTTTCTCCCTGGCAGTTCCTGGTCATTTTGAATTTGGCTCAGCTATATATGACTCCACAGGATTGCATTAATGAAAAAAAATACCACCAGGACAGAGGGACTTGTAGTTCTCAATAGAACACAAGTATGTTAATGTCACCACACTTGTAGTTCATTTAAGTGTCCTCCAGCCCCATAAATGAAGGTCTGTATTTCAGTATCGATCTGCAGCTTGAGAAGTGGCTTACAGGAAGAGTACTGCACCCGCGATCCACTGATCATGGCTGCAATGCTTTGCAGGCCTCGATGCAAAATAAATAATGTCTCCTTTTTTGATTAACCAATGCGGATACATTTATTATTTTTTTGCAAAAGATAGATAATGCCTTTAACTCTTCCATCCTTTTTTTCTTTATCTATTTTTTTTTTTTTTGCTAATTTTTCTACTGTTCATGTCAATTTTTTACATTTGGTCTGGTTATATTTTTTTAGCAGTGGCACTTTACAAAAATATACTCTCTATTTCATTTGCACATGGCTTCACCTAGGGCATAGATAAAGAGGAAAATATTGGGGGATAAAATGTTCCCCCAGAGTGTCTGCAGCATTGGATGAGCACCTCGGGCTTGTGCACTGCATGTCTTGTCTACTGCCCTGGGTCCTAGCACAGCTGGCAACCATATTTTCTTCTTGCCCATATTTTTTCGATATTTTTCTAGACATGATGAAGTGACCTTAGACAGGGTATACAGTGTGTATATGGGTACAACCGTGTTTGTCTATATGTGTTTGTGTACAGTGTGTGTATGCAGTGTGTGCATACGTGTGTATGCAGTGTGTGCATGTGTGTGTATGCAGTACATGTAAGTAGTGGGTACGTCTGTGCTGTCCATAAGGGGGTGGTGGCAGAATGAATCATAGGGGGTGCTGGGCTATGCATACTTCTGAGTCCTGCACTGTTACCTACACCCAGGGGTGGACTGACCATTTGGAAACCCGGGCCCGGGGTCAGTAGGGGGCCCCATGAGATGCCCCTGGTACCTTTTTCATAGGCTTTTTTGAGTTTGGGCAAGGACACAGGGGCCCCATGATCCCCTATTGCCCGGGGGCCCCATGAGTTGTAAGTCCGCCCCTGCCTACACCTAACCACTGACCTCTGTGCATGACTCACTCTTGACTGCTACACTCTATACATTACCTACACATTACATACACCTGATCCCCTGCAGTGTTTACAATACACACTCCTGACCCTTGCACACTGTACACTACATATTTCTGACTCCTGCACTCTCAACAATAGTTCAGATTTTTAGCCCCTTGCCACTACTTTTTTAATCTTTTAGGTGCCACCACTTCCTCTAAATCTTATAATTTGAGAAAGCTGAGCCCCCCCACCAAATGAAATTTGCATTGTTGACAAATTTTAAAATGCATTAGTTTAGCACTGGAGGCAGGATCCAAAGCTTGCATTCTGAACAACACTGCAGCTCTGAGTGCTATACGGCTAGTAACATACCCTCACCATTAATGGTTGATTAGCAAATACTCAGACCTGAAAGCTACAATTCAGGAAACCAAATAAAATCAGTATTGAACTGCTAACACTAATACTGTAGCCATACTTAACTTTCTGAAACGTTGATATATATACGTATTCATTAAAGTGGTTGTAAACCACAGACATGAAATATGAACAAAGCCTATCCTTTTATAATGTGAATTTGTCTCAATTCAGAGCACTAAATGGTATTTCTGTCTGATACCTAGTTCCTCTGCTATCTGCATGGAGTTACTTCTGACAGGTTTTCCTGACACCAAAAGAAATAAGGTGGGGGGAGGGGGGGAGACTCCAACAAACGGCCTGTGATTGGCAGCCTCAGCTCAATTCCTGTATGCTGTATAAAGGGGGGCGGGAGTGTCCCTTCCCTCCAATCAGCTCACAGAGCTCCCTTCACTGAGCTCTGCAAAGTATACCTTCAGCTCCCTGCCCCCTGTGTTAGAGAAGAGAGGGCTGCAGATAAACAGGTGCAACCTATGCAGGAGTGTTTTGTGTCATCTCTGAGTATCACCTGGGGCCAGTCACTTCAATGCGCATATGTAAGGATTCACAACCACTTTCATCCATTCCAGCTGTAATCCGGACAGATCCTTACCTAATGGAGTCAGTTAAGTTACAGGGCCAGGATGACTTGGTTGCTAGTGACACCACCTTTCCTTCCTTCCCTTTTTCATATCTGGAGTCATGGGTGAAAAATGAATTATGCACAGTGTAGTCCAGGGCATTGTTACAGGACTAATTTGAAGGAGCAATGTGACCTGAGACCCATATTCCTTGCTCCTCTGAAACTCTTTTCACTGGACCTAATGCATTTCATCTGTTGCTGCTTTCTATAGATACATACACAAATCATATCTAGGCCCATCTCCCAATAACTGTCTCTTAATTTGCTTTAAATCAGAAAGCACAAAGAGGAACAATATAAAAATAAAGTCAGTTTCTTAACTAAACGGGAGAATTGGGCTGGGGACAGGAGGGCGTGCGCCCTCTGGACTTATACAGTATGTTGGGCTGATGGTCTTTAGTGGAGATACTTCACAATTTAAACCTCAATCAGACCCATAGTTAGTGACACATGCTAGGCCCATTACATAGCTACTTGCTGCTGTTCAGACTTGTGATTACAACTTTTGGCAAAATGAAATCCCCCAGCAACAACCTCCTTTGCAGCTTTGAGGTATCATGTGACCAAATGCTGAGATCCACAAAGCAGATGTTGGAAGATGAAATTGAAAAAGTATGTCACAATAAACTCCTTTACCCATGGTTCACATATCTGCGTTCCTACGGGCCGCGTTTTGCATGAGCACTAGAGCCCATTCATTTGAATGGACTCCCATGTTCTGGGACACGCAGGGAAGAAGTCTCTGCACTCCTTCGGAAAACGCAGCCCGCACTGGAACCTTGCTTCCCAGTACGGTTGCGATTTCCAGTGCGAGCAGCGTGCCATTAAAATTAATAGCACCCACCTGCGGGTCTGCAGTCCTCTGTGCAGGTGGTGCGGCTGCACTGATTTTTGTGCGGATCCGCAGCGGCACCAGCTGCACAGATGTAAACCTAGCGTTAGGAACATCCACTTTTCACCATGCCCACCAATCAAAGTGCCATCATGGCAAACTTTGATGCTGTTTCCTTAGATTAAACTGTTCCTAGGACTAGCAGTTGTTTGACTTCCCAGTTCTACACTGCTAGGCTGGACTACGCTATAAAAAATCTATACTGATGATAATCTTTGATTCATATTTATTAAAAAATATTTGCAATAATTTAATATAAATAAGAGTTTGTTTCTATGCATGGAAATTCTGGTTTAAGTAAAATTTTAAAATTGCTTCACAAAAGTTAAAAAAAAAGTGTGCCAAAAGGAACAATGAGAATTTAATGACATAACACAGAAGATGTATCACTGGGAAGATAAATTATGAGTGTTACCATGTACCCCACTAAAACATAGCCTCATTTTATGAAAGCTGCTTCAGATCTGAGGAATTTATGTCTGAGGAGAGGCTTGGACATTTAACCTCACCGGAGTAATGTATCAATACAGAGAATTGAGCTCAGACAATGAATGATAAAACAGGTTTTTATTTTTCTGCTGTGTCAAATCCACTAAGAGTACTCAGAAACTTTTTTAGATGATGATCCATGAGGTCAGAATAAAATCCCAGTAATCTCTCTATAAAAATTATTTTTCATTTTAAATGTTCTACCTCATTACCAAATTGTTAAAGCTTAATGTGTCATATAAAAATAAGAATGAAAAGGGCTATTCTGAAATCATATATTTACCATTCTATTGCTATGATCATTAAGAAGAAATTTTTAATCTATGCAATGTTGCTCAAAAATTGTTTCCATAAATTATAGGTGTGGCATAACCCCCGGAGGAGCTACTTGTTGATTGCGTCCTTTTGCTTCCAGAAGTGATGACCCGCTCAACTAGTAGTAGTGGAGCTCACCAACACTCCTCCTTAAAATGGTTTATTGGACAAATACACCCTGCAAAATGTAAGAATAGGCAACAGACAGACAGTACTTTACTGTAATATATTACCAATTATTTTAAACACAGAAATGTAATGAACACAACTTACAAATACAACGCTGAGGTACATAAGCACAATTCCTTATAGAAATAGCACTGCTGATAGCCCTTATTTAACCTCCCTAATGGTCTGATTATGTCAGTATTTCTGTGCTCAAAGCGGTACATTTTTTTGCATGGAAATATGTTGTTTTTTTATTGTAGGCCTGTAATTCTTAGGAATAACTCACTGAAATCTGTCCAAACAAGAGTCTAGTAAGCATCCTGGGTCTGTTAAAATTTGAAACATGAAATCATAAATTATAATATAAGAAATAATCATAAAAAATAATAATAATAATAACAAATTTAATTCAATAATGTAATCAAACCAAAAACACTGAAATTTGAAATATAGCGCCAAGTTCGCACATCGCTGAGCTTAGTCGCAAAATCGTTTTCAGTTTCTGATGACGAATTTCCCCACGAATCATTATCACTCAATTCTGCAAGTGGTTCTAATTTACTATCGCTGTTCTCTAGCTGGTCTAAAACCGCTTTTGACCTAAAGGGACGCTTTTTGGACGCCATGGATGTTTCTCAGTTTCAAGGCAGAAAGAACAGTAAAAATGCAAGCAAGGCACAGGACAAAGCACTCGGGACAAAATGTATGTGAAATGGTTTGATACAGTAATGGAATACTAAAAGATTTTAGTGTATTTAGTGAATGTCACATTTTAACATTTTTGAATTTTGCAGGGAACGGAACCCGGAAGACGGATGCTGGCATCGGCCGGAGCAGATGGGCGGGGGCGCTGCAAGGGGGACATCGCGGGATCGCAGGACAAGGTAAGTGCCAGAGCAACGCTGCAGGGTAATCCCGAGTGTAGCTTGGGGTTACCGCTTCTGGTACTGAAACTTAACCCCGAGCTGCACTCAGGAATACCACCAGGGAGGTTAATATCCCTCTCTAAACCACAGGCTAGTAAAATCTGAACACAACTAGCACTGGGGCCCTGTATATTTGGTTGGAGTGCTTGCTGCCAGCTGGGAGTATTTGTAATCCAAAGGTTTAACAAGGTAAAAAAAACAACAGATAGCCAGAGGCCTCTCACCTCTCCAGGTGACACAACAGTATCCTCAGCAACAGTCCTTCCCTCATGGAGTCCCCTCTACAGTCACAGCACACTGAACCCACTCTAACTCTGGTGGGCAAAACACATAATTTTCCTAACAGTAATATATTTTCTAGCCAGTTCAAATGGTAGCCTCTTTAACCATGTAGCACCCTCCTAGATAGCTAGAGGAGCTAGATCCTAATTGTTAGGCAGAGGCTGAGTAGCAGCCAGGTCTCAGGGAGGTCAAGTTGTGGACAGGACTGAGAGGCTCTGTAGGCAAGCCCCTCTGGAATTTCCCCCTGCTCCAGAGCTTTGGAGAAAGGTCTTGAAGCAGTGGGCATATCTGAGGAGTGGCTGGTTTGTACTCGTAGGGGATCCTAGTTAATCCCCAACAGAAGGTTTGGCAAGGGGCCAGGACAACCTTTAAGAGTAGCTGAGCCTGCTCAGCAGTGGGAGAGTTCAGGTGGAAGAGAGAGTAGGATGTGAGGCTGGAGGCAGGAGGCAGGAGCCTGTGAGGGGGCTGATTATCCCCTCAGGGATTACACACTCCTTTTGTTATCTCAGACCTCCTAATTATCCTCTCCTTGTGTTACTCCGCATGCAGGAAGAAATAGAGGACATAGTGCTTTACCTTTTAAAACTTTTTATTCCCACCATCCAAGTATTAAACTCACATTAGACAGGTTTAAATAAAGCAATATCCCATTGGAAATCCTCTGCTGGCCTCTGAGTCATACACCTGCCGTCTATCGTGTTGTGCGGCTCCTCTCCGAGTGATGACGTAGCCCCTCCCCTACGCGTTACGCCTCCAATCACGTGGCTTCATCAGGGGGTTGTGATCAAAGGAGAGGATAATCAGGAGGTCTGAGATAACAAAAGGAGTGTGTAATCCCTGGGGGGATAATCAGCCACCAGAGGATACATCCATTACTCCTAAAGGAAGGATCTCCCTATTTCACCAGCAAAAGTATATGTCCAGCAGGTTCCAGGGAAAGTGAACCGAAAGCGCGTATAGCCTAATTGCAGGCATCAAAGGAGGTGAGCGCACATCTTCACTATTTGAAGGATTCACAAAAGTCACAAATTGAAGAACAACAAGCACCAAGTCACTATATATAAACAATTGTTTATTCAATGGGACTATTATTTTGATGATATTTGGATTCATACTAATCACTACTAATTATTTATGAGCATTTGGTTATTTTTATTTATGGGGGATCATTTAAATGCGTTTTAGTTGAGGGTTATTAGTTGGTTTATTATTTTTATTATATTAAATGAGGGTATTATGAATATAAATGAAATTGAGGGTATTAGGAAGTACATCATGTCACTAATAGATGATTTATGAGCACTTGGTAAAATATTTTTTTAGAGGAGTATTTCATGTGGAATTATTTTGATATTTATTTGGAGGAGATTGATTAGTTGAAATTATCTATTTAAATATTTTTTGGTATGTATACACTTTTATTAGTTATTTGTATCATAATTTGAATTAATTTATTGGTAATAATTTAATTATTATTTATTGAGAAGTATTTAGGAGCGCAACATATATTTGAGGAAAACTGGATTTGCTATCTTACCCAGGACTGTTTCACACTGCAGTGGAAGGCACTGGATCCCCTGGGATTCACCTAGTACAGCTGGATGAGGAGAGGAGTCATCTGGGGTGGTACTACAGGAGATGCTGGCAAGCTCTCCAGAAGAGAAACTTTGCTGTAAAGACTTGTACATCATTGCTAAGGAGTTTGTCCTCAGTTGCCATATCCCTTTGGGCATCCCATACACCCCTTTCCCTATCCAAGTTCTAAACCCCCGAACAAAACTTCAAAACAAAGCTCAAGAACTGGTTACTGTCTCCTGATACAAGTCTGAGTAAAGGAGGAGCATGTTGCCTGGCTGTGCAGGACTACAGGGGAACCAAAACATCAGCAACTGTTAAGGGGGTAGTGCTACAACCGTAACACTAAAGCCACACACAGTCTCAGATGAATGTAGCACAGTAGCTTGTACTCCCAGCTACCAGAAGCACCGCCTTAACACAGCAGCACTCTGGAACAGCAGGTTCCTGGAACAACATGTCTCTGGAGCAGCAGATATCAGGAACAGCAGGTCTCTGGAACAGCAAGTTTCTGGAACAACAGGTCCCCAGAACAGCAGGTCTCTGGAACAAAAAGTCTCTGGAACAGCAGATAATCATCCTTGCAGCTGATACTGCGCAGTGGCACCTAACATTGTTTGAGGCAGCCCTTCACATACTGTCTGTTTGCACAGATCAGGCAGCTCCAGCCATCCACAAGCTCTTCTTTACGTATGGGTTCTCTTCCACCTCTCCCCTTTCACCAGCCCTCCCAGGCTTTCAGCCAATAGGAGCCCTTTTCCACACTTGGTCTCCACCAAAAAGGCCATCATTCCCTTATGTACTGGGGACACTTACCAGTCCATCACTGTCCAAGCTACATAAAAATCCATGTTCCTTATGTTACCATAATTTTCTGCCATCAACTGTTAACACTGTTCAATACTGTAAACAACCCTGTGTGCTTTTGTTTTTAAAACCGAAATAAATCATCTGTTCCAGTAGCAGCAATCAAAGGTTGGGGCCTTTGCTCTATGCTGCTCAGTTGAGCAGTCTTGCATTTGACCTTCATCTTGACATTGTACTGGAATGCTTCAGAACCATGTAAGAGCTCATTTGAGGACCTATTGATGGACATTTTGATTTGTGTTGGATGGAGAGGGAAAGGGTTAGAGTCTTTCTTAATTATTTACGGTTAAAAATACACTTCCTTTATGTCCTTAGAACCTGACCAGAAAAAGCAACTAAGACTGAATTATCCATTTTGGGCAGAGTGGACCTTCAACAAGAGAACAGTTCAGCACTTTTTCACATACACAGCTCTGTATGAGTTTATGACTTTTTATAAGGTGACATGGTTACCTGGAGGTCCACAATCTTGTCATTTATCCCTTAGATTCCTCTGTTGATTTCATGAACCCTCAAGAAAAAGAGTTAAACATCAATAGCTCCGTCTCACCCCAGCAGTAGTAATAACTTGTGAAGATGTAAATGATGAAACAATAATTTGTCTCAATGTGTGAATTATTCATTAGAAAGCAAAACAAAGGTGGGCTGCTTGATTAAGGACAACGCAGGCTGCTGATAACACACCGAGATGTAATTTGGTTGCCGTATAATGCAGATGAAGCAATAGGAAATGATTTAACATCTCTGTAATCAATAATATCACAGCTGCAGGCCCAGTTCTTAATGCACTTTAATAAGAAGAGATGCTAAACAGTGACAAAATCTTTGCATTGGATCAGATTCGGGGAAAGGTTGGGGAGAAATCTGCAGAGGAAGCCGAATCAAAACCCGTACACTAGCCCAGTCAACGTCTTATTTTACCCTACTGATGACTTCCAAGCTCATCTCTTGCTGCAAACTAAATAAGCCATTCTGTTACTTGTTTCCAGTGTTTCCTGTTGGCATAATATATTGGGGAAATCTGGTGCTAATATTTTATAAACATTAAAAGAGGAACCTCACTTGTGTTTTTAAAAATTAAAGCCCATGAAGTCCAGCAATGTCTTCATAGGGGGAGATTCTTCACCAGGCTTCGAATCCCCAAGGTCATCTTCTTGGATGTGGGATCGGTGACTTCGTGATATCTCACAGCCGGCTTCCCACTGAACATGCCTGAGATTGTGCTGTAGTCTTGCAGCCTTTTGGGACATGTGGCATGTCCCAGGATGCTGCAAGCGGGGGAAGGGAAGGCCAACTGACATCATCTTTGCCTAAGTCTACCTATCATAAAGGTACCCCTCCCCCCCAAAAAAAATGTTGAAAAATTAGTTAGGGACTGGGGAAGGGTAGAGTTTAAGCAGCACATAAAGGTTTTGGTAAAGGTTCACTTTAAAGTGAATCCAGCCAGACAGCTACAGTTTAAAGAATGTGTGAACCCTTACCTCATAAAACAACCCATTCAATTTAAAATAGACATGAAATTCAAAACATCTGCGTCTGTGTGTGTTTTTATATATATATATATACATATATATATATATATTTTTTTTTATAAGTGATCACTATTCTCAGCTGCATAAGGGGTTTGGGGAGTAGGGGGGTGGAGACTGCAGCGGTGTGAGTCAGCAGGAGGCAGAGAAACACTAGGACACTGATCTTCCCCATGATTACCTGTGCAGCGGGGTGTGTCTGCACAAGTCTGACCATTGGAATACAGACAGGCTGTTCTGCCAGCTGAACCAGAGCATTGCCCACACTGGGATGGATGAGCTTTTATGCCTTGCGTGGTCAGTTTTAAATAGGAAAGCAGCAGAAACAGCAGGAACACAAGGTATTTCCCGCAAAGTCAGCAATGCAAAGAAAACAGGATATTTTTTAACTTAAGTACATGATACAACAGACACATATCAGGAATATAAAATGTTTGGGTAATATATTATTTGAAGACACACATATAGAGACCAATACCTATGATACAAATGTTTGGTTAATCTACTCAGGGGCAGACTGACAACTCATGGGGCCCCCGGGCAATAAGGGATCATGGGGCCCCTGTGTCCTTGCCCAAACTCAAAAAAGCCTATGAAAAAGGTACCAGGGGCATCTCATGGGGCCCCCTACTGACCTGGAGCCCTCGGGCATTGCCCGAGTTTCCAAATGGTCAGTCCGCCCCTGAATCTACTCACATCTACTATGTTGTATGGCTCTATTGCACAAGCAATGTGACACATTCCACATTTCAATGCCTTTAGAATCCTTGCCTCTTACTACACCTGGATTTTAAGTAAAGATAATCACAACAGTGATGTCCACCATGGCTCTGTTAGCCCAGCTAAGCTCCTAATGCCTAATAGTTTACAGCATAGGCGGTTGTGCCAGGCCTTTTTCACCGCAGTCGCGGCGCGTTTGCTGTGCGGAAAAACCCTTTTTGGGTGTCACACACCCCGCAATTTTGTTTGTGGGACATGCCACGATCATAGCAAAAACGCCCTGCATTTTAAGGTACCATTAAAATTAATGGCACCCGAACACGCAATTACGCATTTTCACACTTTGCAGCATGTTTTCAAATCGCGGGCAGAATCAAAATTTTAAATGCCCTGGTGTGAATAGAGCCTTATAGATACAAAGAAGATCAAGCGGTTGTTTTAAAATGCCTTTACTGTTTGTTCTGAATATGTAAATACCGGATAACATCACAGGTTTATAGGCTATAGCTATGTATTAAAAGGTATCATTAGGCAGATATAAAAGACACTTTTAGATGGCTCTATAATCATTATTACATTATTGATGTTTTTATTGAATGCAAGCAGTACGTGAATTTGATATGGTATGAGGTTGTAGAGGAGTCTGTACAGCAGGGCTGGAGTGTGTGAGGAAGAAGCAGTACAAGTAGCCAATCAGCTCATATACTGAAAGGAAGCAAACTCATGGTAAGAGAAAGCAGAGATAAGAGAGATGTGCTCATCACTGTGCTGCACTGTCCAGCCACAGGATGGGATGAGTCTAGGATGAACTGGGCTCAGGGGAAGTGGGTTAATTGATACTGGCCATCAGTCTAAGAACATCAAGTAAAAGAAAAAATTATGGCAGGGAAAATCTCTATATTGAAGGCCAATATTCCATCAGAAACTGGTAATGCCGTTTTATTTTTATTGTTTTATTTTTGGTCACTTTTACAGTTAAGCTGACCGTTCATAGCGCAGTCCCTTTGTGAGGATGCAATTGAGTGTACTGTATAGGTACGCATTTGTATTACATCTTTGTTGATAACTCTCAACTTTAGGGAGAGTTTACAGCAAGAGACACTTAGGGTACAGTGTTTTTATTTATGTATTTATTTATTTTTGCCTGTTTGCCAGTGACAAGAACTACTGTGCAGAAGAACAACTTAAAGTGTTACTAAACCCAGGACCCTGCATTCACTATACCTGGTCTCCCCGGACCCTGCATTCACTATATCTGGTTTCCCACAGCACACAGAACATGGAAATGCAATTATTTAAGTAAATATAAACTGCTAAAGACCTTTTTCATCAGCAGTTAGAGCAGTCTTGTGACTTCTTTCAGTATTCAGCAGAGCACTAGTTAAAGCTTGTAGGAGTTTTCATTCTCCCCTGATCCTCTGTCCTATGAGGCTGCAAGGCCCCTGACCCTCTATCTGAACAGTTCTGATTGGCCCTGTGCTGTTCACATGCACCCTCCCAAGAAAAAAAAAACTATCTAGCAATACACGCCAAACTGAGCATGTGCAGCTTACCTCCAAGGCTCTGTTCTATCAGCAGATGGATTGGGGACAGTAAAAGAAGGGTGAGATCAGAGAAGACAGGATCAAACATCCTTTTTACGCAATGTGGAAGATTAACTCCTTAGGCTCCACAGTGAGCATGCTTTAGTGCATATACAGGCTGATTTTATTGTTGTTGGTTTAGTAACACTTTAAGCCAGTCATATATAGAATGAATTCCATCCGGCTTAGCAAAGACCAGACAAATTCCGATCCATGTATGGGCAGGGTGGCTGTACAGAAGTTGATCTACTGAGCGGCTTGTGTGCAATTGCCCTTTTGGATTTTCCCTGCTTGATCACTGGCTATAGCCGGCAGCACTGATCAGTGTATTCTGACGGTGGGGAAGCCTTCCCACCGTCAGAATACAATAGCTCAACAATACAATAGCTTTTTGGTACATCTTCTATACATCTTTGTAGCATAAATGTTTATTCTATGGATATTTAATGATTTTTTCTCATTATGCCTCCCGGTTTGAATTGAGTCAATAAAAGGAGTATAAACACTTCTTTGATTGCTAGATCAATATGAGATCATTCAAACAAGAAGTGGAAGAACATCATTTTCATGGTTATACATTCTGTGTAGTGAAGTTTGTCTGAATCCCAGTGTCCAGCTATCAGATCTAAAACACACAAAACTTTGACTCCAACGGATGACTCAGACAAACAAATACAAATGGAATTTTGATCAGAATAATGAGTAATATTATTAACATGTGTAAATGTTTTAAAATGATATTCACCTTATTCTGACACGTAATCATAAGTGAGTGAATGTTTCTTCGTTTCTTTCAGTGAGAATTTGTCAAACCAGTAATGAAGTCTGAAAATTGAGAACTTTAAATCTGAACACCTGTGAGGTCAATGGGGGGGAGGGCGAGTCTTGAAATCAATTCTGGACATTTTCAAGGCTATATGGCAGGAGAAAAAAGGGCGTGGGGAGCTAGGCACTGTCATGGGGAACATGCAACTTTGAGGGTGACAGAGGAAAAACAACAACAATCCTTTCCAGGTGTCTTAATCTCTCTTGATATGTGAATATCTTGTAATTTTCAGTACATGGGCGACACAGTGGCTTAGTGGTTAGTGCGTCTGCCATGCAGTAAATGGGTCATGGGTTCAATTCCCAACCATAGCACCTCCTGCCTGGAGTTTGCATGTTCTCCCTGTGCTTGCATTTGTTTTCTCCTACACTCCAAAGACATGCTGGTAGGTTAATTGGGTTCTGTCTAAATTGTCCTAGTTTCATCCCTGGCCATGCGGGATCTCCTGCATGGTAGGGGTTGGGGAAAAACCTGGCAACCTACCCTGTAAAATAATTGCTAAGAGAATTCATAGAAAAAAGTTGCTTACAAGTGACTGTCCATGCAATTGCCAAGGGTTGGATACGACTGAATGGATAGATAGAGAGAAGGAGAAAAAGACAGGTAGAAGGAGAGGTAACACTAGAAGCCAGTTGGGCTCTGCTGCATGTGCATGTGCTAATAAAGAAAATGAAAGGTCAAGAAGAGAGAACATCAATTGCATTTTGAAAAAATGAAGTGGCTGCTTGAATAGCCATTGATCGCCATGTCGGTGCTGGCTTGAGCAATATTTTGTTGATAAACAAAACCATGTGATCACTGTTTCTAAGCTATGTTTATAAACAAAGCCACGCCACACTAATTTACTATTATTCTAATATCACCTAAAAGTGTAAAATGAAAGCCTAATTTCTAAGACAAATGCGGATTTGAACTTACAGTGGAAATGAGTTCAGGGAATTGCCTGCTCATCCCTGAGGCTAGGTTCACATATGTGCGGATGGTGCGGCTGCAGATCCGCACGCAAAATCCGTGCAGCCGCACCACCCGCACAGAGGAATGTGTACCTGCGGGCGGGTGCTATTAGTTCAAATGGCACGCTACCCGTACCGGAGATTAAATATGGCCAAAACTAGTATTTCAAATATATGTCAATATATTTGGGAAGAATATTTTTAATATATATTTCAAATATATTTTTCTTCCATATGGGTCTTCCTACTGTGCATGTGTGCCACTGCCCTATTAACTCCTTTGGATGAGCTCCACTCCTTTGGATTGTTAAAGGACATCATAATTAAGGCTCACCCATCCCTTAAAGCGTATGTCCAACCAATACTTTTTGAATAGACCAGGAAAGAATTTGAACCATTCTTGGGTTTTAATGATAGTCGGGGCACAGTTAGTGAAATTTTCCCTCCAGGTGACACAGGTTTAACCAGAAAGGAAGGAGGGAAAATCTGCAACAACAAAACTTACACAAATACAATTGTTTTTTAGAGTAGAAGTCTAGGGCTCCAATTTTTTTTGCTGTTTCTGTACTCGCTGGAGATTTTCCCTTCCTTCTCTCTGGTGCAACCCCAGATAACAGTAGAAATCCAACAGGGGCTTTAATCCTTCCTCGTCCTCTCATAAAAAAAAACAGTTTAAGCTGGACATATACTTTAACAGAAGTCATGCATAAACATATCAGAGTGAAGGAGGGGGTAAATTTACATGTAGGGTGAATAATTACCAGTGTAGCACCCTCCTAGTGTAGTGTAGGCTGCTCGGTAAATTTACTTTGGCTCCCCTGCAATCAGAGAAGCAGGGGTTGATTGTTTAGGGCTGCTCAGTATCTCAAAAGGTCCTGTTCTGTTACTTCCCCCTGTATTCTAGAGGAGTCTAGAATCATAATGAAAGGAAGTACAGATCATGCAGCCTAAATATTTATGGGACTCCAGCCAATCCCTGGGAAGGTATGCCCAGCAGGTGGTGAGAAAGCCCATAAGTAGTCTGAGACCTGAGCATCAAGGGCAATGTTCCTGAGCCCAGTCCTGCAAGAGGAGACCCTTGCGCAGGGGCCCTGCCCAAGGGCAGAAGGTTGGGAGGACACAATCAGGAAGACACCGAGGTCCTAGCTAGGCTTAGCTAGAAGGGCTATTCGCAAGCTCAAGTCCAGGGATCAAGTTGTATCTGGAGATGTTCACTGGAGAGAGTCAGGGTGAAGCTGGTGGGGAAGAGTCCAAAAGGGAACACACGGGGGCATCAGGCTAAGTGTAGCAGGTAAATGAATGGATTTATTCAAAGCCAAATTACATGAGAAACAAACAAGCAGGCATGTCAGAAACTCCATGGTTAGCGTAGCAGAGTGTTCCAAGGTCATCTATTGTGGTCCCAAGATGAAGTTCTGAGCCTGGAGTGTCCATAGGAAATCCAAGGGAAGCTGGCCAGATGGAAGGAAGGCAGTGGTGACCAGAATGCAGAAGCCACCAGATCAGAAGTGAAATCATTGAGAAATGTAGAACATCACAGACAAATAGGCGAATGCGTTTCAAAGTATCCACTTCTTTGTCAGGGGTTTGACTACAGGGCTAGGACTACATCTCAGGACTTCGCAATATGATCTCGGGACACTCTGCCACAATGACCACAGAGATTCTCACATGCCTGCTTGTTTGTTTCTCATTTAAATTGCAAGTTGGCTTTGTATACATCAATTCACTTAGCTGGTACACTTAGTCTGGCACCTCTTTGTGTTCCCTTTTGTTTCCTACAGAGGTTGCTTCACTCTATGGAGAGCTTCCACTAATGTTGCATTGCTATACAGACCATTTAATATAGATCCAAAGGACTTGTTATATATGGACTTTTACCCATCGCATTTTTTACTCATTTGGCTTTGTCTGCCTCTCTAGCACCATTCATTTTCCTTGGGTAAGTGTCAAGCTGTCCTATGGTGGTGTGAGTCTACATCTACCTCACTAGGAAGAGCCTAGTGGATAGGAGGCAACCGATGATCCTTTGGCTATGTGAGTATGGAACCTCATTGCTGAAGAGTTGTGATTGTCTGTAGCTTTTTAACTCTGAAAGAAGTACAGGTCACCATCAGCATAGAGATCCTGTGATACAATACATTTTTGTACAGTGCAGCCAGAAGCTAACCACTTGACCTCCATAGGATTTACCCCCCTTCCTGACCAGGCCATTTTTTGCGTTACGTCGCTCTGTTACTTTAACTGACAATTGCGCGGTCATGCAATGCTGCACTCATATGAAATTTACATGCTTTTATTCCCACAAATAGAGCTTTCTTTCAGTGGTATTTTATCACCTGTGCATATTTTATTTTTTGAGCTATAAACAAAAAAAAGACCGGCAGTTTTGAGAAAACAACATTTTTGACTTTTTGCTATTAAACATGTCCAATAAAAAAATTTTAAAAATCAAATTTTGTCATAAATTTAGCGAAAATGTATTCTGCGACATGTCTTTGTTAAAAAAAATCCCATTACATGTAAAGTAATTGTTTTACATGAAAGTTATAGCGTTTACAAATGGCGGTATATACAGTATACTGGGATTCTTGTTTTTGTTTTTTACTAGTAATGGTGGCAGTCAGTGACTTATAGCGGGACTGCAGGACTATGTTGGGCATTCTGACACTGGGGGAAACTGACTTGTTGTCACTGACATCCCCAGTGACACCAAAGTGATCAGTGCTAATAAAAAGCACTGACACTGTACTAATGACGCTGGGCTGGGTTAACATGTGGGGCGATCAAAGGGTTAACTGTGTGCTGTTTCACTATCAGGGTTGTGTGTGTGCTTCACTGTAAGCATACTGCTTTGCATGGCTCTGCTATGCAGAGCCATACAAAGCAGTGTCAGGAGCTGACAGGGAGATAACAGTATTGTTTATATACAGTTCTATCCCCCCTTGGTAATACTCGGTGATCACTGGGTGCTGGCGAGTAATCACCGACCGGGACCCGGTGATTGACAGTCGAATGTCGGCATGGGTAGGGCGCGTGCGCTGGATGCATCCCCTGCCCGGAACTGCAAAAGCACATATATATATACGTGATTTTGCAGTTTCAGGAGCTGGCAGGGAGAGAACTGTATTGTTTATTTACAGTACAGTTCTATCCCCCGTCGGTAATACTCGATGATCACTGAGTGCTGGCGAGTAATCATCGACCGGGACCCGGTGATTGACAGCCGAATGGTGGCATGGGTAGGGCGCGCGCGCTGGATGCATCCCCTGCCCGGAACTGCAAAATCACATATATATACGTGATTTTGCGCACCCGTTCCGCCCTGTAGCAGTATTTCTGTTTTAGGGTGGACGGGAAGCGGTTAAGGAGTCCTCAAGTGTACAGTTGTACAGTTTATTGGGGTATCCCATTTTCCCCCATCTCTATCCAAGGTTATCGTTCCTAATACAACCCCACACAGAAAACCCTAGACTGTTCTTTGGAGCAAGTGGAAGAGTTCAGAAACTGCTGTGTGCCTGGCTGTGTGTGATCTTTAGCTGGTGTGCTACACAGGAAAACCTGCACCATGCAAGAAATGGCATCCTTATATTTCCAAGACCAAAGGTAATGTTAAAAGAAAAAAAAAAAACTTTGAAACCACTGCTGAGATCTTAAAGTTGAGTGAATAAATTGTATATAAACTAGTACAGAAATCTACACCAGCCAAATCAAATATTAATAGAAACAAAATAACTTTAAGAATACACACATTTTGTGTTAACATTCATGCCTTCTTCGAACATGAAATTATACCCGCACATAAAGAACACAGCATTATGCTTTATCTGAACAGTAAACAAACTCTAACTCATCTCGAGTGTTATTAAAAGAAATAGAATTTACTGGCGTGAGTCCATATTCAATATGGCTCCTTTCCTTTTTAATGAAATGTCATTATTCCAATACAAATCCTTTCACTTTTACAGTCTTGCTCCACTCTCATATTCGTATATTTCATTTCCTGCAGTTGCATGGTATTATTGTCTCTTTTCCCGAGCTATTGATTTAGGTGCGTATGGTTATTACAATGCAAAATAAAACAGTCCCCTCATCCATTCTACCTTGTACTGTTGAACATTAACTTAATTTGTTTCAAATCTGCATTCGATTTGGCAAAGAAACCATTTATCTTTATGAAGAAGGCGCTCATAAAGTAGGGACTTTAAGAGATCACGGATCTAAAAAATTTAATAGCCTAGTGTCTTATACACTCGGAAAATGAATTAAATCTTCAAATATTGGATGTCTCAAAATAACCTTTTTGCATTTCATACTATGTTTAATTTATTGTTTTTCTAGATGCAAAAAAAAAAAAAAGAGAGGGGAAGCCTTTATAGTCAGGTTTACAGTCACCATATGAAAATCAATTCATGAATAAACTGTCTAATATCAAAGCTGATCACAAGTCCAATAGACAGCGTAAGTTCACTTACTAGAAACAGGCATGAGACCTTCCAGACTAGATAATGGTATTAAACTGTTCATATTATTGAGAAGTGACACATCAGAATGACGTATATAAGTACCATTAGATGACATATTAAGCAATTATACTAATGAAACGTGACACGTCAGAATGATGTAAATAAACAGCTATTCAATGGCATATTAGGCAGATTATATTTTTGAGCTGTAACACATTAGAATGACTTATATAAACAACTATTTGTGGTTTTATAGGTTTATTACATACAGTATAATTTAGTAGACAAAATGTCACTGCCAGGTGGTTTTTAGAATTTAGCCTGAGAAAATGCAAACTTGTCATGTTGCCTCCCCCCAGGGGCGGACTGACCATTTGGAAACTCGGGCACTGCCCGAGGGCCCGGGGTCAGTAGGAGGCCCCATGAGATGCCCCTGGTACCTTTTTCATAGGCTTTTTTGAGTTTGGGCAAGGACACAGGGGCCCCATAATCCCCTATTGCCAGGGGCCCCATGAGTTGTCAGTCCGCCCCTGCCTCCACCCCTATATACAAGGCAAGGAGATGTCATCTTCTGAGTCATAGCGATACATAATAGGCATATGAAAATGTAACTAATTGGTGTCTTTTTATCTACTTCAAGTCCGGACACTTTCACGCCCTTCCAGTCCAGGCCAATTTTCAGCTTTCAGTGCTATCACACTTTGAATGAGAATTGCGCGGTCATGCAACACTGTACTAATACGAATTTATTTTGCATTTTTCTGAGACAGATAAAACTTTATTTTGGTGGTATTTATTCACCACTGGGATTTTTATTTTTTGCTATATAAATGAAAAAGTCCAAACATTTTGAAAAAAAAAGTGTTTTTCTTAGAAAATGTTGCAAATAAATAATCTTTCTTCATAAATCTTGGCCAAAATGTATTCAGTTATCTTTTTAGTAAAAAAAAAAAAATAACCCAAATTAGTTTATAGCCAAAAATTATAATTATTTTTTTAAAATTTGACATTTTTATTTGATTTTTTTATATTATTATTTATGTTTTTTTTTTACATACTGTCACCCTAGTAGTACAGTGTCAGCATAGTGACACTGTACTACTTGTGTGGGGTGATGAAGATTTTTCTTTTTACACTGATTGCTTTTACACCCATAAAGGCTGTAAAAGCAATCATTTCTCCTTCTCTCTGGCTGCATTCTTGCAGCCATTGAGAAATACTGTGAGAGCTGTGATTGGTCACAAGTTGTCACATGGTACAAGGCTGTTGTGAATAGCCTTGTACCATGTGATTTCTGTGATCATTCACTGATTTCACACGTAGTAAGCAATGATGTCAGAAGTGACATCTTGTTTACTACTATTCATGTGATCACTGATTGGCCAATCAGCGATCACATGATCTGGACCTCACACAGAGGTCCCGTACAGTGATCGGTGTTCCTCCAGACACAGCAGGCACCAGATCATGGTGCCGCGTGCTCCTAGGGAGCGCACACAGGCAGGGAAGCGGGAAGGATGTTTGTAAACGGCCACCAGCTCCTGCAATGCTCCCATCCAGCCGTTTATATACATGGGCCGGACGGGAAGTGGTTAAAATGATACTAAACACTCACAGTTTAACTTACTGTACGTGATCCCTTCTCTTTCTGTATGTGGATGATGGCGCTGTAAATATTTTAATGAAAAAAAGCCTAAGTACTTTTTTCCTTTCCGATATACATCTGTCACATGACCCAGCCTTTTCCCAGCCTGTGTGCAGGAAAACATAAGCAGGAGGAGCTTCTAGTCCTCTGCTGCTGGTCACATGTTCAAGATAAAAAAAAACAGCCTCTGGGATACAGAGTAAAAATAAATAATTAATATCAATAAACTGCTTTAACCACTTGAACTCCATAGGATTAACCCCCCTGTCCTGATCAGGGCATTCTTTGCGATACGGTGCTGCATTACTTTAACTGACAATTACGCGGTCATGCAACACTGCACCCACATGAAATTTACGCCCTTTTTTACCATGAATAGAGCTTTCTTTCGGGGGTATTTGATCACCTGTGTGGTTTTTATTTTTTGCACTATAGAAAAAAAAGACCGACAATTGTGAGAAATAAAACAATATTTTTTACTTTTTGCGATTAAACATGTCCATTAAAAAAATTTTAGAAATCCAATTTCATCATAAATTTAAGCCAAAATGTATTCTGCTACATGTCTTTGCTAGAAAAAAATCCCAATACATATAAATGAATTGGTTTATATGAAAGTTATAGCGTTTACAAATAGCGGTATTTATACTGAAATTATTTTTCTACTAGTAATGGCAGCAATCAGCGACTTATAGAGAGACTGCGAGACTGCGACGGGCATTCTGACACTGGGGGGAAATGACTTGGTGTCACTGACATCCCCAGTGACACCAATACAGTGATTAGTACTAATAAAAAGCACTGACACTGTACTAATGATGCTGGGCTGGGTTAACATGTGGGGCGATCAAAGGGTTAACTGTGTGCTGTTTCACTATGGGGGTTGTGTGTGTGCTTCACTGTAAGCATACTGCTTTGTATGGCTCTGCTATGCAGAGCCATACAAAGCAGTGTCAGGAGCTGACAGGGAGATAACAGTATTGTTTATATACAGTTCTATCCCCCATCGGTAATACTCGGTGATCGCTGGGTGCTGGCGAGTAATCACCGACCGGGACTGATTGACAGACGAATTGCAGCATGGGTAGGGCACGTGCGCTGGATGCTTCCCCTGCCCGGAACTGCAAAATCACGTATATATACGTAATTTTGTGCACCCGTGCCAGTGAACTAATGGCACTGGGCAGGAAGGGGTTAACATCTGGGGCAATCAAAGGGTTAACTGTGTGCTGTTTCACATTATGTGCTGTGTGTGTGTTTCACTGTAAGCACACTACTTTGTATGGCTCTGCTATGCAGAACCATACAAGGCAGTGTGCAGGAACTGACAGGGGAGAGAACTGTATTGTTTACATACCGTTCTCTGCCCCCCATCGGTATTACTCTGCAATCAACAGGTGCCGGCCGGGACCCGGCGATTGACAGCTGAGACCGGGAATGGTGGCGCGGGTAGGGCTTGCGCGCGCTCCCTACCCATAACTGCAAAAATCACGTATATATATGTGATTTTGCGCACCCGTGCCGTCCTATAGCAGTATTTCTGCTATAGGGTAGATGGCAAGCGGTTTAATTGTCATACAAATATATATTTGAAATCAAATCTTTATTATGTTTTGGCAATAACATGGTGTAGGCAGGTTTCTGCTAGTCACAGGCTGTGTCACGCCCCTCCAGCCTGTGTCTCAGAATAACAGGGAGGTGAAGCCTCCATCCACCAAGATGTAATATCTCACCCTCATTGTGTTTATCTGGATAGTGAGCATGGAGGAGGAGGGAGGGAGTGGACTGTCATTTACCAGTGTGTATACACCCACATGTGTGACGCTATAGTCACATGGGCTTCTCAGATGTGATAGGGAGGAAATGCTCAGGGTAGAAATACGCTGAAACTGAGCATATGCACAAGCTGCCAACACTGCCCTGCAAAATCCCCAACTGCAGTGGGGACATGGGCAAAAGGGGGAAACAGAAAACAGCAGAATCAACCAGTTTTTTTTGCAGAATACAGAAAACAAATCCCATAGTGACTGAGTGAGTATGAATAGCATCAAATACAGCATTTATTTATAGTTTTTAATGATGTGGTTTTAATTACACTTTAACACTGAAATATTCATTTTAGGTTGTGCAATCCTCTAATGGAGGAAATATTCAAGCTGTCATTATTAACCTTACCTTTCATTTTTTTCTAATTTATTGACCACAATCAAGAATTTAGACATGAACCTAGGGTCTTGGTTACATGTTCTCTGACGAAGAGAATGCACCCAGTCAGGGGCGGACTAACAACTCATGGGGCCCCTGGGCAATAAGGGATCATGGGGCCCCTGTGTCCTTGCCCAAACTCAAAAAAGCCTATGAAAAATGTACCAGGGGCATCTCATGGGGCCCCCTACTGACCACGGGCCCTCGGGCAGTGCTTGAGTTTCCAAATGGTCAGTCCGCCCCTGCACCCAGTCTAAACACAAATCCTCCTGCTCAGTGGAGCTTATGTGACCAAGGGCCCAGACCTTGATGTTGGTGTGAAATTACATAGGATGTTAGGGTGACTTCATTGAAGTTTTGGAGTGTTAATCTGGAAGACCTTGCTTGCTGCTGGAAATGTTGGAGAAAATGATACGGTAAGATCCTTACAGGTTCTGCAAGGAGCAAGCAAGGTTTACCAGACAACCCTCTAAAACTCAAAAGAAGCCACCCTAACATCTTATATAACTTTATGACTTTCTGAGGGTCAGCACATGGGCACCCCCCCCCCCCCATATCTTTCAATAGATCGCTCTGGTCCTGGGTGTAGCATTGTGAAATATGGGGATGTGCTCTGACTTTTAGGAAGTCAGCATTTGCCAAGGAGGTTCTTTCTGGTGGACTATGTCTGTATGTCTCTATGTGAGTATTTTGTATGCCGATGTCACATTATAATTCTCTGTAAAGACAGTTTACTTTATTTAGGTTTATAAAGTGAAAATTCTCCGTAGAATATTTTCAATTATGGTTTTGGGTTACTGAGCGTTTGATGCAGTACACTATATTGGACTGTAAATTAGATTACAAATAAATGTGGTAAGAATCCCATATATGTATTTAACAGTTTTGTGTATTTTTTGTGCTCAGACACACCATATTGGAAAATACTTGCTATCAATTGCAAGAAGGTGTTCCAGGGGTTTGAGCCTGTGGCTCCTGAACTCGTCCCAAAGTGTTGCATAAAACCTATGATTTTAATCTGGCCAGCTGCAGTGAATTATTTCAATTTCACCTGGTCAAAGACTTGAGGTTGCAGCAGACGTCTGTGACCTTCTAGCCTGATACCACAGAAATCGTATTACAGAACACTTTTATTAAAGGCAAAAACATTACCAACTCTACTGCTGTGAAGTCCAGCAGTTATTAATAAGGTATAGTCATTAAACTGCTCATTAATACCTCTTTAAGCACAGATATCAGGCTGGCAATCCAGATGCAAAATTGACACTTCCAGGAGTGTCAGATAGAGAGCCCCAACATCAAGAGTGTTAATGAGGGTTTTTAACATCTTTTTTTTTCTCTGTTGGTTGAACTAGATAGACTAGTGTCTTTTTTCAATCTCACCAACTATGTAATTGAGCAACTCTGGCACACTGGGAGTTATTTACTAAAGATGGAGAGTGCAAAATCTGGTGCAGTTCTGCATAGAAACCAATCAGCTTCCAGGTTTAATTGCCAAAGCTTAATTGAGCAAGCTGAGGTTGGAAGCTGATTGGCTGCCATGTACAGCTGCACCAGATTCTAAGCGCACCAGTTTTGTTAACCAATTCAACACCGTGCAATTTTACACCTTCCTGCCCAGGCCAGTTTTCATGTTTCAGCGCTCTCACACTTTGAATGACAACACTGTACCCAAACTAAAATTTTATCATTTTCTTCACACAACTAGAGCTTTCTTTTGGTGGTATTTAATTACCACTGGGGTTTTTATTTTTTGCTAAATTAACAAAAAAGACCAAAAATTTTGAAAAAAAATTTTTTTTCTTTGTTTCTGTTATAAAAGTTTGCAAATAAATAATTGTTCTTCATAAATTTAGGCCGAGATGTATTCTGCTACATGTCTTTGGTGAAAATAACCCAAATTAGGATGTATTTTGTAGTTTGTAGGAAAGTAATAGAGTTCACAAACTATGGTATAGATCTGAATATTGATCAATCCTGAAGTACTGACAGCCAATCTAATTTCTTGAGGTCCAAGAATGTCAAAACAGTACAGATATCCCCCAAATGACCCCTTTTTGCAAAGTAGACAGTCCGACGTACTTCATAAGAGGCATGGCGAGATTTTTGAAGTTGTATTTTTTTTGTCATAATTTTTCGGAAAATGAAAAAAATGTAAAAAATTTGTTTCACTATTTTTTTTTTACATATTGTCACCAGTGCAGTACAGCGTCATCATACAACTGACATGGCGGTGATCAGAGACACTGACTGGTGACAGTAAGAAAAAAAAAATTATATATATATTTTTTTTAATTATTTTTTATTAAATATTTCACTATGACCAAAGTAGTACAATGTTACCATAGTAACATTGTACTACTTTGGGGAAGTGATCAGTATTTTTTTTTTTTTACACAATTTGCTTATAGCAAAGAATTACTTTGCTATAAGCAAGCATTTACCTGAATGACATCGATTCATTCTGGGTTTTTTTTTTTTGTGCTTAGCTGTGATTTGGCCACAGCTAATCACATGACATGTGCATGTGATTAGCTGTGACCATTCACAGCTAGGCAGTAGTATACAATGGATGGCATGAATGAAGCCATCCATTGTATACAACTGTCATGTGACCTGCTGTGATTGGTCACAGCAAGTCACATGGCACCGGCAACGGGGCCAATACTCAGATCTGTCATTGGCCGTGTCCGAGGTACACGGCCGGTGACAGATCGCACTGCTGTGCTGCTCTGCAGGAGCGCAATCTGCGCATGTGTGGGAGGACACCATATGGCGTCCACCCGGAACACTAATGACATTTGCCGCCCGCCATTCGGCCATAGGGCGGGCGGCAAATGGTTAAATATCCCCCTACTGACTCAACGGACCAACTTATTGTTATAATAATACTGTGCATTAATGTGTGTTGCAATAAGGCAGCCTATTGAACATAATGGGGTGCCAATGCGCAAAAACGTCCTGAAAATTGGCCACGTCACAAACTTGTAATGCAACGCACTAAACGCACTACGCTGCAATGCAGGTATGTTGCTTTCTTGCATTGGGGTGTCATTCATGCAGTGCATATAATGCACTGCCTTTACCATAACTCAAGGATATAAATGGGCCCTGAAGGACCCCTGTTATAGACCAAATTTCGGGACTAACTAAAAGTAAAAACATTTGCTTCCCTGTATATTGATTTGCAGATAGAAATGAGCCATTAAATTTGAAATCTTTTATCATCCTTCAGGAACAGAGAGACCTCTCTGCACAGAGTACAAGGTGCCCGAGGCACTGCGAGATAAAGACACTTGTGCTGGGTGACTTGTACTAGGTCACAAGGAGCTGACGTGAGCTGAACTTGTGTCCCCTCATCACATTTTATGTCATTCTTTGTCTTCTGGGTAACTTCATATTAATACACGCTGGGTGTTTTAGGCCTGTCTATGTCACTTTCCTCACTCCCTATAGCTAAGCAATTTTCTACTGAGTTTAAAACATTGTTCAGGCATTGAAAGTACACCAGGCGGCCCTGATGCCTCTGACCAGTGTCTAAAGATCCTAGCTGTCTTCTTAGACTTTCTTTAAAAAAAAAATATTAGCTCAGCGCATAAGGAGCATAGGGGGCATAAATGTATTAGCCCCTCAGTATGCTGATACCCGACCATATACCCTTTACAATCTGGTTTGCTCCAAAGAAGGAGCTCTTCTCTTGAAACACCTACACAAAGCTGATGAGAACTATTCTGTGATGCCTTCAAAGGTAATTAGAGGTTTTGAAAGTACAGTATATGTGTATAGCACCCTCCTAGTTGGGCTGCTAGATAGGCTGGTTAACTTTACTTCTTTTTGTCTCCTGTAATCAGTAGAGTAGTTTGTAATTACTCTAGGCTGTTCTAGGTTTCATTGGCTGCAGGTTTGACCGCTTCCCCCTGCCTTCAGAAGGATTCTGGAATGTAGTGGGCTGGAAGAGGCAAATTCACAGCCTGAATATTTATGTGATCCCAACCAATCCCTGGGGGAGGATGGCCAGTAGGTGACCGAGTAGTGCATAAATAGTCTGGGGCCTAAGGCTGCCCTGTTCTTGTCCAGGAGGAGAGGTTCCCAGCCTGAAGGGCTGCTGCTGCTACAGGAGTTCATCAAGGTCCCAGCTGAGCTATAGCTGGGGGGCCTATTTTTCTGAAAATAGCTGGAGCTGATCAAGGGATTCCTCTGAGGATCTGGTCTGGAGAGTTCACAGGAGAAATGTCTATCTGATTTTGGAAGGAGGTAGCCAAGTATCTAGGGACATTGTGAGTGCAGACCCGAATGTAGGATACTAGTGACTGTTTGCTGCTGCTATTCCTTTGTGCAGCAGTGCCAGTACTTGCTTATGGTGTCTCAGTGCTGCTCATTCCCTTAGTTGTTGCTAGAAGGACTGTGCTAAGAGGTTTTGACAAATTGAAGAGTGTTCTTGCACTGTGCTACTTGAGTATCCCACAGTTTCCCTGCACCCTGTTCAAGTTCAACGTACAATAAAGCATCAAGAAAGAAACCCCTAGACTGTTTGAGCCAGAAGAGTGACTGGTACTGTGTGCTTGGCTGCCACTACACTAGTGTGGGATTATAACCTGGGACTAGTCAGCAGGTCCTTTCACGGGTGAGTGCTACATGTGAAACAAAAACTAAAAGAAAAAATGATCCTACCAGGCTTATATCTTTGAATATGTAAATGAGGGGAGGAGAGCTCACCACAAAATCCAATGTCAAAAATATTTTTGAGTACTACATGTGCAACTTACAAGGCAGGTCAGTTACTTGCTTCTTTCCTCTATCAGACTTCTTTCCTCCTTACCAGGGGCAGACTGACCATTTGGAAACTCAGGCACTGCCCGAGAGCCCAGGGTCAATAGGGGGCCCCATGAGATGCCCCTGGTACTTTTTTCATAGGCTTTTTTGAGTTTGGGTAAGGACACAGGGGCCCCATAATCCCCTATTGCCTGGGGGCCCCATGAGTTGTTAGTCCGCCCCTGCTCCTTACCATAATACAGGAAAACTGGGGGGAAAAAAATCTTAATTTGAAATAATCACAACATTCCCTCTTTCACTATTTGCCATGGTAGTCCTCACTTTTGATCTGTCCAGTTCAGTGGTTTTCATTTCTCCAAGAGGAACAAACTTACTGCTTAACAAACTTACTGCTATGACAAAATTTCATTGTCATTGACAGAAATAGTAACTGGACCATGTAATTCTGTAAGGTTCACACACTGAAAAAATTCAACTATTTACTGGTTGATGCAATAAATAGGTAATAATTTGGTTACAAAGCAAACACAATATTCTAATGCACAGTAAATCTCCACTCTTAATTGAAAGTACCGGTAAGTAAAAATCATCCACCCTCCAATTAGCTCTTCTTCCAGTATTTTTCATAATCAGTGTGTTATCTGTATGATGATGTAGTTTTGATCTTCAATGTTTAACAATTTCATTATATACCAGGGGGTCTTCAAAAAGTTTCCACACTTTTATATATACAATAGAGTTAAAAAAAAGTGCAGAAACCTTTTAAAGAACCCTCATATGTAGTTTTTGAATGAAACTCTGCTCATGCTTCATTGCCCCATAATCTGCTTCGGCCTACCAGGATACATATAAAGGATATATAAAGTAAGAGCAAATTTTAGGTGGAGAATGGTGGGTTGAAATCACTGTCCAGCCTCACAAGCTTTATTGGTACAGTAAATCATCCAACTGAGGTTTCTGCACTTGGTTAAATTAATTAAGCAATGTTTTCAATATACGCTATATTGCCAAAGGCATTGGTCGGCCTGCCTTTACACACACATGAACTTTAATGGCATCCCAATCTTAGTCTGTAGGGTTCAATATTGAGTTGGCCCACCCTTTACAGCTACAACAGCTTCAACTCTTCTGGGAAGGCTGTCCACAAGGTTTAGGAGTGTCTATGGGAATGTTTGACCATTCTTCCAGAAGTGCATTTGTGAGGTCAGGCACTGATGTCGGACAAGAAGATCTGGCTTGCAGTCTCCGTTCTAATTAATGCCAAAGGTGATCTATCGGGTTGAGGCCAGGGCTCTGCAGACAGTTGCCGACTTCTGTGCACTATGCGCTTCAGCATGCACTGACCCCGATCTGTCATCTTGCCACTTGGTTGCTGTTGTTCCCAGTTGCTTCCACTTTGTTATAACAGTTGACTGTGGAATATTTAGTGGCAAGGAAATTTCACGGATGGACTTATTGCACAGGTGGCAACCTATCATGGTAACAAAGCTTGAATTCACTGAGCTCCTGAGAGCGACCCATTCTTTCACAAATGTTTGTAGAAGCAGTCTGCATGCCTAGGTGCTTGATTTTATACACCTGTGGCCATGGAGTTGATTGGAACACCTGAATCCAATGATTTGGAGGGGTGTCCCAATACTTTTGGCAATATTGTGTAATTTAAAGGATAAGTCCTCTGGCAATGTTTCTTTGACTTTTTGGTGGAGACATGTGGCCTGATTCACTGACTAACTTTCCTTTACCTCTCAGCAACTCTGGTGGAGAATCTAACAAGCTGATGTTTTGAATTCCACTACTCCACCAAGGCCATTACAATGATGTCACACTCTTCTGGATTTTACATTTATTCACTTATTTTATATTAGGAGGAATATAGCATGACACCCTCATTTGGCTTTGTACCGAGAGGCAGAGCCAGGAATTCTAGAGGAAATATCTTGCCTCTGAAGGCCCCAAAAGATACATGAAACCAGAGGGTGATTCAGTTCACTGGTGTCAAGCCAAAAAAAGAAATATTTGTTTTGGGTGGACTTGGCCTTTAGCTAAATTAAATAAAAGTTTATGTACTATTTATTGATAACACACGTTTGCGAGCTTTTTTCTACTTAGTATGGCTCAACAACTTGGGTTTTTTTTAGTGTGGCTCCTGAGCTGTCAAATGTTTGAGGATCCCGCAAGCGGTGAAACATCACAGGGCAAATAAAGTCTATCTCTTAAATATATAAAATATTAGCAATGTGTCACAGCAGGACATATCCAGACTAATCGCAAAATGTATTGGATAGATGTAAGTGAGGTTATCCTCCAAATGAATTAAGTGGAGTTTTGGATAATATCCACTACAGTATTCCAATTATCACAGAGAAGGAAGCCAGAGAGAAAAATGAGATGTATTTGGACAAGCCTTGTAACCAGTTTCAATCCCCCAGGAATGATGTATAGTAAGGAAAAAGTACAGCAAATAAACAGCTGGAAGAGGTACATTCTATTACTAATAACATGTTGCTTTTTTTGAACTGTTGTCCACCCTAACCTAACTTTTCATCTCTTGGTAAACTCTGGCCAGTTAAAGAGACCCTGTTGCCAGGTTCATGGATTTGAAATCCCTGCTGCTTTTGCTCCTCTCTTCACAGTGCTGGCAGGACTGGCTATATAGACTATGATTGGTTTGACCAATTAGAATCCCTGTGACCTGTTCTGGAGCAGTATGGAAAGGACATTAACCACTTGCCTACCGAGCACTTTTACCCCCTTTGTGCCCAGGCTGATTTTCAGCTCTCAGTGCTGTGGCATTTTGAATGACAATTGTGCGGTCATGCAACATTGTACCATTATGAAATTTTTATCATTGTTTTCACACACATAGAGCTTTCTTTTGGTGGCATTTAGTCACCACTGGGGGTTTCATTTTTTGCACTGTAAACAAAAAAAGAGCAAAAATTTAAAAAATATATATTTTTTTCTTTGTTTCTATTATAAAATTTTGCAAACAGATAATTTTTCTCCTTCACCGATGTGCCTTGGTGAGGCTGCACTGATAAGCAGCTCTGATGGGCACTGATGAGGTGGCATGGATAGGCAGCATTGATGAGCACTAATAGGCTGCACTGATGAGGCGGCACTGGTGGGCATTGATGAGGAGGCACCGATGCTGCTGCACTGATATGCAGCAATGATGGACACTGATGGACACTGATAGGTGGCATTGATGAGCACTGATGGGTGACAATGACTGGCAGCACTGACTGGCGGCACTGACTGATCACACTGACTGATGGAACAGATGGGTGGCACTGCTGGGCGGCATTGCTCATCAGGGAACTGATCATCAGATGTCTTCTGTGTCATTTGACGGTTATAACTATCAGCAATACTTTCCTCACGCTGTGACAGCATGAGGAAAGTACTGCCGATGACTGGCAACTGTATTCACATTGTGATCTTCTGTGTCATTGGACACAGCTGATCACATGGTAAAAGTTTGCTGTGATTGGCCTTTTACCTCCGTAGGATACAGTGATCACGGAGATCACCGGGTGCGTGCCGCTGGGGGCATGCGTAAGGGCGCGTACTGGGAGGACTTTGTTTCTATTATAAAATGTTGCAAACAGGTAATTTTTCTCCTTCACTGATGTGCGTTGATGAGGCAGCACTGATGGGCACTGATGAGGTGGCACGGATAGGCAGCACTAATGGGTACTGATAGGCTGCACTGATGAGGTGGCACTGATGAGGCGGCACTGGTGGGCATTGATGAGGAGACACTGATGATGCTACACTGATATGCTGCAATGATGGGCACTGATGGGCAAGGATAGATGGCACTGATGGGCACCGATGGGTGGCACTGACTGACAGCACTAACTGGTGGCACTGACTGATGGCACTGCTGGGCACTAATGGGTGGCACTGCTGGGCACTAGTGGGAGGCACTGCTGGGCAATGATGGGTGGCACTGCTGGGCACTGATAGGTGGCACTGCTGGGCACTTGTGGGAGGCACTGCTGTGCACTTGTGGGAGACACTGATGGGTACTGATGGGTGGCACTTTTGGGCACTGATCATCAGGACACTGATGATCAGTGCCCTGATGATTGGTGCAAATGTCCTCTGTGTCATTTGCTGATTATCGGCAGTACTGGCAACTGTAACCGATAACTGGCAACTGTATTTATACTGTGATCTGCTGTGTCATTGTAAGTGTACAATCCAAACGCACACGTTTCTGCTTTAAAAATGGCTGTGTGTATAAGTGGGTGCTGCAGCGGCAGAATCAGCAAGGGAGGATGTCACCAGCACACCGAGGATCACCAATATGGGTCCAAAAGTTTTAATGAATGATTACATAGTTACAGCAAGGCAATGTTTCGGAGTCTCGCAGGATCCCTTCATCAGGCATGTTACATGCCTGATGAAGGGGTCCTGCGAGACTCCGAAATGTTGCCTTGCTGCAACTATTTAATCATTCATTAAAACTTTTGGACCCATATTGGTGATCCTCGGTGTGCTGGTGACATCCTCCCTTGCTGCTGTGTCATTGGACATAGCTGATCACCAAGTTTAAAAGGCTGCTGTGATTGGCCTTTTACCTCATTATTTGATCAGCTGTGTCCGTAGGACACAGTGATCACGGAGATCACCGGGTGCGCACTGCTGGGCGCGTTCTAGGAGAATGTCATATGACGCCCTCCCAGAATTGGACAACCACGCTGTAGCCATCATTCGGGTTGGCAAATGGTTAAGTCACAGGGATTCAAAATTCCTGGACCACTAAGGTAGCATGCTGGTGTCTGACAGCAGAGGATTGCGGGACTCCAGTACTGAAGGGGGTACAGAGAAAGGTCATCTTACAGATTTTCTGTAAAAGTGAACTTAAACTTTAAAGATCATGTAAGGAGGTGAGGGGTGGAGGAGCTGGGTCATCACAGACAGTAATTAGAAACTCCTAGAGGAGGAGAAGGCTTTGATGTGATAGGATGGAGAGGGAAATGTGTCTGTGCAATTTTTTTGGACTACTAATGTGACCTATTTCTTCTCCTCCTACGTAAGGTGCATTGGCCCTGTAGTTGACTTCCTTCTGGCCTTCATTTGGTCAACTTTAGGCTGCTTTTGCAATCTCTTAGACTTATGCCAGAACAGTGATAGGTCATCAAATACTGGTCTTGTCATATGAAGGAAAAGGGATGTGCGTCACACGCTTGCTAATACTTGGACACAATGGGAATATCACTTTGCCTCCACAGGCGGACAGGGATGATTAATTAAAGTAACAATATTAATCATGTTGGTAATTTTTATCTCAATATCTGGCTCCAAAGCAAAAAGTAGTCTTTTTTCTGTGTCTGCAGACTGGTTATAATTATTTAGATTGCCCATGCCTAGAGTTAATTACTTTGTAACATTAGAGCACAGTGGAAAGGCGTCACTTTAATTAGTGATCAACTACATATCAAGTCCCTCTTTGGTTAGTAACAGATTATCTCAAATTGTCATCTTTCTACACCGTCATACCTATACAGCCAAGCAATATTCACTATTTACACACATGCATTCATAATATAGCTAGAAACTAAGCAGATTAATGTATATGTAGCAGTACCACCTTAGGTGTCGCTAAAAAATTTTGGTCCCCTATAGTCCTGCACAGCCAGGCATCACTCATCTTCACAAAAGCTTGCATCCAGAGTCAGAAATCAATCCTTGAGCTTTTGTTTTGTTATTTTATTTAGGGGATTTTGAACTGGTATAGGGTTAGGGGTGTACAGGATGCCCAAGGGTACCGATAACTGAGGACAACTTTCTGGAACTATTTACAAGCCTTCTCTGCAGCAGAGTCTCTGTTGGAGAGCTAGGCAGTGTCTCCTTACTGTAACACCCAAGACCCTAGATGAACTTCTCTTCACCCAGCAATCTGGAGGTGTCCCTGAACAGAGGATCTGGTTCCTGCCACAAAGATAAACAGTCACTGGTAGGTGGCTAACCTGGTTTTCCACCAGTGTGCTCCTTCCCTTTTCTTCCCAGGGGGTATAGACATACTCTCTCAGATCCTCTCCTGTACCACTTGGTGGCTGCTACCAGGCCTATCAGCTGGGCTTTTCCATGCTGGTGGTCCTCTCTTAGGGGGCCAGCAAGTTAATTATTTATTTCAGGTACTTATATAGCACCATCAATTTACACAGCACTTTACATATACTGTATATTGTATATTCACATTGGTCCCTAACCCTCAAGGGGTGTACAATCTAAGGTCCCTAACTCACATTCATACATATACTAGGGCCATTTTAGACAGGAGCCAATTAACCTACCAGCATGTCTTTGGAGTGTAGGAGGAAACCAGAGTACCTGGAGAAAACCCAGGCAGGCACATGGAGAACATGCAAACTCCAGGCAGGTGGTGCCGTGGTTGGGATGTGAACCAGCAACCCTAGTACTGCCAGGCAGACATGCTAACCACTTAGCCACTGTGTAACCCTTAGTTTTCCTCCTTTACAGCTCCTGGCCTGCAGATAAGCTCCATCCCACTAGGCCTCCTCACAGCCTCCTACTCTCAGCCTCACATCTTCCACCCAAACTGTCCCTCCAACTCTCCTGCAACTGAGCAGGCTCCAACATTTTTAAGGGTGTCCAGCCCCTTGCTAACCTCTTGTTGGCGATTGCCTAGGACCCCTCAAGAGTGCAGCCAGCCACTCCTCAGATCCACCCACTGCCTCTAGAGCTTTCCTCCAAAAGCCCCAGAGCAGGGGGAAATTATAGAGGGGCTGGCCTGCAGAGCCTCTCAGCCCTGACCACAATTTGACCCCTCTCTGGCTATTACACCAGGGCGTCTGCTCAGCCCCTGTCTAACTAGGAGTGTGTTACATATATGAACGAGGTTAGGTCTATATATCTTAGATCATAAGCTCTAATGAGCAAGGCCCTCTGTTTCCTCTTGTAACATTTTGTATTGTAACTGTAATGTCAACCTTCATTTTGTAAAGCACTGCACAAACTGTTGGCGCTATATAAATCCTGTGTAATAATATTAACTATATATATATATAAAAAAACATTAGATGCAACAAATGAGAGTTGCCACTCATCAACCCTTACCTATAGAAAACTATTGTTTGTATATTGCAATGTATGGTCAATTTTCACAATCGCAATTTTAGTGAGCAGCACAGTGGCTAAATGGTTAGCACTTCCACCTAGCAGTACTAGGATCACTGGTTCAAATCTCAACCACAGCACCACCTGCTTGCAGGTTTGCATGTTCTCCCTGTGACTGTGTGGGTTTCCTCTGGTTTCCTCACACACTCCAAAGACATGCTGGTAGGTTAATTGGCTCCTGTCTAAATTGTGCTGTGTATGTATGAATGTGAGTTAGGGACCTTAGATTATACATTCCTTGAGGATTAGGGACTGATGTGAATGTACAATATATGTGTGTAAAGCGCTGTGTAAATTGACAGCGCTATATAAGTACCTGAAATAAATAGTTTATTGCATCATATTGAGATAACTGGCCCATGGTGCACATTTTCTTTGCTGTTGCATTGTTTTAGTAAATGAGCAAACAGCAACAGATGTTTATGAAAAATCAAAAAATCTTACACCCCTGAAAAGGGGTTAATTCAGGCAAGCATCTGCAAACACAAAGTCAGATAATTTGGTATGCTGGGCTAACTCATCCATTTAGGAACTGATCGATAGGGTAATTACTATCTGTTGAGTCTAGAAGTGTCCATTTAGTGGGAGATGTCATAGAGATGACCCTTTTCTAAGCATTTCCTGTGACTAAATCTCCTGCTTTCATTTCATGAAAGACATTCCATATCATTTTGTAAGATTAGTTAAGCAGGTTGTAGTGTGGACAGTGCAGTGAGACGTGCAGAACCTGACTTGCTATCCGCTGTAACCTCATTTTATAACACAGGGATTATCTAGATAAACAGCCAATGTCTGCATCTTCAGGGGAATATGTTGTAAACCCTTTAACTCCTGTGCATCCAGAATACACTCTTTAGAAAGGAAACTTATTTAACCAGCAATTTGTATGTGATTTACAAATTGCAAAATTACCATTGTTGCTACTCATAAATGTATAGATTATCCAGTGCTTGACCAAAACCGCTAATAATGTTATTGTAATTGGTGTAGCACTACCCCATTAGGAGTCACTAGAAATTTGGGTCCCCCTATAATCCTGCACAGCCAGGCAACATGCATTCTTCACAGACTTGCATCCAGGAGACATTGATCATTCTTCGAGCTTGTTTTTATTAAGTGGTAAATAATTTGGATAGGGTAAGGTTGTATGGGATGTCCAAGGGAACTGCAAATGAGGGCAACTTCCTGGAACTACATATATGTCTCTCCAGCCTCTCCTGGTGTACCACCCCAGACCCCAGATAATCCTCCTCTAACCAGCTGTCTCAAAGAATCCCTGGGCAAGGGAATCCAATGCCTGCCTCTTTAAGAAAAACAGTCCCAGGTAAGGAGTTAATCAGGTTCTCCACCAGAGTGTTCCTTTCCTGTTTACCAGGCCCAGAGGGTGTAGGATTACTCACTTAGTCCTGTTCCTATGAGCTGGTGGGTTGGCAGCTGCTTTCAGGCCTTCCGCTGGGCTAGCTCCTTTCCTGCTGTACAGGTGGCCCTCACTCTGGTGGCCGATGAGGTCTGAGCTTTCTTCCTCTGCAGCACCACTGCCTGGAGGTAGACCCCTTCCGAACTAGGCCCCCTTCCAGGCTCCTGCACCTCAGCCTTCTCACTCCATCTTCCATCCAAACTGTCACACTTAAGGGCTGCCCTAACCCCAGAAGTTAAAAGAAACTTGGTTTCTCTATGGTTCTCTTGGTCCCCAGGAGCAGCGTTCTGGTTGGCTATGTTGCATCCAGGTGATCCTGGTAGCCATCTTGAGTAACGCAGTGTTTTTAAGTCCCTGCCCCCAGGTTTAGGCACACATTTGTGAAGTGACTAGTGTAGGGAGAGTTTACCCACCTGTCAAAAACAGCACTAGTGGTAGGGAGAGTTCCAGGCGAGTAGGAAAATCTCAGGGGCTACGTCTGCACATCCGCAAGCTTCCTTTTGGATTGGACTAGCCAGGCTGCATTCCACCTCCCTTGGCAAGCGTTATCTTCAGTTCGGGCCTATGACCACTGACTTTCCACTACACGGACTGTAAGTTCCTGGCCAGGTGAGCTGTTTAACCGTTTGCAAGTTTTACAATATGTAGCACTACCCCCTTAGGAGTCACTGATGTTTTGGGTCCCCCTATAGTCCTGCACAGCCAGGAAACATGAATTTTGCACACAGACATGCATTAAGGAGACAGTAACCAGTTCTTGAGCTTGTATTTTTGGATTTTATTAGGGGAATTCAACTTGGATGGGGTATGAGATGCCCAATGGTAATGGCAACAGAGGACAAATTTTCCTGGAAGTATATACAATTCTTTACAGCAAAATTATTATCTGCAGAGCTAGCCAGCATCTCCTATAGTACCACCCTAGACCCCAGATTCTACTAATCCAGCTGCCTGAAGGAATCCCTGGACAGGGGACCCAGTATCTGCCACTTTTAATAGAAGACAGTTCCTGATAAGCTAATCCAGTATCCCACTGAAATGCTGTCTCCCCTAACTGTCCCAGGGGGTGCAGGTCTACTCACTCAGTACTTCTTCCATGCTGCTGGTGGGTGGGTGGATGCTACCAGGCCTTCTAGCTGGACAGCTCCCTCCCTGTTGCACAGGTGGCCCTCATTCAATGGACCAGTGAAGTCCCAAGCTTTCCTCCGTCCAAGATCCTCCACCTGTAGGTGAGCTCCTCTCCATCTTGCCCCCTCCCAAGCTCCTGTTCTCCAGCCTCACTTCTCCATCCTCCACCTGAACTCTCCTGCTGCTGAGCAGGCTCATCACTCTTAAGGGCTGTTCTGACCCTTTGTCAAGCCTCCTGTTGGGCATTGGCCAGGATCCCTTGAGAGTGCAGACTAGCCACTCCTTACCTCAGCTCACTGCTTCTAGAACTTTCTCCAAAATTCTAGTGCAGGGGGAAGTCACAGAGAGCCAGTCTGTAGAGCCTCTCAGCTCTGACCCAAGTTTGACCCTGCTAGCTATAACACCCAGGCTGCTACTCAGCCCTCCACGTTTACTATTTGTGATCTAGCTCCCCATAGCTATCTAGGATTGTGCTACAAATACATCCATTACTGAACTCCAGGCCTCTGTGTGATTACTGCCACTGCAACATGCTACACCTACCCAATACACACCTCAACTATTAAGCCAAGACTCTTACTGGGTCCACCATAGCTAAAAGAAGACTTAAGATGGATTGAGCCTTTAATTACAGTAATTTTAAATCTGACTGGTTGCTCTAGATTACTACATTTTGTATATAAATCTTACTATTTTGTGCTATCTTACTGAATAAACTAGATGAAGATGAATCTGGATGAATCAGCTTTTTTAAGTTATTAAAGAGCATCCTCTGAAAAATACATATTTGTATTTTATTTGTTTATTTGTTCATTTGTTCATCCATTCATTTTGCTTCTTCATAATAACTTCCTTTCATATAATTTCCTTGCAGTCTTGGCAATCCAAGGCAGTCCCTCAACGAAGAGCTAAGTCTCGTGGAAAAGAGACGCATTTTAAGAAGATTTGAAAAAAAAATCCTTTGGGTTTAAGGATCTATAAACAAAATATGACTGCACAGCGCTGAAATTTTAAATTTCAAACGCTGCACACGGTTTGTCGGATGATCTGCACTGTATTATGAGAAAACGACATTCACACAAACCTTTTTATGTCAAACCTGCGGCAAAACAACATTAAGATGCAAAATATGACAGAGAAATACGGAAAACTGTTTTTTTTTTGTAAAAAAGCGAAGCTAGAAAACACTGGGTGTTTTTTCTTTAAAGATTATGAAAATAAAGATTGGTATTGGAATCCAAACTGTAAATAGGAGAACAAATGCTTCAGACTGTTGAATGTACACTGAATAAAATTTGGCTTCTTCCCATTATGACTTGGAATGTGGTTTGGAAATGGAAAAAAATAATCACGTAAATTTGATATATGATGCACATGGTGGGGTTTTGGGGGACCTTGAAAGGTATGGAACTGTGTTCTTTAAAAAACTCAATTGCCAGACCAGATCATTTCAACAACAATTTTCCCATAAGATTAGATGTACATTTAGGTTATTTTATGCATGATAGTCACTGGTAAAAACTTCCTTTATGTTGACATTATGTTTGCCATCCACACTCATTTGCCAAGAGCAGTCCCGGAAAAACAAGAGTCCCAAATATGTCCCCAGTGGCAGTGATTTATGCAGAGTGGCAGTGCAGTGTGGAGGATGCTAGAACAGCCTCGGGACTGAATTATAGTCCCAACTCCAGTACAACCTGGGTCAACCATTGCCCGTGTTGTAACTTTTCAATGGCCCTCCCTTGTGCCCTCACTGGCTCCTCCTCTTCCATGCTATGTAAATCACAAGACCCCAAGAGTTTGGGTTATTTTCCTTCACCCCCATGGATGGAGCACAGGAGATAGGTTCAGTAAAGAGGCTGGAAGACAGGGAGTTGAGGCAGACATGGTACCCACCCTAGGCTCTCCCAGTGACCCTTGATGCTTGACCTGTTTTGCACTGACTTATCCCTGTTTATATCCCTACTATCTGGACACTTGTCAGCCCTTTCTATAGACATATCAGTGGTGTACGGCTCCAGGGAGAGCTTTTAAGAAGAGCCTGGGGCTGGTTCCAGGCTGCCCAGGCTGATCTTTTGTGCTGTTACAGTGCCATATGTCAGTGCTGCCTGTGTGCACTGCACATTCCTTCACATTGTTCAGTGTCACCGCTCAGACCGCATGTCTCTCCATGGCAAAATATATCTCTTCTGAGGGATGGCAGATCTGCTGAATGCTGTGCAATAATGTGTTTGGAGACGAGATGTGGGGTACATTAGAGGTGTTTCTGAGCACTTATTGGTTATTGGCAGACCCCTAATTGCAATTGATACCACCCATCTCTTATTTATTTTATTTATTTCAGGTACTTATATAGCGCGGTTAATTTACGCAGCACTTTACATATATATTGTACATTCACATCAGTCCCTAACCCTCAAGGGGTGTACAATCTAAGGTCCCTAACTTACATTCATACATACACATACGAGGGCCAATTTAGACAGGATCCAATTAACCTACCAGCATGTCTTTGGAGTGTAGAAGGAAACTGGAGTAGCCGGAGGAAACCCACGCAGGCACAGGGAGAACATGCAAACTCCAGGCAGGTGGTGCTGTGGTTGGAATTCAAACCAACAACCCCAGTACTGCCAGGCGGAAGTGCTAACCATTTAGCCACTGTGCTGCCCGATCTCTTATCCTATACTGCATGTTTTTAAGTGACTGTTTGCTGTAAGAGATCAATTGGCTTGATGGAGGAGGTGTATAGCAATCGTAGGGATTCTGCTTGGCAGGATACCCCTGGACTGCAGTTTACAAATGCCACTTTAATCTGATCATCCATTGAAGCTTTTCTCAATGGGCTTGTTGGAAGAGACTACAATTGAAAATTACATAAATGCACAAGCTATTTTACTCTCACACTACAAGTTGTACATCATGAAGCAGCACCCACTTTATTGTGTGCAGGGGCGGACTGACCATTCGAGAACTCAGGCACTGCCTGAGGGCCCGGGGTCAGTAAGGGGCCCCATGAAATGCCCCTGGTACCTTTTGTAGGCTTTTTTTTTAGTGTGGGCAAGGACACAGGGGCCCCATGATCTCCTATTGCCCGGGGGCCCCATGAGTTGTCAGTCCGCCCCTGATTGTGTGCTACATTTTTCTTCATATTATACATATCTTAGTGCCTCTTGTTTTAAATCTGTTTATTTCATCTTTATACCCTGAATCCCTGCCTCTTCTTCCAAAAGTCTGTGACCGATTGTCTGAGGACATTTTTTAAAATGGGGGCTATCCTGGCATCATAAGATACAGGTTCTGAAGCAGTGGTGGACTGACAACTCATGGGGTCCCCGGGCAATAGGGGATCATGGGGCCCCTGTGTCCTTGCCCACACTCAAATAACACCAAAAAAAGCCTATAAAAATGTACCAGGGGAATTTCATGGGGCCCCCGGGCCCTTGAATGCTCGAATGGCCAGTCCGCCCCTGTTCTGAAGTGACAACTGACCATGACCCATAGCTCTAGACCAAGACCTGCTCTTGCACTATAAATTCTTGTTTCGTCATCTCTTTGCTCTGCATGGAGATAGCTTGTAGGCAGATGCAGTCTATACTCCCTTCTGTAAGTGGGTGTGAGGAACTTAGTTCCTCTATGACTTCCTGCCATCATCATGGGAACAGCTGTCTAATTAGATGCTAGTGCCCTGATTGACCTCAGTGGCCATACTTGGTAAGGGCAGTGCATATTTAAAACACTAGCTCCCAGGGTTGGCATGCATTTTGTGAGTGGTTAGTATAGGGACAGGCTCCCCAACTGTTAGGGAGAGTGCTGAGAGTTAGGGAGAGCTTATGAAGGAGTAGGGACAGTATAGGATCTATGCTTCCCATTTGGCTGTTGACCGGCTTAGCCGCATTCCAGTTCCTTGTTGCAGAAGCCGTCAGCATCATCCAAAGTGGATCCGGATGGCTGTGCTCACCCGTCAGGCCTAGTTGTACCTTGTTGGGACTTTTTGCAATACACTGTTCTTGTGCACATCGGCCTGTGTGTGATCACTACTCACTGACCCACCATGCTGCTGGACTTTTTTGTTCACAAATGGTGAACACTTGTAATAAACATGGACTCACAAATGTATCCATGTTCTGCATATTCTTGTATGCCTACTTCTGCTAACACAGACGTATCTACAGTATTTGTTGATTATTGACCACATGGATCTCTGTAATGACCTTGTTCTTTTATGATGCTATTGGCCTCACATTTTTGAACCCCCCCCCCAAAAAAAAAGGTTGGGGACAACTTTTTGTGGCCATGGTCAGGGGTGTATTTACCACAATGCAAACAAGGCATTTGCCTAGGGTGGCATTTTTCAGGGGGGCAGCACCGCTCCCCTTGAAGAAGGGACAGAAGAAGGGACACATGCGGCATGGGGACAAGGTGGGATCTGAGAGAGGCTGTGGGCTGCTTGATTCTCGTTCCCGGAGATGTCCACAGCTATGAAGATGAGTGTCTTCCTCTCTCTCGCTGGGGGGGGGAGTGGTTGGTGTATGGCGGCAATGGTAGTGGAAAGCTCTCTCAGGTGGAGGACAGGGGTGTTGTTGGTCAATGTCAGGCTCTCTCCAGGGGGGGCGAATTATGTGTTGCCTAGGGCAGCACAAAACCTTAATACACCGCTGGCCATGGCTACAAATTAGACCATGATTTTGAGGGTATGATTAGCAGTGGGTGTGTTTAGTAAGGAAGGCCACAGCACAGGACAGTTGCCCTTTGGTCAACAGGAAGTATAAATCCAGCCCTAATGACAGGTGCTCTTACGGGTTCATCGTTCTTTAGTACACTGCGCATAGCAATATTGATTTAGTCATTAAAGATGTTTCTTGTTAAGCTCAGTTCCACGTATGTTAGGTGCCATTGGCATGAAAGCAGTTAATTCAGCAGCGTCTGGGAGTGTGATTGACATTATCCAGAGCTTCAGACTACTGCTTCCAAGCCTGGTACAATAAACATTAAAGTTAATTTGTGGTGCTCTTTACTTGATGAGTAGTGTGTGCATGGCTGATTCACAGTAGTGCAGTAACCAGACCTCTCACTGTATATAATTTATAATGTTTACATGCTTCCAGAACAATTCTGATTTGCTGCGTGTGTCCCAGATTCTGTGGTTTTAATATTATTCCCCACATTTCAGCACCATCATTACCATTTCATACAAATTATTTTCAGTCTATAATACACATATTGTGTAGGCTGCGTTTGCACTGAAGCTGTTCTATAGACAAAGTCTATGTAACTATACGCCAATCAGGTCATTTTCTGATTCCTTCAAATACCAGAGATAAACAAAAATTGGGAGAAGACTGTGCACAAAGCACTTCACTAATTCCATAAATCGCATGTCTTACTCTGTTAGCATGCAGAATAAAGTGTAAATGCATCCCATTTTAATGTTGGATAGAATGTCAAGAGTAAAAAATATCATCAGATTTTTATTTATGTGTTGTAAAGCAAAAAAAAGAGGCCGGAGTGGGCAGTTACATCCGGCTAACCGGGTGGTCGCATCCTCTCTTCACAGAAAATGGGACTTTGTATGTGCCAGATAGCAGAGAAAAAATAAATCTACCATAAAATACTAGAAAATAAAAACTATGCATTTTTTTGGTTCATCATTTAAAAGTAAAGACACACTTAGCATATTTAAAACCAAAATGGTCTCTAGAGATAACATCAACATGTGGTTTGGAATCATATCGCAAAGAAACATGATGAGTGTGTAGGATCGACGGTACGTTTTGCTATAATTGCTTCTTCAGGATCAACACTTCCGATGAATCACTATAACAATATAAAATATACAATCATAGAATACAAAAAGCTAAAATAGTCAAACATCAACTAAACTGATAGTCACTAATGGTGGACAGAAGTTGGGAGAAACAGAAAACAAACCCACAAAGGGCAAGAGAGACCCCAGGACTGGAAAAAGCAACCCATGGGGGGAGAATCAGGTAGAGGGCCCAAACGAAGAGACGCACTAAGGATACAGGGTGCATACAAAATTATAATTGTATTGTAAAGTGTTTCTTTACTTTTTAAAAATGAAACAATAAAATGCATAGTTTTTTTATTTCTAGTATTTTATTGTAGAATTATTTTTTTCTCTGCTATCTGGTACATACAAACTCTCATCTCCTCTGGAGAGGGGACACGACCACCCAGTTAACCGGATGTGACTGCCCATTCCGGTCTCTTTCTTTTGCTTTATATACAGGCTGGGATGGTGCCTCATCTCAGATATTTAGATTTTGTCCCAGACACATCTCCTTCATTGTAGTTATTATTTATGTGTTGGTTCCCTTTGGGGAGATTTATGTACATCACTCAGGGGCGGACTGACCATTTGGAAACTCGGGCACTGGGTCAGTAGGGGGCCCCATGAGATGCCCCTGGTACCTTTTTCATAGGCTTTTTTGAGTTTGGGCAAGGACACAGGGGCCCCATGATCCCCTATTGTCCGGGGGCCCCATGAGTTGTCAGTCCACCCCTGGCAGCCGTACCACCTGCACAGAAGAATGCGGACCCGCGGGCGGGTGCCATTAATTCTAGTGGCACGTCGCCCGCACTGGAAATCGCAACCGTACTGGAAACTGAGGTTCCAGTGCGGGCTGCGGTTTCCAAAGAAGTGCAGGGACTTCTTTCCTGCGTGTCCCGGGGCACAGGAGTCCGCTCAAATGAATGGGCTCTCGTGGCCACGCAAAACGCGGACCGCAGGAACGCACATATGTGAACCATGAGTTGTCAGTCCACTCCTGCTGAGAACATAGGAAATGTGATCACTTATAAGAAGAGAAAAAAGTGTTTATGTTTTTTTCTTACATCTATACACAAATGTTTTGTCTCCCATTTTTATTTTAATCTGAATCAGTTGTTTTACAAGGTGCGGGATTACATATTATTTTAAGAACTAGTGTGGGGACAGAGGAGACCAGTCAATCCCAGTGAAGAGATAGCCAGCTGGGGTGACCAGTCTTCACAAGAAATGCTGCCTCAAGCATAGTTAGTATACTGATGAACGGGGGGAGAAAGGAGTCGGGAACATGCCAAAGTAAAAAAAGAATGGCAAAGCTGGGTCACTTGCTCCGTTTTATGTTTTTATTTTTGTCCATCCAATTCTGAGATTTACACAGCTCTGATACAGAGCATGGACCTGTTTGGCAGGGCAGGAGACCTGATTTTTTTATACTGCAATTAAATAAGACTTACAGGTCCTGTCCCTCCCACAATCTGTGACTGGACAATGAAAAGAGTAAAAAGCAGACTAATGAGCTAATCTCGTTGTCTCTCTGCTCTCTCACCCTATCACCATGTCCCTTATTAGCACATGAGAATTGCAGCACTGACTGGCTCCATATGCTGCTTCTCCCACTCCCAGATTCAGCTCTTCTGTACAGGGTTTTTTTAAAGCGGCTGATACCAGCTCAAATTCACGCACTTACACCGTATTATTGAATACAGAGCTGTATTAATGTGTGCCTTTTATTTCTGCCATGAGCTCAGCTATAACTAATAACTGATTTTATGGTATCATTGCAGGATTCTATAACAAAGAGATCTGAAAAAGTAGTAAAACAAGAGACCATCCTTTTTATCTCTTGATATTTTGCCACCTTAGGCCAAGACTTATGTGTCCTTCCCATAAATTCAGGCCTACAATTACAAATGGTTAATATGATGATCATTAGTGATTTACTAATGATTCTGGTTCCACTTTTAATATCGGCTCTATAATACGTTTTCAGGGCACATCTCAGATGTATTATAAATGGAAGTGATCTTGACAGGGGATGGAAGATTGCCTTTCTCCTCCGAGAAGGCCCCATGTGACCTCTTCAGACCTTGACACTACATTAGACTTATTGTCCTGAGAGAAGATTCAGTTATGGCACCCAATTCATTTCATATAGTGCTCTGTACTTTATGCTCGTTGGCAGCTAACTTGTAAAATTTTATTAGGAGTCCTTTTTTTGTTTCCTTGATGGAAAACAATTATTCTATCATCAGCTCCAATCCTTGAAATATGAATTGCTTATTTTCTCTTCCTATATAACCAATTAATCAAGCAACAGCGGACAAGTATGTTCACTACCTTGTGTATTTGTACGTGAGCCAACGCAAATGACGTACAGAGCAACAAAGAGGATACAAAAAGTGGACTGTAAATATTACGAACCTTTGAAATTGTAACACATTACCAAAGATCTTTATTTGTGAACAAACAAAGGTCATGGCAAATATATTTTTTCTGCCTATCCTAATTAAAACTGAACTCCAACTGATGAAAAACCCAAATAAATACAGTTTTATATTATTTAAAGAATTATTAAAATTTAATTTGTGTTTAGTTTTGCATAGAGAAGGAAAGATTAGAAGTCCTGTTTTACCTGCTATCCTGGGCTGCATTAAAGAGATTTTCCCTCACCATCACAATGACAAGTTTCATTGGACAAGAAGTGAAGGAAAATCTGAAACAAATACCCCAACTTTATTACTTAAGGTTAAAAAAAGGAATATGAGCACTCCACTCCATCAGCAGAAGCAATACCCATGGCCAAAGGGTAAAAAACTAAATAAATACAGTATGCCACAACAATGTTTATATTGTTGTGCATTGAAGGTATCAGAAGAGCTACGTGTTTCAGGAATCTGCAACCCCTTCATCAAGGTTTTGCTCTTTGGAGACTGATGAAAGGGGAACACCCCCAGAAACGCATCTCTCTTTATTAGCATCTCAGCATCTTCATCAATGTTTGATTCACAGTCCTGATCCTATATTTCTTCCTTGAGACTGATGAAAGGGGAACTCCCCCAGAAACACATCTCTTCATATCGGCATCTCCTGGGCTCCATTAAAGATATTTTCCCTCACCATCACAATCACAAGTTTCATTGGACAAGAAGTGAAGGAAAATCTGAAACAAATACACCAACTTTAATACTTAAGGTTAAAAAAAGGAATATGAGCACTCTACTCCATCAGCAGGAGCAATACCCATGTCCAAAGGGTAAAAAACCTAAATAAATACAGTATACCACAACAACCTTTATATTGTTGTGCATTGAAGGTAGCAGAAGAGCTGCGTATTTCAGGAATCTGCAACCCCTTCATCAAGGTTTTGCTCTTTGGAGACTGATGAAAGGGGAACACCTCCAGAAACGCATCTCTCTTTATCAGCATCTCAGTATCTTCATCAATGTTTGGTTCACAGTCCTGATCGCCTATATTTCTTCCTTGAGACTGATTAAAGGGGAACTCCCCAAGAAACACGTCTCTTGATATCGGCATTTCCTGGGCTCCATTAAAGAGATTTTCCCTCACCATCACAATGACAAGTTTCATTGGACAAGAAGTGAAGGAAACTCTAAAACAAATACACCGACGTTAATACTTGAAATTAAAAAAAGGAATATGAGCACTCCACTCCATCAGCAGGAGCAATACCCATGTCCAAAGGGTAAAAAAACCTAAATAAATACAGTATGCCATAACAATCTTTATATTGTTGTGCATTGAAGGTATCAGAAGAGCTACGTGTTTCAGGAATCTGCAACCCCTTCATCAAGGTTTTGCCCTTTGGAGACTGATGAAAGGAGAACACCCCCAGAAACTCATCTCTCTTTATCGGCATCTCAGCATCTTCATCAATGTTTGGTTGACAATTCTGATCTCCTATATTTGTTCCTTGAGACTGATGAAAGGGGAACTCCCCCAGAAACACGTCTCTTCCTATCGGCATCTCCCATTTATGATATCATCCAGAAGGTGTGTCTACACTAACAACAAATTGTTTATCTCCCTTGTGCACATGGTGCCTTCATTGAGCTGCAGTGTGATTTCCATCCAACCTGCCTGAGCGCCATCCAGTACTCCTGTGCCGAGGAGCGGACTAAGTGTATATTGGCTGCTTATGTACACTACATGTATCACCTCGTCTATGAGTGCATTTTATATTTTTTCAATCAATAAGTTGGTACATTTATCCACTACACTGTGAGCTTTTTGCACTGGATTTATTTTTCCATCTCCTACATCTGTTACACCGGGAATATTTTATAAGTCAAAGCAAAATTCCAGAAACACAACCAGATCCATAGCTCCACTCAAGACTGACCTCTCCTGCACATGGACAACCTGTGTGCTGGCCATCACAGTCCATCTCCACTCTTCATTGAAAATAGAAAAAATATCAGCCGCTCTCCAATTAGCTTTTCTTGCAGTATTTTTAATAATCAATAAACTGACTGCATACAGTGATTTCGCCAATCCAAAACGCATCAAGGAAGGTTGGTTTTGGGTTGGAGACATTACTGTATGCAGTCAATTCATGGATTATTAAAAATACTTCAAGAAGGGCTTCTTGGAGTGCGGCTGATAAAAGTCAAACTCCAGCTTAAATATTTAAAAAATATATATAGCCGAGGCTTAAAAATGAGCTCTCACCGCATTCAACCCTCTTCCAATAAGCTCAGGGCATCAAGGACTTTCCCGGAAGCTGAGGGTATAAAAGACCTGCACTCTGGAGGTAAAGTACCAAGCTACCCTGGGCTCACAAGAGAATTCTGCAGGGAATCTGCCACCAGTCAACATTATTCAGGTTCCCATCCAGTGCCATAGGAAGAAGATGAATAGGAAAACCATGACATCACAGGACCAAAGAAGGAAAAAAAATGGTATGTATACATTTTATTTCAATTAAACGCATTGGAGGGGGAGGGGTTGAGATTTTCTTCAATGCTCCTAAAAATTTCATATTTTTGTGTTTATTATCTATTTTTTATATCGCAAAAACGTATTAAAATAGCCTAGCACTGTAGCTACCAACACAGGGATCTCAGTAATTGGACGAAGTTAATTACACAGACATGGAACATGTATTACCAGCTCATTCGCTCTGTCCCTCTTGGATGAGCCAGGGTACCTGTGTTATTCAAACTGTCAAATCTAATGTGAGCAGGAATCCTACAGAACTCTGTAGGGGCTCAGTCTGTCATCCTAAATCAGCAATGCAGTCCTGGCGACATTCGTAGCGATACAAGCAAGTGCATACACAATCACTCTGCTAGGGAACAGAGATGTCACATTCGCTGGATCTGACACCAGTTAGCTGAAAGGAGACTGAGATATGATCACTAAGCACAGCATCAGTGTATGGGGACACGGTGCATTTCTCCGCATAACGATCCATAAACTACTAGCTAGAACAGCAGCCACTAAAAGTTCATGTTTTCCAATTCTTGACACTGAATCACAGATAAATAAATACAGCCTTACTCAATGAAACAATCTAAAATAGAAATATACTCTTATATGGGAATTCCAGGTTATGCTATGTTTTTATGAAAGAATACAAATATACAAAATATAATAGATATTTATTTAAGGAAATTAAAATGTTAAAAATAGTACAAAAAAAATATAACTACATATCAGAGATGTATTTGTGTTATTTGCAGCGTAAGAACAATCCCTGGATCTTTCTATGAATAACATCCTCTGCCAGACAGTGGTAAAGATTCTGAAGTCGCAAAGGTTGGTAATTACAGGTCTGTGAGCCCTGAGAGGCCAGTAAGCAGGGGGAACAATTAAAAAGTATGCGTTTCTGATAGTTGGCTGCTGTCTATATTATTGAGATGAAGGGGTATCTATCCATACTATTGAGATGAAAGGATATAAAGAGCCAAAATAATTAATAGTGAGAAAGGCTCAAACCACCCACTACACCCACATGGAAGAAGAATATATTTGAAATATATTTTTAAAATATTCTTCCCAAATAGATTGCCATATGTTTGAAATGCTACAATTGTTGTCATATTCAATATATTTCAAAGTCTATGTAAATAAATATATATATATATATACATATATACACATATATATATTATTATTATGCAGGATTTATATAGCGCCAACAGTTTGCTCAGCGCTTTACAATATAATACACACACATATATATATATATATATATATATATATATATACACACATATATATATATATATATATACACACACATATATATATATGTGTGTATATATATATATATATATATATATATGTATATATAGATATATTTATTTATTGAAATATATTTTGAAATATATTGAATATGGCCACAATTGTAGCATTTCAAATATATGGCAATATATTTGGGAAGTACATTTTAAAATATATTTCAAATATATTTTTCTTCCATATGGGCAATTACGATAATAAAAATAGCAAAAGATTTTATTTAGGACTAATGAAAGCAAAAAAAAAAAAAAATCTTTTTAGGCTGGATTTACACTGTTGCAGTCTGGTACTATCGCTATTGGTACTATTGGTGGAGATTTACTAAAACTAGAGCACTCAGAATCTGGTGCAGCTGTGCTTGGTAGCCAATCAGTTCCTAACTTCTTCAATTAAGCTTTGCCAATAATACCGGGAAGCTGATTTGTTTCTGTGCAGAGCTGCACCAGATTTTGCACTCTCTGGTTTTATTAAATAACCCCCTATTGCATTATAGTGAAGGTGCTTTTGTTATTATTGCATATGTGCATTGAGATGTTAATCAGAATGAGCACATGCACCTGTGCAATAATGCAAGTTGTAGTGTTTTATCATGCGTTACAGCAGCACAATAATGTGAGTGATCACTAAATCTATAGCAATAAAAAGTAAAGAAATAGCATTACATTTACTAGTCCAATAAAATAAAAATGTGGGTTTAGGGCTAGTAAAATTTAAATGCAACTTTTTTTAGATTTCCTGCTTGTCCCACTGCGGACAGTAGGAAAAAAATTTAATTCTCATAAATTCCAGGGGTAGAGGAATAAGCTGTAATACTTACCTTATTACTTGCTACAAATAGAATAGAAGAGCATTGGCTGCAGGAAGAGCAAGGAATAAGGATACGTATTACATCTGATACCTCTACCCCTAGGCTGAACGAGCATTTAACCCTTGCAGTGTGGGGTGGTGGTGGGGGGAACACTGTAAGGGTTTGTCTTATATTCCAGAGTTCTCCACCTTCCGTGTCCTGGCTTCTTCCACTTTTCCACATTTTATTGGTTTGATAGCCACAACAAGCACACAGAAGCCCTTGTGTGTACAGAAATATGTATATTAAATTGAATATTTATTGTGCTTTGAGGTTTATTTTAAATATTTTTTTTTTTATAAAAAAAAGTCTACATGCATTCAGTGGCAGTATGGGGAACATTTAGTTACCCACCTCTACACATGTACCCAGTTTTACATATAGTTGTTTATCTCTATTCTTAAACAGTATGCAGATTTGTTTCAGATTAGAAAATAATAGGGATACACACACATATATACATATATATATATATACACATATATACATATATATATATATATACATATATATATATATATACACATATACATATATATATACACACATATACATATATATATATATACACACACACATATATATATATACACATATATATATATACACACACACATATATATATATATATACATACATATATATATATATACACACACATATATATATATATATATATACATATATATATACTGTACATGTATGTGTATATACTAATATACACATATATATACATATATATAAACAATAAATAAATGAATAAATAAGAATATATATATATATATATATGTACTTATTTATTCATTTATTTTTTAATTATTATTTTGTAAATAATTAAAAAAATTGCTATTAGTGTATTCTGAATATTCTGCCAAAAAAAAAAGAAAGAAAGATGACTTCTGATTGGTCACACTTTTGGGGTAAACTCTTTTCTCCTGCATTTTAAAATAGGTCATTTATTGCCATAACAAGTTACATTACAAAAAAAAAGCCCCTTGAAAAGTTTTTTCAACATAAAACCATGTTACAATAAACAATAAAGAAATAAATAAATTCATTAATTAATAATATTAACAATGATAATCATCATCATCATAATAACCTAGTGACTTAGTGATTTCAATGAAATACTGTAAAGAACAATACATTTGATAAATGTTATATTTTTTAATTTACTTAATTTTAAAAAGATAATATAACAAAGGTCTAAAATACATATATATATATATATATATATATATATATATATATACACATTTTTTATTATTATTATTTATTCATTTCTAATATAGTATATATTCATTAACATGTAATATAATTATCAATATAATAATTAGATTTATTAAAATATGTATAGATATATTTGTGTGTATGTGTTGTGTGGATAGATAGATAGATAGATAGATAGATAGATAGATAGATAGATAGATAGATTTTTTTAAATATATATATTCTGTTTTGTATTGGTAATGATGGGGTGGGGGTACTTCCTAGGTTAACGAGGCTGTAAATTCATCAGTACATAAAACACTTGTTAACTTTTCCCCCAGAATAACTCACAAGTGTCTAATTATTTCAAGAAGAATATGTATGTTGGCCTTTTCATCATAACACAATTGTATTGCATATTGTTTTAAAAAAAACATCAAATTTCCGACATCGTCAGCAGCAGCTACCGCGAAGACTGCGATGTGTTTCACTTGTCAGCCAGATATGTACAGCGCTTGTTTGACACAATTACAGCGGCTTTGATGCAGGTAATTCAATCTTATAATATCAAAGACATTGTGATTTTTTTTTCAGTTATTATTTTTTTATATCTACAAGATATCAAGGCTTGTTCCCATCAACAAGATGATCTGATAGGAAGCTTTAAGTAATAAAAAAAAAAAACGCAAACCCTGCCAGCATGTCTGTTAGTGGTAAGTGAGAAGAGATGGTGATACTCTTCTGAGCTGTATGCTGTTTGTCAGTGTAATAAATTGCAATTAACCTGTGCATCTGAATGTGAAGATGAATCATTTTAATGAAGCAAGACACATAGCTTAATTTCAAGTAGGTAATATCAAGCCTTGCACAGCCCTGACGAGTGATCCAGCTCCCGGTGTCTTAAGTGCCTTTTTAAAGCCCTGTAGATTTGACATGAGAATGTGACATCAAAATAATGCATTCGGAGAAATACAATGCTTCTGACATTGAGGCAATGATTCTATGGAAAGACATTAGTGGGGTAACGAAAGGCGCGTTAGATCGTTTATTTTTCATAGACTTATCTACCTCTAGGAGTCACTGAGCTGTATACTTGAGATACCGGAGCGAGCATGCATCCTTCGCAGGTAACCCTTTAATTCTTGGGAGTTTTTGAAATAAAAACGGCTTGCCCAGTCAGCTATCTCAATGTATTTTCACAAATTCAGTTTGGGTAGTGCAGGCCATACGTGGTTCGAATTCCAAACGATTTTTCCTCCGAAAATTGAAACGTAGTTCGTTCTGTAATCCGATGGTGCCACCAATGATTTCGAAAATCGTTCGTTTTTCACGAATTTTCCAGCATGCCCGATAAACGAAATGGGGAAGAACCACAAAAATCGGCTGATGCTATTGCCCTACTAACAGAGCGAAAATCGTCCGATTATTCTTAGGTCCGATTTTCTTAAGAAAATCGTTTGGAATTCAAACTATGTATGGCCTGCATAAACCTAAAACAACTTTTTCTACACTGAAACTTAAAGTGAAGCTCAGCTTTTGCTGACAAAAAAATATTCCCCTCTGGGTGACTCATGTACGTTGTAAGGCTTTTCACAAACTTTGTTGCAGAGTCCTACCTTTTGTTATTCTGAAGAAATAGCTGTTTGTTTGTCTTTCCATGAGTGGATCTGTAAGGCTAGGTTCACATATGTGCAGGTGGTGCCGCTGCGGATCTGCTCAAAAATCCGTGCAGCCGCCAAGGGGGGACTGACCATTTGGAAACTCGGGCACTGTCCGAGGGCCCGGGGTCAGTAGGGGGCCTCATGAGATGCCCCTGGTACCTTTTTCGTAGGCTTTTTTTAGTTTGGGCAAGGACACAGGGGCCCCATGATCCCCTATTGTCCGGGGGCCCCATGAGTTGTCAGTTCACCCCTGGCAGCTGCACCACCTGCACAGAAGAATGCGGACCCGCGAGCGGGTGCCATTAATTCTAGTGGCACGTCGCCCGCACTGGAAATCGCAACCGTACTGGAAACTGAGGTTCCAGTGCGGGCTGCGGTTTCCAAAGAAGTGCAGGGACTTCTTTCCTGCATGTCCTGGGGCACAGGAGTCCACTCAAATGAATGGGCTCTCGTGCCCATGCAAAACACGGACCGCAGGAACGCATATATGTGAACGAGAGCTTTAGGAGTGATTTCATAATTATCAATCAACTGCTGCACCTGCAGTGCTCTAATGAGGAAAGTGGTAGGTTCTGCATCCTGTTAGATGTGATTTATCTTTTGGAGTATCTCACCAAAAATGAAATTTTTATTGCAGGAGATGCCCAAAATCTAACTTATGTCTCAGTGCAGACCAGGGGTGGACTAACCATTTGAACACTCGGGCACTGCCCGAGGGCCCGGGGTCAGTAGGGGGTCCCATGAGATGCCCCTGGTACCTTTCATTGGCTTTTTCATAGGCTTTTTTGGGTGTTGGTGAGGACACAGGGGCCCCATGATCCCCTATTACCCGGGGGCCCCATGAGTTGTCAGGACGCCCCTGGTGCAGACATTTGGAAAAAACAGCAAGTCAATAACACACTCAGTAAATTACATTTCGAGAGGGTTCTGTACACCATCTGTATACAGTGAATACTGAATACAGTGCTGCAGATTGAAAAGGAAAGGTAAAGTTTAATATCATTCAATTACAATATGACTTGTGTCGCAATTCTACACGCTATACTAGTTTTTTTTTTCCAACGAAAGTGGAGTTACCCTTTACAATTATATTTTATCAGCTAATATGCATGTTGAGGTTCTATTGCAAAACTTACTTCAACGCAACTTCAACGCAAACCTATGGTTCTACCAGGGGCAGACTGACAACTCATGGGGCTCCCGGGCAATAGGGGATCATGGGTCCCCTGTGTCCTTGCCCAAACTCAAAAAAGCCTATGAAAAAGGTACCAGGGGCATCTCATGGGGCTCCTACTGACCCTGGGCCCTCGGGCAGTGCCCAAGTTTCCAAATGGTCAGCCCGCCCCTGGGTTCTACTGCCCGAGGGCCTGGGGTCAGTAAGGGGACCCATGAGATGCCACTGATACCTTTCATAGGCTTTTTTGGGTCTGGTTTGAGTTTGGGCAAGGACACAGGGGCCCCATGATCCTCTATTGCCCGCGGGCCCCATGAGTTGTCAGTCCGCCCCTGGTTCTACTCCTTCCCTACATCTACCCCTTCCCTACAACTTAGTTATTTATCACAGGTATTTATATAGCACCATCAATTTGCACTCTATATCTATATTGTATATTCACACCAATCCCTGCCCTTAAGGAGCTTACAATCTAAGGTCCCTAACTCACATTCATACACATACTGGGGCCAAATAACCTACCAGCATGTCTTTGGAGTGTGGGAGGAAAGCCAAACAGGGAGAACATGCAAACTTCAGGTAGTGCTGTGGTTGGGATTGGAACCAACGACCCAAGTGCTGTTAAGCAGAAGTGTGAACCATTTAGCCACTGTGCTGCCTAAAAAAATTCTCAGGAACTATAGCTTCAATCCCAGTATCTTCTTTGCAGTCATGTGACCAGCAGAGATCACTATTGATCCGCTACAGTGGAATGGATGGGCATCCCTCTTCTGCATAGATTGATGTGCACATTATGACATGTGAATGCTGGTCTATGCAGCTTTCCATTGTGTGATAAGGCTTTGTGAATATACGCCTCCAGAGGGTGCGTCATTGACAGCCTGGGATCACAAGGAGAGAACAGAATGACATTGGAAATATTTAAAGGCCAATTGAACCTTCAGTTTAAAAGAAGAATATATTCCAGGTGCATTAAAGCAAAATGTGTTCAAAGTCTTAAAGTTTGTTTTCTCTCTAAAGCAGCTGCAGACTGAATAGAAAGCCTGCCCCCTGCCAGCAGCTATGGTGTGGAAGCAGTGGTCTCCCTGCAGAAGTCTGACACTCTGCCTACTGATTCAGACCTATAGCTGGCCATACATAATAAAATTTTCTTGAGAATTTTGCTTTATCAAAAACCATATAATATGATGTCAAACCTAAATAACACTTTCAATTGTATCCAGTTAGGCTGACCATGCACTATACAATTTTCTGCCCAATTTCTGTCCAACTTCCTTTAGATTTACCTTCAACTATGTAGTGCAAGAGCCTGCCTAATTGGATACAATTGAAAGTGTTGTTGGGTTTGACCTCCTAATATATGGTTTTTGCTAAAAGAAAATTGTATAATGTAAGGCCAGCCTTAGGCAAGCCCTCACACTACATAGTTGAAGGTAAATCTAAAGGAAATTGGGCAGAAATTGGACAGAAAATTGTAAGAAAATTGTATAGTGTATGGCCAGCCTATAGCTCTGCAATCAGCAAAGCTTATGCTCCTGGCTGATTGGAGCGTCTCTGACTCATTAGGGGGTGTGTGGAACCTCTGCAAAGAGATCACTGCTTCCCTACAGAGAGCATGGTCCCATTCTGCAGTGTGCTGGCAGGAGACAGGCTGTTGCTGGTTTTAAAAGGAAACAGTAAGACTTTGCACACCATTCGCTAAACAAAATTTTTACTGATATTTATACTCAATACCATCGCACTAGATCCTAATTTTCTGTAGTACCCCCAGCAACCTAGCGTCTGGAGACAATCTGCCCCCCCTTGGCAGAGAAGACTGGATATTAGGATTCAACCAACGCTTAAGAGCTTATGCGCTGGTTTAATCCTCATATCAAAATCATATCGAAATTTTGATTGCGCTTTAAGCCTGGAATAGATCTGGAACTGGATGATCCAAAAGGATGGCAGTGCTGGAACGTAGCGAGAGTGAGTTGTGCTTTATTAACTTTTCTTGCCTTTTCTCTGTAAAGAGTCAATACTCTTCTTCTGTCCATATTGCCAAATGGCAGTGTGATGAAGAGTAGGGATGAGTTAAATGTACCTGGGTTCAATTTGAGTTCAGGAACCTTTACTGAAGTAAAGCTGTGATTACCAGTGATCTGTGATTGGGTACAGCTAATCACATGGTACAGGATACAGCGATTGGCCCAGGTACCATGTGATAGCTGTGGGCCAGTCATAGCTCACTAGTATCAGAATCACAGCTGTTATGAATGAAATTCGTTCATAACAGCTTTGTCAGCATTGTGATCAATGCGGCCCAGTCCAAGGATCTGCAATCCACTGAGTCGGTTGTGGGGGTGGAGGAGAAGCTCCCCCTTAGCCTTGCAGGCACAATGGCGTACATGTAGGTTATTGTGCCTGCATGTACCGCCCTGCCGCAGTAAATGTACAGTGGTGGGTCGGCAAGTGGTTAAATTGTTGGTAAATTACAGCTTCCTGGCTGCCTAAGCTGGTCATACACTAGTAGAGTTTCCTTTGAAATTTTTCATTTTTAGAATATTTGTTCTATTTTGTAATTGTTAGTAGTGACAAGAAAATTCAAAGGAGCACGATAGAAACTTTTTGTTGAATTAACACAATTTTAACAGTGAATGCGGTTTTTGTTCTGGAAAATCCATTCATTCCAAAATTGAATTCCAAATTCCAAAAAGCAAACAAAATTTTGAAGTAACAACATTTATGAGGCCATCGAATGTACTAAGAATTTTTATATAAATGTCCATACGCACATTTGTTTGAAAATCTACTAGTGTATGGGAAGCTTTATTTCTGTTTGCAATACCAGACCATTATTCTAAATCATGGGATATAAATATTAATGAGGGACCCCACACATAAAATGAACATGCAGCAAGTGAAAGTCTGAGAAAAGTCAGAATTCTATACAGTATGCTTTTCAGTGACTCAAATAGAAGGAAAACCAAACAATGAAAGCCAGGCAAAAGTAACTTGCATATTAAAATACAAAGTAGTTTTCATTGTGAATCTGATTTGTAAATTCTCAATTTTGCAGCTTTCGGTATCTTGCTTCATTGATTAAAACTTGCTGAGATAAACTATCAGCTACATAGAAAAATTGACAAAATCAACTGTTTTCCCAAACCAGAGAAGTAGCACTGTGAAAGCATCAGTAAGACACACCATTTTGTATCACAACTAACCAAGACAAATATAATACACATATACTAAGCAAGCTGGAAGTAGAAGCTGCATATACACTATATTGCCAAAAGTATTGGGACACCCCTCCAGATCATTGGATTCAGGTGCTCCAATCACTTCCATGGCCACAGGTGTATACAATCATCACCTAGGCATGCAGACTGCTTCTACAAACATTTGTGAAAGAATGGGTCGCTCTCAGAAGCTCAGTGAATTCAAGCGTGGTACCGTGATAGGTTGTCACCTGTGCAATAAGTCCATCAGCAAAATTTCCTTGCTACTAAATATTCCACAGTCAACTGTTAGTGGTATTATAACAAAGTGGAAGCAACTGGGAACAGCAGCAACTCAGCCACCAAGTGGTAGGCCACGTAAAATGACAGAGCGGGGTCAGCGCATGTGGAATCGCACAGTGCCCAGAAGTCGCCAACTGTCTGCAGAGTCAATAGCTAAAGACCTCCAAACTTCATGTGGCCTTCAGATTAGCACAACAACAGTGTGTAGAGAGCTTCATGGAATGAGTTTCTGTGGCTGAGCAGCTGCATGCAATGTTTATATCACCAAGTGCAATGCAAAGCGTCGGAAGCAGTGGTTCAAAGCACGCCGCCACTGAACTCTAGAGCAGTGGAGACGTGTTCTCTGGAGTGACGAATCACGCTTCTCTATCAATCCGATGGACTTGTCTTGGTTGGACGGTTGCCAGGAGAACAGTACTTGCCTAACTGCATTGTGCCAAGTGTAAAGATTGGTGGAGGGGGGATTATGATGTGGGGTTGTTTTTCAGGGGTTGGGCTGGGCCCCCTAGTTCCAGTGAAGGGAACTATTAAGGTGTCGGCATACCTATACATTTTGGACAATTTCATGCTCCCAACTTTGTGGCAAAAGTTTGGTGATGGCCCCTTCCTATCCCAACATGACTGCACACAAGTGCACAAAGCAAGGTCCATAAAGACATGAATGAGCGAGTTTGGGGTGGAAGAACTTGACTGGCCTGCACAGACTCCTGACCTCAACTCGATAGAACACCGTTGGGATGAATTAGAGCGGAGACTGTGAGCCAGGCCTTCTCGTTCAACATCAATGTCTGACCTCACAAATGCGCTTCTGGAAGAATGGTCAAACATTCCCATAGACACACTCCTAAACCTTGTGGACAGCCTTCCCAGAAGAGTTGAAGCTGTTATAGCTGAAAAAGGTGGGACAACTCAATATTGAACCCTCTGGACTAAGACTGGGATGCCAGTAATGTTCATGTGCATGGAAAGGCAGGCATCCCAATACTTTTGGCAATATAGTGTTTATTCTAAGTAGGGGCAGAGTCTGCATGCACACTAAGTAGAACGTATAGCCTGATTTTATGTACAGGAAGCAGGAAGCTGAGCTCATATATGTACCAACTATGGAGCAGTGCCTACTTATAGTGTGTAATAAGGAGGCAGTCGAGCCTGCATCGAGCACAGCCTGTATAACTAAGCAAAAAAGAGAGCCCATAGTACAAATGGATGCTCGGCACAGCAGAGCCTCAATATGTACTAAGTAAAAGGCAGAGCCTATGTATGTACTAAGCAATAAATAAAGCCTATACATGTACTAAGCAGGGAGCAGAGTCTTCATATACTGCAAATATTACATAATTATAAACTGTAAACAGTTTCTACAAATACAAGTGCGTGTAAGTACATTAGAAAAAAATAAGAAAAGAAAAATATGCATAGTGCAACTCACAGAAGCCTCCAGAGAGAAGTAGTGTTTCTCTCTATCTGGTGCAATTTACTGCTACCAAAACAAAGATTAATTTAAAAATGAACCAGTTGGATATGTTTCAGATTTTATTCCTTACACACAGAGCTGGATATCATTTCTGTCCTCTAGCTGCAAAATTATTAATGTCAAATATACCTCCAGGCACTAAAGATATAAATCCAGCCTGAATTAGACTCAGAGACTTAGTAGGCCCCAAGGTGTTTACTGAAAACTGTTTGAGAATAGACTTGATTTTATATGGTTGGGTGCTCATGTACTGCATAAAGCAAGTCCTGTTCTAAATGGGCTTTTTCTTAATGGATACGTGATATATCAGTTTATAGAAGCCTTCCTTGCTACTGTTCAAATCAACCAATATAATCCCTTCAGGCTAACACTTGCCACACATATCACTTGTGGTTCTGTTTTGCACTTTAGGTCAAGTAAGAGTTCACTTTAGAGAACCCTTTCTTAACCTTTGTGCTGTAGAGGAACCCTTGAAACAAGTTTCAAATTTCAGGGAATCCTTTCTAAAATCAATTCATTGGGGTTGGTGGGAAAAATACCACTCCTACAAACAGCTAAAATGATCATTGGTTTCCTAAAACTGGTTCGCCAAGTGGTGTTGGCCTGTAACTGTGCAGGCACCATCAGATGGAAGGTCAATCATCTACAGCTCAAGGAACACCTAGAAGCCTATGAAGGAACCCTAGGGTTCCACAGAACCCTGGTTGAGACTGTCTTCTTTAGAGGTTAGCTGGAGGGGAGTAAGTGTTAAGGCCCCCTTTAGGGGTTAGGCTTGAGTATATGTATAGTGTAAAAAACACTCCTTCTCACTCAGTTATCTAAATCCTAATGACTCAGTGTCACGCCGTCCACCCCAGAAAGGCAAGTACAATATTAATATTTATGTGGCTTATTATCACTGTTTGAGTATATGTATACCCAATCACCATAGGCAGCGCTAGTGCTGGGCACCTCCAGCAAGTGCCCCACATTGCTTGCGGGATGCTTGACCAGCCTATAGCCAGATGGCGGCCAGGCGAACAGCTCGTCCCTCCGGGTGGATGCCATGTGGAGTCCTTTCCGGAATGCGCATTGCGCATGCACGCAGGGCCACGCTGTAGGGAGATCTGTCACCGGCCGTGTACCTCGGACACAGCCGATGACAGATCTGTGTACTGGCCCCGTTTCCAGTACCATGTGACCTGCTGTGACCAATCACAGCAGGTCACATGACAGTTGTATACAATGGATGACTTCCTTTCATGCCATCCATTGTATACAAGTGTGTCTAGCTGTGAATGGTCACAGCGATCACATGCACAAGCTGAGCCAATCACAGACCAGCTGTGTCATGTGATTAGCCGTGGCCAAATCACAGCTAATCACAAAAAAAAAACCCTGAATGAATCGATTTCATTCAGGTAAATGCTTGCTTATAGCAAAGTAAATCTCATTTGGGTGCAGCGTTGTATGACTGTGCAATTGTCATTGAAAGTAACGCAGCGCCGTATTGCAAAAAATGGCCTGGTCAGGAAGGGGGGGGGGGGGGGGTAAATTCTCTGGAGGGCAAGTGGTTAGGGGGCGATTCTTCTATATACGGTACATTGTTAGAAATAGTACAGTATTAAATCAAATATGGTGATGTGCAATGTTGCAAAGGATGCCAGTACTATTAAATAAGAGATCTGAAAAAAAATGGCACAACATTGCACTGATGTCTTTGAGATTATTTTGTATTGCGAGTATTGCGAGGATTGCACGTGTTTCATCACAATGTCTCTTCACACATCATCATCATTCATTCTCAGAAGACCAGGAAGAGTTAAAGGTAATGCAGGCCTATTATATCTTCGACAGCAATTAGTATGCATCATACACTAGGAGGATGAGGTAGGCCCTTCTATGTCAGCCTGAATTATCTTGCCAAAGGCTGAAGCCAAAGAATAACATTCTCAGCAGAAGAATCACATGTAATTTTTGCATCTCCTTAAGACTTGAAATGTGACTTTCTGATTGGGCGTGAAGTCTGCATACGATATTTAGAGAAATTGGGCAGAGAGCACCAGTCCCAAGCTTTGTCAGACTTGAATCCAAAATATATAAATGTGATGTGACCTTTGTTTTTTGTTTTCTTTTTATTGTACAGTAGAGTGATATGTTTGACAAATATCTATTGTTACCAGGGGTATGGATCATAACAGTGGTAATGTAAACCTGATACAACCTACTAACTCATCCAGGGCTGCTTTTAGAAACCACGGGGCCCCATACAGCCAACCTGACAGGGCCCCCCCCCTCAAAAAAAAGTACACAGTTTACTATGCTTCAGTTATGAATGAACACAGAGAGTGATAGGTACTAATCATTAACTGTGTTCATTCAGGGAAGGAAGGGGCTGATAAATGTGACATATTTTACCAGACCCTTCCTCTACTCTCCATCCTGAAGGATCCTACTGTGTGCTTGCAGATGCCGGTGAGAAGGAGAGGAGGGAAGCCAGCAGCACTGCAGAGGTGGGGGCACACAGGGGGACCTGGGCAGCAGGGGGAAATGTATGGTGTACAGGGAGGGTGATGGGTGTGGTGGGGGGGCAATTACTGGAAACGATCCCCTGTATGGCTCTCTCTGCAGAAGCTGAAAGCCAGTGGGAGGGATAGGAGAAGAAGCCAGCTTTCAGCTGCTGCAGGGAGCCATACGGGTTCTAGTAATTGCCCCCCAGCCATGCCGATCAACCTCCCTGCCCACATCCAATTCACCCAGCTACCTGGGTCCCCCTGCTGGCCTGGGCTCCATACAAGAGGACTAGTAGTACCCCCTTATCCATGGCCCTGAACCCACCTAACAAATCTGCCCCAGAGTCCTGCTGAATCACTGATAACAAATTAGAAGGAAAGCGAGGCATTCTCAGCTGAAAGTAACTTTATATCCCAGGTAGTGATGCTCGGGGGATTTAAATCAGCTTAAAGTGACACTAAACAATATCTTTACTCTCCAAAACTACTCCATACACATCCACTACTTACTGGCCTTGCAATCCATTTTTCATGAAAGCATTTCTTATTGTTTTTCTGCCTCTCTGTAATGTCCTCTGTGAGCTACAAATCCCATAGTCCAGGGTTTAGTGCCACTTTAGCCAAAATGAAGTGTCCACCTCCTCATGCAGGCAGTGGTGTGGACACCTTGAAGGACAAATACTTCCTGTAAACAGAAGAAAAGAGAAGACTCGGTCCACATGGCAACAGATGTAGGTGAGTAATGGGGGAATGTTCTATGACTTTGATTAGTTGGGGGCTGGAGTGGACGTGTGGGGAAAAATAGGGAGTCTTGAGTTCAGGTTTAACCACTTGCCTACCGGGCACTTTCACCCCCTTCCTACCCAGGCCAATTTTCTGAACTATGAATGACAATAGTGCGGTCATGCAACACTGTACCAAAACTAAATGTTTATCATTTTTTTAGACACATAGAGCTTTCTTTTGGGTGTATTTAATGACCACTGGGTTTTTAATTTTTTGCTAAACAAACGAAAAAAGAACGAAGATTTTGAAAAATGTTTTTCTTAGTTTCTGTTAGGAAATTTTGTAAATAAGTAATTTTTCACCTTCACTGATGTATGCTGATAAAGCTGCACTGATAAGTGGCACTGATGGGCACTGATGAGGAAGCACTGATAGGCGGCACTGATGGGCACTGACAGACATCACTAATGAGCACTGAAAGTCAGCACTGATGGGCACTAATAGGCAGCACTGACGGGCACTGATGGACATTAATAGGCGGCACTGATGGGCACAGATAGGCGGCAAAAATGAGAAATGATAGGTGGCACTGATTGGCACTAATAGGTGGCACTGATGGACACTGGTAAGCTGCACTGATGGGGATTGAAAGGCATCATTGATGGACACTGAAAGGCAGCACTGCTGGGCATTGACAAGCAGCACTGATGGGCACTGACAGGCATCACTAATGGGCACTGATAAGCAGCACTGATGGGGCTGCACTAATAATCAGTGCCCTGATTATCAGTCTAGATTGCCGCTTATCAGCTCTCCTCTCTTCATGCGTTGTCAGTGTGAGGAGAGGACTGCCAATAACCAGCATTTTCTGTTTACATGTGATTAGCTGTGATTGAACACAGCTGATCACATGATAAAGAGCCTATGTTATTGACTCTTTACAGAGGGACACAGCGCACCATCAATCGCTGTGCCGCGTGCCCCACGGGTGCGCATGCGCTGCAAGAATGGGAGGATGTCATATGATGTTCTCCCAGAACAATAGCAGTCCCACCCGTCTGTCATAGTACTATGGGCCGGGTGGGAAGCAGTTAAATATCAGTTCCCTTTGAAAATCCCACATTCTTAGAGGAACATTGCTAGGTGATGAAAATTTTTGACAAAAGAGACTCTGTACATCTTTTTTGCCAAACAACTCTAGCTCCTATCAATTTTTCCAAGCAGGAATTTAGTTCTGCTTTAAAAACCACCCACAAACTTCTTAAAGTGGATCTTCACCCTTAGCAATCATATCGTTCCTGTACAAATCACATGCTATTCTGTGCGGTGCGATTTTACCCCCATTTATTTTGTATGAAAAGCTTTTTTTCCACACTGGAACTGGACATAAACACCCATGCAATCCAGTTCAACCAAACGCACTGCAACCTGTTTTTGGAGTATCGTTATCTTTCCATTGACACCGTCAGCAATTTACAGAACACACTGCTATAGGGTGCAGGAAATGCACAGGAGATGCTGCATTACCCAAAGTAAATCAGTGTGAATCGGGGCTTAAAGGTAACTTTCCTCCTCCCCTGCAGAATATATCTTTTTTTTAATTTTGTTTACCTAATTATTTTGTTTTAGGAGGTTTTATCCCATCCCCCACCCTCCCTCCTCACCTAGGCGAATGATGTGCAGTCCCCTATGTACCTCACATATCCCAGGAGGCACCCAGAGCACTAAAGTCATTTCATTCATTAAAGGGGCTGTCATAGCGGCACATCATCAGGATGCACCACCTGAACCCAGAAGATCCAGCAGCCTCCCAATGATGTCAATGGAGAAGATGGCGGCACCGGACCCGAGCAGTGGCTGCACACAAGTAGATCCCAGCAGTACAATGCTGAATCCACTGAGAGGGAGAGTATCTGAACTGTGAACCCAGCATCAGGTAAGAATTACTCTTTCCACATTAACTCCAATGCATTGGCTTTAATTCAAATGGTGAAATTTCGCTAAAATGTCTCAATTTGCACCAAAATTTTAGCACAGTAAGATGCTCATTGCTAATCCCTGATAATAAAATATCAAGGATTTAAAGTTAACTTCCTGGAAACCTTAGCAATTCAAAGTATATGATGAAAATGCATAAGCAGAGTTTCCCTACAGTGAAAACCACATGCCAATACAATCATTACCATAGACAGCTCACATTATAGGTAATTCTCAACATTCCTGGTCAGTGAGACAGCCCATCATAATGATGGTTCAATAGGAAAATATGGAGGTTGAATGAAGCAGGCATCTCTGACACGACCAGAAATCATTGGAGCTTTGCCTGGTCAGATCTGCCTGGGGTCGGGTCAGAGTTGGGACACTGAAAGCTGTTTCAGGTAGCAGTCAACAGTAGTTTTTTTTATCAAAGTGATATAGTCATTAAAGGACCAGTGAATGTCTGATTCTACTTTAACAGGATGGATAATTGGACGAATGGTCATATAAGTTAGAAGCAAAAATGCAAAGCAGGCACAGGATTGCAATAAGCTATTAGTGCTTATCCTCATAAACAGTTCCCCTAACTGTGAAGGCCATGGTAGCTTGGGTAACACAGGTAAACGGCTGGAGGAATCCGAGGACCAAGGGAAAAAGCTATACCACTTGACCTGGAGTACTCTGGTAGCAGTTGGGTAGGGGCTTCCCACAATAGCTGAGTTGAGAGGTTGCATTCTATTAGGCTCTGACCCAGCTGCCTGTATGCTGGTTCTTACAATGAAGAGCCTCTCACCTGGCTCCAGATCACCTGCTCAACTACCTCTGCCCCATCAGAGTTGCTGAGGGATGAAAGCTGAGGAACATATTTTCCACTGATGTGTCCAGGGACCTCAGAGATGTGGGGAAAGGAGTTAAAGGGGCCTCTGCCTGTATCTACATATGGTGAGTAAATGGACTCTCCGTTACAGTATATAGAAGCAACACATTGAGAAGTCTAGAGGCATGTTTGATAGGTTTATGACATTGGGACACAATAAAAACACAATAAGCCTCACCTGCTTGTAAAGAAAGTGCACAGGAAGCATAGGGCAAGATTATATCCATCCACACAGTACAATGACATGGGAATTAGCTGCATTCTTCACACAATGTCCACATACTTCCAGCTGTCAGCTTTACACTTTCTCGGTCCAGGTGTTAATGTCAACGAGTTCTGCCATAGAAAAAAAAGGGAGAGCTCTGACCAGATAAATCCTTCATCATTGCACCTAATTATATTCAGCTATTGTATGAATGACACACAGTATTTCCTGTATGTGTGCCTGCACCTTAACATCTCATTTACAATCACTGCTTTTAATGTGCATCAGGGTATAGAGAGCATTGCTTCATGTCATGGCAAAATTCCAGCTTGGCCCAATTTTTTTCTTTAACTGGCCCCAAATATTTTATAGTCTTTCACAAGAACTAGCCATACTATTCTACAGTAACCAATTAGATTTAGACTTTCATTAACAACTAAATATCACCCAAACCGTACTCTCCGCTCCTCTCAAGATCTCCTGCTCTCTGGCCATACACCAGTAGAATTTCATTTGAACGTTCACTCTCACAGGATTATGAGGGTTGGCATGTCATTTCTTTTTATTCCTTTTCTCCTATTTCCTTGTTGTCTTCTATTTGTCTGTTTCTTTGGTGGTGGGACATCCCCATGCGATGTTTACGGGAAGTCCACTTCTTACATTTGGGTTGCAAGTAGTGATGGGCTGAACACCCCCCTGTTTGGATGGTGGTTGAACATTCAAACCTAACGAGAGTCTGACCGCGGACTTCAAACTGGGACTTCAAACTGGGACAATTCAGTAAGCGGTAACTTACCACATCCGAGTATGTGATAAGATACCACACAGCTATTAAAAATACCGAATGAGTTATATTATTAAGTCATGTGGTGAAAGCATTCTTTAATGTTTCAGCTGTCAGTGGGATTCCCCGCTGACAGCTGAATGCAAAAAATATTTACCGGCAATGAACACTTTTTTTTAAAACTGCATGCGACAGATACCAAGTCCTTTGGGTCTGGTATAAATTTTGAGGGGAACCCCAACACCAATTATTTTTTTTAAATGGCGTGGGGTTCCTCCCAAGAATCCATACTGAACCCTTATCCAAGCATGCAGCCTGGCAGGTCAGGAAAGGGGGGGGGGATAAGCAAGCTCCCCCCGAATTATACCATTCCACATGCTCTCAATGTAGAGTGGGTGCTTTAGGGCAGGGGGGCTCCCCCCCAAAGCACCTTGTCCCCATGTTAATGGGGATAATTGCCTCTTCCAGGGCCGATGGTTGTGGGGTCTGTGGGCGGGGGGCTTATTGGAACCTGCAAGCCCAGGAGGAAATCCATGCAAGCACAGGGAGAACATGCAAACTCCAGGCAGGTGGTGCCGTGGTTGGGAACCAACGGCCCTAGTGCTGCCAGGTGGAAGTGCTAACCATTTGGCCACTGTGCTGCCCTTCAGCTGCCTACTTGAATTGCTCTGATAGGCATTTCTCACTGAAGGTTATCTTGACTTATGCATTGTTTCATAATAGGGGTTATTTACTAAAAATGGTGAAAAAGTGCAAAACCTGGTGCAGCTCTGTATAGAAACCAATCAGCTTCCAGGTTTTATTGCCAAAGCTTAATTGAATAAGGTGAACGTAGAAGCTGATTGGCTACCATGCACAGCTGCACCAGATTCTGAGTGCTCCAGTTTTAGTACATCTAGTCTAATGTGTTTAGTTTAGTTTGCCCAGGGTTGTGAAAGGTTCACTTTAACTGCAATCTATTTCTCATGTGTAATATTAGCTGAGAATGCTTCATCTTCAGTATCTCTTGGTTGACTGTGATTCACATTGACTTCAGTGAGCACTGAAGGTAGACTGTGCTGAATTTACTGGCATTGATCCACGTCCCTATCAGCATTCTAACACTTCCTAAGAAAGAGGTTCCTCTAGTATAAATCCTCTGCATGGGGTATGCCAGCATTTTGTAATACTGACCAAGCTGGCCGTATACAAAACCAGACACCTTACTTTAGACATGCCTACAGAGCAATACTAGCACTGATTTAATTCATACTTTGCTACATCAGAATAGCCGTTAGCCTAGTAGCAGCGCTGCAGTCCTGGATTCAGTTCTTACCAGTGACAGAGTCTTCATGGAATTTGTAAGATCTCTTTGTATGTTTACAGGATTATTTCAGCAGTACAAAACACACTGGTATTTGACTTGGGGAATTGCTTGTATTGTGTGTGCTTGTATGACCGTGAAAGAGATAGTGCCACTGAGCTCCTGAGCTGAGAAAAAAGTCGACCCTTGCTGCAAGGGTTATATGCTTATTTAGTCTAGGGGGTGCAGCAGGGATAAGGTGTAATACTTACCTAATTCCTGGCTCCAGCAGGATCCCTCCATTGATGCAACTGGTCCAGCATTGACACCTCTCTAAGGTACATGCTTGCCTTCTCCATATACAATGTAGAGTTAACAGCCCTGTATTCAGGGGCGGACTGACAACTCATGGGGCCCCCGGGCAATAGGGAATCGTGGGACCCCTGTGTCCTTGCCCAAACTCAAAAAAGCCTATGAAAAAGGTACCAGGGGCATCTCATGGGGCCCCCTACTGACCCCGGGCCCTCGGGCAGTGCCCGAGTTTCCAAATGGTCAGTCCGCCCCTGCCTGTATTGTAGGTGTTGATGTCAAGGGAAACCCTACAACCTGGATCTTTGGGCAGAAGAACAGCCCTAGAGCTTGCCAGACCGAGGGATAGGACACATAATACACCTGATCACTGCATCCCTAGACTAAATAAGCAATCAATCCTTGCAGTGCGGAGGGCCCCACTGCAAGGGTAGATTTTGTCTAATTCCAGGAATTTAACTTAAAAACATCAATTCTAGTTTTTTTATGTCTATAGGTTGATCTGCTGCACAGAAACCATAATGGGTAGAGTTGAAAATCTCAGGCCTGTAGAATCATACAATAAAGAATTGGTGTTCCTACAACATTAGGTTACCATACCAGCCAACAGCTAAATTTTAAGGCTGAGCTTCTTCTTCAACTTGGGGATTGCCAAAGTGAAAAGCAAAAGTCTTGGGCTCTGTCCATTGTATTTATTTCCCTGATAAATTCAGAATTTTGCAGGAGTATAGGAGTTTTGCCTCTGGTAGCTTGTAGGTTAAGCACCATGCAGACTCCATTCAGGCAAACCCTATGTATGTTTGAGAAAACAATGCAGCTGCTGGTAATTAATCATTAGAAAGAAAGTCATTGTTTGGCTTATGTGTGTGATGTTCTAGCTCGAGCCAGTAATGAATTATGGTGCTGTATCTCCGCCATATGACAGGTCAACACTACCTAATCGCCACTATACAGTACTTATGCAATCAATATGAACCTAGCTAATAAAAACCTGTGACTATCAATATAAGCGTTATGGCTTTATGATAACTGGCAGTTGTCAATGACAAAAGACACAAAAGCCATTTTGCTCATACAATACTAGTTTCTGAGTCATTGTTCTTACATAACAATAGATACTATGTCGCATCATTCTGTCCCTGGAAGCATAAATCATACAGGGAGTAAAAATCCCTCTCGTTTGAAATCAGCTCATGGATTTTCCCACAATTCATAATGAGGGGTATCCCAGTGACATAGATACATACACTGTGGTTCCTGAATTTCCCAAATGAAAATATAAAACAACAAAGGAGTACATTTAGAAGTGTTGTAATCCTCCAGTTTGATCGTGACATGATAAGCCATTCCTACTTTTGGTAAACTTTACCCCCAAACTCTCATAAAGATTGAGGCTTAGAATATTTCTTTTTTAAAAAGAAGTGTGACCAAAGCTTTTTTGGCTATACCTCTCTTGTGGGCCACAAGGATTCCGACAACAATGTTCAGACCCACCCAGGTGCCTGATCAGCGGCTGGCGCTGCCTCTCAGCATGTGGCTCTCCCCATCCCGGCGCTCCAGTGAGCGCTGGAGGGGCAGCGCAGAGAGCGGTGATTGACAGTCACCACTCTCTACTCAGAACTGACTGAGCAATCATTGGTTATGTGATCACTTAGTTCTTGGGTAGAGATGAGCGAAGTATTCAAAAATTCGATTCGGCTGATTAGGCGAATTCGCGGAATAAATTTGATTCGAGTCGAATATATTCGCTGCGAATTTAACTTATAAAAAGGGTGTTTCTAGGCTTCAGAGAGCCTTTATATTAGTGCAGAACACTGTACCTTTAATTTAAATGCCCTTGGAGTCTGCTGGGGAAGAGAAATAATACTGTCAGTCAGTATGACATGCAGATGAGTGCCGTCGATCTTAGAATCACCGCACACTTCACTCATTTGGGCAGTCACGGGGCCAAAACCAGAGTGTGGAGCCACAGTGTGGCGGTGGAGGCAGCAGCAATGGGAGGCCATACAGCACCCTATGACAAAATGGAACCCACCAGCAGTGTGAGGAGACCTTAAAGTGGCACATGGCAGAGTGTGGCGATGGAGACAGCAGCAATGGGAGGCCGTACAGGGACCCATGAGACACTCTGGACCTGGCAGCAGCATGAGGAGGCGGTACAGGGGCCCATGACAGATTACGGGCCTGGCAGCAGCATGAGGAGTCGGTACGAGGGACCATGGCAGATTACGGGCCTGGCAGCAGCAATGGGAGGCCCGTAATCTGCCAGCACTCTATGACAAAATGGAACCCACCAGCAGTGTGAGGAGACCTGAAAGTGGCACATGGCAGAGTGTGGCGATGGAGACAGCAGCAATGGGAGGCCGTACAGGGACCCATGAGACACTCTGGACCTGGCAGCAGCATGAGGAGGTGGTACAGGGGCCCATGACAGATTACGGGCCTGGCAGCAGCATGAGGAGTCGGTACGGGGGCCCATGGCAGATTACGGGCCTGGCAGCAGCAATGGGAGGCCCGTAATCTGCCAGCACCCTATGACAAAATGGAACCCACCAGCAGTGTGAGGAGACCTGAAAGTGGCACATGGCAGAGTGTAGCGATGGAGACAGCAGCAATGGGAGGCCGTACAGGGACCCATGAGACACTCTGGACCTGGCAGCAGCATGAGGAGGCGGTACGGGGGCCCATGGCAGATTACGGGCCTGGCAGCAGCAATGGGAGGCCCGTAATCTGCCAGCACCCTATGACAAAATGGAACCCACCAGCAGTGTGAGGAGACCTGAAAGTGGCACATGGCAGAGTGTGGCGATGGAGACAGCAGCAATGGGAGGCCGTACAGGGACCCATGAGAGACTCTGGACCTGGCAGCAGCATGAGGAGGCGGTACAGGGGCCCATGACAGATTACGGGCCTGGCAGCAGCATGAGGAGTCAGTACGGGGGCCCATGGCAATTACGGGCCTGGCAGCAGCAATGGGAGGCCCGTAATCTGCCAGCACCCTATGACAAAATGGAACCCACCAGCAGTGTGAGGAGACCTGAAAGTGGCACATGGCAGAGTGTGGCGATGGAGACAGCAGCAATGGGAGGCCGTACAGGGACCCATGAGACACTCTGGACCAGGCAGCAGCATGAGGAGGCGGTACAGGGGCCCATGACAGATTACGGGCCTGGCAGCAGCATGAGGAGTCGGTACGGGGGCCCATGGCAATTATGGGCCTGGCAGCAGCAATGGGAGGCCCGTAATCTGCCAGCACCCTATGACAAAATGGAACCCACCAGCAGTGTGAGGAGACCTGAAAGTGGCACATGGCAGAGTGTGGCGATGGAGACAGCAGCAATGGGAGGCCGTACAGGGACCCATGAGACACTCTGGACCTGGCAGCAGCATGAGGAGGCGGTACGGGGGCCCATGGCAGATTACGGGCCTGGCAGCAGCAATGGGAGGCCCGTAATCTGCCAGCACCCTATGACAAAATGGAACCCACCAGCAGTGTGAGGAGACCTGAAAGTGGCACATGGCAGAGTGTGGCGATGGAGACAGCAGCAATGGGAGGCCGTACAGGGACCCATGAGACACTCTGGACCTGGCAGCAGCATGAGGAGGCGGTACGGGGGCCCATGGCAGATTACGGGCCTGGCAGCAGCAATGGGAGGCCCGTAATCTGCCAGCACCCTATGACAAAATGGAACCCACCAGCAGTGTGAGGAGACCTGAAAGCGGCACATGGCAGAGTGTGGCGATGGAGACAGCAGCAATGGGAGGCCGTACAGGGACCTATGAGACACTCTGGACCTGGCAGCAGCATGAGGAGGCGGTACAGGGGCCCATGGCAGAGTGGCGAAGCGTAAGCAGCTTAAATTGAAGGCCATACAGAGGCCTATGTTAAAAATAATAACATGTTTGGGGCATGATTCATGGCGGATTTAGTCAGTTGTGTCAGGAACTGGTGGTTTGAAATCCAGACTAATCCACGCCTGATTCATTTTCACAAACGTGAGTCTCTCCACACTTTGGGTGGACAGTCGTGTCCTCCGCGGAGTTACAATACCTCCTGCCGCACTAAACACGCGCTCCGATGCCACGCTACTGGCCGGGCATGACAGCCTTTCAAGGGCAAATTCAGCTAGTTGGGGCCAAAGGTCAAGTTTTGTTGCCCAGTAGTCAAGGGGATTGTCTACCTCGGTTGGCAGGGTGCTGTCCAAGTAGGCCCAAGCCTGTTGTTTGAGGTCCTGCTCCAGGTCCACCTGATGCTGCTGCGGCTGGTTAGTAGTTTCCTCACTGCGTTGGTGAAGAAAGCTACTCATCATCGACTGCAGACTGAGGCAGCCGCTGCTGGTGGAGCTGCCACTGCTCCTACCACCCCACCCCTCCCCTGCTGCCATGGCAGCGGAACGCGAGCGCACAGGGCCCACAGTGTCTGAGGATGGACGTTGGCGCAGAAAGGCAGAGACCAACTGACTACATAGGTGGTTTTTATAGTACGTTATTTTGGCCTCCCTCTCAGCAGGTGTGAAAAAGGCCACCATTTTTGAACGGTAGCGAGGGTCCAACAAGGTGGACAGCCAAAAGTCATCCCTCTGTCTGATGGTTATTATTCGGCTGTCGCTACGCAAGCAACCGAGCATGCTATGGGCCATTTGTGCCAAGGAATGCGAGGGACTCCCTGCCTCCATCTCCACAGCATACTGCCACGGTGCGTCTGGGTCCTCTGTCTCCTCCTCCTCCTCTACCAGATGCTCCTGCTCCTCCACTCCTGTCCGCTGAGTGGAAAAACCACCCATTTCACTCAATAATTCCTGAGCACCAATGTCCTCCTCTACCTCCTCCTCTTCTTCCTGTCCTGCCCCCACAGGGGTCATGTGGCGTTGAGATCTGTGCGCCACGTCTACCGCACCCTGACCAGCCATTGTTAACAGCATTTGTTCCAGGACGTGCAACAGAGGAATGACGTCGTTCATCCCATAGTCCTGCCGACTCACGAATAGCGTGGCCTCCTCAAAGGGCCTGAGCAAGCGGCAGGTGTCACGCATGAGCTGCCAATGGCTGACATCTAAGTAACACAGGGGAGTACCTTTATCCGCTTGTAACATCAGGAAATCGGTGATGTCCTTTCGCTGTTCGTAAAGGCGGTCTAACATATGTAGGGTTGAATTCCACCTTGTTGCAACGTCACAGCATGAGGAGTCGGTACGGGGGCCCATGGCAGATTACGGGCCTGGCAGCAGCAATGGGAGGCCCGTAATCTGCCAGCACCCTATGACAAAATGGAACCCACCAGCAGTGTGAGGAGACCTGAAAGTGGCACATGGCAGAGTGTGGCGATGGAGACAGCAGCAATGGGAGGCCGTACAGGGACCCATGACACACTCTGGACCTGGCAGCAGCAATGGGAGGCCGTACAGGGACCCATGAAAGATTACGGGCCTGGCAGCAGCATGAGGAGGCGGTACAGGGGCCCATGACAGATTACGGGCCTGGCAGCAGCAATGGGAGGCCCGTAATCTGCCAGCACCCTATGACAAAATGGAACCCACCAGCAGTGTGAGGAGACCTGAAAGTGGCACATGGCAGAGTGTGGCGATGGAGACAGCAGCAATGGGAGGCCGTACAGGGACCCATGACACACTCTGGACCTGGCAGCAGCAATGGGAGGCCGTACAGGGACCCATGAAAGATTACGGGCCTGGCAGCAGCATGAGGAGGCGGTACAGGGGCCCATGACAGATTACGGGCCTGGCAGCAGCAATGGGAGGCCCGTAATCTGCCAGCACCCTATGACAAAATGGAACCCACCAGCAGTGTGAGGAGACCTGAAAGTGGCACATGGCAGAGTGTGGCGATGGAGACAGCAGCAATGGGAGGCCGTACAGGGACCCATGACAGATTACGGGCCTGGCAGCAGCATGAGGAGGCGGTACAGGGGCCTATGGCAGATTACGGGCCTGGCAGCAGCAATGGGAGGCCCGTAATCTGCCAGCACCCTATGACAAAATGGAACCCACCAGCAGTGTGAGGAGACCTGAAAGTGGCACATGGCAGAGTGTGGCGATGGAGACAGCAGCAATGGGAGGCCGTACAGGGACCCATGACACACTCTGGACCTGGCAGCAGCATGAGGAGGCCGTACAGGGACCCATGACACACTCTGGACCTGGCAGCAGCATGAGGAGGCGGTACAGGGGCCCATGGCAGATTACGGGCCTGGCAGCAGCAATGGGAGGCCCGTAATCTGCCAGCACCCTATGACAAAATGGAACCCACCAGCAGTGTGAGGAGACCTGAAAGTGGCACATGGCAGAGTGTGGCGATGGAGACAGCAGCAATGGGAGGCCGTACAGGGACCCATGACAGATTACGGGCCTGGCAGCAGCATGAGGAGGCGGTACAGGGGCCCATGACAGATTACGGGCCTGGCAGCAGCAATGGGAGGCCCGTAATCTGCCAGCACCCTATGACAAAATGGAACCCACCAGCAGTGTGAGGAGACCTGAAAGTGGCACATGGCAGAGTGTGGCGATGGAGACAGCAGCAATGGGAGGCCGTACAGGGACCCATGACAGATTACGGGCCTGGCAGCAGCATGAGGAGGCGGTACAGGGGCTCATGACAGATTACGGGCCTGGCAGCAGCAATGGGAGGCCCGTAATCTGCCAGCACCCTATGACAAAATGGAACCCACCACCAGTGTGAGGAGACCTGAAAGTGGCACATGGCAGAGTGTGGCGATGGAGACAGCAGCAATGGGAGGCCGTACAGGGACCCATGACACACTCTGGACCTGGCAGCAGCATGAGGAGGCGGTACAGGGGCCCATGGCAGATTACGGGCCTGGCAGCAGCAATGGGAGGCCCGTAATCTGCCAGCACCCTATGACAAAATGGAACCCACCAGCAGTGTGAGGAGACCTGAAAGTGGCACATGGCAGAGTGTGGCGATGGAGACAGCAGCAATGGGAGGCCGTACAGGGACCCATGACAGATTACGGGCCTGGCAGCAGCATGAGGAGGCGGTACAGGGGCCCATGACAGATTACGGGCCTGGCAGCAGCAATGGGAGGCCCGTAATCTGCCAGCACCCTATGACAAAATGGAACCCACCAGCAGTGTGAGGAGACCTGAAAGTGGCACATGGCAGAGTGCGGCGATGGAGACAGCAGCAATGGGAGGCCGTACAGGGACCCATGACAGATTACGGGTCTGGCAGCAGCATGAGGAGGCCGTACAGGGGCCCATGACAGATTACGGGCCTGTCAGCAGCAATGGGAGGCCCGTAATCTGCCAGCACCCTATGACAAAATGGAACCCACCAGCAGTGTGAGGAGACCTGAAAGTGGCACATGGCAGAGTGTGGCGATGGAGACAGCAGCAATGGGAGGCCGTACAGGGACCCATGACAGATTACAGGCCTGGCAGCAGCATGAGGAGGCGGTACAGGGGCCCATGGCAGATTACGGGCCTGGCAGCAGCAATGGGAGGCCCGTAATCTGCCAGCACCCTATGACAAAATGGAACCCACCAGCAGTGTGAGGAGACCTGAAAGTGGCACATGGCAGAGTGTGGCGATGGAGACAGCAGCAATGGGAGGCCGTACAGGGGCCTCTGGCTGCGACTAGTGCTGCCTCGACCCCTTCCTCTGCTGCCACGTCTACTCGCTCCTGAAACATTGCCTCCTCTGCCACTCCTCTGCGTGTTGTCTGACATACTCTTTAATTCAACGATTCTGTGTCCCTGAGTAACAATTCTGTGTCCCTGAGTAACAATTCTGTGTCCCTCAGTAACAATTCTGTGTCCCTCAGTAACAATTCTGTGTCTGTCCCTGAGTAACAATTCTGTGTCCCTGAGTAACAATTCTGTGTCCCTCAGTAACAATTCTGTGTCCCTCAGTAACAATTCTGTGTCTGTCCCTGAGTAACAATTCTGTGTCCCTGAGTAACAATTCTGTGTCCCTGAGTAACAATTCTGTGTCCCTCAGTAACAATTCTGTGTCCCTCAGTAACAATTCTGTGTGTCCCTGAGTAACAATTCTGTGTCCCTGAGTAACAATTCTGTGTCCCTCAGTAACAATTCTGTGTCCCTCAGTAACAATTCTGTGTCCCTCAGTAACAATTCTGTGTCTGTCCCTGAGTAACAATTCTGTGTCCCTGAGTAACAATTCTGTGTCCCTCAGTAACAATTCTGTGTCCCTCAGTAACAATTCTGTGTCTGTCCCTGTGTAACAATTCTGTGTCCCTGAGTAACAATTCTGTGTCCCTCAGTAACAATTATGTGTCCCTCAGTAACAATTCTGTGTCTGTCCCTGAGTAACAATTCTGTGTCCCTGAGTAACAATTCTGTGTCCCTGAGTAACAATTCTGTGTCCCTCAGTAACAATTCTGTGTCTGTCCCTGAGTAACAATTCTGTGTCCCTCAGTAACAATTCTGTGTCCCTCAGTAACAATTCTGTGTCTGTCCCTGAGTAACAATTCTGTGTCCCTGAGTAACAATTCTGTGTCCCTGAGTAACAATTCTGTGTCCCTCAGTAACAATTCTGTGTCTGTCCCTGAGTAACAATTCTGTGTCCCTGAGTAACAATTCTGTGTCCCTGAGTAACAATTCTGTGTCCCTCAGTAACAATTCTGTGTCTGTCCCTGAGTAACAATTCTGTGTCCCTGAGTAACAATTCTGTGTCCCTCAGTAACAATTCTGTGTCCCTCAGTAACAATTCTGTGTCCCTCAGTAACAATTCTGTGTCTGTCCCTGAGTAACAATTCTGTGTCCCTGAGTAACAATTCTGTGTCCCTGAGTAACAATTCTGTGTCCCTCAGTAACAATTCTGTGTCTGTCCCTGAGTAACAATTCTGTGTCCCTCAGCAACAATTCTGTGTCCCTCAGTAACAATTCTGTGTCCCTGAGTAACAATTCTGTGTCCCTCAGTAACAATTCTGTGTCCCTCAGTAACAATTCTGTGTCTGTCCCTCAGTAACAATTCTGTGTCTGTCCCTGAGTAACAATTCTGTGTCCCTCAGTAACAATTCTGTGTCCCTCAGTAACAATTCTGTGTCCCTGAGTAACAATTCTGTGTCCCTAAGTAACGATTCTGTGTCCCTAAAGTCTCTGTGGCCCTAACTCTGTCCCTAATACAGAGAGGTCTGTCTCTCTTGAATGACCGGAGGCTAATGGAGAATTCTAAGATGGCCGCGATTTATAGCTCCACCATTACACAGTGCTGGCTGGCTGGCTGCTGATTTGCTAATGCGATCACATGTCATGAATGAATGCATTATGGGTCAGCGCGCCTTGTCTGCGCGCCTTCCCAGAGATCCCCGCTCCGTCGCCACACATGTCGCCGCCATTTTTGGGAAAATTCGATTCGTGCATCCGAAGTTGGCTAATTTTCGGATTTGGCGCGAATCGAATATTTCCCAATATTCGAAACGAATTCCACTTCGCCATGTTCGATTCGCTCATCTCTATTCTTGGGCTTCCAGGAGACAGCTTGTTCACAGATGACAGTCTACCTCATGCGTGGCCATAACTAGCAGTTGGAGCACCCCTAACAAAGACTAAGCTTCCAGGCATTCTAGACCTTGCCCTGTAGCTCTCTCTCAATGAGTGGGTGGTGGTTCACTCTCCTGGTTACACAACCTTACCCCTTCACTTCCAGGGGGGTCCAGATGCTGACCCTCATCCTCTCAGGGCTCAACAGTTCTTCGGGGGATGGCTGTAGCTGTCTGATGATGTTTCTATGAATTGTGCATGGCAGAGCAGTGCTGGGGATTCTTGCAGCAACCTGGACAGAGTGGATGAGTGGCTACAGACTAGTGGTCTGCATGAGACCCCAAGTGTTGAGGTTAGTGTAGCTGCCTAGGCTGGAGGGTGGGTCGATGGTGTCTACTCTGTTTTTCTTCCTATACAGAATACAGATCAAGGTCCCTGAAAAAGACAGCAGTCACAGGGTTCCAGAAATGCCTCATGAGCCCCAAGTTTTACCATCAGGATAATCACAGGAGTCGAGCACAGCTGGCCACTTGTGGTATGCCTTCAGGTGAGTCTCACAAATTTTCTGCCTCCTGTCTTGCAGGGTGGAGTTCCTCCTGAACTCGGCATGAGTCAGGAAGCAATGGAGTCCAGGGAGCAAGTCCCTTTACCTATTTTGGATGAATCCAAGAGAACTGCCATGGGGAGAATGTCCTGCTTAGTTAGTGCTGTTACTGGGGCACTATTATTCACGTTGCTGGCAATTTTAGACAGACTTGAGAAGGGTTATTATGGGAGTGGTATAGTTCCAGAGACAGTCTGGATTATTTCTCCACTCCAGGGTCCTGTTTTGAATCCTCCGAGCAGGATGGAAGCTGTTGGAGTAAATACTAATGTGGTGTCCCCATCAACAGAAAGGGATTTTGATGGCACCTACTTCTAGCAGCATGGGTACTGTAGAAAAGCCAGCCAGCGCTGATTCCTCTGTGGTTCCTACCACCACTCACAGGAAGGATAAGAGTGAGTTTAAGGAAGGTGATAAGCCAGTACCCATATCAGATGCTGCAATGTGTAGCACATACAGTATATGTTGTGGAAGGTCCCTTGGAGTCACTTGTAAATAAAGAGATTAGGGAGAAAGTCTGGTACAAAATGTACATTGATATTTTTACCCCTTTTGCCACTGGAGCATTTTTCAATTGAAAAATGGGAAAAGAGCAAAGAGCATAGGGAGGAATATCTGGCTCTGCCATGGTGAATAGTTTTGGCAGCAGATGTCTGTATATCCATCTCTTGCTTGGGATTGTACAGACATTGCCTCATAGATACAATTAATGGCAGCTCCAGAAACCACACATGGAGTAACTGCTGGTGGCTTGACTGCTTTGGGGGTTTTCCTCATCAGCTTGCGGTTCAGGATCTGGATCATCAGTCTTACACAGAACAGGTATTGGCTGGCACTTTAAGGAGGGAGCCTGTACGTGGGGGGCAAATTTCTATTTCAGGCATGAATGTTCCACATGTGGGGGAAGCAGTCACCCCCTTTCCTGTTGCTTCAGGCACACACGAGCTTGAAGTAGGCAGAGAAGTAGCAATACAACTGGAAAAGGGGAGGACTCAAGTTAGTTTCACCACAATGCTACCCTGATTAACTAGTTATCGTGCTAGGGTAATGGCTGACCTCCTCTATCAAGGTTTATTCTGAAGGATTCTTATCCCAGGTCATTCGATTGAAAGGGGGAATGATTGTTCTAATTTGCAGATAATGTTGGAATACCCTGATGTTTTCAGGAAAAAGTCACAAAAGTCTTGCTGGGCAGGTTAGCAGGCTCCTTTTCTTGTAGTAATGTTAGGGTTTCTCCTTTAGGTGTTGTGCCCAAGCAAAAGCTGGGTAAGTTCTGAACGATTCATCATTTGTTATATATTAGAGGCTCATCAGTCAATGAAAGTTCTCTACTGTACAATATATGTCTGTTGATGAAGCCATTCATTTGATCAGGAGCATGGACTGGGGGCACTGATGACAAAGTTGGACATTGAGTCCATTTTCTGCTTTTTACTGGTGCATCCAGAGAGCTTGCACCTGTTGGATTGCAAATTTGTGTAAGGATGTTTGTGGATCAGTGAATACCCATGGGCTGTGCCATTTCATGCTTTTCCTTTAAGGCTTTCAGTCCTTTTCTAGAGTGGCTGGTGAGGAGGGAATCTGGTTCACATGGGCTGGTGCACTATATGGACAATTTCCGATGTGTGGAACCCAGTGGATCAGATTCTTGCCTTCACCTCCTACAAACGCTGTGCTTAGTTTTTAAGCTTGAATTTTGCCTGCAGAATTATGCCTATGGGCGGAATGCTGTGCAGGTTGTTGGCTTTTTTGATGTCAGGAGTCAACGGGGCTCACCTCCCCTGTTGGCTAACAAAAGTGTGCCTTTTAATTCTGACTACATGGCTGTAGTTTCAGCTGTGAATAGGCTTACAGCACACTCTCCTCCAGTAGTGAATTTAATTCAGTTTTTGGGTTACATTGTTTATATTACAGTTTTCAGTTTCAGGCCGTGCATGTGCCCGGAGTTTAACATGGAATTGCTGATGCTCTGTCTTGGTTTCCCAGCATTGTGAGGGGTTTCAGCTGGAGAATTTTTCAGAGCTCACTCCAGAGGCAGGCTTAATGTTACTTTGGGTTATGGAGTTTCTGTGGAGCACTGCTTCAGACAATTGGCAGGTGGGGTAAAGAAGTTTGTGGTAAAACTGACCAGAGACTGACAATAGGGTATGGAAGCAATAGTGGAAGTTTGGGGCAGAAACTCAGGATGTCTTCTTCTATGTGGTTAGACCTGCTGCTTTTGTTTTGGCTGATTGACTTGTGTAGTTCTGGGATTTCATCATCCAGGGTGGATATGAAATGTGCAGTACTTTCCTTGCTGTTCAAGTTGTGAAGTTGGCCTAACATTACTAAGGAATTCCTGGTGCAGGAAGTGGCTGAAGGTTTCAAAAGAGGCAAGTGTTAACAGAACAGAAGGCGACCTGTTTTTGGAAGACTTGTCCTGTGAATTACATGCTGTGTGTCAAGACGACTATGACAGACACTTTTTCCAGTTGGCCTTTGGTTTGTCCTTTTATGGAGCTTTTGGAATCAGTAAATTGGTCAGACCTTGAAGAGATAATTGGATGGGCTTTTTGCTCTAAAATGTCATGGCTGTAGATGAAATATGCACCCTCTTTTCATTCTAAAACTAGGAGAGGGGTTTTCGGATACAATTGTGAAGGGTGTAGTCATGCGTTACTTGCCCTGTACACTTGCTCACTTTATGGAAATTCATCCAGAGTTGTGAGGGTCGTTATTGCTTCATTGGGTTGGGTCATCTTTGTCCCATTACCAACTTGTGGCAGGGTTTAAACACACTTGAGGAGGATGGGCTGTGCAGTAGCAGACTATGGTTCTCACTCTTTCCGGATTGGAGCTGGTACAAAAGCAGCTTGTCAGAGCTAAGCTATGAGAGGACTCATTCAGGAGAATTGGTTGGTGGGAATCCACCAGGTTCCAGTCTTATGTCCATCTTCATTTGGTGGAAGTATGAACACACGTTCATAGAGAGGAGGTTGTCCTCATTTGGTGGAAGTATGAACACACATTCATAGAGAGGAGGTAGAAGTACATGATGATGGTTTTGTTCCCTTGCACAGATTAATTGGAGACCATTGTTTTTCTTTTTGTATGTTTGTTTTCCATACATGGTGACAGTCTGGTTGGAAATAGCTCCTAGATTGAAGTGGCAACCAGTTATTGATTGAGCTATTTTGAATAAATCCCAAATCAAAATTAATACAGCAGTATTATTGTATCCACCTAACAGGTAGTATTGCAGTTCATCACTGTCTTGGATATTGCTCCAGCCAATTTTCATGACTGTGTGTCCATTTAAATTAAATAGACCTCAAGGTCTTTAATTTCAGGGTTTGGGAGGACCTGGAGCAAGCCCTGCAGTTGTGGTGGAGCATTCAGAATTGAGCAGTGAATTTCTGAATGCTCCTTGATGTTGCCAAAAAGTAATGTTGTTGGTGATGTTTGGACAAGTGGTTTAACCTTAATGGTCACATATATGTATTATTATGTGGTTCTCATGAGGGAATTACTTACTAAGGTTTATTCCAGGTGAATAATGGTGTAAAAATTATTTGTATGTACCCAACATGCTGGTTGTAGATAACTTGTGGCCGGTACAGGTTTACAACGGAACAGGATATTCCAGGTGAATAATGGTGTAAAAGTTATTGGTGTGTACCCACCAAGCTGGTTGTAGATGGCTGGTGGCCAGAATGGAACATGTTATTGGGTGGCACGGTCAAGGACCTGGCTTTAAGGATTGTATCAGAATTCTTGTATGTTTTTGAAGAATTAGTGTCTAAATCATGTTATTGTTTGTATCTTGTTATTTAATAAAAGCTGTGGCCATACTACTCCAATGAAAATAATGTGTGTCATATTGTATTATTTATGAGGTTTAATGTATTTTAATGTTCAATATCGCTCCGCCCCCTCAGCCCTACTCAGGTCATGTATGTTTAGTTTTTTTATATTCCCACACTTTTCCTTTAAGCAATTAATGGATCATTAAATCATAACTACCAACTATCTTATATGTTTTATAAAAATGTTTATCAGTTTTATTTTATAAAACAGTAAAAGGATCTAAGTAAAAAGCACTATAACCCATAGCAACTGGCCTGAATATATTTTGAGGCAGTCAAACCACAACAAGATGGACTGATTGGTTCCTCTGAATTTACTGTATTTCACACTTGGTGTTTCCCCCCAAACACTGTTTATTGAAGATGACTGCATGTGTGTTTGCAGTTTCTTTAATTGTGAGCTACACCAGTATTGCTACTGTGTAGGTTATTATTTATAAAGTTTCTGCAGCTGAAAATACATCTCAAATTTTAATAGGTGAGGTGTTATATCCCAAATCTCTCCAGTTTGAGAGGATGGCCCTATAAAAAATCTTGGCAAGCACTGAAGAGGATTGCAGCCAGAGGACATAAAACCAAGGCTCATGGCTCCTCCTGAGGTAAGTAAGCAGCTGGAAGGGGTATAGGATAGAATAATTTAGGAGGGATAGAGAGGGATGGCTAGCATAGTTTGATTGAAAGAACCCTTGCCTTCTATCTAAAGCATATCTTTCCATTTGTAACAAGCTCCATGCAGTGAAGAAATAAATTATGGAGGGCAGACACTACTTGTTTCTTTCAATGAAGAACATTTATGTTTTTTGTGTCCTAAATTTAGAAGGTAGCACTATGAGATTTTCACTATATAGTAGGAAGGTGTGAAAGCAGGTAGATTACAATGGTTTGTACAAAATATCCAACCCTGATTATGACTTTTTACAACAGATGAACAACCATCTGAGATGTTTGCTGCAGACTGTTGATGGCACAGATGATTTGTCAGATGGACACCTGATCTATCTAGAGTTGGCCAGGTGAGGCAATGACCATCTCATGATTCCCCTGTGGCAGTTTCGGGGTGGTATGGAGGTTGGTTGGTTGGTTGGTTGGGCCTTGAGGTGGATGGTGGTGGTTCATGGTGAGGGTTGAGGGTAGAGTGAGATGGGGGAAAGGGGTTTGGTTTGTATGTCGTTATGGATGTAGTATGTGAGTGTTTTTTCCCTCTTTACTCATTCTCACACACAAGTGGGTGTATGATTTTGAATATGGTCACATTTTTTTCTGTATTTGCTATTAATCTCTTGTGTATATTGTTGTTATTATTATTTTTGTTTTTTGTTTATCCATGTCAATCTTCAAAAAATACAGATGTGAATACTAAGGAAGCATCTGTACTGCAAAATGCGTTGATCCTGTATGCTTCTATCCATGAATTTCTCATATATGTAATGTCAACATGGTTTTGATGTACTTTGGTGCACAGCTTCTTAATTCATTTTAATCATTGTAATAACGTTTTTTATGTTTTAACAGTTTGTGATTGTATATTGCCATGTAAAGTCCCATTAGAATGCGGGAGGGGTTATTTTTAAATTACCTTAAAGTGAACTTATACTTTGCTCAAACTTGACAAAGTAACTGGCACATTTCATGTGCACTCTATTAGGTGCCCAACTTTACTGTACTCCTCTACCCAATTTAGACACCAGAAACACCCTCAAAATTTCCAAGGTACTGTAGGTACCATAAATGTTTATTCTTGTAGAGGACTAAATAGGACCCTTGTCAAGCCCTGAATAGAAGGAAGCAGATATGTCTCTGGGCTCACACACAAAGATATCAAGTTTTGAGGATATGGAGCCCACAGCAGATAGGTGCTGTGGTGGTCTACTGGCAAATAAGAGCAAGCACACAACAGTACAGGGACTCTCCTGTACCACATTGTAGTTCGTCTATTAACAATACAAACTAGAATATTAGAGTGAGGGAGAGCTAGGTGTGACAGGCTCATCCATGTTTCAATACAAACTTTAGTTCCAGGCGATAAACATATCTGTAGGTGGAAAGTAACCACAAAACTTGTACTGCCCACAAAACACAGAGTGCAGCACACTCACACTGGGTTCACACTGATGCACATGTCTGCGAATTCCGCACCACATCACAATCACACCCTGTACATGGGAAATGATGTGGGTATGTATGTTAAGTTAACAACACCTCGAAATCAGTCCACAAAACGCAGTGAAATGTGCCAAATCGGATCGCATGGGTGTGAATACCCATGCGATCCGATTCTAGTGCAGAAAAAAAGGGTCCTGTACCTTTTTGGTGCAGATGCGGTGCGATTTGGGCCATACTAAATGTATGGCTCAAATCGCACCGCACGGAATTCGCATATGATTTGCACAGGAATGTGGTGCAATTCCTGTGCGAATCACATGCGATATGAAGCACCACACAAATGTGAACCCAGGCTGAACGTTATTGTGGAAAGCCCTCTCTAGTCCAACGCCAAGCTTGAACATATTTATTATATGATGTATAATAACCAGCAGTGCAGTCAGATGAATGATTGTAAGCACTGTATTTCATAACATGTTCTCAGCCAACCAACCTAACAACCAATAAAACTCATGACGCCTGGTGTGAAGTAGAAGGTGGCAGATGGCAATAGCAAACTATACATACCTATCCATATGGTCATGCATTGGGAAAGCACCGCCAGTTGGAAAAGCTGCTCAAGACCTTACTATATACAGGACTCAGGAAAATAGCCAAAAAAGATGTATGGATGTATGTATGGAAGCCTCCGGAAGTGATGTCATCCAAGATAACCATGTATCGGAAGTGGCATTGGCGATGATCCCCTTAGCTGTAAGGAGGGTTGGGAGAAGTCAGGAACCTATCCTCACACAGGATGATGCATTTCAAAGCTGTCTGCTTCTTAATCAAATCTATTTGAATGTTTTGGATGAGCTTTCCACAATACCTTTCATCCATGTTTCAGAATTTCAGAACATCACTGTAAAACATAACTCTTCCACATGTAGCACTACCCTTTTAAGGGCTGCTGGATTTGTTTTGGGTCCCCTACGCTCTTCATAGCCAGGAAAAATGCATTGTACACACTTGTACTTCCAGAGTCAGTAAACAGTCCTTGAGGTATATACATAGTTAGTCTGGCTGAAAAAAGACAGTTCAACCATTAGCTGGTTTTTAGTTTTCTTGTTTTTTTTTAAGGGGTTAACAACTTTGATGGGGTGTAGGGGTATATGGGATGTCCAAGGAACTGTAGAACTCAAAAACAAACTCCTTAACAACTATGTACAAAAAGGTGGACTGGCAAAAATAAAGCCCTGTCGAGTTTTTGGTGTTCCTCCTCTTCACCCAACTGTGCTGAGGGTATACCTGAGCAAGGGGGTCCCAAGAGCTTGCAGTTAAGCAGCCCCAGGTGAAGACTAGTTGGGTATTGCACCTGACCACCCTCTCCCCTTATCCGGCCCAGGGGTGTAGGAGTACTCGCACTGTCCTGTCTTGTCAGCGTGGTGGGCTGGGAGCTGCTTTCAGGCATTTCGCTTGACTGGCTCCTTCCCTGCTGCTCAGGATGTCCTCTCCAGGAGACTTTAGGCAGTGGAGATCCTCCTGTCCAGCAACCAGCCTGTACATAGTTACATAGCTAGTCTGTTTGAAAAAAGACAAAAGTCAACCATAAAAAAAGTCAGCCAAAAAAAAAAAAGTTATAATCCTACACCCACAGTTGATCCAGAGGAAGGCAAAAAATCCAGCAAAGCATGATCCAATTTGCTCCTGCAGGGAAAAAAATTCCTTCCTGATCCCCCGAGAAGCAATCGGATATTTCCTGAATCAACTTTACCTATACATAGAGGTAGGCTTCCCTCCCTGGGGCCCCTTCCCAGGCTCCACACTCCAGCCTTCTCTCAATCCATCTTCCACCCAACTCTCCTCTTTCCCCAGGCTCTGTCATATTCGAGAGTTGCCCTGGTCACCTTGCCCAGCCTCTTGTCAGGGGATTGGCCAAGGTCCCTCAAACATGCAGATCTGGGCTTCCTTGCCTCCTCCTCCCCTGTTCCAGAAGGTTCTCAGGTTTCTGGAATGGTGGGAGGACTCCAAAAGCCCTGACCTGTAGAACCACCCAGCTCCTCCTGAGGTGAACTCGTGCCTCACTCCCAGGCTGACTACTCAGCCTCTATCTAACAAAAAAAACCCTATCTAGCTAACCTGGAGAGCGTTTCACACAATTTAACCTCCTTACATCTGCCATATACAAAGAGAGTGGAACTTAAATGTAAAGAAAGTTTAGTCATTTAAAAAAGGTCTTTTTTCAAACCAGGGGCTTCTTAGGTCATTCCAGAATGATACCACGGGTCTGCTTAGCAAAGTCTATGATGAATATAGAATAATGAACTCCAGTTATGGGATCTCACTCTAATTCTTTATAGCAGCAACCATACTAACCAAAAATACAGTATCAGTTTGGGGATATGGCCTTGGAGGTGAACATACAAAAACAACAATAAGAAAATTAAGAACAACTTTCATACCTTATCATCATGTATTTCCTTGAATTGTGATTGCTGTATGCAGTATCTCTCTCATTTCCCTAAACATTACACATCTCGGTATCTTCAATGTCATTTTAATAATGAAGAAGCAAAAGGTGAACAAGATGCGTGAGTCCCTAACATGCTCTCGGAAATCCACATGGTGATCCCCCCCTCCAAAAATACCAGTCGCTTTTCCTCTTTTCCTCTGAACGGAGTCTGTCACCAGAGACGAAAGCTGACCTTCATTAATGAAGCACACCCCATGTATCATGGAAGTGCCATATTAAATTATTAAAATGGAAAGTGATGAACAAGAAGTATAGGGAAAGGCAATCATTTTAACAGCGGTGTTAGTAACAACTGTTAGTCTAAATTCCCAGGGCTGTCACAGTCTGTGGCTACCATTTGTCACACCTGCTTATGTCTTCATAAAGCCGTGTGCTCTGGGAGAATCTCATGGGGAAACAATTTCAGAGTGACCTCCAAGCAAGAGCAGGTAGTATGAGTGTACCACTTGTCAGTGGATGATACTTTGTGACAGTACATAACTTTATAATGCTGCAATAAGGTCCACAGATATAGTAGGTTAGAGTTTGAGAAAAAGTAACTTTTCACATTTTTGTTTTAAGAATTTCCACAGGGCGCTAGATAGCCTAAAGCTGGCCATGTGTGATACTATCCAGGGGTGGACTGACAACTCATGGGGCCCCTGGGCAAAAGGGGATCATGGGGCCCCTGTGTCCTTGCCCAAACACAGAAAAGCCTATGAAAAAGGTACCAGGGGCATCTCATGGGGCCCCCTACAGACCCCGGGCCCTCGGGCAGTGCCCGAGTTTCCAAATGGTCAGTCCGCCCTTGATACTATCTGATTGTACAATCTTCATTAGATTTACCAAAGTTATGCCACGTGAGGGCCTTTTTGAGCAAACCCCTCCAATCTGTTTCCAACCAGACAGACCATCATAGTGCATATGTAGATACTTTTAGATGGTGAAAGAGTCAGACTGTCAGCTTAAGGCTACTTTCACACTGATCCATAGTTTTTATCACATTTCCGCATTTTATCGCATTTTTAACATGACATGTGACCAGGGGCGGACTGACCATTTGGAAACTCGGGCACTGCCCGAGGGCCCGGGGCAGTAGGGGGCCCCATGAGATGCCCCTGGTACCTTTTTCTTAGGCTTTTTTGAGTTTGGGCAAGGACACAGGGGCCCCATGATCCCCTATTGCCCGGGGGCCCCATGAGTTTTCAGTCCTCCCCTGCATGTGACTCAACAACCACACCAAAAAAGCACCATGGGTGCATTTTTGATGTGTTTTTCCAGCATTTTTACCGAATTTCAAAAAGGAGGAGCATTTTTAGTGCCCTTTTTTTACCAGATCAGTGTGAAGAGTTCCATATGAAGACATAGTCACATGTTTTTCTTCTGCTTTTTTAACACAGAAGCAGAAGAAAAACTAATTATTGTGAAAGTAGCCTAAGGTCATTTACCCTACCAAACTAAAATTGAAAGGAAGATGTGGGACTTTAACGGTGCTTTATATCTCAGGAATAGAAAGACATTTCATAGAGTGTAAGAATTTATTACATTTAATTACATACACAAAGTTGAAATACAGTTTCCAATTGAAACATACATAATCCAATGGTGAAAATATACCAGACACTCCCAGTTTTTGGCCCTCTATAACCAATACTATAAAATTAGCCAATATTTGGACATTTGCATATAGCATTTTTTTCTTTACACATTGGGACTTCAAGGGCTGTGAAATCTCGATATGTGACTGAAAGGGATGATCCCCTTTCTTGAAAGGTACATTGAATGACATACCAACACTGAAAATGTCAACTGCCCAAACATTAAAAAATAAATGTACAGACTGTCAAAGTTTACTGTGATAATTTTAGGGGACAACCTACATGTTGCACATAGCACAGTGGCTGAATGGTTAGAGCGTCTGCCTGGTAGTACTAGGGTTGTTGGTTCAAATGCCAACCATGTGCCACCTGCCTAGAGTTTGCATGTTCTCCCTGTGCCTGTGTGGGTTTCCTCTGGGTACTCCAGTTTCCTTCCACACTCCAAAGACATGCTGGTAGGTTAATTGGATCCTGTTTAAATTGTCCCTAGTATGTGTATGTATGAATGCAAGTTAGGGACCTTAGATTGTACACTCCTTGAGGGTTAGGGACTGATGTGAATGTACAATATATATGTAAAGCACTGCATAAATTGACAGCGCTATATAAGTACTTGAAATAAATAAATACATTCCGACAAGCAAACCAGATACCATACAAGGCCTTTACAGTGGAAGGGCAGGAAGGAGAGAAAACTGCTTGACTCCCCCATCAACACTGATTGTGTCTGCAGTGCTATTGTGTTCATCCAGTGGGAAGCTTTTCCCACCAGCAGAACACAATGATCATTGGCGGTGGCTACAGCCACCGCTGGGAGAGATCACATGCCAAAAATCCAACAGGCTAGTTGTACTGAAGTCAACTGATATACAACAAGCCTGCCCATAGGCAGATCAAATCTTGCCTGGTCCCTGCTGAACCAGCCAAGATTCGATCCATCCATGGCCAGCTTAAGCCCTCTACATTGAAAATCTCTTCTCCCCCACCTAACTTGAATGGTTTAACAAAATCAACTCTATCCACAAGACTTTAGAGCCAAGACAAGAGCCACTGCCTCCAATGCCATTCCTAATTTCCAAGCATTCTGGTCAACACGTTCACTCTTCTTCTGTTCCAATGGTACAAATCAAACTTGATGTCACTGATGTTTTCTAATTTTTCCTATTCCCCCATAACCACTAGATTAGATAAATAACCCTTAGGTCTATAACCAGCTAGGCAATCAGCTTGTACGCCTACTACAGTCCCATTCCCCAACTACACAAATTCTCCTTCCCTTCCTTATTCCTCTCCATATTCCTTGATCTCCACTCCTACTGCTTACTCTTACTAGTCTCCTCAAAACCCTTGACCTCTGCCTGGACAGTGCAGGTTGGCCCTGTGCTGATCACATGCACTCTCCCAAGAAAAAAAAAAACCTCTCTAGCAATACACATCAAACTGAGCATGTGCAGAGTGTCTCCACACAATATGTCTCATCAGGAGATAAGATGGAGGCACTGGAATAAGGGGAAGATCAAAGACATCAGAATCAAACAGCTTTTTTTATGCAATGCAGATGATTAACCCATTAGGTTCCACAGCAGGGGCGGACTAACAACTCATGGGGCCCCTGGGCAATAGGGGATCATGGGGCCCCTGCGTCCTTGCCCAAACTCAAAAAAGCCTATGAAAAAGGTACCAGGGTCATCTCATGGGGCCCCCTACTGACCCCAGGCCCTCGGGCAGTGCCTGAGTTTCCAAATGGTCAGTCTGCCCCTGTTCCACAGTGAGTATAACAAGCATGCTTTACATATACAGACTGATTTCACTGTTGTGGGTTTAGTAACACTTTAAAATAAAGATTGGAAAAAATACAGCTACTTTCTGGCCAGGGTTAACAGTGGGATTTTGTGTGATTCTTCCAGATTGTAAAGCAATTTAAATTATGTTGGCATTCAGAAAAATAGAGATGTAATAATAATATTAACTATTATTGTTGTTATCACCAGGGGCGGACTGACAGCCCATGGGGCCCCCGGGCAATAGGGGATCATGGGGCCCCTGTGTCCTTGCCCAAACTCAAAAAAGTCTATGAAAAAGGTACCAGGGGCATCTCATGGGGCCCCCTACTGACCCCGGGCCCTCGGGCAGTGCCCGAGTTTCCAAATGGTCAGTCTGCCCCTGGTTATCACAATCCAGTAAAATAAGTTCTGAAAAACAGAAACAATAGGCAGACTAAGGATGACAAAAAGTAAAAATATAAAAATAGGAAAAAGAAAAAAGAAGAGGCCCTAAAGGTATAGACATGCTTTTAAGTACTGAGATACAATGATTTGCTTCTCTTGCTGCTTCATCGTCTAATAAGCCCATGCTGTATTAGTTAACAGAATGACTATTTCCAGTAATAATTTTTTGTACCTAGTTATTTCCTTTTTATTCTCTTTCTAACACCTCTGCTTCCTTCCTCATTTGGACGGCTTCACACTCCAAAATTTATGACTTCGCCTATAAAGCTCGCGCTTGTTTCACGTGTTTAGCAAATCCTGATTGAGCCGGGAGGATAATAAGTCACAGCGTACATTAGATTGTATCAAAGTCCTGCTGAATATTTACATTGCTACGCAGAGGAGTGTGGATGGTGTTCAGTCAGCCCAGCTGGCAGTCATATAATTATATGGATGTTATATCTACTCATAACACCTTGTGCAAATCTAGTTCCAAATGCAGAAATCAATACGCAAAGATTAAATACTGTTTTTGTTTCCTCTATGTAAAATGTGTTTTATTGCATTTAATATGAACCCTGCACATTTACATTCTTCTACTGCAAGGTTTGGTTTCTGCTTAAGTCTAGGTTCACACCTATGCAGGTTGAGTTTGAGCCGTTTCTGCATTTCGTTTTGCGCTGAGTTTTTGCACTTGCGTTTTTGATGCATTTTTTTTTCTTGCTGCCAGGCAGATTTAACCATTTGCCGCCCGCCCTATGGCCGAATGGCGGCCGGCAAATGTCTTCAGCGTTCCGGGTGGATGCCATATGGCGTCCTCCCGCACATGCGCAGTTTGCGCTCCTGCAGAGCCACGCAGCGGCGCGATCTGTCACTGGCCGTGTACCTCGGACATGGCCGATGACAGATCTGAGTATCGGCCCCAGTACCATGTGACCTGCTGTGACCAATCACAGCAGGTCACATGACAGTTGTATACAATGGATGGCTTCATTCATGCCATCCATTGTATACTAGTGTCTAACTGTGAATGGTCACAGCTAATCACATGCACATGTCAGGTGATTAGCTGTGGCCAAATCACAGCTAAGCACAAAAAAAAAAAAAAAAAAAACGAATCGATGTCATTCAGGTAATGCTTGCTTATAGCAAAGTAATTCTTTAGAATTAAAGAACCCCCCCCTAGTAAAACACTCCCAGCACACAGTTAACCCTTTGATCGCCCCTCACATTAACACCTTCCTACCCAGTGCCATTAGTACAATGTCAGTGCTTTTTTATAGTGCTGTCAATTTATGCAGTACTTTACATACATATATTGTGCATTCACATCAGTCCCTAACCCTCAAGGGGCATACAATCTAAAGTCCTTAACTCACATTCATATACTAGGGCCAATTTAGACAGGATCCAATCAACCTACCAGCTTTGGAGTGTGGGAGGAAACAGGAGTGCCTAGTGGAAATCCACACAGGCACAGGGAGAACATGCAAACTCCAGGCAGGTGGTGTCATGGCTGGGATTTGAACCAACGATCTTAGTACTGCCAGATGGAGGTGCTAACCATTTAGCCACTGTATTAGTGTCCCTGGTGATGTCAGTGGCAGTTAGTCAGTTCCCACCAAGTGTCAATGTCAGATTGGCTGCCACACTATCACAGTCCCACTATAAGTCGCAGCTTTTAATAGTATTAAAAAAAATAAATAACATTTCCAGTATATATATAAATAGTTTGTAGACACTATAACTTTAACACAAACCAATCAATATACACACATTGGGATTTTACCAAAGAAGCAGAATACATTTTGGCCTAAATTTATCAAGAAATTGGATATTTAAAAAAAATGTATTGGATATGTTTTATAACAAAAGGTAAAAAAAATTATTTATATTTTTTTCAAAATTTTCTGTATTTGTTTTGTTTGTATAATAACAAATAAAAAAACAATGGTGATCAAATACCACCAAAAGAAAGCTCTGTTTGTGTGAAAAATGATATTTGGGTACAATATTGCATGACTACGCAATTACCAATTAAAGTAGCGCAGTGCTAAATAGCAAAAAATGCCCTGGTTATAAAGGGGGTACAACCTTCCAGAACTCAAGTGATTAAGGCAGGGTCTTCACATAAACATATGCAAAGGTCCCCAGGCATCCAATGAAGGGGTCCTAAGAAGAATGGGATCAGACTCGTGGAGGTGTTTGCAGAAATGTGAGAAAGTTGTAGGACTTCAGCTGCTGATGATCCATTTTATAAGCAGATACTTGAGGAAGAAAATGCTGTTATCCAGACAGACACAAAGGAAAACTATGTTTTGGGCTCGTTATCATTGACGGGTGTCCATGCTGTTTACATCTTTGAATTCATTAAAGTTACATGAGGAAAGGAAAGCTGTTGAAAGGTAAAATGATTGGCACGATTTTGATGTCCGCAGCTGGGAGCCAGAAAAAATCTGGATAACTGGCTGACAAATCTTTCATGCGTCCATCCGTGTGCTTGTTTGTAGAAACACATTGTTGACATGCTAAGCGTGACACCAATGTATCAATCAAACTGAAGCTTCAGCTCCAGCACCTAAAACTGGCATCTAATGGTCTTTAAAGTGGCCCTGTCACCTACACAGAGCAGACTATTAGAACCTCAACTAAAAAGAAAGAACCAGAGCTTCACTGACAGCATTTTACTGCATAGATGTCCATAGTCCTTGCTTTTCAGGGAGAGTTTTGGAAGATACATTATATTGCCAAAAGTATTGGGACACCAATCCAAATTATTTGGTTCAGGTGTTCCAATCACCTTCATGGCCACAGATGTATAAAATCAAGCCCCTAGGCATGCAGACTGCTTCTACAAACATTTGTGAAAGAATGGGTCGCTCTCAGGAGCTCAGTGAATTCAAGCGTGGTCCTGTGATAGGTTGCCACCTTTGCAATAAGTCCACCCATGAAATTTCCTTACTACTAAATATTCCACGGTCAACTGTTAGTGGTATTATAACAAAGTGGAAGCCACTGAGAACAACAGCAACTCAGCCACCAAATGACAGAGTGGGGTCAGCGCATGCTGAAGTGCACAGTGCTCAGAAGTCACCAACTGTCTGCAGAGTCAATAGCTAAAGACCTCCAAACTTCGTGTGGCCTTCAGATTAGCACAACAGTGGAAAGAGAGCTTCATGGAATGGGTTTCCATGGCTGAGCAGCTGCATCCAAGCCTTACATCACTAAGTGCAATGCAAAGCGTTGGATGCAGTGGTGTAAAGCACTTCGCCACTGGACTGTAGAGCAGTGGAGACGTGTTCTCTGGAGTGACGAATCATGCTTCTCTGTCTGGCAATCCGATGGATGTGTCTGGGTTTGGTGGTTGCCAGGAGAATGGTACTTATCTGACTGCATTGTGCCAAGTGTAAAGTTTGGTGGAGGGGGATTATGGTGTAGGGTTGTTTTTCAGGGGTTGGGCTTGGCCCCCTAGTTCCAGTGAAGGGAACTCTTAAGGCATAAGCATACCAAGACATTTTGGACTATTTCATGCTCTCAACTTTGTGGGAACAACTTGGGAATGGCCCCTTTTGGGATGAATTAGAGTGGAGACTGCGAGCCAGGCCTTCTCTTCCGACATCAATGCCTGACCTCACAAATGTCCTCCTGGAAGAATGGTCAAGCCTTCCCATAGACACACTTCTAAACCTTGTGGGCAGTCTTCCCAAAAGAGTTGAAACTGTTATAGCTGCAAAGGGTGGGCCAACTCAATATTGGACCCTACGGACTAAGACTGGGATGCCATTAAAGTTCATATGCATGTAAAGGCAGACATCCAAATACTTTTGGCAATATAGTTTATGTCCCTGAAAAGGATTTTTATACAGAAAATGTCCACAGTTTCCCTGTTTTTATTGTTAATATCATCAGAACACTTTCTTTATTTTTGTTAGGTTCAATGCATAGCATTGGATTCAATTAAAGAATAATTCCAGGCATTGGCAGGTTACACAGTTACATTGGTCCAATTCAACTATGTATATGACCAGGGCTTTTTCTCTTGGAGACAAGGTGAGGAAGCTCAACCACTGTTGATCACCGGGTCCCGGCCAGAGTTTCCCCGCCAGGAGCCAGTGATTGCCGAGGAACACTGACAGGGGAGAGGTCTGTATGTAAACAATATAGATCTCTCCCCTGTCAGCACCAGCACGCTGCTATGTATTGATCTGCATAGCAGAGCAATACAAAGCAGCATGCTTACACAGTAAAACAGCACACAGCACATAATGTGAAACACACACAGGACCAGAAGCGGACTGACCATTTGGAAACTCGGGCACTGCCCGAGGGCCCGGGGTCAATAGGGAGCCCCATGAGATGCCCCTGGTGCCTTTTTCATAGGCTTTTTGAGTTTGGGCAAGGACACAGGGGCCCCATGATCCCTTATTGCCCAGGGGCCCCATGAGTTGTCAGTTCGCCCCTGCACAGGACACAGTTAACCCTTTGATCTCCGCAGATGTTAACCCCTGCCTGCCCAGTGTCATTAGTACAGTGTCAGTGCTTTTTATTAGCACTGAACACTGTATTAGTGTCAATGGGAATGTCAGTGACAGTTAGTTAGTTCCAACCCGCTATACGAATACCTGCTGCAGTCCAGCAATCCTGCTATAAGTCGCTGATCGCTGCCATTACTAGTATAAAAAAAATTAAAAACAAAAATTACAATATATATACCGCCATTTGTAGACACTATAACTTTCACATAAACCAATTAATGTACATGTATTGGGATTTTTTTTTAGCAAAGACATGTAGCAGAATACAGGTTGGCCTAAATTTATGACGAAATTAGATTTTTTTAAATTTTACTGGATAGGTTTTATAGCAAAAAGTCAAAACTATTGTTTTTTCCCAAATTGTCAGGTTTTTTTTGTTTATAGCATAAAAAAAAACAAACAAAAAAAAACGCAGAGGCGATCAGATACCACCAAAAGAAAGCTCCAATTGTGGGAAAAAAAGGACATAAATTTCATTGCATGAACGCACAATTGTCAGTTAAAGTAACGCAGCACCATATCGCAAAAAATGGCCTGTTCAGGAAGGGGGGTAAATCCTCTGGAGGACAGGTGATTAAACTCTCTGGCACTCAAGTAGCATCAAAGTCGCATCAATGTCACACTACATGAACTGAACTGTCATACTTTCCTATTAACCCAAAAAAAGTGCAAGACGCATAAAAAAAGAGTATAAAAGCATATAAACGCGTGGGTTCAAAAAACGCAAAAGAAAAAGCATCAACCACAACCTACATAAATGTGAACCACGCCCCAAGGATTGGTGAGCGCAATAAATTACTATTTGATTTCGGGTTTAATATTGCTTTATCTATCAGAAGCTCAGAGATGATTTGTTTTTTATGGCTGTACTTCCCCACACAATTGCCTATGCACATGCAATGGATTGAACCAGAAGGCTTTATTTTGTGTGTGTGAGACGTGTTTCTAGTAAATCAGGCTCTTGGACTCTGAACAGCTTACTGGAGTTATATAACTATTTTCAACAGCGATCTGTCATCAGAGAGCCAGGCATTAGCAATAGTGCAGACAGCAGAGACGTGGCGGTGGTATATTTCACTCTTCAGCTAATGAGGACACCAGCACTGGAACGGAAGAGAACCCTCTCGTTTCCCTTTCATTATCAAATATGTCGAGTAGGAAGCAGCTGTCTTCCTGCTCGTGGAGAGGTAGACAATTGTACCGGTATAGTGAGTAAACACACTCACACTCACGAGTCAGGTGGGGAAGATGGTAATTATGTCTGGCAGCTAATCTGCTTCGACAATATCACAAATCCAGTCGTCCAAAATAAACGTTTGGGTGAATTTCACTCTAAATACATGAACTGTAGACGGGTCATTTCTACAATTTCTTATCAAAACACAACCCAAAGTGTGCAGGAACAAGCAATGCTGCACATCAGCTATACTACAGAGTCTGTTCATTAAAGAAAACCTCTCATGAGATATACATAGGCCGTTATTGTGGCCTCTTCTAGAAGTGGCAGTTGCATGGCTATCAAGCTGATGCTTTGACTTCAATAATCACTTCTGTGGAACAAGTAAATAAGGAATTTAGACTATTTTGACAAGTTTAAAGTGCACTTTAAGAGCTTGAGTACATTATCTTGAGTCTGAAATTATCTTGAGTCTGAACTGCTTAAAGGAGCAACATCCCAAATTCAAGCCATTTCCCCTGAAAATATACTGCATTTGAATCTATGACCCATTAGAAACTTGATCAAAAGTCAATGTGACTACTTAATAAGGTCCCACTTCAAGATGGCTACCAAAGGTCACCAGAAGTTACAGCTTCCAATCAGATAGCTGATGCCTCTGAGCAGGGGCGGACTGACAACTCATGGGGCCCTCGGGCAATAGGGGATCATGAGGCCCCTGTGTCCTTGCCCAAACTCAAAAACGTCTATGAAAAAGGTACCAGGGGCATCTCATTGGGCCCCCTACTGACCCCGGGCCCTCGGGCAGCGCCCGAGTTTCCAAATGGTCAGTCCGCCCCTGCCTCTGAGACACCAATGAAAAACAAAAGGGCATCCAATCTGAGTTTAAACAAGGTAATGAGAGGGCAAAAAACATTTAAAGAGCTCAGTAGCTCAGGTTAGGAGCTGCTCACAAGGGAAGGCCACCATACTGTGGGTACCTCTGAGACACCTCTGAGACACCAATGAGACACCAATGATACCTCTGAGACACCAATGAAAAAAAAAGGGCATCCAATGTGAGTTTAAACAAGGTAATGAGAGGGCAAAAAACATTTAAAGAGCTCAGTGGCTCAGGTTAGGAGCTGCTCACAAGGCAAGGCCACCATACTGTGGGTACTCCAGCAGGTTACCAGGAAAAAGTGTGCATTTATCTAAAGAGCGCCAGACCAAAAGATAAGAGTCCAAATTCATTTATTGATGTTATGTTAAAAGACAGCCAATGCATTTCGGGGGTCAAAGGAACTCACCCTTCATCGAGGCTTCATTTAAAAATGAGAACCATGAATGGACTCAATGAAAGGCTTTCCTGTTTGAATCTGTGCAGGAGAGACAATTGCTGGGTTAGGATTTCTGACCAGCAGTATCTGCATCAGCACTCAAAATAATAAAATTACACCTCCACCCCCTAGACGGAGGGAAAGATGCATCTGCCTACAACCCAGCTCACGTTCTGCTCTTGCTTCAGTATTCTAGCTCCAGCTCTGCTATAAGAAAACCAGCCTTAAAATGGAACTCTAGGAAAAGGATACTTTTTTTTCCTGGAGTTCCATTTTAACTCTGCTCCAACTCCAAAAACTCAACTCCAGTTCAATCAGCCTGTTAGGTAGGTGCAGCAGTAGAAAGCAAATGGGGTCCCAGATTGCCAAAAACAATGTATTGCAAAACTTTAAAAACAGTACAACAGGCCCGGCGAGGAGCTAACCCAACCTGGACTTTACAACAATTCAATGTGGAGAGTCAGCAGTGTGTAGTTCTGAGCTGAAGACAGTGTCTGACAAGGAGGGCAGAATGCGGCTTGGCCAGTCCAACTCAAAGGGGAGCTTCTCGAAGATAAAGATGGAGACCCTAAACTTTCCCTACTCCTCCAGAACCTCTCCTTAATGCTAGTGCTGTCCCTACACTAGCTACTCACAAAATGTGCACCAAAACCTGGGGGGCAAGGACTTGTGTTGAAAAAGAAGAATAGTTCTGGAAGGAGGCATGGGGGGGTATTGCTTGCAGGGGGGATTTTGCATTCTTCTGACTTCTACAATGTGCATTACATAGGCTTGACTTCTGCACTCTTTTTGTTTTGTACTCCTGTCTCCCACTGTGCATTATACACTCCTATCCCCTGCATTACGTACATTACATACTCCTGGACCCTGCTCTTTGTGTGTCATGTACTCCTAAACATGGCACTGACTACATATTACTGATCCTTGAACTCATTGCATTACACATCCTGGACCCCTGCACTCTGTTATATAATAGAGTAAGAAATCTGAGGCTGCAAGAGTAAATATAGACAAGTTAATACACTCTAGATGTGGGGACTATAATGCAGCAGAATGTCCACATTGTATTGTTATGTATCTTCCATTATTTGGTCGTCTCTCTATATGTGCTTTTTTAATCTTGTATGATATTTTTCAGCAACTCTAATAAACGTATATTTTACTATATGCAATAGGGTTTTTTTTTGGACATTTTGCTGCATTATAGTTCTCACATCTAGAGGGTGTTATCTAGTCAATATAAACCCAGCACTTACTGCAGAACATTGTGTGTTGCACACCCTGACCCCTGCACCCTACCTTAAAGACTTCTGCACTATATACAGTACATGATACATTACATACTTTTCACCAAAGTGTTTATTACCTCAACAATTGCTGGTTGCTAAGCAGTCCCTGATTATTTTAATGATATTCTACTTTAAGGGAGGCATAGATAACGTGTTAGCTCTCTGTCTATTCAGTGTGTGTGCTAAAGCATATGTAATAGAAGGTTTGTTTTTTTTTCTATGTAGTGCTCACTAGTTGGGGCTAGAGTAAGGTAAATTTATTTTTGCTCATGGTAGTGAGTGAGCCTGAATTACTGTGGGGTCAATGTGAGGTCAGGCAGGGTTTATTACCTCCACCTGGTTCTGGAGGTCCATGGACACTTCCAGAAGCCAGTAGGCGGTAGGGTGGATACCTCAATCTGCATATTCATGAGAGTTTGACCACTCCCAGGCTAAGAGACCCTGGTAATGTGGTAGACTAGCCCATAAATATGAGAGAGCCATGCTAGCAGGGGGTCAAGTGGAAGATGGATTGTTGAGAGGTGTTGCCGTGTTGCCTGGGAGAGAGCCCCAGAGGAGGGGGGTTCTGCTTCCAGGCTTGAGGATGGAAGCTGGAAGCTGAAGAGAAGCTAAAAGAGGGAGCTCCACTGGGGAAGGCCAGTTTGCAAAGCTTGGAGAAGAACCAGCCCAGCTGGAAGGCCTGAAAGCAGATTCTAACCACAGCCTCGGGACAAGGCCAGTGTAAGTACCTCTACACCCCAGGGCCTAGAAGGGAGAAGTCTGCTGGATACAAGTTCTGGCAAGTCTTCAGGGGATAGTTCATAGTTTACCTAATCCTTTGTACTGGAATCAGATACAGTAGGCAGGTAGATTGGTATTCTGTGCACTAAGGGGAACAAGCTATAAACATTGTCAAGTTGCTAAAAATCCACTCTGGGGACACCAAGCTCCTAGACAGGGATTATTCTACTAAGGAATGTAATGGTTCTGGCTAGAATGCAGTCAAGCGTTTGTCATTTTCTTTCCCAAGTGTGCTAGAGCATGAAACGTCTTCATTCTGCTGTTTCTTCAATCAAATTTGGCATCCCATAACCCCTTTACCTTATCCAAGTTGTTAACCCCTAATAAAACAGTAGTGCTCTATATATATATATATATATATATATATATATATATATATATATAGATAGATAGATATATATCAATCAATATGGATTGAGGCTGATCTGAGATCTGAGGTGTGGGTACAAGGTCAGTGTCATACATTTTTAAATATACTATATTGCCAAAAGTATTGTCTTTACACACACATGAACTTTAATGGCATCTCAGTCTTAGTCCATAGGGTTCAATATAGAGCTGGCCCACCCTTTGCAGCTATAGCAGCTTCAACTCTTCTGGGAAGGCTATCCACAAGGTTTAGGAGTGTGTCTATGGGAATGTTTGGCCATTCTTCCAGAAGCACATTTGTGAGGTCAGGCACTGATGTCGGACGAGAAGGCCTGGCTCACAGCCTCCGCTCTAATTCATCCCAAAGGTGTTCTGTTGGGTTGAGGTCAGGACTCTGTGCAGGCCAGTCAAGCTCTTCTATCCCAAACTCGCTGATCCATGTCTTTATGGACCTTGCTTTGTGCATTGGTGAGCAGTCATGTTGGAACAGGAAGTATCCATCCCCAAACTGTTCCCACAAAGTTGGGAGCATGAAATTGTCAACAATGTCTTGGTATGGTGATGAGTTCCCTTCACTGGAACTAAGGGGCCAATCCCAACCCCTGAAAAACAACCCCACACCATAATCCCCCCCTTCACCAAACTTTACACTTGGCACAATGCAGTCAGGCAAGTAGCGTTCTCCTGGTTAACGCCAAACCCAGACACGTCCCTCGGATTGCCAGACAGAGAAGAAAGATTGGTCACTCCAGAGAGCATGTCTCCACTGTTTTAGAGTCCAGTGGTGACATGCTTTACACCACTTCATCCGACGCTTTGCATTGCACTTGGTGATGTAAGGCTTGAATGCAGCTGCTCGGCCATGGAAACCCATTCCATGAAGCTCTCTACACACTGTTGTTGTGCTAATCTGAAGGCCACATGAAGTTTGGAGGTCTTTAGCTATTGACTCTGTAGAGAGTTGGCGACTTCTTCATATTGTGCACTTCAGCATGTGCTGAAACCGCTCTGTCATTGTATGTGGCCTACCACTTCATTGCTGTTGTTCCCAGTTTGTTATAATACCAATCACAGCTGACTGTGGAATATTTAGTAGCGAGGAAATTTCACGGATGGACTTATTGCACAGGTAGCAACCTATCACGGTACCACGCTTGAATTCACTGAGCTCCTGAGAGCGACCCATTCTTTCACAAATGTTTGCAGAAGCAGTCTGCATGCCTAGGTGCTTGATTTTATACACCTGTGGCCATGGAGGGGATTGGAACACCTGAATCCAACAATTTTGAGGGGTGGCCCAATACTTTTGGCAATATAGTGAATATATATATATTTCCCAGCCCACAGCAGTTATTCTTGTGAACATTCAGTGCGCGTAATGCCTGATCCTGGATAGAGATGAGCAAATCGAACCAGGCGAAGTGGAATTCGTTTCGAATTTCAGGAAAAATTCGATTCGCGGCGAATCCGAATATTAGCATACTTCGGGTGCGCGAATCGGATTTTTCCCGATCAGCCGGCAAAAGTGTCCCTGCAGAGAGCTCCGCTATTTCTGACAGTTCCCTGACAGTTCCTTCACATGTACAGCGGTTGAAACATTGTATCTATTTGTTTCCATTTAGGATACAGATGTTTTTATTCGGAAACAGATACAATGTTTCAACCGCTGTAAATGTGAAGGAACTGTCAGAGAACTGTCAGAAATAGCGGAGCTCTCTGCAGATACACTTTTTGCTGTACTGGAATACTTCTTCTTTTCATTCTTCTTTTCATTCTTCTCATTCTTCTTTTCATTCTTCTTTTCATTCTTCTTCTCATTCTTCTTTTCATTCTTCTTCTTCTTTTCATTCTTCTTTTCATTCTTCTCATTCTTCTTTTCTTCTTCATGAAAAGAAGAATGAGAAGCAGAATGAAAAGAAGAATGAAAAGAAGAATGAGAAGAATGAAAAGAAGAAGAAGAATGAAAAGAAGAAGAAGAAGAATGAAAAGAAGAATGAAAAGAAGAAGAAGAATGAAAAGAAGAATGAGAGGAAGAATGAAAAGAAGAATGAGAAGAATGAAAAGAAGAATGAAAAGAAGAAGAAGAATGAAAAGAAGAATGAGAAGAAGAATGAAAAGAAGAATGAGAAGAAGAATGAGAAGAATGAAAAGAAGAATGAAAAGAAGAAGAAGAAGAATGAAAAGAAGAAGAACAATGAAAAGAAGAATGAAAAGAAGAAGAAGAAGAAGAATCTTTTCATTCTTCTCATTCTTCTTTTCATTCTTCTTCTTCTTCTTTTCATTCTTCTTCTTCTTTTCATTCTTCTTCTTCTTCTTTTCATTCTTCTTCTTCTTTTCATTCTACTTTTCATTCTTCTTCTACTTCTTCTCATTCTTCTCATTCTTCTTTTCATTCTTCTTCTTCTTTTCATTATTCTTCTTCTTCTTTTCATTCTTCTTTTCATTCTTCTTCTTTTCATTCTTCTTCTTTTCATTCTTCTTCTTCTTTTCATTCTTCTTTTCATTCTTCTCATTCTTCTTTTCATTCTTCTTTTCATTCTTCTTCTTTTCATTCTTCTCATTCTTCTTTTCTTCTTCATGAAAAGAAGAAAGAGAAGAAGAATGAAAAGAAGAAGAAGAATGAAAAGAAGAATAAAAAGAAGAATGAAAAGAAGAATGAAAAGAAGAATGAGAAGAATGAAAAGAAGAATGAAAAGAAGAATGAAAAGAAGAAGAAGAATGAAAAGAAGAATGAGAAGAAGAATGAAAAGAAGAATGAGAAGAAGAATGAGAAGAATGAAAAGAAGAATGAGAAGAATGAAAAGAAGAATGAAAAGAAGAAGAAGAAGAATGAAAAGAAGAAGAAGAATGAAAAGAAGAATGAAAAGAAGAAGAAGAAGAATCTTTTCATTCTTCTCATTCTTCTTTTCATTCTTCTTTTCATTCTTCTTCTTCTTCTTTTCATTCTTCTTCTTCTTTTCATTCTTCTTTTCATTCTTCTTCTTCTTCTTTTCATTCTTCTTCTTCTTTTCATTCTTCTTTTCATTCTTCTTCTTCTTCTTTTCATTCTTCTTCTTCTTTTCATTCTTCTTTTCATTCTTCTTCTTCTTCTTTCATTCTTCTCATTCTTCTTTTCATTCTTCTTCTTCTTCTTTTCATTCTTCTTCTTCTTTTAATTCTTCTTTTCATTCTTCTTCTTTTTCTTTTCATTCTTCTTCTTCTTCTTTTCATTCTTCTTATTCTTTTCATTCTTCTTTTCATTCTTCTTCTTCTTCTTCTTTTCATTCTTCTTTTCATTCTTCTTCTTCTTTTCATTCTTCTTCTTCTTCTTTTCATTCTTCTTTTCCTTCTTCTTTTCATTCTTCTCATTCTTCTTTTCATTCTTCTTTTCATTCTTCTTCTCATTCTTCTTTTCATTCTTCTTCTTCTTCTTTTCATTCTTCTTTTCATTCTTCTCATTCTTCTTTTCTTCTTCATGAAAAGAAGAATGAGAAGAAGAATGAAAAGAAGAATGAAAAGAAGAATGAGAAGAATGAAAAGAAGAATGAAAAGAAGAAGAAGAATGAAAAGAAGAATGAGAAGAAGAATGAAAAGAAGAATGAGAAGAAGAATGAGAAGAATGAAAAGAAGAATGAGAAGAATGAAAAGAAGAATGAAAAGAAGAAGAATGAAAAGAAGAAGAAGAAGAATGAAAGAAGAAGAATGAAAAGAAGAATGAGAAGAAGAATGAAAAGAAGAATGAAAAGAAGAATGAGAAGAATGAAAAGAAGAATGAAAAGAAGAAGAAGAATGAAAAGAAGAATGAGAAGAAGAATGAAAAGAAGAATGAGAAGAAGAATGAGAAGAATGAAAAGAAGAATGAGAAGAATGAAAAGAAGAATGAAAAGAAGAAGAATGAAAAGAAGAAGAAGAATGAAAAGAAGAATGAAAAGAAGAAGAAGAATCTTTTCATTCTTCTCATTCTTCTTTTCATTCTTCTTCTTCTTTTCATTCTTCTTCTTCTTTTCATTCTTCTTTTCATTCTTCTTCTTCTTCTTTTCATTCTTCTTCTTCTTCTGAGGATGAGGATGAGGATGAAGAAGAAGAAGAAGAAGAAGAAGTAGGATGAAAATAAGAAGAATTCCAAGCCGGCAAAAAGTGTATCTGCAGAGCTCCGCTAAGTGTATCTGCAGAGCTCCGCTATTTCTGACAGTTCTCTGACATTCACATTTACAGCGGTTGAAACATTGTATCTATTTGTTTCCATTTATGGGTGTATTTATATATATATATAAAAAAACAAAAATATAATGAAGTGCTAAATTGGCGAAATAGTGAGGCGCTGCTCCCAGACTACCAATCTCAAATATATATATATGCAAAATGAACCAAGAGAGTTATTATATAAATCTAAAAGCAAGAGAACATAAATATATATATACATTGTACATATATATATATATATATATATATATATAAAATTATTATTATTATAAAGGATTTATGTAGCGCTGACAGTTTGCTCAGCGCTTTACAATATAATGGGAGACAATACATCTTCAATAGAAGAGGGTTAGGAGGGCCCTGTTCCTTGGAGCTTACAATCTAAGATATATCTATATAGATATGTATATATCTATCTATCTATCTATATATATATACACACACACACATACAGCACCCTGTTCAAATGTTTGTATTGCACTTGCATTTCATTATTTCATTCAAAAGCCCAAAAACTGCTAAACATCTAAACATCCAATAGCAAACAATGGAAAACGAGAGTCAAAATTTCCTTTCTGATCCCCAAGTGAGGATTATGGGGAACCCTCGGATTATCTGTCTGTGCATGAATAAATAATTAGAGAATACCGGAGATATTCAAGAGGGTTTTAACTCGGAATTTGCGATGGGTTAAGCAGCATAAAAGGTTTAACCGCTCCGCAGCCAGAAATACCAGAGACACAGAAATGCCAGTCATCTTACACCTGCAGGAACTGGCAGCCTGCCCACCACCAACAATTAGCTGCTCGCTTTTTGGGTCTGTGTTTTTTTATTAAAATCAATGAGTCTCATAAGGTTACACACCATTATGTGATACAATGAGACCAGAAGTCGCGGCATGGAATCAAAGCACTCACCATTTTCAGGGAATAGATTGTATGTAGAGATTATTTGTACTCTACAGTGTGCTCTTTACTGTGGTCTGTAAAAACATTTAAAGTGCTATAGATCCATATTTATCTTTAAAATTAACATACTTATACCTTCAATGTATGAAAGAACTTGATTAAGTATGAATACGTTTTACTGGACTTAAAGTCATATTAAACCCACAAATGTAAAAAAAATATATAATTTGCAGCTTTTTAGTTCTTAGATGTGGTGGCTGCATTAGTTTTCTTTTTTTCCCTCTATTTTAACCTGTGATCTGGGCAATATGTCTGTTATATCGTAACTTCCTTTAACAGACCAAGCTGTCCAGCAAGTGTGGCAGTTAAAGGGTTAGGACAAACCATTTAACACTGCTATGGGGTGCTTACAATCGTGAGCTTTTATTCATTTATTTTCTGTAACCGCTTATAAAGTATTAGCTGGAATTCAGCTTGCATTTGTTAGTTGATTCCATCTGTTAGTGTATGTAACATTACCCTGTCCTCAGAGTGACAATACTGCTGTTCGACGTTGCTCATTGCTCCTCCATCCAGAATGAAGTTACCCTAAGACAGGAAGTGTGTAACTGGCCTGATATGAAAATAATGGGAACAATTCTTTAAAAAAAGACTAACGCAGATGCCACATTTAAAGTGGTTGTAAAGCCTTAAGGTTTTTCTTTTTTACCTTAATGCTTTCTATGCATTATGGTAAAAACCCTTCTGTCACTTGGACTCTCTCCGCTCTGTCCCTCCTCGCAGGGCAGAATGATAGCAGTGGGAGCCATTGGCTCCTGCTGCTGCCAATCAAACTATGTGATGAGGAATCTGAGGTCTCAAGTGTGTATATTGGAGCAGACCTGAAGTGTAAAGTTTATGGATTACAGTTGAGCTGAAGTCCAAGTGTTTGGAATGGATCTCATCTGAAATATGAAGTATATGGTTTGTGGCTGATCTGAGGTTTAAAATGTATGGATTGGGGCTGGCTAATCTAAGGTCTAAAGTGTATGGCCTGAGGCTAATCTGAGGTTTGAAGTAGATTTGAGCTGATCTGAGGTCCAAGTGTGTGGAGTGGAGTTGATCTGAAATCTGAAGTATGTGTATTGAATCTGATCTGCAGTGTATAGTTTGCACCTGATCTCAGGAATGATGTGTACAGAGCAGGGGCGGACTGACAACTCATGGGGCCCCCGGGCAATAGGGGATCATGGGACCCCTGTGTCCTTCACCAAACTCAAAAAAGCCTATGAAAAAAGATACCAGGAGCATCTCATGGGGCCCCCTTCTGACCCCGGGCCCTCGGGCAGTGCCCGAGTTTCCAAATGGTCAGTCCACCCCTGGTACAGAGTGAGGCTTATCTGAGATCTGAAGTGTATGGATTGAAGCTCATCTGAGATCTGAGGTGTGGGTACAAGGTCAGTGTCATTCATTTTTAAATATACTATATTGCCAAAAGTATTGGGACGTCTGCCTTTACACGCACATGAACTTTAATGGCATCCCAGTCTTAGTCCGTAGGATTCAATATTGAGTTGTCCCACCTTTTGCAGCTATAACAGCTTCAACTCTTCTGGGAAGGCTGTCCACAAGGTTTAGGAGTGTGTCTATGGGAATGTTTGACCATTCTTCCAGAAGTGCATTTGTAAGGTCAGACAATGATGTCGGGGGAGAAGGCCTGGCTCACAGTTTCTGCTCTAATTCTCCCAAAGGTGTTCTATCAGGTTGAGGTCAGGACTCTGTGCAGGTCAGTCAGGTTCCTCCACCTCAAACTGGCTCATCCATATCTTTATGGACCTTGCTTTGTGCACTGGTGTGCAGTCATGTTGGAACAGGAAGAGGCCATCCCCAAACTCTTCCCACAAAGTTGGCAGCATTAAATTGTCCAAAATGTCTTGGTATGCTGACGCCTTAAGAGTTCCCTTCACTGGAACTAGGGGGCCAAGCCCAACCCCTTAAAAACAATTGACTCTGCAGATAGTTGGTGACTTCTGCGCACTGTGCGCTTCAGCATGCGCTGACCTTGTTCTGTCATTTTACGTGGCCTACAACTTGTTGCTGAGTTGTTGTTGTTCCCAGTTGCTTACATTTTGTTATATTACCACTCACACTTGACTCTGGAATATTGAGAAGCAAGGAAAATGTACGGATAGACTTATTGCACAGGTGGCACGCCTGAAATCACTGAGCTCCTGAGAGCGACCCATTCTTTCACAAATGTTTGTAGAAGCAGTCTGCATGCCTAGGTGCTTGATTTTATACACCTGTGGCCATGGAGGTGATTGGAACACCTGAATCCAATGATTTGGAGGGCTGGACCAATACTTTTGGCAATATAGTGTATATACTGTGAGCAGGCACAGGTTCTATTTAACAAGTTCCCTCTAATGCCCCGTACACACTGTAAGAATATTGTACAAAACATTTTGGTACGAGGACCGATCGTCTGATAATCGGATCATTAGTACACAGCTTTCAAGAGCTGATTACGACAATTTGTGCGACAATATCCGAAGAGACAAGCGCCAGATTGTACGATTTTCATTTAATCAGTACAGTAGTTGTCCGAAAATACAATACAAATAAAATACAATACATGACATCACTTTCAAAATTCTTTTCTTTCATAGGAGAATTTTCATATCTTTTTTAACCTTTTCACTTTCGATGTGAGACTAGCAGATGAAAAAAAAACAGGCGATCGTTCGTCCGATATTCTCATCGTGTGTACGGGGCTTAAAACATGCCCAATGTCCAGTGCTTTTTGGGGCCACACCCAATTTTTGCAGCAGCACATTTGAGCAGTTCACAGAATACGAGGTGTACCATGAATGGACAGGGTGAGAGGAGGGTGGATAAATGACACTATCACTTCCATGTATGAGTGCTGCACCTCCCCTAGCCACAGCAGCCAAAGTACAGCAGTACTATCCAGCAGAATGAAAGTAAAATGTTTGCACAACAGAGCAGCGTTCTCAGAAACCTTTTTCCACGGAGGTTCACTTTAAACCACACTTATAATTGTGCCTAATATTGCAATCTTTAATATAACAGTGCAGTGGAATACTAATCTGCTATAGAACAGAGGTTGGTGACTGGGTCCATAGAAAGACATAAAGCATAAAGTTTAAATTCTTTAAAATGGGAACCCTTTACTTGTTTCTCACATTGCCAGTGACAGTGCAACTCCCAGAATACTTACAGAGATACTTTAAATATACTTGTATATTTTTTGCTGAGTTGAAGCAACTATAATTATTAAGCATAAGGAATTTAATGAAAACTTGAAGACCATATTTGTAAGTGTAAGGTTTTAATAATGACTTTGAAAGTCATTAGTGAATCCCAAACAATCATGCCAAGTGTTAGTACGCATACTTGCTAAGTGCTGACTCCTGCAGCATTATAACTAGGTAAATTTGTTCAAGGAAAGAGAGTAAACCCACCATGTGCCTAGATGGTGAAGATTACTACATCTTAGGTTAGGTCAGTGTTTCTCAACTCCAGTCCTCATGGACCCCGAACAGGTCATGTTTTCAGGATTTACATTATTTTGCACAGGTGATTTGATCAGTTTCACTGCCTTAGTAATTACCACAGCTGTTTCATCTGAGGGAAATCCTGAAAACATGACCTGTTGGGGGTCCATGAGGACTGGAGTTGAGAAACACTGGGTTAGGTTGACACTGCTGCGGTCTGACTTTGTTCCGACTTTTTGTGTGATTATGTAGTGCAACTTGGATAAGGTTTGTATATTCAATGGGGCCAAAATCACCCTCAAATCGCACCAAAGTAGTACAGGAACCTTTTCCAAAATGGTACCGTACTGAGTTGCACTGATGTGATCGAGCACCCTTGAAAACAATGTGATTTCCATTGTCATGCAATCCATTTTGAACTTCAGGCCGGATGGTATTCTGAGTAATTTCTTCCCTGGTGATTATTCCAACCACTCACCGGGATCTTTGGGATCAGGCCATTATTTGAAGTGTGGGTTGGTCACCATAACAAGGATATCTTGTTCTATTCCAAGCAACACCCATATAGAAGAAGTGTCACCTTGGGTTCTGCTGAGGGAGGCACTCCTTGGAACTGTTCTCCGGTTGGCTTTTTAGCACAGCAGTCATGTTGGCCATATGGTTACCATGATCATTTTGGTCTATTCTTGTTCCTCTGAGGAAGAAATACAGTCTGTCTGAAACGCATTGGTAGCGAAGAGAATTGTACCCAACATGATCATTATCATGGCCTGATATATTGTTTTTACTTCCCTCTGTATTATTTTAACATGTTTATAATAAGATACATTTTATATATTTACATGTGTGTATGCAGAATGCCTGAAAAGTCCAATTTAAAAATAGTAAGGTATATTTAACCACTTGCCGACCGCGCATAGCCGAATGACGGCTTCACCGCGGCCGGCCAGTTCTGAGTGGACGTCATATGACGTCCTCCCAGAACGCGCTCTCCTGCGCGCCCCAGGGGGCGCGCACCCGGCGATCTCCGTGATCGCTGTGTCCTACGGACACAGCTGATCACGAGATGTGGTGAAAGGCCGATCCCACCGGCCTTTTACCACGTGATCAGCGGTGTCCAATGACACGCTGATCACAGGAAAATGCAAGTGCCGGTTCTCGGCTGCACTTTCCTCACGCTGTCAGATCGTGAGGAAAGTACTGCCGAGAACCGGCAGTTGTCAGAGCGGGGATCGGCACCGATCATCAGGGCACTGATGATCAGTGCCCTGATGATCGGTGCCCAGCAGTGACCCCCGCAAGTTCCGATCAGCTGTGCGCCCACTAGCCCCGCCCACCCATTCCCAGCAGTGCCCCCACCTGTGCCCAGCAGTGCCCCCACCTGTGCCACTCTGCAGTGCCACCTACATGTGCCCAGCAGTGCCACCTACATGTGCCCAGCAGTGCCACCCACCTGTGCCCACCCACCTGTGCCCACCAGCGCCACCCACCTGTGCCCACCAGTGCCACCCACCTGTGCCCACCCACCAGTGCTGTCCACCAGTGCCACCCACCAGTGCCACCCACCAGTGCTGCCAGTCAGTGCCACCAGTCAGTGCCCAGGGGATGTGCCAGTCAGTGCCGCCAGTCAGTGCCCAGAAGTGATGTCAGTCAGTGCCGTCTATCAGTACCCATCATCAGTGTCACCTATCAGTGCCGCCTATCAGTGCTGCATATCAGTGCCGCCTATCCGTGACCCCTAATTAGTGCTGTCTATCAGTGCCGCCTATCCGTGCCACCTCATTAGTACTGCCTATCAGTGCCCTTTAGTGCTGCCTATCAGTGCCCATCAGTGCCGCCTATCAGTGCCCATCAGTGCCGCCTCATCAACGCAAATCAGTGAAGGAGAAAAAATACCTGTTTGAAAAATTTTATAAAAGAAACAAATAAACTTTTTTTTTTTTTCAAATTTTTTGCACTTTTTTTAATTTATAGCACAAAAAGTAAAGTGCCCAGTGGCGATTAAATACCACCAAAAGAAAGCTCTATTTGTGAGAAAAAAATGATCAAAATTTCATATGGGTACAATGTTGCATGACCGCGCAATTGTCAATCAAAGTGCGGCAGCGCTGAAAGCTGAAAATTGGCCTGGTAAGGAAGGGGGTATAAGTGCCTGGTAGGCAAGTGGTTAAAGATTCAGGGATGTTGGCATTCATAATTGAGGTGTGACCACTTGGTTATTGTTTCTGTTTTACCGCAGTATTTACCTTAGTATATAATGTGACTTTCACATCACAATGTTTGCTTTTCCATTTTTTTGTAATATATGTTTTAGCCACTAGAGGAAGCTCTCAGTGCCTCTGAGCAATTACTCTCGTAACAGCTGTTGAAATAAGACATCAGTTTTACAGAAGGGCAATGTTTTCCTTAAAATTCAAATTTTTTTTTAAATGAAAAGTTGAACTGGCTTCAAATATCCTAGCCACCACCTCAGACCCTGTTGGTTTTGCTGGTGTAGCACTGTACACCACAATACACAGTCCCGGAGTATCCATCATAATGCTTAGAATGGGAAGCTCTCATTGGTCAGCATGACCGTGGTGACAAATGAGAAATGCGTCTGAGACTTCTTCTTCCAGTAAGCTGTTCCAAAATCACTTCTTATTGGTAATTATGGTCAGGTGGTCACACTGACCAATGACCGCTTGCCATTGTGAGCATTATGTGAGCTTACCCTTTAAGGAATAAGTGAATGTTTAATAAGCTTAGTAAATAAAGTGAAGCCTTATTTAATTTAAATACCCTAGGGTGGCGCAGTGGCTTAGTGGTTAGCACGTCTGCCTTGCAGTAAATGGGTTATGGGTTCAATTCCTGACCATGGTACCTCATGCATGGAGTTTGCATGTTTTCCCTGTGCTTGTGTGGGTTTCCTCCAGGTACTCCAGTTTCCCCCCACACTCCAAAGACATGCTGGTAGGTTAATTGGATCCTGTCTAAATTGGCCCTAATATATGTATGAATGTAAGTTAGGGACCTTAGATTGTACACCCCTTGAGGGTTAGGGACTCATGTGAATGTTCAATATATATGTATAAAGCGGTGTGTAAATTGACAGTGCTATATAAGTACCTGAAATAAATATGTAAGGGACATTTTAAAAAAAATCTTCATATGATTGGAAAATTGAAGAAAACACAGCTTTACCGTATTTATTAAGCTCATTGAATATTGAATATTCCTTTAGCAAATCAACCTCTTGGGCTTGCATTATGAGAATGAGCAGTAAAGCACAACCATTTTGTAGTACCTCAAAGCTATCACACCAGAGTAACTAGGTGTAGCATCAATATCCTATCCCTTACTAGGCAATTGAAATCCGATTGGCTGTACTAGACAACTGAAATCTGAATGGCCGTACTAGACAACTAAAATCTGAGTGGCCGTACTAGACATCTGAAATTCACGTGGTCATACTAGACAACTGAAATTTGATTGGCCATAAAAGACAATTGAAAACTCATTGGCCATAGTAGACAACTGAAATCCGATTGGCTGTACTAGACAACTGAAATTTGAGTGGCCGTACTAGACATCTGAAATTCACGTGGTCATACTAGACAACTGAAATTTGATTGGCCATAAAAGACAATTGAAATCTCATTGGCCATAGTAGAAAATTGAAATCCAATTGTCTGTACTAGACAACTGAAATCTGATTTGCTGTACTAGACAACTGAAATCTGATTGGCTGCTGCTGGGAGACACTTTTTTGTAGAACTCAGCATCATGTTGGCTGCATATGCAGAGGATAGACTTATTGCCCAGGAATGGGTCAGCTGGCTAATGTTTCTGCAAGTCTTGCAGTAAAGTGATGATCAGTAAAAGACATATAATGAACATTTCCTTTCCTTAAGAGCAGGCACATTTACTGACGTCTTTTCACCGTTCTGCACAGTAACATTGTGGCATTTGCAGTGACAATGCCTTTGGGTATCGGTAGAGTCCGACTTTGCTTTATGAATATTAACAGCTCTGCAAATTGTGCATGAATGAAGCCAGAAACCAATCCAAAGGATTCATGTGATTACAAGAGACACTTCTGCTGAATGCGTTGGATATTACGTTCTACAATATGTGCGCAATGCCAGGCCTGCTGGCATGCCAGTTCAACGTGGGTATAAGGACCGGTTTTAAATAGCAAAGGAAAGCTGCAATATAATTATTTCTTTCATTTCTGAAGTCACAGACTCTAAACAGGAAAAAGATGATTTTTTTCTCCAAACGTTTTTTATTTATGGTGCAGTCAAGCGAACGTGAACATTTTGCAATTACACTGACTAGGGAATACAGTCCTCTAGTGATGTGGATTTTATTTTCATTCTGGAATTCTTATTGTGTTCTTTGTTAGCTAGGTCCCTGTAATTAAAAGTATCCATATATTCTAAATAGCCTAGAACTGGAGCCTTAGAACAGGAGAGTAAATGGAAATCTCTGGGCACCATAGCTCAAAATTTGATTGCCAAAATACCACCATTGCCATTGTACATGAATTATTATGGCAGCTTATATGTAGAGGATGCTGCAGTGGTATAAAGGTAAGAACAGATCTTATGAGGGGGAGGGTGGTTAGAATGGACTGGTGTAGAATCTGAAACACGCAACATACAGAATGAGTTATTGTAATATAGTGAAGGTACAGCACAGTATACAGAATGGAAAAGTATGGTATGTAAAATGTACAGTACAGAGTACAGAATTAGACCGTATCATATAAAAAATGTACAGAACAACGTACAGAATGGGTCAACATAGAATATAAAATGTACAGTCCAGAATTGGATGCCATCATATTAAAAAAAAAAATAAATTGCAACACATCATACAGAATGGGTCAGTGTGGGATATTCAAAATTAGGCTGGAGAAAGGAGAAAGGAAGGAAGCCTAGGGATAGGGCCGACATAACAGGTTTAAGAGGGGTTTGTGTTTGGGAATTCTTTAGTAAGTTAAAAGTAAATCAAAAGTAAATGAGGAGTGGGGTGAATACCAGATTGGTGGGGTGGAAGGAGCAGGTGGGGCTGCATGGGCTGATCAGTAGGAGCATCTTGATGAGGTCTTTACTTTTACTGTGTTGGGCCAAGTTTCCACCCTCCCTCCCTTCTATGTGTTCAGTTTTTAGTACATCCTGGGGACAGTCCCCCATTTGTGTTTGTAATGGCAGGTGATGGGGCCAAAGGTCCTTGTATGTGCTTTATTGTAGGCAAAAAATGTACATTGGTAGGGACCCATCCTGTGTACGGCTCCCAGTAGTTTGTGTTGTATCTGCTGATAGTGGTGTTGTCTCCGAGTCTGTGTTTTGCAGCTGGAGGCCTCATCTTTGGTTAAGTAGGTACTTGAAGTAGTGATGCCTACAAGGACCTTGGGGATCCAGTTTTCATACGGTACTGGCTGTTGTTGTATGTTATGTATATGTTATTTATACTATTTTGTTAATAAAAGGACTGCTATGGCTATTAAGCTCCATTTTGGTATCATGTATGTGACACAGTTAAGCCAGGAGGAGAGTGTTGGTCAGTTGGTCAAGCAGTCGTTGGGACAAATCCTTTTTTATACCCTAGTCATGTGCGGCACATGTACGAAATTAGTCAGTGTAAAATAGGAATTGTATAACATGTTGCACAAAGTGAGATGATGAAAAATAACAGCTCCAAGTAATCATGTCACTGGAAGCGACGTAACTGGAAGTGACAACTGGAAGTCCAGCTTCTATGCGTTTCATAAATATGATTTCTGCAGGAAGTGGGAAGGAATAGGGAATGTACAGCATGGTAAACAGAATTTAGGTGGTGCAGGTGAGGCACGATAGTGTATGGAATAGGGACTGAGGCAGGGCAGAATAGAGAACATACAGCATGCCCACTGAGCTCAGGGCAGCTGCCCCTTCCGCCCACCCCTTGTCCTGGCCCTGAAAGGGAGGGACCTCCTGCAGATTGACTGCCTCTGCTCTGTTCCTGTGAGCCATGTAAAGAGTGGTGTGTGCCTTCCCTCCAATCAACTCTCAGAATTCTCCTCACTAAGCTCTGCAGTGTGTAATTTCAGCTCTTTTTTCTGAACTCTCTGACAAGCTTTATACCTTCTGGGGTCCAGTGCACTCCTGTACCTTTAAGGAGGGGTGGGCTCCCTCAGGTTCACCTGCCCTTGGTCTATCCATTAAATACATGTGCCTTTACTATGGGGGCTCTTAAAATTTGTAAAATTAGGAACTACAGAATACTGGGGTGCCGTGACGAGGCTCTGTAGCTTACGCATGTATTTGCAAATGTGTGCTAACTAAACCCTTGTTTTCAATTCATACTATTAGACAGGTTAATTCAGTTTGTTTGCAAGCTGACTGGCAAGTTGAGCTGGGAATTATTCTGTTTTGTTGTATGACAAGCGTCGCCCTTCCATGTGCTCCTTGCTGTGAAGGCCAGTTATAGACTGGGGCAGTGGCCATTTTTGTACTTTCTAAATGCTGGAATTTGAACAGATGTAGAGAAGAGAATACTGCAGATAATCAGGTACAACTTGTGTAAGAGGATTTTTTTCATCTCTGTGTATCACCTGAGGCCAGTCACTTCATTAGGTATATGTATGGATTTACGACCACATTAACCTCTTACCGTCCGGCCCATGTTGATAAACGGCTGGATGGGAGCGCTGCCGATGCGGGTGGACAAATATTTCTAAACGCCTCCTCACATCCATTGCCTGTGCGCGCTACCTGGGAGCAAGCAGCTCCGCGATTGGTGCCTGCTGTGTCCAGAGGACACAGCAGAACACAGATCGCTGTATGGGACCTCTTTGTGAGGTCCCGATTCATGTGATCATTGATTGGCCAATCAGTGATCATATGCAAAGTAGTAAGCAAGATGTCACTTCTGACATCATTGCTTACTACGTGTGAAATCTGTGAATGATCACAGAGGTCACATGGTACAAGGCTATTCACAACAGCCTTGTACCATGTGACAAGCTGTGACCAATCACAGCTCACACAGTATTTCTCAATGGCTGCAGGAATGCAGCCAGAGAGAAGGAGAAATGATTGCTTTTACAGCCTTTATGGGTGTAAAAGCAATCAGTGTAAAAAAAGAAAAAAAAAATCTTCATCACCCCCCACAAGTAGTACAGTGTCACCATGGTGACACTGTACTGCTAGGGTGACAGTATGTTTAAAAAAACCCCATAACTAATAATATAAAAAAGTAAAATAAAAATGTAACAAAATTTAAAAAATTATAATTTTTGGTTATAAACTAATTTGGGTTGTTTTTTTTTTTAAGTTAGATGAATACATTCTGGCCAAGATTATTTATTTGCAAAATAAAAACACATTTTTTTCAAAATTTTTGGACTTTTTTATTTATATAGCAAAAAAAATAAATACCACCAAAATAAAGTTGTATCTGTCTCAAAAAAATGGTAAAAAATTCATATGGGTACATTGTTGCATGACCGCAGAATTGTCATTCAAAGTGTGATAGCACTGAAAGCTGTAAATTGGCCTGGACTGGAAGAGGGTGAAAGTGTCCGGACTTGAAGTGGTTAATGTATTCATTAAATGCATATATTTATATGTAAATAAAATATAAAGATTTTATAATTAGGCAGTATCCTTTATAGCTATTTTTTTATGAATGGGGTTCCCTTTTAAGCTTTCGCTGTCCACCTTCGAGCAATAACACAAAGAAGATGGATGACAACTATTTCAGTAATTCAGATAGACAACATCATTGATCATGTGAGCAAAAATCCTGCTTATTTCATCTCAGTACCATGTAGTACTTAAACAGGAGAAATTCTATCAGAATACGGAAAGTGGAAATTGTGCCTAAGCCACTTAACCCCGGCTGAAGATTGTGGGGAAAAGCTGGTCTGCAATTTTTTTTTTTTACAAGCCCTGAGTAGGTGCAGAGGGGTCCCGTGGGAGATAGACAATGTTCACAGCCACTAGGAAGAATTGTTATCTCACAAGGACATGTGTGGGTTATGGCAACACTTTGATGGGAATGTCTTATCCCTGTTTCCAAGGCTCCCTCAGCTTAGGCCAAGCACTGGGTTTGATTATTTTCACTGAAAATAAAAGGATATTTTCAATAATAAATCTTCCTTTCCTGTGTTTCCCAGTATTGATAGAATGCAATTTGATATCAAAGCTTGGTTCATGAATAAAATAAAAAAAAAAAGTTTGGCTCATGCTACGCTGCATAAAACTAGTTAACCCTTAAAGATGAACTCCAGGCAAATAACTAAATATATTGTTGCAATGCACATATAAGAACTGTTTCAATGGCAAAGTGATTTGTATTTCTGTCCATCCAGTCCTGAGATATATACAGGCGTACCTCGGTTCACAAATTTAATGCGTCCTGCGGGACTTTTCGTATTGCGAAAAATTCGTAAACGGTTTCCCATAGGAATGCATTGAAAACCAATTAATCCATTCTGGAGGTCAGAAAAAAGTAAAAAAAAAGTCTTTTATCTTTTCAAAACTCTTTATAAAGTGCACTTTAAAGGCATAAATACTGTACAGGGACATGATTGAAAATTAATTTGTAAATGCATTGAAAACCAATTAATCCGTTCCGGAGGTCAGAAAAAAGTAAAAAAAAAGGTCTTTTATCTGTTCAAAACTCTTTATAAAGTGCACTTTAAAGGCATAAATAATGTACAGAGACATGATTAAAAATGAATTTGTAAGTGCATTGAAAACCAATTAATCCGTTTTGGAGGTCAGAAAAATATAAAAAAAAGTTTTATCTGTTCAAAACTCTTTATAAAGTGCACTTTAAAGGCATAAACACTGTACAAGGACATGATTAAAAATTAATTAGTAAATGCACTGAAAACCAATTAATCCGTTCTGGAGGTCAGAAAAAAGTTTAAAAAAGTCTTTTAACTGTTCAAAACTCTTTATAAAGTGCACTTTAAAGGTATAAATACTATATAGGGACATGATTAAAAAAAAATTAGTAAATGCATTGAAAACCAATTAATCCGTTCCTATTGCGAACAAAAAATTAATAAACCGAGGCATTATTTTCAATGGATTTTCATTTGTAAACTGAAAATTAAATTAACTGATGCGTTCGTAAACCGAGGTACAGCTGTACAGCCCTGCCAGACAGCAGAGCCCAGTTGTTGACCAGACTTTCTTCTACCGACATTAGGCAGTATAGCCTGGTTACCTCCCTGCTCTCAGCCTGAGCCTGGACAGAAGCACACCTGGTTGGGTTCAAGGAATGCTCCTTTCATTTCCAGTCTGGGTGTAATAGAGTCCTACAAGAGGCTGCAACTCAGGTATTTGTACAAGTTGCATAAAAAAATACCTATTTGTAATGTTTAATAAACCTGTAACTGTATTATCTGTATTCTTTATATCTGCCTGAAGCTTAAAGGAAATCTGGCAAGAAACATATATAGGTAGTTATTGGTCAATGGGAACAGATAAGCAGATCAGAAGTTCCCATGTTAGGCCTGGTTCACGCCAATGCATTTTTTAGTGCTTTTTGCAGAAATGCACTTCAGTCCATTTAACGTGGCTTCTTATGGGACATGTTCAAATCTATGCCTTTTTCAGCTGCCGTATTTTTGGAAAGGGTCAGGGACTTTTTTAAACGCAAAAAGCAGTGCTTTTGTAACAATAGAGTTCAATGGATCGCTTCTGAAACGCGTGTAGTGAGGTTTTGCCGCGTTTTGCATTTTTATTCTGCCCAGCAACAAAAAAAATTTCCACTTTAACAAAAAAAAAGCTGAAAAAAACACAGTAAAACAAAAACATGCATGTAAAAACGCACTGCAAAATGGACCAAAAGCAAACTTCATTGGTGTGAACCAGGCCTGAGAGCTTTGTGATTTGAGCCTTTTGTGTTTTGAATGGTCAAGACCTGCAATAATCCACACAGTGCTGTAGTACATTTCCTAAAGCAAATTTGTGAAATGAACACTAACCCCAAATCCCCAGCAGACTGCAGCATGTGCCACAAAGATGGTGCATTTTGTACAACTTGACTTGTATATGAAAGTATCCATATGTATTGTTACTGATGTCAGCTATAGCAATGCCCAGTGATTATAGGGGTTATTTACTAAAATTGGAGAATGCAAAATCTGGTGCAGCTCTGCATAGAAACCAATCAGCTTCCAGGTTTTATTGCCAAAGCTTAACTGAATGAGCTGAAGTTAGAAGCTGATTGGCTACCATGCAGAGCTGCCCCAAATTTTGCACTCTCCAGTTTTAGTAAATCTACCCCTATGTGTTTCTTTGGCTACTACTGCAGGAGCCCCTTGTATCTTGCCCAGGCTTTTCCCTAGATTTACCGCATTTCCTTAGTCAGGTGTACACAACTTCTGCTCATTGCTCCAATGATCAGTCTAGGGGTTATAGTTTTTTTGTTGTTTTTTTGGAACTGGGATAGGGAAGGGACATAGTTGGATACTCCAAATCAAACTATGCACAATTCAGGACAGCTTTCTCAAAGCTGTGTAGCAGACTATACAAGAATGGAGCAAAGTCCCTCTGTAGATATGCAGACTTAGTGGACTATTGCTCTTCTGGACACCAGCCGGTGTTCCCTCTAGCTTACACCCAGCAGTTGACTATATAGATCTCAAGGGGGTTAAACGGCACAAGTCCCAGCATCCATGTAGAACAATCTGTACTCACAAGGCCCTTGCCGCAGGTCACCTTCCTCCGTGATACCAGACAGGACCTGTAGATATCCCCCTCAGTCAGCTCTCAGGGGTTTCCTGGGTTTCAGCATTCTGGACCTTTGGTCGCCCACCCGAGGCCTCCTGGCAGCAATAACGAAGGGAGGCAGCCGCCTCCCTTGGCTGGAACTCCTTTCTCACAGGAAAAGAGGAAGAACCCAGATTACATGTGCTCACTGAATATAAATACTAGTACCCAGCATACTAAGGGACACCACTCCCTGTCATTGGCTGGAACTGTATCCATATTCATGCTGCTGATCTCCATGGGTCACTCATGTTCACCAAGAACCTTACAAGGTCTCCTGGACACAGAGGAACCAATCACAACAGCAGCACTGTGAGCCACACAGGGTCTCTCACTAAACAATTGTAGCTTCTTGACAAGCAGAGAAGATGCCATGTTTTATCTATCAGTCTCCTGTTAAAGCGGAGTTCCACTCAAAAGCTGAACCTCCACTTATTTGCCTCCTCCCCCCCTCCACTGCCATATTTGGCAACTTTTGGGGGAGAGCAGATACCTGTTTTTGACAGGAACCCGCTCTCACTTCTGGCTCAGTTCGCCATGGTGAAGTGAGCTGGAAGTTCGGCCCCCTCCTTCCTTTCACAGGTCCCAGGAGACTGCCGGACCAATTAGGAGGTGCAGCGTGACTCGCGCATGCGCAGTGGGCACCAGGCTGTGAAGCCGCAAGCTGTTACAGCCTGGTGCCCACAGTTGAGCGCGCCATGGAGGAGGGAAGGGATGGCATGAGTGAGAACATCGCTGGACTCCAGGACAGGTAAGTGTGTGCTTATTGAAAGTTAGCAGCTACAGTTTTTGTAGCTGCTGACTTTTAATAAACACAAAAACGGCTATACTAAACTAGACTATATACATCCTAGTAACTTACCTAGGAGGGTGCAATATGTTCTTATCGTAACATGAATCTATGGATAGGCTTGTTCGCCTATTATTTTTAACTCAGCAGTCTTTAAAGGGGGCTAAATGCACTTAAACATATGGATAGATAGAGGAATCTTGCAAATTTTATAAGAAATATGATCATAAAAATATGAAACACACAAGTAAAAATCAAAAACCACAGTGACTTTTAGGAAAACTTAACAGTAATAACGCAGAATGCATACTCGTTCAAAAGAATGGTTCTTTTGGAAGCAACTCTTATGTATATAAGGTTCAGACCTTCGTGGCCTGAATGACAAGAGAACTTTCAGAGGACACAGAAGCGATTGTACATTGAAATTAGAGTGTCAGAGTGACGACCACCTTCTACACCTTTCTACAATTTCAATTAAGTGGTTTCCTGTTCACTAGATGTAATTACATGCAATTTCAGACATGTTCAAAAAATGTCACAGTCAGCCATCTTAAATGGCCTACCATGATAAAAAAAAAACACTACTCATTACATGTGTTTCCTCTCCAGAGTGGCTTTTATTTGTGGTTAGACCCCAAATGGGAGATGATACTGTCCTTCTGTGAACTTGTAGCTCTCTGCAGCTCTCAAATGACACCATGATTTCCTAACTGTACTGCAGTCCTTTCCTTTGCTCGCCATCCACTCCAAGAATTGCTAACCTATCATAACGGAAGCTTCTGAAGAGATGCTGCAAAAAGGTGCCGGATCAGCACTCCAGATGCAAAACAAATCTAAAAAGCATAAATACAATACACCCAAGGAAGAGATAAATGGATTAGAGGTGACACGATGTCCGACGGGGGCTTCCTAAGGACAAGTGAACTGTGTTGACAATGCTTGATTGCTTAAAGGCATACTATCTTTAAACGTCTCCTTTCGTAATCTGTGCCAAGTATAAGGGAATGCTATGGATTTTCTATCATATTACCCCACTGTGCAATTTACCAATAAATTCAAGAGTTGTGACTCTCCATTCTTACTTTGCTCTTCTCCATGTTAGCTACATTCTTCGATCTTGGATGTTTAAGTTATACCTGCAGTTACGTCACACAACCAGCAGTGCAATCACATATGCTTTGCTAACATGTCTCACATTAATGGTTAGTGCACTGGGAAAGTTATAGAACCCTAAGAAGAGAAGTAGAATACAGAATGAAGATTGATGGTAGAAAAAAAGACCAGGTAGTCCATTGAGTCTTCTCCATTATCAATTTTATATTATTTATTCTAATTTGTAAAAAACAAGCGGGGCCTAAAAGAGAAAATAATCTCAGATTGATACAATATCACATGGATATCATTGTGAAACAGCATAAACAGTGAAAAAAATCAAGTGAGCAGCAATGTAAATTATATATGAAAAATAAATGAGAAAAGTCTACAAAGGGGACACATGGAGGTACACCAGCTGTATATTCACCTGGATAGGGTGACTAAGACATTCATTTTCTTCCTCCTGGACCCTCCTGATGCTATATAGAACTTCATAGATGTCCTGAGCTATTCCTGCACTGGGAGACCAGAACAGAAAAGTCAGACAGGGAATAGGAGGAGAAGAGAATCTAGAAGAGGAGAATACAGCCAGAGGAGCCAAGCATTCTGGTGAGGGGGGGCGCTCTTCTGATCCAGGGTGCTTCCAAATCTTTTCTGCTGGGAGAAACCTAGAATGCTAGGTGGTGATATAGATGGTCCAGCATCCTCTACTGGCATATGTTGCTACCATCAGGAGACCCCAAGAGTGTGGATGGAGATGGAGGACCATATGGGAAGGGTCCAGATTGTTTAACACAAATGCGCTGTTGGCTGCATTAGAAACTGGGAATCTGGTGAGTGCGGTATTCTTTTAATTCACAAGCGGTGGTGGAAATGCAGACGGTAGAAGTCATGGATTGATTCACTGGACTCTTCATGGACTTTTCTCATTTAATTTATTATTTTATATATAAACAGTCCTTGAGCTTGGTTTTTGTTGTTTTTTTAAGAGGTTAACAACTAGGATGGAGTCTAAGGGTATATGAGATACCTAAGGAAACTATTAACTTGAGGACAACTTAGAGCAGCTGTGTACAAAAAATGTGGACAAAAATAGTCTCTCCTCTAAGAGCATCCAAAGCTCTTTGCTGTACCACCTCAGATTCCAGATGAATCCTCCTCTTCACCCAGCTGCCTGAGGGTATTCCCTGGGCAAGGGGCCCAGAAGCTGCCAATTTAATGCAGCAGTCCCAGATGAGAAGCTAGTTGGGTTTTCCACCTGACTGCCCTCTCCCCTTATCTGGCCAAGCTGTGTAATTGTACTTATACTGTCCTTGCCTATCAGCTTGGTGGGTTGGTGGCTGCCTTAAGGCCTTGTGCTGGGCTGGCTCCATCCCTGCTGCTCAGGACGTTCTCCCTAGGAGACGGTGGCACAGTGGAGGTCCTCTTCTTCAGCAACTGCCCATAGGTAGGCCCCCTCCCTGAGGCCAAACTCCAGCTCCTCATTCCATCTTCTACCCTACACACTGCCCTGCCACTCCCAGGCTATAAGATACTTAAGCGTTGCCTTGGTCACCTTGCCCAGCCTCCTGCCAGGGGATTGACCAAGGTTCCTCAAGTATGCAGATCTGAGCCTCCTTTCCTTCTCCATCCCTCCCCCAGAAAGCTCTTAGGTTTCTGAAGAGGTGGACGGGCTCCAGAAGCTCTGACCTTCAGAACCTCCCTAGCCTGTCCTGAGGTGAACTCCTGCCTCACTCACAGGCTGACTCATCCCAGGCTACTCAGCCTCTGCCTAAAAAAAGAAAAAAGAAAAAAAGAAAACACCTATCTGGCTAACTTACATTGCTGCTCACTTTATTTTTCACAGTTTATGCTGTTACACATTGTTAGTCATGTGATACTCTGAGATTATATTCACTTTTAGGTGCTGCACTTTGGTTTTCACAGATTGCTTTGGGTTTTGCATACTTACCTGCTGCTAGTTGCCTTACAGAACCCTAGCACTGAATTAATATATTTTGTTTATTTATTTTAATGTAGTACCGCTTTAACCTACAGCATGCTGACAGGGGACAGACTTTTCTACTCAAGCAGTGACTGTTTTCTAAAGAAAACTGCCTTTAAGACTTTGCATACATTTTCTTTTGATACCTCTGGAATGTGTTTAGCTGATTTAAACTGACAGTTCATTCAGGCTTTAAGCTCCAAATATCCAAAGAGAACTATCCTAAGGCGGATGAGCAATTCTTCCTCTTGTTCCAGGGTCTCTGCCTGTATAACAAACACTATGCAGAATAAAGACTGTACTGGATTTTTGGATCGATGCATTGCTAAATGTGTTACAAATGAGTTGACATTTGAGATTATCATAAATGATAAGAACAACGCAGACTGAAATTAGCATCGACATGAATCTGCTTGCAGTACAACGGTGGGGATTTCACTACGTAATTCTGCAAAACGTCTGGAAAATCAGCAGAGGAGCCAACGGGCTACAGAAATGTCAGCAATGAGATTATACAATACAGTTTAAACAAAGTGTAATATCAGATTCTTAACTGAACAGCCTGTGTTTGCTCAGACCATGGATCTGTACAATAGGTAAGATCACTGTAGACACAATATACTGTATGTAGGTTTGATAGTCGAAAGTGTAACTCTAGGCAAAGCATATCACACAATGGTAAATATAATGCTTGGGTTCTTTGGGTTCTGGACACCTAAGACACCAACGTCTTTACACATAATGCAGTTATATCCAACAAAGAGTACTACCTTTACTCAGAAAAATGCCTTAAAGTGGTATTAAACCGCAAACCAAAAATTTAATACATTTCAGCTTACAAATCCTTAGATGTGGAGGCTGCATTAGTTTCCATTTTTAGACTTTTTCCCTTCAGTTTTCACCTGGTGATCTGGACAGTAACACACCTCTCACCATTAGAATGACTCCACTCTGGATGAAGGAGCACAGGGGGTACATTTGAACAGCAGCATTGTCAGTCTGGGAGGAGGGAAGTGTTAGATGTACCATCAGATTTAGAAATACATACAGTTGTGCTCAAAGGCTTGCCTCCCCTTGGAGAATTGGTAATATACAATATGTATCATTTTTAAAGAAATCATGGGACTGAGCAGGCAAAACACATTTCTTTTATTTCTTATGGAATTCATATTCAGCTGTTGGTCATAACAGAATGGCACCATCACAAAACAACACATGGCAGAAAACAAATGAAATGGCCCCTGTTCAAAAATCTGCATACTCGTCTAGATATTGTGTATTTCCCCCTTTAGCATCAATGACAGTGTGCAGTACTTTGTAATAGTTGTCTATGAGGCCCCAAATTCATGAAGGTGATATAGCGGCCCATTTGTCTTGGCAAAATGCCTCCAGGTCATGCAAAGTCTTTGGTCGTCTTGAATGAACCGTATGTTTGAGATCTCTCCAGAGTGGCTCAATGGTATTAAGGTCAGGAGGCCACCCCAGATCCTTCACCTTTTTCTGCTGTAACCACTGGACAGTCAACATGGCCTTGTGCTTAGGGTAATTTCTCATTTCATTTCTGTCCAAGAGCATCCCATCAATTTTCACAAGATTCCCGTGCCTTTAAAACTCACACACCCCCAAAACATTAGTGAGGCACCACCATGCTTCACAGTTCAGATGTTATTCTTGTCACTTTAGAGCTTGTTGATCCATCTCCAAATATAGCATTTATGGTTGTGACCATAAAGCTCTATTTTGGTCTCTTCACTTCAGATTACAGTGTGCCAGGAGCTGTGAGGTGCATCAATGTTGTCGGGCATATTGTAACAAGGCTTTTTTGTGCCATTGTTGCAGTAAAGGCTCCTTTCTGGCAACTCGACCATGCAGCCAGGGGCGGACTGACCATTTGGAAACTCGGGCACTGCCCGAGGGCCCGGAGTCAGTGGGGGCCCCATGAGATGCCCCTGGAACCTTTTTCATAGGCTTTTTTGAGTTTGGGCAAGGACACAGGGGCCCCATGATCCCCTATTGCCTGGGGGCCCCATGAGTTGTCAGTCCGCCCCTGCATGCAGCACATTTTTGTTCAAGTATCATCATACTGTGCTCCTTGAAAAAACCACAACCAGAGCAGCCTGTATTTCTCCTGAGGTTACCTGTGGGTTTTTCTTTGTATCCTGAACAATTCCTCTGGCAGCTGTGGCTGCAATTTTTCTTGGTCTACCTGAGTAGTATCAAGAGATCCCCTAATTTTGATCAGCATTGACTGGCAAATTCAAGGTTTTGGATATCTTTTTATATCCTTTTCCATCTTTAAAAGTACAACTACCATATTATGCAGGTCTGTTGACAGTTCTTTTCTGCTCCCCATGGCTCAATATCTAGCCTGCTCAGTGCATCCATGTGAGAGCTAACAAACTCATCAACTATTTATATACAGGCACTATTCGCAATTTAAAAAGCCACATGAAATGTAGCCTTTAATTGCGATTTTACCCCTGTGTGTGTCACCTTTTGCGTTTGTACCAAGGCAAAACATTCCAGGGTATGTAAACTTTTGATCAGGACTGTTTAGGTTTTTCTGTTACCATTATGATTTAAAAAGGAGCCAAACAACTATGTGATAATAAATGGCTTCATATGATCATTATCCTTAAAATAAAAGACAGTTTTTGACATGATCAGTCATATATTCAATATCAATGGCAACATTTCACAATTTCTGCCAGGGTATGCAAACATTTGGATACAGCTGTATATACGAATTGAAGCCAAACTCCACTTCACATTTTATAATCAGTTACAGCAAACATTTTGTTTTCTTTTGGGAGAAAGGTTTTACATAAATAAATAAAAGCTGATCATTATAAGCACTCCTGTCAGTTTTAAATGGTTTGTCTCAACCCTCTAACTGCTACATTTGCTGGATAGCGTGTTCGGTTGAAAAACAACAGAATAACTGGCTGGTTCACCAGGTGAAAATAAAAGAAAGAAAATCTAAAGAAGAAAACAAATGCAGCCACCACATAAGCTGCAACATAACAAAATGTTTGCTTTTGGGTTTAATACCATTTTAATTAGAATGCTGCCCTCAGCTGCAGTTTACTGATAAGTAACCATTGTTTTTCAGCCCTCCTTTATTAACCTCCCTAGAGGTATTCCCGAGTGTAGCTCGGGGTAGAGTTTCAGTACCAAAAGCAGTAACCCCGAGCTACACTTACCATGCAGTGTTGCATAGGGAGTCCCTGCAGCGCTTACCTTGTCCTTCACTCCTGCGATGTGTCCCCTGCAGCGTTCCTGGCCATTTCCTCCAGCCGATGCCGGCATCCAGCTTTCGTGTTCTGGTCCCTGTGACGATGGGACTTACGGGCGCCGGAAACGGCGGCAAATTTGAAATTTTTTTAAAATTTAATTTTTTTAAAAATGATTATTACATTGTAAAACATTGCTGTTTCAAACCATTTCACATACATTTTGTCCCAAGTGCTTTGTCCTGTGCCCTCCCTGCATTTTTACTGTTCTTTCTGCCTGGAAACTGAGAAACGTCCATGGCGTCCAAAAAGCGTCCCTTTAGGTCAAAATCGGTTTTAGACCAGCTAAAGAACAGTAAATCAGAACCACTTGCAGAATTGAGTGATAATAATTTGTGGGGAAATTCGTCATCAGACACTGAAAACGATTCTGCGACTTTGCTCAGTGATGTGCGAACTTCGCGCTATATTTAAAATTTCAGTGTTTTTGGTTTGATTATATTATTGAATTAAATTTATTATTATTATATTCTTATTTTTTATGATTATTTATTAAATTATAATTTATGATTTTGTGTTTCAAGTTTTATCATACCCGGGATGTTTACTAGACTCTTGTTCGGTCAGATTCCAGTGAGTTATTCCTAAAAATTACAGGCCTACAATGAAAAAAAATACATATTTCCATGCAAAAAATGGTACCGCTTTCAGCACCAAAAATCTGAAATAATCATACCGCCAGGGAGGTTAAACTATTTTAACAAGTGATAGACATAAGACAAAATAAGAGCCTTTATTTGAAGATGTGCATAGACCTTATCTGTTATTACTGTAAATCAGTGGTCTCCCAACTGCGGCCTGGGGGCCAGATGCGGCCCTTTGCTTGCTTCTATCTGGCCCTTGGGGCAATAATTAATTCACTGATACCAACAATGGGGCATAATTCCCTCTACTGACACCAATGAAGGGGCACAATTTTTCCCACTGACACCAACAATGGACCACAGTTCCTCACAATGACATCAACAATGGGGCCCAATGACACCAATGATGGAGCACAATGCCACCTAATTACACCAATAATGAGCCAAAGGTTCTCGCAAATGACACCAACGATGGGGTACCATTCCTCCCACTGACACCAAAGAAGGAGCATGGTTTATTCCCATGGACGTTGGTACCTTTTCTACTCCCAATGGCCACAGTCTGGCCCCCTTAAAGTCTATAGGGCAGTACACTGGCCCTTTTGTTTATTATTTATTTATTTCAGGTACTTATATAGCATCATCAATTTACGCAGCACTGTACATATATGTTGTACATTCACATCAGTCCCTAACCCTCAAGGGGGTCCCTCAAGTCCCTAACTTACATTCATACATACACATATTAGGGCCAATTTAGACAGGAGCCAATGAACCTACCAGCATGTCTTTGTTTAGAAAGTTTGGAGACCCCTGCTGTAAATGATTAATAATCCTCTGCGAAATGACCTCATAGAATTACTAATTACTGTACAGAAAATATAACCTATCCCAAATAAAAAGTCTAAATTTTTTAGATGTGTTCTGTTCCCTAGGGGACAAAGTACATGCATTACTTTCTCCCATCTTCCCATGTGCTGTCTAAGGCTGTGATATTGGAGAGGGTGCCCCTCCTCTCTCCATAGCTGTTTGACAATGTACCTAGTAAGGAGATGTCAGCTTTGACAGATGTTTGCCTGTTTTGCTGGAACTTTTTAGCAGACAAGCACCAACCCCTCCACATTTCTTGTGAGATGCTCATCTTAGGCAAATGCTTGAGGATGGAGAAAAATGCTGCCTGCTAAAGCAGCCATCTCAGTGTTTGCACCCACAAGAATAAGAAGAGATGGATGACCACACATTGATGTATGGAAAGTCCAAACTCTTTATTTAAATGGTCCAATAATCCAAAACATCGTAGCAACACACGACAAGTGGGGTAGTTGACGGGTTTCAATGTGCCATCACAGGGGCGGACTGACAACTCATGGGGCCCCCGGGCAATAGGGAATGATGGGGCCCCTGTGTCCTTGCCCAAACTCAAAAAAGCCTATGAAAAAGGTACTAGGGGCATCTCATGGGGCCCCCTACTGACCCCGGGCCCTCGGGCAGTGCCTGAGTTTCCAAATGGTCAGTTCGCCCCTGGAGGTAGTTATGTCGGTAGAGACAGGCTATTACATCCTCATGTCAGAGTCGCCCCCCCCCCCTCCCTTCCCCAATGACTGGTGATCTGATGACTGGTAGGATAGTCATCATGAAGAGAGGTTCAGAAAGCACACTCCATAGAATTAATCAAACAGAAGCAGGGAAATCCTTGTGCTGAAGTTCCTCAGGTACAGCTTCCTCTCCAGAGAGGACAGTGAACAGTACAGTAATCTCATCACCACATCCCACTTGAAATCTCCTGACACTGCAAATAAAGAACTATGAGGGTTAAAGTGTACTAAACCCAGGACCCTGCATTCACTATAATGGTTCTCCTACAGTACATAGAACATGGAAATGCAATTATTTTAGTAAATATATACTGCTAAATACCTTTTCTCTTTAACAGTTAGAGCAGTCTTGTGACTTCTATCGGTGTCCAGCAGAGCACTGGTTAAAGCATGTAGGAGGAGTTTTCATTCTCCCTTCATTGTCCTATGAGGCTGCAAGTCCCCTGACCCTCTGTCTAAGCAGTGCTGTTTGGCCCTGTGCTGTTTATATGCACTTACCCAATAAAAAAAAAAAACCTCTCTAGCAATACACACCAAACTGAGCATGTGCAGCTTGCCCCCAAGGCTTTGTTCTATCAGCAGATGGATTGGGGACAGTAGAAGAAGGGGAGGTTCAGAGAAGACAGAATCAAACAGCCTTTCTACACAATGCAGATGATTAACCCCTTATGCTCCACAGTGAGTATAACAAGTATGCTTTACTGCATATACAGACTGATTTTACTGTTGTGGGTTTAGTAACACTTTAAAGATGAATTACAGAGAAGGAAAATCTTCCTTTGCAGTAGGGTTGCACCTGCAGTGCAAGGGTTAAATCCTAATTTAGGTCTAGGGGCTACAAAAATGGTTTTGCTTTCCAAGTCCTCCACTCCCACAGGCTCCCTCCAGGCTGTAAGACTGGCCCCATTGCTCTGGTGGTCGGAGGTCCTCTAACATCATCAAGTCCAATGCAGAGAGCTGAGGACTCTCTCACTGCCCCCATGACAGCGCTGGGTGAATGAATGGCCAATCACCAAGCACCAGCGCTGTTATGCTGGAGGAAAGAGAATGGGCCACATGCTCCCCTATATCTGGAAACACTGGTTATCTCTCTTTGACAAATCATTAGCAGATAAAAACATGTATTTAGCTGTTTGCCCAAGGTTCAAGAGTATGTGAACCCCCCCAAAAAATGTAATATTTTGCTGCTTACTAGTCCTTAGATGAGGAAACTGCATTTGTTTTCTTTTCTCATTCAATTTTACCTACTTTCTCACAGTTTACATACTTACCTGGGTGGCCATTGTAAATATGGAGGAAGCCATGGTTGACATGAAGACCATGCCTGTTAATCTCCATTACATGGTGGCTTTGATGGGACTAGTAGCTCACACAAGAAAGGAAAGGATGCTTGTGTTTTCAATTCAACCTACATGAAGTGGCTATATTTCTGGTAAACAGGTATTTTCTGAAAAATAAAAACAAATGCAGCTATCACATCCAAGGATTGGTAAGCTGCATTACATTTTTGTTCTTGGTTTGTACATCATCTATCCCTACAAGGTCAAAGAGAAACTATGGACTCCCTGTAAAAAGAAATGCTGTATATTGTTGGCAACTTGTTTTTTTTTTTAATCCTATAGGTTGCTGATCTTCGGCAGGCATCCAACATTTCTATGCGTGTCCAATAAATGCGTCCTTCTCCATGTTCTGGTTCCTCCTTCTGTTTTAAAAATGCTTATAGGTTGCGGATCTTTGGCCGTTGCAGGTATCCGACACTTCCGGGTGTGTCGAAGAACTGCTTCCCTCTCCATGCTCTGGTTCTTCCTTCTGGCTCCTACGTTACTACAGCACATACGAGCCAGCAAACAGAACCACAACTACCAGAAAGGTAGGTTTCTTTCTCTAGGAAAGCTTTAGTGTAATGAGAGGGTCACCTTAACCTAATATGAAAGCTAATGCCACAGTATAGTTTTAAATAATTAAATAAGGAGGCTAGACCAGCAATGGGCAAACTACGGCCCGCGGGCCGTATACGGCCCGGCGGACCTTTTAATCCGGCCCGCGGAGCGTGATACTGTCAGGATGGCTGTCAGGATGTGTGTAGGTGGGGCAGCGTGACGAACGTGAGGGGAGCTAGGCTCCTCTCACAGTCTGCCCTGAAGACCGGAACGGCGCGGGAACACGGCGAGAGGAACGCGCGGAGCAAAGGTAAGTAAATTGACACAGGGGGGACTTGGGGACTTAATATGGGGGATGAATTAATATGGGGAATGAATTACTATAGGGGGGATGAATTACTATAGGGGGGATGAATTACTATATGGGGGATGAATTACTATGGGGGATGAATTACTATATGGGGGATGAATTACTATGGGGGATGAATTACTATATGGGGGATGAATTACTATGGGGGATGAATTACTATATGGGGGATGAATTACTATGGGGGATGAATTACTATATGGGGGATTATTTACTATGGGGGATGAATTACTATGGGGGATGAATTACTATGGGGGATGAATTACTATATGGGGGATGAATTACTATGGGGGATGAATTACTATGGGGGATGAATTACTATATGGGGGATGAATTACTATGGGGGATGAATTACTATATGGGGGATGAATTACTATGGGGGATGAATTACTATATGGGGGATGAATTACTATGGGGGATGAATTACTATGGGGGATTAATTACTATGGGGGATGAATTACTATATGGGGGATGAATTACTATATGGGGGATGAATTACTATGGAGGATGAATTACTATGGGGGATGAATTACTATATGGGGGATTAATTACTATGCTTACTATGGGGGAATATTACTATACTTACTATGGATGACACATACACATCATTCATCTACTCTTGGTCCGGCCCCCGGGTCCAATATATGAACCCATTGCGGCCCTCAAGTCAAAAAGTTTGCCCACCCCTGGGCTAGACTCTCTTACCATTACTGAATATGGAGAACATTGTTTAGCTTTATCTAAATTATTTTACACTGTATTCAGTTATGTTAATGGTTTATGATAACAGGTGTAATAAAGATTGCAGAATTCCAATTATAACACAGCTAGAACAGTTCAGTTTCGGGCCAAGCTGTCCTACATGGCTCTAGAAGGGATTGCATGCAGTAAACCAAAATTGGTTGAACATGTTATTAGTGAAGTGTACGGCAATGACCTCTGTACCCAGAACACATCTCCTTGTATGCCGTAACAGGCTAAGCTGGACTTTGCTTTATCTCTTCACAGAGAGAACCTTTATATGGCTGTAAATGAATAGGTGAAAAGCAGGAGACAATTCTATTACATCATCCTGTTCCTTTATGTTATTACCACTATGATCTTTTCAACTTTCCATTCACTAGTTGTAGTCCCTCGCAGCATGCCTCCTCCTGTCTCCACATTTCCAGCAGACTGCAGCCATACACAGATTAAAGGTCCAGCAGAGAGTTTCGTTACAGATTATTCTGCTCAGTGAACACCACAAAGCAAAATTGGGAATGAGCCAGAGTTTTAAAAAACTGTTAGTGCAAGAGCTTTTGGTACATAGAAACTCGTACAAATATATACAGTATTGGAGTACTGCATCAATCATATAATTTATCATCGGCAATGCATAAAAGAGGTGTTCATTGCACTACTCATTCACATTTCACATGACTGATTTTCAGAAAATTGAAGTATAACTGCAGCCTAAAGGATCCACACAAAGTTGTCAATCATATAATGTGATTCCATTAAAAGAATAAACCTGAGTGGTTGTGATGACAAAAAGCATACCTCCCAAATTTCTGATAATAAACAATGCTACCTCCTCCTCAAGAGCATTCCTCCCAATGTTCTAGTAGGTGAAAGAAGGACCAAGAAGATACCTCCCAACTTTCTCATAGGGAGGTATGCCACTCCTTCCCCAAGAACATACATCCCAACCTTCTGGTAGGGGAAAGGAGGACCAATAGCATACCTCCAAACCTTATGATAGGGAGGTATGCTACCCCTTCCCCAAGAACATACTGCACAACCCAACCTTCTGGTAGGTGACAGAAGTACCAAGAGCATTCCTCCCAGCCTTCGGATAGGGAGGTATGCTACCCCCTCCCCAGAACTACACCTCCCAACCTTCTGGTAGGTGAGAGAAGAACCAAGAGCATACGTCCCAATCTTCTGATATGGGGTATACTAGCCCCTCCCCAAAAGCATACCTCACAGATTTATGGCAGAGGAAAGGTAGACAAAGAGCATACCTCTTAACCTTCTGAAAGGGGGTGAAATCCCCTCCCCAAAAGCATACCTCTAAATCTTCTGGTAGGGGAAAGACAGACAAAGAGTGTACCTTCAAACCCTCTAATAGGGAGTATGCTAACCCCTCCCAAAGGGTATATCTCCCAACCTTCTGATAGGTGAAAGAAGGACCTAAAGCATACCTTTCAACCTTCTGATAGGGGGTATGTTATCCCTACCCCAAGAGCATACCTCCCAACCTTTGGTAGGCCAAAGTTAGACCAAGAGCACACCTCTCAACCTTCTTCTGACTTCAGTGGATTGCAAAGAACTTAAGTCAGCTACAGACGGATCGAAATTCAGCAGGAAACAGACAAATTCTGATCCATCTATGGGCAGGCTGGTCATACTGACTTTAGTACAACCAGCGTGTCAGGGTTTTTTGCCCGATCACTGCAGGCAGCCAGCAGTGATCATTGTATTCTACCACCGGCAGAACACAATAGCACTACAGGAGGAATTACCCCATGAACACTGACTATGTTGATGGGAGAATTGAGAAATTTTCCTAAATGAAATGGCCTGCCTTAAGTACCATCCACACTCATGAATCAGAGACTATCATAACAATCAGGTGATTGGGAACTAGACCTCCTTCAATGAGAGCCAGGTCTTTGTGCTGAGAGCACGCTATACAGTGTGAACTCATCCCAAACACATGTTTGCATATCTGCAGCCTTTCAAAAGAAGACCCACTTCATTCAGACCAAATATATGTGTATTGGTGACAAGGAGTTAAGGTAGTCTCAGACAAAGTGCTAGCTCTTTGTCTATATTCTGTAAACTGCAAAGTCTGTACAAATTATATGTCTGCCACTTATCCAGCACTTTACAGATACCAAGATCATAAACTGTGCTGCACATACACCCTTGTTAGTGTTCTGATTTTTTGACTAAAGAGCTACTCTATATTGTCAAAGGTATTGGGACACCCCTCAAAATTATTGGATTCAGGTGTTCCAATCACCTCCATTGCCACAGGTGTAAAAAAGCAAGCACCTAGGCATGCAGACTGCTTATGCAAACATTTGTGAAAGAATGGGTCGCTCTCAGGAGCTCAGTGAATTCACGCGTGGTACCATGATAGGTTGCCACCTGTACAATAAGTCCATCTGTGAAATTTCCTCGCTACTAAATATTCCACGGTCAACTGTTAGTGGTATTATAACAAAGTGGAAGCAACTGGGAACAACAGCAACTCAGGGCATGCTGAAGCTTACAATGCTCAGAAATCACCAACTGTCTACAGTGTCAATAGCTAAAGACCTCCTAACCTTGCGTGGCCTTCAGATTAGCATACCAACAGTGCGTAGAGAACTCATGGAATGGGTTTCCATGGCCGAGCAGCTGAAACCAAGCCTTACATCAGCAAGTGCAATGCAAAGCGTCGGATGCAGTGAGGTAAAGCACACCGCCACTGGACTCTAGGGCAGTGGAGACGTGTTCTCTGTGGTGACAAATCATGCTTCTCTGTCTGGCAATCTGGTGGACGTGTCTGTGTTTGGCGGTTGCCAGGAGTACTTGCCTGACTGCATTGTGCTAAGTGTAAAGTTTGGTGGAAGGGGGATTATGGCGTGGGGCGGTTTTTCAGGGGTTGGGCTTGGCCCCTTAGTTTCAGTGAAGGGAATACTTAAGGCTTCAGCTTAAGTACCCAACAGTTTGGGAATGGCCCCTTCCTGTTCCAACTTAACTGCGCACCAGTGCACAAAGCAAGGCCCATAAAGACATGGATGAGCGAGTTTGGGTCGGAGGAACCTGACTGGCCTGCACAGAGTCCTGACCTCAACCTGATAGAACACCTTTGGGATGAATTAGAGTGGAGACTGCGAGCCAGGCCTTCTCGTCCGACATCAGTGCCTGACCTCACAAATGTGCTTCTGGAAGAATAGTAAAACATTTCCATAGACACACTCCTAAACCTTGTGAACAGCCTTCCTAGAAGAGTTGAAGCGTTATAGCTGCAAAGGGTGGGCCAACTCAATATTGAACCTTACGGACTAAGACTGGGATGTCATTAAAGTTCATGTCAGTGTAAAGGCAGACATCCCAATACTTTTGGCAATATAGTGTATATAAAATCTCTTCTACCAGTGTAAGTATGTTTATGTAATACCTGTGAGACCCTTGTAAAAGTGAAGAATCAATGTAGTAGTCACCATTGATACAATGATTGCCATTGTGTTTCGGGTCCTGTGCCAAGTGGCTGTCCTGCTGCGTAGTAAACACAAGGGGTTGATCACTCGGCATCGGCGCCATCCAAACATCCTCAGGTTAGACAAGATAGAGATGGTAGTGCCACCACCTTGTCTCTACACCACATCCAATCCGAGAACGACTTGCATTCATTGAAAAAAATGCAAGGCTTTTCATGAATGGCACCCATGCTGAGCAGGACCTGGATGCTAGCAGATATCACTGTAGCAGCAGTGAAGTAGTAACTATGCAATAAAATCAGATTTAAGACCCTTATTCTGGTTTGTAAAGAACTGGAGCAGGATGTCACAATGGTACTTTTTAGTTATAGATTAGGGATGGAGATGATACAATGATTTTTACAACACATAGACAATCCCGTTAAATAGTATTATGTGATGTAGCATGTTCTACCCCAAAGACTTCTTAAGAGCATTGACAATCGTTTCTTGCTTACGGTTCGAAAGCTAGTGACCAATAAATATTTAAAAAGGCTTGTCTATTTATTCCCCTCACCAAAGGAGCTTTTAATTAAAAGGGAAGAAAAAATAAAAGAACGCAACTGATTGAAATAGATGTCTTCTCTACCAGGGAATTCTTAAGTGCGGCATCAGCAGGGAAATCGCCAAATCCTTGTTCATATTTTTTTATTCTTTTTACCATAAATGTAATCTTCAAGATCCACAATGAACAGAAATAGCTTTGAGGAGAATAAATAAAAATTTAAATGAGATTAAATCATAGTGAGGGCCATTTATTAACTTATATGAAATGTAATAAATTGTTATGGAGTGTCAGATGGCTTCAAATAAAAAAGGTTTAAAGTGCTGGAAGTGGTCCTGTGTTTGCGAGAAAAAACACATAAAATATAGGTTGAAGCACATTTCCGCCCATCAGAAATGTCTTTCAGGAGTCGGGTAACTCTTTGTATGCACACTGTTTCTTCAAGGCAAATAATTATGCTGATAAAACATAAAATAGGGGCAAAATAAACAAAAGGTTACAGAAAATTTCCAGTCAAAAATACATAAAAAAGCATAATAATTATAATAAATATATGTTACCCCTGCCTTCTTTTTTATTTCTCATTAGCAAGCCTGTGATTTTTGTATGTGCATAATGTATAACTGTTTTACCCTGAAGACTGCAATACTACTATTTTAGGTCGTAAGATATAATTCTTTAGGAGTCCTTATCTACCCTTTTCTACTGATGGGTCTGAAGTATGTTTGAATTTTGCATGCTTTCTTTAAAGTGTAGTTAAAAGTAGAATTTTCTTTTTTTTTAGGTTTGGGTAGAGTGGAGAGGGATTAGAACACATGCCAGGTTTGTATTGCTGGCTGTGCCCCCATTAAAGAGCCTCTCTATTTGTCCTGATTACTATTATCACCAAGAGTGAACGGGAAAGAAAATCCCAAAGTTTGGAACGAATCATGCTTCTCTGTCTGGAAATGCAACGGACATGTCTGGGTTTGGCGGTTGCCAGGAGAACAGTACTTGCCTGTCTGCATTGTGCCAAGTGTAAAGTTTGGTGGAGGGGGAATTATAGTGTGGGGTTGTTTTTCAGGGGTTGGGCTTGACCACTTAGTTCCGCTGAAGGGTACACTTAAGGCATCAGCATAATTTTGGACAATTTCATGCTCCCAAATTTGTGGGAACAGTTTGGGGATGGCCTGCACAGAGTCCTGACCTCAACCCGGTAGAACACCTTTGGGATGAATTAGAGCGGAGACTGTGATCCAGGCCTTCTTGTCCGGCATCAGTGCCTGACCTCACAAATGCACTTCTGGAAGAATACTAAAACATTCCCATAGACACACTCCTAAACCTTTTGGACAACCTTCCCAAAAGAGTTGAAGTTGTTATAGCTGCAAAGGGCTGGCCACCTCAATATTGAAATAAGACTGAGAAGCCATTAAAGTTCATGTCCGTGTAATGGCAGGCGTCCCGATACTTTTGGCAATATAGTGTAAATAAAGTCTCTTCTACCAGTGTAAGTATGTTTATGTAATACCTGTGAGACCCTTGTGAAAGTGAAGAATCAATGTAGTAGTCACCTTTGATACAATGATTGCCATTGTGTTTCGGGTCCTGTGCCAAGTGACTGTCCTGGTGCATAGTAAACACAAGGGGTTGATCACTCGGCATGGGCACCATCCAAACATCCTCAGGTTAGACAAAATGGAGATGGTACTGCCACCACTAGAGATGAGCGAATTATTCAAAAAGTCGATTCGGCTGATTCGCCGAATTTCAGGAAGAAATTCGATTCGATGCGAATTTATTCGCTACGAAGTTAACTTATAAAAAGGGTTTCTAGGCTTCAGAGAGCCTTTAAATTAGTGCAGAACACTGTACCTTTAATTTAAATGCCCTTGGAGATGAGGAAGGAGAAGGAGAAGGAGAAGGATGAGAAGAAGGAGAAGGAGAAGGATGAGAAGAAGGAGAAGGAGAAGGATGAGAAGAAGGAGAAGGAGAAGGATGAGGAGAAGGAGAAGGATGAGAAGAAGGAGAAGGAGAAGGAGAAGGAGAAGGATGAGAAGAAGGAGAAGGATGAGAAGATGGAGAAGGAGAAGGATGAGAAGAAGGAGAAGGAGAAGGATGAGAAGAAGGAGAAGGAGAAGGATGAGAAGAAGGAGAAGGAGAAGGATGAGAAGAAGGAGAAGGAGAAGGAGAAGGAGAAGGAGAAGGATGAGAAGAAGGAGAAGGATGAGAAGATGGAGAAGGAGAAGGATGAGAAGAAGGAGAAGGAGAAGGATGAGAAGAAGGAGAAGGAGAAGGATGAGAAGAAGGAGAAGGAGAAGGATGAGAAGAAGGAGAAGGATGAGAAGAAGGAGAAGGATGAGAAGAAGGAGAAGGATAAGAAGAAGGATGAGAAGAAGGATGAGAAGGAGAAGAAGGATGAGAAGAAGGAGAAGGATGAGAAGAAGGATGAGAAGAAGGAGAAGGATGAGAAGAAGGAGAAGGATGAGAAGAAGGATGAGAAGAAGGAGAAGGATGAGAAGAAGGCTGAGAAGAAGGAGAAGGATAAGAAGAAGGAGAAGGAGAAGGATGAGAAGAAGGAGAAGGATGAGAAGAAGGAGAAGGAGAAGGATGAGAAGAAGGAGAAGGATGAGAAGATGGAGAAGGAGAAGGATGAGAAGAAGGAGAAGGAGAAGGATGAGAAGAAGGAGAAGGAGAAGGATGAGAAGAAGGAGAAGGAGAAGGATGAGAAGAAGGAGAAGGATGAGAAGAAGGAGAAGGAGAAGGATGAGAAGAAGGAGAAGGATGAGAAGAAGGAGAAGGAGAAGGATGAGAAGAAGGAGAAGGATGAGAAGAAGGAGAAGGAGAAGGATGAGAAGAAGGAGAAGGATGAGAAGATGGAGAAGGAGAAGGATGAGAAGAAGGAGAAGGATGAGAAGAAGGAGAAGGAGAAGGATGAGAAGAAGGAGAAGGATGAGAAGAAGGAGAAGGATGAGAAGAAGGATGAGAAGAAGGATGAGAAGAAGGAGAAGGATGAGAAGAAGGATGAGAAGAAGGAGAAGGATGAGAAGAAGAAGGATGAGAAGAAGGAGAAGGATGAGAAGAAGAAGAAGGATGAGAAGAAGGAGAAGGATGAGAAGAAGAAGGATGAGAAGAAGAAGAAGGATGAGAAGAAGAAGAAGGATGAGAAGAAGAAGAAGGATGAGAAGAAGGAGAATTCCAAGCCGGCAAAAAGTGTATCTGCAGAGCTCCGCTATTTCTTAGGCTATTTCTGACAGTTCTGTGACATTCACTCCATACAGCGGTTGAAACCGCTGTATGAAGTGAATGTCACAGAACTGTCAGAAATAGGCTATTTCGGACAGTTCTGTGACATTCACTCCATACAGCGGTTGAAACATTGTATCTATTTGTTTCCATAAATGGATCCATTTATGGAAACAAATAGATACAATGTTTCAACCGCTGTATGGAGTGAATGTCACAGAACTGTCAGAAATAGCGGAGCTCTGCAGATACACTTAGCGGAGCTCTGCAGATACACTTTTTGCCGGCTTGGAATTATTCTTATTTTCATCCTACTTCTTCTTCTTCTTCATCCTCATCCTCTTCTTCTTCTGAGGATGAGGATGAAGAAGAAGAAGAAGAAGAAGAAGTAGGATGAAAATAAGATTAATTCCAAGCCGGCAAAAAGTGTATCTGCAGAGCTCCTCTAAGTGTATCTGCAGAATAGAGGAGCTCTGCAGATACACTTTTTGCCGGCTTGGAATTATTCTTATTTTCATCCTACTTCTTCTTCTTCTTCTTCTTCATCCTCAGAAGAAGAAGAAGAGGATGAGGATGAAGAGGAAGAAGAAGAAGAAGAAGTAGGATGAAAATAAGAATAATTCCAAGCCGGCAAAAAGTGTATCTGCAGAGCTCCTCTATTCTGCAGATACACTTAGAGGAGCTCTGCAGATACACTTTTTGCCGGCTTGGAATTATTCTTATTTTCATCCTACTTCTTCTTCTTCTTCTTCTTCTTCATCCTCATCCTCTTCTTCTTCTTCTGAGGATGAGGAAGAAGAAGAAGAAGAAGAAGTAGGATGAAAATAAGAAGAATTCCAAGCCGGCAAAAAGTGTATCTGCAGAGCTCCTCTAAGTGTATCTGCAGAATAGAGGAGCTCTGCAGATACACTTTTTGCCGGCTTGGAATTATTCTTATTTTCATCCTACTTCTTCTTCATCCTCATCCTCAGAAGAAGAAGAAGAGGATGAGGATGAGGATGAAGAGGAAGAAGAAGAAGAAGAAGTAGGATGAAAATAAGAATAATTCCAAGCCGGCAAAAAGTGTATCTGCAGAGCTCCTCTATTCTGCAGATACACTTAGAGGAGCTCTGCAGATACACTTTTTGCCGGCTTGGAATTATTCTTATTTTCATCCTACTTCTTCTTCTTCATCCTCATCCTCTTCTTCTTCTTCTGAGGATGAGGATGAAGAAGAAGAAGAAGAAGAAGTAGGATGAAAATAAGAAGAATTCCAAGCCGGCAAAAAGTGTATCTGCAGAGCTCCTCTAAGTGTATCTGCAGAATAGAGGAGCTCTGCAGATACACTTTTTGCCGGCTTGGAATTATTCTTATTTTCATCCTACTTCTTCTTCTTCTTCTTCTTCTTCATCCTCATCCTCAGAAGAAGAAGAAGAGGATGAGGATGAGGATGAAGAGGAAGAAGAAGAAGAAGAAGAAGTAGGATGAAAATAAGAATAATTCCAAGCTGGCAAAAAGTGTATCTGCAGAGCTCCTCTATTCTGCAGATACACTTAGAGGAGCTCTGCAGATACACTTTTTGCCGGCTTGGAATTATTCTTATTTTCATCCTACTTCTTCTTCTTCTTCACCCTCATCCTCTTCTTCTGAGGATGAGGATGAGGGTGAAGAAGAAGAAGAAGAAGTAGGATGAAAATAAGATTAATTCCAAGCCGGCAAAAAGTGTATCTGCAGAGCTCCTCTAAGTGTATCTGCAGAATAGAGGAGCTCTGCAGATACACTTTTTGCCGGCTTGGAATTATTCTTATTTTCATCCTACTTCTTCTTCTTCTTCTTCTTCTTCATCCTCATCCTCAGAAGAAGAAGAAGAGGATGAGGATGAGGATGAAGAGGAAGAAGAAGAAGAAGTAGGATGAAAATAAGAATAATTCCAAGCCGGCAAAAAGTGTATCTGCAGAGCTCCTCTATTCTGCAGATACACTTAGAGGAGCTCTGCAGATACACTTTTTGCCGGCTTGGAATTATTCTTATTTTCATCCTACTTCTTCTTCATCCTCATCCTCTTCTTCTTCTTCTGAGGATGAGGATGAGGATGAAGAAGAAGAAGAAGAAGTAGGATGAAAATAAGAATTCCAAACCGGCAAAAAGTGTATCTGCAGAGTTCCTCTATTTCTGACAGTTCTCTGACAGCTCCTTCACATGTACAGCGGTTGAAACATCTGTTTCCGAATAAAAACATCTGTATCCTAAATGGAAACAAATAGATACAATGTTTCAACCGCTGTACATGTGTTCCTTCTGTCAGAGAACTGTCAGAAATAGCGGAGCTCTCTGCAGGGACACTTTTGCCGGCTGATAGGGAAAAATCAGATTCGCGCACCCGAAGTAGGCAAATATTCGGATTTTTCCTGAAATTTGTATCGAATTCCGGTTCGCCTGGTCCAATTCGCTCATCTCTAGCCACCACCATGTCTGTACACCTCATTCAATCTGAGAACGACTTGCATTGATTGAAAATAATGCAAGGCATTTTGTGAATGGCACCCATGCTGAACAGGACCTGGATGCTAGCAGATATCACTGTAGCAGCAGTGAAGTAGTAACTATGCAATAAAATCAGATTTAAGACCCTTATTCTGGTTTGTTAAGAACTGGAGCAGGATGTCAAAATGGTACTTTTTAGTTATAGATTAGGGATGGAGATGATACAATGGTTTTTACAACACATAGACAATCCCATTAAATAGTAGTATGTGATGTAGGCATCTGCATACCAAGCTATTTTGGACAATTTCATGCTCACAACTTTGTGGAAACAGTTTGGGGATGGCCCCTTCCTGTTCCAACATGACTACACACAAGTGCACAAAGCAAGCTCCATAAAGACATGGATGAGCGAGTTTGCGGTGGAGGAACCTGACTGGTCTGCACAGAATCCTGACCTCAACCCCATAGACACACTCCTAAACCTCTTGCACAGTCTTAGTATCGTCCCAATACTTTTGGCAATATAATGTATATGTGTATAGGCTCGAAAACCCTCCAATGTGGCTGAATTAAAACAATTCTGCAAAGAAGAGTGGGCAAAAATTCCTCCACAATGATGAGAAAGACTCATTGCCAGTTATTGCAAATGTTTCATTGCCGCCAAGGGTGGCACAACCAGTTATTAGGTTTAGGGAGCAATTACGTTTTCACATAGGGCCAAGCAGGTTTGGACAGCTTTTTTCCCTTAATAAATTAAATCATCATTTAAAAACGTCATTTTGTATTTGCTCGGGTTATCTTTGTGTAACATTAAAATTTGTTTGATGATCTGAATCATTTAAGTGTTAAGTGTGAAGGGGCAAATACTTTTTCACAGCACTGTATATTGCTCCTATTTTTTAACTGTGCAAATAAAGCTGAATATTTTTCTCTGTAGCTTTAGTTACTTTACTAACCTTCAGTGAATCATATCCCATGATGTGCAGGCTGCTGGACTTTGTAGAAATCTATACTACAGGGATGCCCTGTCCTCTTCCTGCTGCTGAGTTTCCAGCAATGGGGGGGAAGGAGTAATGGTTTCAAGTCTCCAGGCTCATCTGCACTAAAGATGATCAGACAAGGACACATCACCTCCATTGGGAAAAGTTCTTTTACCTTACACTTCCTGTAACATGGTCTGTGGATGAGAGAGACAGTCATGTGACCAATCATACTCTCCCCATTCACAGATCGTGTTATCAGTGTACTCAGTGAAAGGACTTTTCTCATTGGAGGAGAAGGCAAGAGGCGGCATGTCCCCTTTGGATCATCTTTAGCACAATTGAGCCTGGAGCCCAAAGCTGTTAACAACCACAGCACCAGAAGTTCAGCAGCAGGAAGAGGACAGGGCAGCCCTGCAGTGATTTCTACAGAATCCAGCAGCCTGCACATTGTGGTACATACTTCATTAGAGATAAGTAATCTAACTAAAGCTGTAGAGAAAAAAAATGTTTATTAGCTAAACTTCAGCTTTAATTTCTCCACAATGGTTATAGATACAGTGGAGAATGTGGGTTCCCTTTAAAGTGATTTGAGAATACACAAATACCGGCCCCCAACCTCCTTCCCTCCTCAAGGGACTGGCCTCACAGAAGACAACCCCTCCATGAACCAGGGGAGGGGGTCTGTTGGGGGTGCAGCCTGTCACCACAGGGGAAGAGAAGGGTGCAGCCTGTCACCTGAAGTCAGCTCAGTATAAAGGCCCCCAGGACATGGTGGTCTCTCTTTCCTATAGACTGTAGCAGCCCTATGAGATCCTGTCCCTGGACCAGATTTCCTACCCCTCCCCCCCCTTCTCCTTCTTCTCCCCCTTCTCCTCATCTCTCATCCTCTTCTTCCCGCTTGTCGCCGACATGACCACAGAGAGGGAAGGGAGTAGTGGTGCTAGGACAAGGGGTGTGGTGGTTAAAGGGTGGCAGTGCAGGTTGTGCTGGCTTGCTCTCACTCTGCCCACCCTTACCCCCCACCGTGCAACCCCCTTGGACTGGCACCATGATCTGTGCATGATCTTGGTACAGGTTCACTCTAACTAAAGATAGAGCCTTAAAAATGACGCTCTTGGGCTACTTTACTAAATGAGGACTGTTCAATTAAAGTGTATGTCTTGACAAAATGTAAAAAAAATACATATTTAATGCATCTCTTCAACAGATACAAATTTCTCAGTGCTTTATCCTTTTAAAATTGGTGCAGTACAGAAAAATACCTGTTGACCTGCCAGAAATTCAGTGTACTCCTAACTCTGCTGTAATGAAATTTCCAAGCACTGTTCAGTTTTTGCATTGTTAAATGTAAGTAATTTAGTGTGCTAATAGCTTGTGTTGTGGCATGACTCTTCCTGGCAATTTTTTGAGCAGGCGTGCATTTTAAAGTGTTTCTAACCAAATTAATTAGTTTGTTTTGTTTCCTACCCACTTTTCTGGGGTTTCTGCCTAGAGAAAATAAAACAAAAATCTCTTGTGTGCTGGTTGCATGACTTTCATATGCAACAAAACGCGGTTTTACTGCATTGCTATTCATTTCTATGGGCCTGTAAAGCAAACAGCAGTGCAGTTAAAATCAGACAGGCTGCATTACAGTGCAGAGATCTCAACAGGGCAGATTTACTTCCATTGTGACCCTGCGTTTGCTGTGGTTTCCTAAGGCAGCTACTGTATATACTTTCTGCTGTGAATGGAACTTCACTATCAGCATGATCTTAAATTTTGGTTTTTGGAAAGAATATAGGTTTATTATAAGGATGGGGAATTTGTAATTGCACATTGCATGCTTTAATCCCCAACTCCAGCCAACATATGTTGTTTAGTTTTGGATAGAGTGGAGAAATGACAGGAAATAAAAGAAAATCTCTCCATAGGGGACATAGAAAAAAAATGTAGCACTACCTCCAAAGGAGCCATTGTAATTGAACTAGTTCTTTCCCAAATTAATGCAGAGACAGCCAGGCACACAGCAGCAGTTCATTCACTCCAGTTCCTTAAACAGTCCAGGGGACGTCTTTTTAATATTTATTGCTGCATAAACTTGGAGAGGGGTGCAGGATGCTATGGGATACTCCAGAAACACTAAATATTAACAGGAGGACACTTCACTCTGCTAAGTAGTGATGGGCTGAACCAGGGTCGGACTGACCATTTGGAAACTCGGGCACTGCCCAAGGGCCCGGGGTCAGTAGGGGACCCCATGAGATGCCCCTGGTACCTTTTTCATAGGCTTTTTTGAGTTTGGGCAAGGACACAGGGGCCCCATGATCCCCTACTGCCCAGGGGCCCCATGAGTTGTCAGTCCGCCCCTGGGCTGAACAACCCCCTGTTCGGTTCGCAATCAAAAGTTTGAACCTAACAAAAGTTCAGCCGCAAACTTCAAATTTAATGCAAGCCTATGGGACTCGAACTTGTAAATTCAAAAGTGCTCATTATAAAGGCTTATATGCAAGTTATTGTCAATAAAGGGGGTATGGGGGACTCGGACACTGCCCTAAGGGACATGAATCAGTGAAAAAATTAATTTAAAAAAGTACTGTTTTTAAAGGGGCAGTCATTTTTCATTGCTTAACCTTTCTAGCTCGGAGTTAATTTACAGTACAAAAAGCAGTAACTTCGAGCCACACTCGGGATTACACTTTAATGCTTGTCCTGCAATCCCCCGATCCTTACCTTGTCCTGCAATCCCCCAATGTCCTCCCGCAGTGTCCTCCGGCCGTGTCCTTTGGTTGATGCCAGCATCCGTCTTCCGGGTTCCCTTCCCTGTAAGCATCAGGACGCAGGGGGGCGGAACCGGCGGGAGATTCAAAAAAGTAAAAACATGACATACACACAATACATTGTAATCTGTTAGGATTACATTACTGTATCAAACCATTTCACATACATTTTGTCCCTACTGCTTTGTCCAGTTCCCTGGCTGCACTTTTACTGTTCTTTCTGCCTGGAAACTTGAGAACGTCCATGGCATCCCAAATGCGTCCCTTTAGGTCAAAAGCCGTTTCGACCAGCTAGAAAACAGTGATAGTGAATTAGAATCACTTGCAGAATTGAGTGATAATGATTCGTGGGGAAATTTGTCATCAGACACTGAAAGTGACGACAGCGATGATTCTGCGACTAAGCTCAGTGATGTGCAAACTTGGCGCTCTATTTCAAATTTCAGTGTTTTTGGTTTGATTACATTATTGAATTAAATGTATTATTATTATTTTTTGTAATTATTTATTATATTATAATTTACGATTTCGTGTTTCAAACTTTATCATACCCGGGATGTTTACTAGACTCTTGTTTGGACAGATTTAAGTGAGTTATTCCTAAGAATTACAGGCCTACAATAAAAAACAACAAATTTCCATGCAAAACAATGTATGGCTTTGACATTCAAAAATATTGACATAATTAGACCGCCAGGGAGGTTACAGTAAAAAATAAAAAAAGGAACAATCCTTTAAATATCATGCCTGGAGAGTCCCCTTAAACTGCGTGCAAAGTTGCACATCTGTATAATGTATAGAACCTGTCGCAGCAGGACTGACATTGAAAATAAATAAAAAAAACTTTTTTAAGTTTTTTTAAAAAAACAGCGTGAGGTCCCCCCCCCCAATCCATACCAGATCCTTTAGGTCTGGTAGGAAGGTTAGGAGGGATCCCACCATAATTTTGTTTTTTTTAAAGTTGCTTGGGATTCCCTCTAAAAGCCATACAAGGCCCTTTGGGCATGGTAGGACTTTTAAGGGGAACCCCACCTCAAAAAATAGGGGGGGGGGGAATTCCTACCAGACCCTTGATCCGAGCACAGGTCTGGTAGGCAAGGAGAGAGGGGACAAGTGAGCACCCCCCCCCCCGAACCATACCAGGCCACAAGCCCTCAACATGGAGGGGGGTACTGTGGAGTAGGGAGGGGGCTCCCCCTCAAAGCGCCTTGTCTCCATGTTAATGGGTACAAGGGCCTCTTCCCCACAACCTTGGGATGTGGTTGTGGGGGCCTGCAGGGGGTGACTTATCAGAATCTGGAAGCCTCCCTTAACAAGGGGGCCCCCAGATCCCAGCACCCTTCCTTGTAAAAGAGTATGGGGTACATAGTACCCCTACCCATTCACCAAAAAAGTGTAAAATGTGAATAAAAACACAACAGTTTTTGATAAGCCCTTTATTAAAAAAAGCCAAAAAAACAGTTCCATCATTGTAATCCATCGTCAATCACGGCGTCTAGCATTGTCACAACAACGCTGACCCATCCGCACCCACCGACCCATCCGCACCCACTGAGCACTCGCCGCTATCTGACATTTGCTAGCCAGATGTAATCAATTGGGTGGAGCTAGCAGTGCCAGCTCTGCCCAGTCATGCTGTGAGTGGCAAAAGCATTGCACCTGACCTGTCAGAGCTCAGTGTATTGTTGGGCACGGCGAGCGAACAGCCCGCCGAACGCCCTTCGTGTGTTCGCAGAACATATGAACGGCCGATGTTCAAATCGAACTTACATTCAACTCGAACATCAAGGACATCACTACTGCTAAGCTTTTCTGAACAGTCTTTATGCCTGGAGCAAAGAAAGATGGCCAGAACTGAGATTTTGTAAGGGCTGTCTTAGCTAGAGTTACCACTGGCACTTTCACCCCAGAAAAGATACAGCACTCAGTCAATAGGATCTTGAGCTCAAGTCAGTACTCACAATGTCGCAGAATCACCAGATGCCTCCTTCAAGTATCCACCAAACACTCTTCAGTGAGGGAAAGGTTGATGCTCACAATGCCACGGGACAGCCCTTTCCAACTTCCGCTCAGCACTCTTCAGTGATTTTTCTGACTGACTAGATCCTTGCTCAAACTTTTAAAAGTAGGCCCCCAGCTATGCCACAGCTGGGACCTCAATGAATGTGCTGAAAACTGCAGCAATCTGCCCATACGGGCAGAGCCCCTAAGGCTAGGGACTCCTCCTGCAGGACTAGATCCAGACTTTTTCATGCCTCAGACTATTTATGTGCTCTTCAGCCACCTACTGGGAACACCTCCCCAGGGATTGACTGAAGCCCCATAAAAATTCAGACTGCTCATCTGACTTTCCAGCCCACTATGGTTCTAGAATCCTCCAGAATACAGGGGGAAACAATCAAACCTGCAGCCTGTGAGACTCAGAACAGCTCAACGCAAGAAACAGCTGCTCCACTAATTACAGAGGAGCCAAAAAGAACTAAATTTGCCTAACATCCCAGCAACCTAACTAGGGTGTTACAAAAATACATTTTCAGTAGAGTTAGAAAGGTTTAAAATGTTGGACAATGTTGATGTTATGTCAATGCTACACCCAAAAGTAAATGGGAAAATCCCCCTAACTTTAAATACACCATCAACGATGGCTGAAATCCATATGGGACTCATCAGCTGCTCAACAATAATGCTGGTATTCCAAATGGGAACATTGCCATGTGTGAATAATGGTACATGACAGTGGGAATGTGTTAAAGTGGAACTTCACCCTAAAGGGGAAGTTCTGCTTTGTGCCCTCCACTTCCACTTTTGGCACTTTTGTTTGGAGGGGGGGCTGCTAACTGGTTATGAGAGGTACCTGATCCCATTTCCAGTTGGATTGCTTTGGTGATTCCACAGGGAGCTCTCCACCCCCGCCAGCAACCTTCTGGGACACATCACAAGTCGCAAAAGCATGTGAGACTATTCACAAAGTGCAGCGTGGCTCACGCATGCGCAGTGGGTAGCCGGCTATAAATCTGAGTCATAGCTGGATTCCCACACTAAACATGTGCCATGGACCCAAAGACTGGTGAAGAACCGGCCCATGTGAGGACAGAGCTGGATCCCTGGACAGGTAAGTGTCAGTTTATTAAAAGTCAGCAGCTACAGTATTTGACTGACTGGCGAAGAACCGGCCCTTGTGAGGACAGAGCTGGATCCCTGGACAGGTAAGTGTCCGTTTATTAAAAGTCAGCAGCTACAGTATTTGACTGAATGGCGAAGAACCGACCCGTGTGAGGAAAGAGCTGGATCCCTGGACAGGTAAGTGTCCGTTTATTAAAAGTCAGCAGCTACAGTATTTGAATGACTGGTGAAGAACCGGCCCGTGTGAGGACAGAGCTGGATCCCTGGACAAGTAAGTGTCCGTTTATTAAAAGTTAGCAGCTACAGTATTTGTAGCTGCTGACTTTTTATTTTTTTTAAGCTCCTCTTTAACTCTCCTGTGAAAAAAAAAAGATATATTTTTTTTACCTTGTTATTTTTTCCTTATCATACATTTTTGCTGTGCCCGGAGCAGTAAAGAAAACAGGTGCATAATGTATCTTTCTTCCTGCCTATCAAAAGGGGTTAAAGAAACTTTTCACTTTACAACGTGTAAAACTTTGTACAGTAGTAACTAGTGCAAACTGCTTTCTAATCTAATGCCTTTTATTGTTGTGCTCAGTCTGTAGACTTTGGCAATAGATGTTTCCAAGAACAAAGCATTAGAAAAGTCAAGAGATACAAACTGGGTCATTTTGATTTTAAGAGATATGAATTTTTCCCCTCTTTTATAATCCTGGTAAGAGTGAAGTCTGTAGAGTTGAATTTCAGAAATTAATTTACAGAATACGCTGCATGCACTTGCAAAATGTCAACAGTGAGTGAATTGCTCTGTTATACTATGCTGAAATGAAAGTTGCCATCTGTAAGAGTGAAACAGAGTGACCATTGAAACCAGATAATACTTGTAGTCAGGGACTGACAATTCATGGGGCCCCACAGGCAATAGGGGATCATGGCGACCCTGTGTCCTCACCCACACTCAAAGCCACACCCAAAAAAGTCTATGAAAGGTACTAGGGGCATCTCATGGGGCCCCCTACTGACCCTGGGCCCTCGGGCAGTGCCCGAGTGCCCGAATGGTCAGTCCGCCGCTGTTTGTAGTGCCGCTCTTTGCAAAGAAGGAGAAAGTCCCCAGATATGGGGTGCTGGCTGAAAATATCACCAGCCAGTAGTGTATAGCATACTTAGAAAAATCACTGCTCAACTCAAACCAGTCCATGTGGTTAACATGTGCAAGATGGCCTCAGCCTTGCACCACTCCACAAGCCACACTCTCTGACATGTTTCACCCCACCCACTGGGGGCTTAAGTCGGCCATACATGAGTCAAATTCCGCAAAAATTTTCTTTTGAAAATCGTTTCTAAGAATTTTCGTTCGAATTTTTCACCATTAGTGGGTCACAGAAATGGCCGATTTTCGTGTGACCGTAGAATTTGAGTGATCGGCATGTTGGAATTTTTTTGAGAAAACTAGCAAATTTCGAATCACTGATGGGACAATCGTGTGAGAAATATAAAGCTGTGACCTGGAAAGAAAAGAACATTTTTGGCCACGAAAATTCATTTCTGTAGCAACATGAGGAGAAATTGAAGGCTTGGTTGGTTACATTTTGAAATCAATCGTGGCACACAACGCACAAAATGTCAGATTTTCTAAAGAAAATTTGTTTGGAATTCGACCAGTGTATGGCCTGCATAAGTCATGACCTCTATGGGTGGGGCAGAACATGTCAGAGAGCGTGGCTTGTGGACTGGTGCAAGGCTGAAATCATCTTACACATGCTAACCACATAGACCGAATTAGGTTGACCCGTGATTTTTTCCAAGAGTATGCTTTGAAATTTCAGTGAAAAGGGTGCAGCGCTAAAATATGAATAATCCTAGTAAATAAATGACATATAATTCATGCATATGATAAAAGTCCATAATAAATATATATAAAGAGCTCAGCGTGACTTCAAATATCCCCAATTCATCACTTCTTCAAAATTGGTGAGAGGCAGAGTATGGATAAAATGTGCACTCACCGGACGCACAAAGGTATTGCGCAATGTATAGATAAATGGAGGTCTGCCAATGGGTCTCTCTCAGGATAGGAATGGATGTATATCGCCAGGATGAAATACTCATCTGGAGGTCCACTTTAAGGACACGGGTGCAGCCTCTTCAATGTAATGGGATAGTCACCAGGGGGTGCTCAGCTGGTGTAAAATGGTGACCTCCGGACCTCCGTGGGTGTGATGTCAAGGCTCGCAGGCTCCTCCGAGATGCGTTTCGTACACTTGTACATCTTCAGTAGGGGTGTACGAAACGTGTCTTGGAGGAGCCTGCGAGCCTTGACATCACACTGCCGGATTTGTAAATGCAAAGTGGATGAGGTAGATAGCATGACTTCACTGCCCCACTAGAGTCCAGTGGCAGCTTGCTTTACGCCACTGCATCCGATGCTTTGCAATGCAATTAGTGATGTAAGGCTTGGATGCAGCTTCTTGGCCATGGAAACCCATTCCATGAAGCTCTCTATGCACTGTTGTTGTGAATCTGAAGGCCACATGAAGTTTGGAGGTCTTTAGCTATTGACTCTGCAGACAGTTGGTGACTTCTGTGCACTGTGCGCTTCAGCATGCACTGATCCCGCTCTGTCATTTTACGTGGCCTGTTACAAATTGCTGTTGTTCCCAGTGGGTTCCACTTTGTTATAATACCACTACCAGTTGGAATATTTAGTAGCAAAGAAATTTCACAGATGGACTTATTGCACAGGTGGCAACCTATCAGGGTACCATGCTTGAATTCACTGAGCTCCTGAGAGTGACCTATTGTTTCACAAATGTTTGTAGAAGCAGTCTGCATGCATAGGTGCTTGATTTCATACATCTGTGGCCATGGAGGTGATTGGAAAACCTGAATCCAATGATTTGGAAGGGTGTCCTAATACTTTTGGCAGTTTAGTGTATATAGTTACATTGGTCCAACCAATGTAACTAAGTATATGTAGCACCCTCTAGCGTGCATGTAGAGTTAGAAAAATTGAATGCCTCACAGAAGAGTGGTGAGTCTGGGTAATTGTTTTGGGTTTACTTTAGGTCAGACTGGAGGGCTCTACAGCTCAGGCCTCTGGTACCTTCACCTGGTTCTAGAAGCGTCCAGAAGATTCTAGAAGCTAGTGGATGGAGGCAAAGAGGTGGTATTTGCATATTTATGGGAGTCTGACCAATCCCTGGCAGGGATGGAGGCCTGGCAGTGTGGTGAGATGAGCCTACAAATATGAAAGAGCCTAGCCAGCAGGGGAGTCTAGTAATCGGGTGAAAAATGGAGAGCTGATTGTGAAGCCTGGGAGGAGACCCCGGGGAAAGGGGCTCTGCTTCCAGGCAGAAGGAGAAGGAAAGAAAGGAAGCTGGAAAGAGGGATTTCTACTAGCCAGTCTGAAAGAAAAGACAGCCTGCCTAGCCTGGGAAAACTAGCACAGTGAAAGGTCTGGAGGCAGTCTCATTCATAGCATCAGGATACAAGGGATACAAGGGATAGTGTGAGTATCTCCACACCCCCAGGGCCTACAAGGGAGAGGGCTGCCAGAATCAATATTTAGCAAGCTTTCATCAGGACAGTGTCAAAGCTACTTGACAACTTGGACTTGAAAGTTCATTCAAGGGGACCTAGTAACACTGCTACTGATCCTTAAAGGGACTAATACCACTCTGGCAGGAGTCGTGTCCAGGATCCATTATTCGTGCACATTGTGTAGGAAGTTGTTCTTAAGTTGTTTCTCCAAGTCAAGTTGGGCATCCCATAATCACACTATTTGTGCCTGTTGAAAATGCGTGTTTCCTGGCTGTGCAGGAATAGGGAGACCCAAAATCCTTTGGCTCCTTTGGGAGTCAGTGGTGTATTTAGGTTTTGTGCTGCCCTAGGCAACACAAAAACAAAAATTGGTGCCCCCGCCCGCAGAAAGAGCCTGACATTGACCAAGAAGAACACCCCTGCCCTCCACCTGAGCCTTCCACTACCACTGCCCTCCATACACCAGCCACCATCCCCCATGGCGAGAGTGAGAGAAAGCCACTCACCTTCACAGCTCTGGACATCCCAAGGAACGAGAGTCGGGCTGTGCATACACCGTCATGAAACCCACAGCATTTCTCAAAACCCACCAGGTCCCCATGCCGCGTGTGTCCCTTCTTCTGTCCCTTTTTGCAAGGGGCAGTGCTGCCCCCCCCTGAAAAATGCCACCCTAGGCAAATGCCTTGTTTGCCTTTTGGTAAATACACCCCTGTAGGGAGTAGTGCTATATATAAAATATCCATACCCAAAATTATTACTTAAAAAGGTTGAGAAAGACTGCCGTACAGCATGTGGGAATTCATAAATTACTGATACCCAGATCCTTTGTTCTCATTCTGGACCACAGGCCAGACTAGTATAATCAAACCCCTGCTTCTAGTTCAACTTCCCTTTATGTAAAGATGATTTACTAGACATGAACTTTTTTCCATGCATGATGCTCACTTCTAATGTCCAGGAAAAGACATGGAGCAATACCGGCTACAACTTATGAACAGCTTCTACTTCCATGTCGACTCCTTGGATTGTCAGTGCTGGAGCTTATGGGATCCTTGTGATGATGTGGATGGCCTGGGGACACTCCTCCGGCGGGTCTGTGTGAGCGGTTGGTGGGCAGCATTTCTCTGTGCATTGTTACCATACTTAAGGTCCATGGGTCTTCTATAGATATAGAGGATTACTGTTATACCCAATACCCCAAAGAAGGAATGATTCTCCAAAACGTGGGAATTCATTGGAGGACTACACCTCAACTGACCGACTCTCTTTGGCAGTTTCCTTTGGTGTATCTCTGTATTCCAGGGTATATGTACTCTGTATCACTATTGAGTTGTATGTATATTATTAAGTGATCCATATTGCAACATGATTTTATGGACCGATCAAGTCTCTTTATTGCCAAGATATGTTTACACAATAAAGATTGACATTTGTCTTTTAGATATTTCTACTTTCCATTTTTGCCTGCCTTAAAAGTCCCAGTGGGATTGCTTGGCATTCGTTTTTACTCTTGTCAATGTCCATGAAAAGTTTCATTTTGTTTTGGAGGACAAATGACTGTAGGTAAATCCCTGGATCTCTTGGTGTGTCCTTCACATGGGTCTCCGTGTCTTTGAATGTCAGTGGCACTGTGTGTTTCTTTGTGTCAGAGCATATCGGCCAAATCATCCTGCCTGTCTTTCTGTTTTCCGGGATATCAGCCTGCATGTCTCTACATGTCCCTGGATATTAGCCGGCGTGTCTCCAAGTGTCCGTGTACATGAGCCTTTATGTTTCTGAGTGTCTCAGCTTATCAGCCGGCATGTCTCTATAATGCTGCCTAATACCAGCTTGTCCATTTCTCCGTATACATGGACAGCAGCATTTATGCCTTCCCGTGACCACATCTGTTAGCAGGCATGTCTTTCTGTGTATCAGTCTCTGTATCTGTATGGTGCTGCTTGTCTGCTGATATAGATTAGTGGGTCTCCAGGTATTGGCCTGCAAGCAGGTCTGCCATCCGAAATACTAAAGAGCCATTAGCAAGATTTCTTCCTGTCACTACCCTGACTTCAGTGCTTGTCTGCCTGGACAGTGTACATTGGGATCCAAAAACTTTCATTGTATCACTGTACAGCAGGGTCGCTCTGTGTACAGCAGCACCTTCCAAACCCAAGTGTCCATGTACAGCAGAACCTCTCTGTCTCAAGTGTCAGTGTACAGCAGAACCTACTTGACCCAAGTGTCTGTGTACAGCAGCACCTCTCTGTCCCAAGTGTCAGCGTACAGTAGAACCTTTCAGACTCAAGTGTCAGTGTACAGCAGAACTTCCTTGACCTAAATGTCAGTGTACAGTAGAACCTCCCAGCCCCAAGTGTCAGTGTACAGCAGAACCTCTCTGTCCCAAGTGCCAGTGTACAGCAGAACCTACTTGACCCAAGTGTCATGTACAGCAGAACCTCCCAGACCTAAGTGTCAGTGTACAGCAGAACCTCCTTGACCCAAGTTCTAGTGTACAGAAGAACCTCCCATACCCAAGTTTCAGTGTACAGCAGAACCTCCCAGATCCAAGTTTCAGTTTACAGCAGTACCTCCTTGACCCAAGGGTAATTGAAAAGTAGAACCATCTTGACCCAAATGTAAGTGTTCAGCACAACCTCTCCATCCCAAGTGTCAGCTTATATAGCAGAACCTTTCAGACCCAAGTGTCAGTGTACAGCAGAACCTTCCAGCCCAAAATGTCAGTGTACAGAAGAATCTCCTTGACCCAAGTGTCAGTGTACAGCAGGACCTACTTTACCCAAGCATCAGTGTACAGCAGAACCTCCCAGACCCAAGGGTAAGTGAAATATAGAACCTCCCAGCCTTAAGTGTCAGTGTACAGCAGAACCTCCCATCCCCAAGTGTCAGTGTACAGCAGAACCTCCCAGACACAAGTGTCAGTGTACAGCAGAACCTCCCAGCCCCAAGTGTCTGTGTACAGCAGAACCTCCCATCCCCAAGTGGCTGTGTACAGCAGAACCTCCCATCCCCAAGTGTCAGTGTACAGCAGAACCTCCCAGACACAAGTGTCAGTGTACAGCAGAACCTCCCAGCCCCAAGTGTCAGTGTACAGCAGAACCTCCCTGCCCCAAGTGTCAGTGTAAAGCAGAACCTCCCAGACACAAGTGCCCGTGTACAGCAGAACCTCCCAGCCCCAAGTGTCAGTGTACAACATAACCTCCCAGCCCCAAGTGTCAGTGTACAGCAGAACCTCCCAGCCCCAAGTGTCAGTGTACAGCAGAACCTCCCTGCCCCAAGTGTCAGTGTACAGCAGAACCTCCCAGCCCCAAGTGTCAGTGTACAGCAGAACCTCCCTGCCCCAAGTGTCAGTGTAAAGCAGAACCTCCCAGACACAAGTGCCCGTGTACAGCAGAACCTCCCAGCCCCAAGTGTCAGTGTACAACATAACCTCCCAGCCCCAAGTGTCAGTGTACAGCAGAACCTCCCAGCCCCAAGTGTCAGTGTACAGCAGAACCTCCCTGCCCCAAGTGTCAGTGTAAAGCAGAACCTCCCATCTCCAAGTGTCAGTGTACAGCAGAACCTCCCAGACACAAGTGTCAGTATACAGCAGAACCTCCCATCCCCAAGTGTCAGTGTACAGCAGAACCTCCCATCCCCAAGTGTCAGTGTACAGCAGAACCTCCCAGACCCAAGTGTCAGTGTACAGCAGAACCTCCCAGACACAAGTGTCAGTATACAGCAGAACCTCCCATCCCCAAGTGTCAGTGTACAGCAGAACCTCCCAGACCCAAGTGTCAGTGTACAGCAGAACCTCCCATCCCCAAGTGTCAGTGTACAGCAGAATCTCCCAGACCCAAGTGTCAGTGTACAGCAGACCCTCCCAGACACAAGTGTCAGTATACAGCAGAACCTCCCATCCCCAAGTGTCAGTGTACAGCAGAACCTCCCAGACCCAAGTGTCAGTGTACAGCAGAACCTCCCATCCCCAAGTGTCAGTGTACAGCAGAATCTCCCAGACCCAAGTGTCAGTGTACAGCAGAACCTCCCAGACCCAAGTGTCAGTGTACAGCAGAACCTCCCTGCCCCAAGTGTCAGTGTACAGCAGAACCTCCCAGACACAAGTGTCAATGTACAGCAGGAGTGCCGCATTTTTATCAACCCCCCAACTACAAAAAAAAACCCAGCACTAGTGTGTTTCTAGAGGAATTTTTTAGCTGTAAAATGCTCTAACGCTGAAAAACGCAGCAAAACGCAGTAAAATGAAGCAAACCGGCATTTTCGGACTTTTTTTGACCAAAAAAATTATATATTTTTTTAAAAAGGCTAAAAAATGCAAATGTGGAAAAACGCGTGAAAACACAGCTAAACGTGGCATAACGCCACTAAACACTAATGCAAAAACACAAAAAAAAGCTGAAAAACACGTTTTCAACGCTACTTTACACAGCTAATGTTACCAGCGTTATCAAAATGTCCAGTGTGCATGAGGGCTTAGGACCATTTGGCGTTTTTTCCTGCAAAAACGCTGCTCTCTTGAACGCAAAAGTGATTTATTTTTTTTTTCTGTCACTAAACACCTCTGCCTCTAAACTCCTGTAAAGGGACACAAGGGCGTCAAAGGGCGTCAAAACATCAAATGCCTATAAAATAAGCGTTTTTTGAGCTCAAGTGTGTATGAAGCCTAAGGGCTCATGTACACAGCAGCTCTTAAACTGACATTCAGGAGCTGTTGAGCATTTTTTTCAGCAGCCCCTGAACTCTCCCTAATGTTTTCCTATGTGTCCATGTACACTATGTCATTTACAGTCGTTTACAGGCAGTTGAGTTTATAGTTGTTTTTTTGAACGTGCCAAACTTGCGTTCAGGAGTAGATTTTACCGGTGTTTCAGACACCAAACATATGTAAACGCGGTTAAAAGCATTTATAAGCATTTGCGTTTAGAAGCATTTTTTAACTGTTCCATGTGCAGATGCTGTCCAGAGCCTTTTTTCATCATCAGAAATGCATGCAAAGCGTTTTCCATGTATTCAAATGGACCCGGTACACCAGCGCAGTCAGTTCCAGGTTTTGCGTGAAGGAAAAAATGGTAGAACGTGCCGCATTATGCTCATGATGGGATCCATAGTGAATACAGCCAGAAAAGACAGGTCATCTCAACACATACTGCTCTCGCTGCTTCTGCTCTCTCTATTCCTCTCAAAATGTCTAAAATAGTTAATTTTGTACAGTTTTTCAGTGCATTCTGGGTCTCCTGATGCTGATTTCAGTGCATTTTGGAAGGTCTCCTGATGTTATCTTTAAAAAACGCTTCTAAACACAAATGCACATAAACGCGGTATGCAAACGCGGCTGAACTGACGTTTTTTAACCTACGTTTTCCAGCAGTCAGTTTCCATCGTTCAGTAGAGTTTTCCAAACGCCCCGTGTACATGAGCCCTAATTCTTTACCTCTATGAAGCAGTACGGTCCTAACAACAATATATGTGAACTGACACATCCTGTATATGGATACTTGCAATGTCTCTGTTATTTGAATTTATTGCTAATGAACCCATCGATTTATACGACACAAATAAGATCAGTAATCATATGTCAGGTGACCATGAGAACCGGTGGAATGAAGGTCTAGAAGAACAGGAGAGCAGCCAATCCCTGATGAAAGGAACACGGTACAATGCCTTGAACTTTCAGCGGCAATTAATTTGTTAGATTTATTCATTTTTGATGGAAATTAAAGATAAATGTCCTTAAATCTATTAACCTGACTAATAAATGAAGCAGAGATTGTGCAAGCCAGGGATATAAAACTAATAATATAAGAGAGGAAACAGATGCCTTTTAGTGACTTTTGTTTGACTAGCGCTCTAATTCTCAAATAATAGGGTTGATAAAGGCAAATAGGCTGTTCACTTTGCTAGGGAAATCCCCCCCCCCCCAGAGCTGGCCATACACGGGTCGAATTCCAAAAGAATTTTCTTTCGAAAATCTTTTCTAAGAATTTTTGTTTGAATTTTGCACCATAATGCAGGCCATAGACGGGTCTAAAAATGAAAAATCGGTCGTTCAATAGGCCAACATTACCACCAATGGGTCGAAAACCAGCCGTTTTTTTATAAAAAAAACCTGAAAAATCGGTCGTTCAATCAGCCGACGTTACCACCAACGGTAAAAAAAAAAATGGCCGATTTTTGTCCCGTCTACATCCGGCATTTAATTACTTCTGTCCCTTGCAGAGAGCTCCGCTATTATATTTGACATGAAAAAGTATTGTGGTTGCAACAATGTATCCATTTGTATCCATTTCGGATACAGATGGTTTTATTCGGATACAAATAGATACATGCAACCACAATACTTTTTCATGTCAAATATAATAGCGGACTGGAATTCTTATTCTTTTTCTTCTTCTTCTTTTTCTTCTTGTTCATTGTCTTCTTCTTCTTGCAGGTCACTGCTCATGCGCAGATTTTTTTATCGGTAAAACGATCAGCCGATTTGCCCATCATTGCCGGGAAAATCAGCCGATCGGCAAAATCGACCAATTTTTTTCCAACTTTACCGATAAAAAAACTGTGCCAAGACCCCGAAAACCAGCCGACCAATTAACCCACTAACGGTGCGAAATCGGCCGATTTTTGTTTCAGCCAAAAAATCGGCTGGCTTTCGACCTGTCTATGACCTGCATATACATAAACGGACGATTTTCGTGTGATCATCGAATTTGAGTGATTGAGCATGTTGGAAATTTTTTGAAAGATGAACGAATTTCTATTCAATGGGAGAATTGTGCGGGAAATGTAATTGAAAAAGAAAGGAGCATGATTTGTGACCTGGAAAGAAAAAAAATTCTTGGCCATGAAAATTCTTTTCTGTAGCAACAGGACGTGAAATTGGTTGGTTGAATTTCAAAATCAATGGTAGCATCATCGGATTACAAAACGCACTAAATTTCCGATTTTCGAAAGAAAATTTGTTCGGATTTCAATGCATGTATGGCCTGCATTAGTGTACTGAAATTTCACTTTTCAAAGAATACCCAATCACGGGTAAGGGAAAAAAAATGCATTTTTGCTTGCACGTGATTGGATGATAGGGTTGCCACCTCATCCCTTTAAACCCAAACACACATTAGTGACACGGGTTCCTAGGCTAATTTACTGCAGATAAGGCACCAAGTGAGTTTAATTACCACCTTAATCAGAAACAGAACCTGTGTAATCAATATGTGTTTGGGTTTAACCACTTCCGGACTGCCCTATAGCAGAAATACTTCTACAGGGTGGCACGGGTGCGCAAAATCACGTATATATACGTGATTTCGCACTTCCTGGTAGGGGGCACGCACGGGGTGCGCGCGCCCTACCCGCGCTGCCATTTGCAGCCACGGCTGTCAAGCACTGGGTCCCAGCCAGTGATTACTAGTTAGCGCCATGTGATTGCCGAGCATCTCCGACGAGGAGCGTTTTTCCTGCGTTTAGCAGCATTTATCCGCATTTACGTTTTTTACCATTTTTTTAACCAAAAGAAACTTTTTTTTGGTCAAAAAAGTCCAAAAATGCTGGTTTGCAGCGTTTTACCGTGTTTTTCAGCGTTAGAGCATTTTTGCAGCTAAAAAACTCCTCTAGATACCCACTATTCCTGTTTTTTTTTCCAGCCAAAAAAAGTTGAATACAGTCTATGTGTGCATGGACACATAGGATAACATGCTGGGGCGTTTACTGGCTGTAGAAAAAAACATCAAAAGCCAAAATCAGCCGCTGTAAAAAAATCCCATGTGCATGAGGACTTAAAATAGTATTCCTAAGGCTGGCCATACATTATACAATTTTCTTGAGATTTTTGGTTTACCAAAAACCATATAATAGGAGGTCAAACCTAACAACACTTTCAATTGTAGCCAACTAGGCAGGCTCTTGAACTACATAGTTGAAGGTACATCTAAAGGATATTGGGCAAAAATTGGACAGAAAATTGTATAGTGTATGACCAGCCTTAGGCTGCATTCACACTTGAGCCTTTCATAGCTTGAAGCTCGAAGCTCCAAAAAAAAAACCTTGAACCTAAAAATTCAATTATTCTCTATGGCGCCTGTTAACACCTGATCTCGCGAACAGGCACCATAGAGAACAGCTGATTTTTTAAGTTTGAGCTTTTTTTTTGGAGCTTTGAGCTACAAATTGCTCAAGTGTGAATGCAGCCTTAATATTTAAACTTTCTTTTTTTCTCTGATTATTATTTAAAATTTTGTATCTTGTTAAGAATGTATACAATCTGTTCGGAAAACTAGTTCCTTTTGTTTTATGAAGCCGTTGGTAAAACTAAGAGCTGGAAGCCCCCACTGCTCGGCACTGCGACTGCAAGAAGGGTTAATGACTGAAGTCCCAAAGAGACAGCAGGCCTGGGAATTCCTGCAAACCAGTAATGAATGATCACTTGATTTGTTTAATAATTCCAAATGAATGTCAGCTTTGAAGAACACTGCCCCCTAATGCCTAATCATTAGACTTTCACACACACAGACTAACTGAAATGCTTAAGGGGCCTTTTTCAAATCTATGTCCGTGCGTAGAGGTGCATTTTATGTAGGTGCATTGTCATGTGTCAATGTGCATTTCCTTCTTGCTTTGACATGCATTTTCATGTACGTTGATGTGTGCTTCCAATGCGTTTTTGAATTTTGAATTTGCAGTGGATAGGGTTAACAGTTATTGGCCCAGGCTTGCTAATGCCTTGTTGCACCTTTTGGGACAAATAATAAATGCACCCATATTAACCACTTGACCTCCTGAGGATTTACCCCCCTTAATGACCAGGCCTCTTTTTGCTACTCGGCGCTGCACTAATTCAACTGATAATTGCGCAGTCATGCAAAGCTGCACCCAAACGAAATTTACGTCCTTTTTTTCACACAAATAGTGCTTTCTTTCGGTGGTATTTGATCACCTGTGCGCTTTTTATTTTTCACGCTATAAACAAAAAAAGGCCAAAAATTTTGAAGAAAAACAATATTTTTTACTTTCGGCTATAAAAAATATATAGTAAACTCAAAGTTGGTTATAAATTTAGGCCAAAATGTATTCTGCACCATGTTTTTGGTAAAAAAAATCCCAATAAGTGTATATTGATTGCTTTGTGTGGAAGTTATAGCGTCTACAAACTATGGTATAGATCAGGGGCGGACTGACCATTTGGAAACTCGGGCACTGCCCAAGGGCCCGGGGTCAGTAGGGGGCCCCATGAGATGCCCCTGGTAACTTTTTCATAGGCTTTTTTGAGTTTGGCCAAGGACACAGGGGCCCCATGATCCCCTATTGCCTGGGGGCCCCATGAGTTGTCAGTTCGCCCCTGGTATAGATACTGCAATTTACGTAATTTTTTTGCTATACAGCACTGCGCTAGTTTAACAGACAATTGCGCGGTCATGCAATACGGTACATAAATGAAATTTACATACTTTTTTCCCCACAAATTGAGCTTTATTTCGGTGGTATTTGATCGCCTGTGCGGTTTTTATTTTTTGTGCTATAAAAAAAAGGCTGACAATTTTGAGGAAAAAAAACAATATTTTGGACTTTTTGCTATACAACATGTCCAGTAAAAAAAAATTTAAAAATCACATTTAGTCATAAATTTCTGCCAAAATGCATTCTGCGACATGTCTTTGCTAAAAAAAAAACCCAATACGTGTAAATTGGTTTACGTGAAAGTTATAGCGTTTACAAATGGCGGGAAAGATACTGGGATTTTTAGGTTTTTTTATACTAATAATGGCGGCGATCAGCGACTTATGGACTGCGGCGGACATTCTGACATTGGGGGGTACTGACTTGGGGTCACTGACATTCCCAGTGACACCAATACAGTGATCAGTGCAAAAAAAAAACACTGACACTGTACTAATGGCACTGGGGAGGAAGGGGTTAAGTTTATTATTCAGGGAAAGGGTTAACTGTGTGAGGGGAGTGTTTTACTAGGGGGCGGGGGTGTGTACTGCAGGGAACACCGCTGATCGGGAGAGAGAAACTCTTCTGTCCCGATCAGCGTGTCCTGGAGCTGTCAGGGAACTGACAGAAAGCACAGCTACTGCAGCTGTGCTCTCTGTCAGCAATTGCCGCCGATCGCTGGGACATAGCCGGTAACGACCGGCTGTGACCCGGCGACTGACATCCACGGCTGTGATCGGCGGGACAGGTAGGGCGCTCCCTACCTGTTTTCAAAACACACGTTTTAAAACGTGGTTTTGCCCAGCCGTGCTGCCCTGCCGCCGCATTTCTACAGTGGCTGGGTGGCATGTGGTTAAAGAATATGTAAACCCAACATTTCATATTCCTGATTTGTGCCTGTTCTACCATGTACTTGTATGACAAAATATTCTGTTTGTATTGCTGCCTTTGTGTGAAATCCCTGGTGTTCCTGCCAGTCCCTCTGCTTTACTATTACAACTGACCACATTAGGCATGAGAGCACAGCGTGGTCACTTCTCTAGCTATCCCTCTCAACCAGAGGCGTCCCTAGGGTTGGTGTCACCCGGTGCGGTAACACTTGGTGACACCCCCTCCAATGATCCCGCAGAATGGATCGGAACTGCGGATTGAGCATAATGGATCAGACTCCGATCCTTTATGCCCAATCCGCAGATCCAATCCGTCCTGCTGGGATCGTCAGCTTTCTTTACAACTTACCTTTTCTTGGAGCAGGTCCGGGTGTAGCGGCAAGATGTGTCTCTTATGTAGATATGTCCCCCCTGAAGCAACTGCGCATGTCCCGGTTTTAGGCACGATCAATCGATGATAGCAGTAGTTCTATCATCGATTGATCGTGCCTGAAACCGGGACATGCACAGCTGCTTCAGGGGGGACATATCTACATGGGAGACACATCTTGCCGCTACAACGGTGTCACCCCGTATAGAATGCATGCCGACGATCCCCGCAGGATCGTCGGCATGCAACCTATACGGGGTGACACCGGACCCGCTCCAAGAACAGTGGACCTTTCCCCAGCCTTTTTATGCTAACGTTAGAAACCCAAAGACTTTGAATTCTGTAGTTCTACTAAATTTGTACAACGTGTTCTGCTATAAGACTTTTACAAGTATAGCTGGAAAGATTTGGAACCGATTTGTAACTTTTAGTGCAGGTAGTATGTCAGATTACAATAATGAAGAAGAAAAATTCAAGCAAATCTAATCTAAAAATGATCTAAATTTACAGTATGTGCAAATGTTACTGGAACAGGAGCAGTCCTTTAAGCTGACCACGCAGAGTAAGATGGACCTATTGACGGCAAGTCATTGATATTTTCTTTCATCTCTCACTTTGTGGGAATACTTTCAACCAAGTGCCTTGAGAAATCCTTGTTAATATATACCTTTCCATTCTATCCAAATTTATGAATAAGTGTTACTTTTATTGGCTTTGCTTTTTCCTTGGCAGTCCATCATTCCCAGTTCTAAAACATGGCTTTCTCTTTAGCATTTTTTTTTATTGTGGGTTTTGACTTTTCGGATCGGATCCATCCTGTGGGGATCGTCGGCTTGCTTTATATTTTACCTTTTTGTGGAGCAGGTCCAGTGTTACCCCGTCCGGACCGCACCCCCCGCACCTGCCTCTGGACGCCACTGCTCTCAACCATTCACTGGGAAGATCAGTGTACTGCTGTTTCTCCCCCCCAACTCTCTGACTTCCTTATGCAGCTGAGAACAGAGGGAATGTGATCACATATAAAAAAGGGACAAAAAAGGCTTATAATGATTATTATATGTATACACAGATGTGTTGCCTTTCATTTCTGTTTTAAACTGAATGGGTTGTTTGTGAGAGTTCACCTATATTTGTATATGTATATAAATGTACATTTATTATTTATTTGCATTTCAGCCTGAAAAGCATTGCAGCCACGATCAGGTGCAATGCTCCCCCTCCTGCAGACTGTTCCCCCACCTGCACATCCGTACCGAGAAAAGAACCTTCAGTTACGGGGCTTGGGGAAGTATCAATAGTCTACAAGTGTGGCCATGTCATCACACTTGCATTCCATCGAGAACTACAGTCCCGCTGTCTTTGGTGGTACATAGGACTTGTAGTTTCTTTGATTCCAAAGAAAGAATGATGTGGCTGCACGGGGGGAGACACACACAGTCATGCCAAATTCAGATGATGACAGGAACTAGTGGAGAGAAGAACCATCTTCCCCCCCAATTCTATAAGAGGTGGGGGGCTGTAGACTGTGATCTTATTTCATGTTACAAATATGGGTGTAACATGAAACATGGCATGAAAGATGGACTTCTCTTCTAATAGCTGTTGCAAATGCATCAATACGCATGCAATATGAGTCATTGTTTGTCTGTCTTTTGGCTAAGATCAAGTGTAGTATCTGTTCTTATCAATATCCAGAATGGGTGCTATGCTGCTATTCTGGTCTTTTGATAGGAATAGCTGGCTATACAGTATCTCTGCTGGTATGTTCGGGGTCATGAGGAGCCTTCCTGATAGGTGAGGAATCCGTGTCAGAATACCGGGCCGGCCACTCAGCTCTGCAGCGGGACCTTACCTGTTCCTCTATCCAGCCACGCGCTGTCTTCCCGGCTTCTGTAGTGTGGGCGCTCGGCTTGACAGCCGGGTGCCCAGTGCGCATGCACAAGAAGCGGTGCTCTTTGTGAATGGTAAGGCGGCACCTGGGACACATGACAGGTCCCAGAAGCCGCCAGACCAATCACAAAGCGCAGCGCTTCTCGCTCATGCGCACTGGGCACCCCGGCTGTCAAGCCGAGCGCCCACACTACAGAACCCGGGAAGACAGCGCGTGGCTGGATAGAGGAACAGGTAAGATCAAAGAACAACTCCGCGGAAGTAAGAGCGGGTACCTGTCAAATTCAGGTACCCGCTCCCCCTCCTCCCCAAAGGTCAGCAGTCATCTCCTGTACTGTCCACAGTCTCTGGTCATCTCCTGTACTATGTCTGCAGTCCATTAGTTCAGAATATTTTTTTTCCTGTTTTCTGCCTCTAAAACCTAGGTGCGTCTTATGGTTAGGTGCGTCTTATGGTCAGGTGCGTCCAATGGTCAGGTGCGTCTTATGGAGTGAAAAATACGGTAATTTATTTTTCTCTGCACGTGTGTGTCATTTACCCTTTTGTCTGAACTTTTCACTTGGATAGAGGGTGGGGGTCTTTGTGCCTCCCCTGAAGTCTAGGGATAAGGGGGAGATGTGTGGCTATTAGGTTCCTTCCTCCCCTGAACAGGGATAGGGTCTCTCTTTGGGAGAGCCCTAACCTGGTACTCGGTGGTTTGATTTGGCTGACCATGAGAGGAGAGGTCAGCTAGGCCTTTTGGCTAGGTGACCCACCATTGTACTTTGCCCCTGTCAGGAGCCTTGCACCCCAGGGGTCAGGGAAAAGTCCTACTTTTTGAGAAGGTGGACCAGCGACACACCCTTAAGTGCACTTTTTCTGTGTGTGTTTTTCACATGCACTTTTTTGTTCACTTAATTGATCTTTTGGTTTTGTGCACCACTGTGGATTAAAAAAAGGGAAAAAAATGTATTACCTCTTAGAGATCACAATTTACTGAATGATCCCCTTTAATTGTAAAAAAAAAATCATTTTGTCATTTATTAGGAATGTGCATTCAAGCAGAACTTCATGCAACTTCTCAAAAAGCAGGCTGAGAGTCAAGGAAAACTCTAGACAAAGGCACTTTGTGACTATTTTGTGCATTGCAGACCCTAGCAAGTCACTATAAGCAATGCAGTATCTTCCAAGCCAGGGTGTACATAGTTGGTCAGAGTAGGTAGAGGCTTGGTAGAAGCCTGGATTTTAGTAAGAGAGTTACTTCATGTCAGGCTGGAGGGCTCTACGGGTCAGTCCTCTGGTACCTTCCCCTGCTCTAGACACTTGGAGAAGCTTTTAGAAGCCAGCAGGCGGAAGTGAGGAGGGGCTGATCTGCATATTTATGTGAGTCTGACCAATCCCAGACAGAGGGGCCTGGCAATGTGGCAGCCCAGCCATAGCCATGGCACTAGCCTGGCCAGCAGGGAAGATGGAGTGCTGAGAGGTGCTGCTGTGTAGCCTGGAGGGAGCCCCAGAGAAGGGGGGTCTTGCTTCCAGGCTGGTGGCTGGAAGTTGGAGGAGGAAAGAGGAGCAATGAAGGAGTGAGCTCTACTGCCCTGCAGTCCACCGGGGAAGGACAGCCTGCAAAGCTTGGAGAGGAGCCAGCCCAGCTACAGAGGCCTGAAAGCAGTTCTATCCACAGCTGCAGGACAGGGACAGTGTGAGTACTGCTACACCCCCAGGGCCTAGAAGGGAGAACTCTGCTGGATGCAAGTTCTGACAAGTATTCAGGGGACAGTGCATAGCTTACTCAATCCCTTGTCCTGGGATCCGAAACCATAGCCAGGTATTTTGTTCACATAGGGGACTTAGAGCTCCTGCAAGTTGGGACTTTTTTAAAAATCTGTTCAAAGGGACACAGAGCTCCTGCTAGCTGCTTTCTTTGTGCAAGACTGTCAGAGTTCCTGCTGGACCACAGTATTTCATCTGCCATTTTTGAAGCATTTTCTAAAGAAAGAAGTTGTCCTCAGTTTGTTATTCTGGAATCATATCAGGCATTCCATAACCCCTTTACTAATAAAACTAAAAAAAAAAAAGCCCTTGGACTGTTCCTTGTTTCTGGATGCAAGTGGAAAACGTGTTTCCTGGCTGTGTAGGAAGTAAAGGGGGACCCAAAGCAGTGGCTCTCAAGGGGGTAGCATGACACCTGTCAGATACAGTAAGTTCCCACTGATACTAATGATCTTCTATCTGCTATCTGTAAGGGGGTGATTCTTCCCCCTGACCATGAGTGTAAGGAGCATTCTTTCCACTGACCATCACACTAATATATCATAAGTTGTAGATATAGTAATTTTTAAGCAGGGGTTCCCTGTAACCGGAAAGTTATTTCAAGGGTTCCTCTGTGTTGAAAGGGTTGAGAAAGGCTGATCCAAACAATGAACAGTGGACCTTTCCCCAGCCTTTTTATGCTAATGTTAGAAACCCAAAGACTTTGAATTCTGTAGTTCTATTAAATTTGTACAACGTGTTCTGCTATAAGACATTTACAAGTATAGCTGGAAAGATTTGGAACCGATTTGTAACTTTTAGTGCAGGTAGTATGTCAGATTACAATAATGAAGAAGAAAAATTCAAGCAAATCTAATCTAAAAATGATCTAAATTTACAGTATGTGCAAATGTTACTGAGGCAGGAGCAGTCCTTTAAGCTGACCACGCAGAGTAAGATGGACCTATTGACGGCAAGCCATTGATACTTTCTTTCATTCTTTCATCTCTCACTTTGTGGGAATACTTTCAACCAAGTGACTTGAGAAATCCTTGTTAATATATACCTTTCCATTCCATCCAAATTTATGAATAAGTGTTACTTTTATTGGCTTTGCTTTTTCCTTGGCAGTCCATCATTCCCAGTTCTAAAACATGGCTTTCTCTTTAGCATTTTTTTTTTATTGTGGGTTTTGACTTTTTGTGTTAAAGTCAATATCAAGCATAGCTAGATTGTAAGCTCCAAGGAGCAGGGCCCTCGAACCCCTCGTGTATCGCATTGTATTGTTACTGTACGGTCTCATGTACTGTCCCCCATTATAATGTACAGCGCTGAGCGAACTTTTGGCACTATATAAATACTGTATAATAATAATACTGTATAATAATGAGACCACACCCCTCCTCATTATGTCCCACTTTCCTCACTCTGGCCCACCTGTTACCTTTATATACAGAGCATCACTATGTGGCTGTTGCATGCAGAGAGGGACTGAGAAAAGGCTTGTGAAGATGGACAGATGCAACTTGCTTTAATGTGCATTTTGCCTTCATTTAAAGCCTCTCAGTTGATTGAAAGGTCCGTTTCACCTGCATTTGACCTGCGCCTGACTTGTGTTGACCTCTTTCTGACCTGCATTTGATCTCCAGAGTTAAACCAATCTGTTTTAGGCTGCTTTTGCATTCCCATTGACTTGTATGGAGAGAGAACGACACGAAAAAAGGCTGTCAACACAGTCTCAAAAGTGCGCAAAAGTGGAGATGTGACTAGCAGAACATGGATGTGTAATTATGTGCTGAAGATGGCACATAGACGGTGGTGGGAAAAATGGTAGAAACGTATACAGCAACACATGAGTATCTGGGCAGGAAACTATACATCTGGATAGCCTGACCAGATGAGATTTTTGTAGTACCAAAAGTGGAGGTTTTACAAGTGTTTTTCAAAAAATTCTTAAAGTTAAGCATTACTTTAAAGTTGCGCTTCAGTTATTCACAAACTTAAAGTCCAACCCCACTAGCTGATAAAGTGTTCAATTCTTATTTTTTCTGGAAAAGAGATAACAGAGTAATACTTACCAATCCAATGTCCCACACAGGGGCGGACTGACAACTCATGGGGCCCCCGGGCAATAGGGGATCATGGGGCCCCTGTGTCCTTGCCCAAACTCAAAAAAGCCTATGAAAAAGGTACCAGGGGCATCTCATGGGGCCCCTACTGACCCTGGGCCCTCGGGCAGTGCCCTAGTTTCCAAATGGTCAGTCCGCCCTTGGTCCCACAACAACTGGTGGTGCAGTCCTCTTCTCTGTTGTGAGCAGGCATTCCTTCGTCATCTTGCACAACAAAATCAACATCAAAGCAATTTCAGGGTACCTGTCATCACAACTTCAATCAGCATGAAGGAAGACCAAAAGACCATGGTTTTAGGTAAGTCATACTTTGTACCCTACAAAAACGTGAATTCAATTCCACACAGTAGCCTGGAATCCTGGAAATAGGCTTTAACAACTATACCAATGTCCTTAGTTTATTTTGGTTTAAATAAAACACATCTGTTTTAACCACTTGTACTCCAGAGGATTTACCCCCCTTCCTGATCAGTCCATTTTTTGCGATAGGGTACTGCGTTACTTTAACTGATAATTGCGCAGTCATGCAACACTGTACCCAAATTAAATTTATGCCTTTTTTCCCACAAATGGAGCTTTCTTTTGGTGGTATTTGATCGCCTCCGTGTTTTTTATTTTTTTGCGCTCTAAACAAAAAAACACCATCAATTTTGAGGAAAAAAACAATATTTTTAACTTTTTGCTATTAAACATGTCCAGTGAAAAAATATACAAAATCAAACTCCGTCATAAATTTAGGCCAAAATGTATTCAGCTACATGTCTTTGCTAAAAAAAAAATCCCAATACGTGTAAATTAATTGGTTTACATGAAAGTTAAAGCGTCTACAAATGGTGGTATAGATACTGGAATTTTTCTTTTTTTTTATATACTAGTAATGACGGTGATCAGCAATTTATAGCAGCATTGTAGGACTGCGGGACTGTGGTGGGCTTTCTGACACTGGGGGGGGAACTAACTGCCACTGACATCCCCAGTGACACTAATACAGTGATCAGTGCTAATAAAAAACACTGACACTGTGCTAATGGCACTGGGCAGGAAGGGGTTAACATCTAGGGAGATCAAAGGATTAACTGTGTGTTGTGTGCTGTTTTACCATGTGCTGTGTGTCTGTTTCACTGTTTTAAGCACATTGCTTTTTTAAGCACATTGCTTTGTATTGCTTTGCTATGCAGAGCAATACAAAGCAATGCGCAGGATCTGACAGGGGAGAGATCTGTACTGTTTACATACAGGTCTCTCCCCCTTTAGTGATAGTCGGCGATCGCCAGGTACCGGCAGGGAATCACCGGCCGGGACCCGGTGATCGATAGCCGAGGCTGCCAATGGCGGTACAGGTAGGGTGGAAATGCCAAATCACGGATTTTTGCTATAAGGTGACAGGAAAGCAGTTAATCTTCTTGTATATATGTTAAATTCTGATAAATCCCGGAAAGATATATGGCTATACATGCAACTGTTGTTTATCACTATTGGTGGGGAGACCCGAGACATCAGGCACAGACATGTAACTAAAGTTCTGGAGGTATAAGGCATTGCAGGATGATTGAACCCACCAACATAGATTGAGTTCTTCCAGAAATACTCAAATTAGCCATCAATTCCATAAACTTTTTTCAGATGCCAAGGCCTGAACTGCCGAGAACATTCGTTAATCTATTTATGACTTTATCACTTGTTTACTTCTTCAAGAAAAACAGCTATCGCAGTTACGCCCTGGGTGTTGTCAGAGGATTCAAAGTGCAGGACCATTACAGAACACTTACACATTAACAAGGGCATCCTTCCATATTAACATCTTGGTTTTCTATTAAACAAATTATTAATGTGGATCATAAACCAAGATTATATGATGCATAGTAGTAATTTTTCCCACATGGAAACTCAATCTTTACATCAGACTGCAGAAATGTCTAACATGTATACTCTAACCAATAAAATTAAATATCCAATCAATAGAACTTTTTATTCAAAAGATCATTGAAAGGACATTTAAAGCAATTAAATGAGATCATCCATTAAAAGAATGAAGAAATTGTTCAGCAACAAATGGGGGCCACTCAAAACCGTGATTTCTGTGCTTGCAGTTGTGTTTCCTAACACAAAGTGAAGAAAGCTCAGCTTGCCTGCTTCCTCTTTGGCCCTACCTTATCCCACCATGATGTGGTGACAGAGATTCTGTTCTTGTACTGGAAGGTGTTTTTGTCTCAATCAAATACAAAGATATTTGTTACTTCAAGGTCAAAATGCAAAAGCTGGGAAAAAAAGTGTGGTAGTAAACCCTTGTAGAAAACCAACTAGGGGTTCCCCAGGGTGTTGAGTCTAAGCCCCAGCCTGCTTCTTCACCAGGGCCCCTGATGGTGGAGATGGACTTGCAGTACACTGGAACCAGGCCTTGGCCCCCAGGTACACCCAGCCCACAATGCGGAAACCACTTACATATGCTTACATATGCAGAGTACAGATGGCAGGAGACAAAAGGGGATCTGGGAAACAAGCTGAGGTCAGGGTGGGCAGCAGGGAAACAAAAACAGTAGACAAATTGGGGATTGCTACATGGGAAGTCAGACACAGAGTACAAGTAATGCAAGGCAAACCAGGAGCTCCGAGAAATAGGGAAGTTGCTCAGGCAACGCAGGCTGCACTGAGTATGTCTTATATACGGAAGCAGACTGGGAGGCAGGCCAAAAAGTGATAGATGGGAAAGGAATATAAATCCACAGTAGAGTAGGCAACTCCCATAGGTGAACACAGAAGCCAGCAGCACATGTGAATAGAATTACAGGTCTAGCAGAAGCACTGCAGCAAAGAGATACAAATTACACAAACAGGAAACTGAAGACTTAACTGTGACAGAGGCTTACCTCTTGTAGAGAAGAGGGTGAAGACCATGTGCCCTAAAGAAGTCTGAAACAAACATGTAATGGACTGTACTGCGTCATATGAAGTGAGATAAGGAATATCCATACTTTTGTATTGTTGTCGGATAAGTTACCCTGCAAATTTACATAGACAATATGGCCAGATGTATGCGGACACCCCTCCAAATTATTGAGGTGTTTCCAGTAAAGACTACTGTGAATGTTACAGCCTGTAAAGAGATTTTAGATAACTTTGCACTTCCAACCTTGCAGCAACAGTTTGGGGAAGGCACTTTTCTGTTCCAGTATGACTGTGTCCTAGAGCAAAAAAGCCATGTCCATATAGTTGGGCAAGAAGGGTGTGAAGGTACTTAAGTGGCCTGCACAAGTCACTGGCCTGAATATTACGGAACATCATTGGCATGAATTGGAACTCTGACTGTGAGCTAAGTCTTCTTGTATAGCCTTAAAAGGTGTGTGTGTGGGGGGGTCTATATCAATGCCCATGATTTTGTAATGGGATGTCCAACAAAGTCATAGAGGTGTGATGATCAGGTGTCCCACAACTTTTTGTCCTCCTGTTTATATAGTTATTTAGTTTTATGTGTCTGAATTTTTGGGTACCATGTATAATATTCCCATCTTACACATTCCTGGAAAGGCAAGAAGTGAGCTGGAGCTGCAGCAACTGTAAGCTAGAGACTAGAATTGGGCAAGAAGGGTGTGAAGGTACTTATGTGGCCTGCACAAGGCACTGGCCTTAATATTACTGAACATCATTGGCATGAACTGGAACTCTGACTGTGAGCTAAGTCTTCTTGTATAGCCTTAAAAGGTGGGGGGGGGGTCTATATCAATGCCTATGATTTTGTAATGGGATGTTCAACAAAGTCATAGAGGTGTGATGATCAGGTGTCCCACAACTTTTTGTCCTCATGTTTATATAGTTATTCAGTTTTATGTGTCTGAATTTTTGGGAAGCATGTATAATATTCCCATCTCACACATTCCTGGAAAGGCAAGAAGTGAGCCGGAGCTACAGCAACTGTAAGCTAGAGACTAGAACCATAATCCAAAGTATATGACACCAGCACACCAAGGATCATTTAATTAAAGTTCAAGCATTTATTTGGTGATCACATCACAGCTTGAGTGCAACATTATGGGGCAATGCAAGACCCCTTCATCAGAAATGTGATTACAAAGGGGTCCTGCGTGTGCCCCAAAATGTTGCACTTACAGGAGAAGTATAACCAAAGCTTTCTGGCTATAATTCTCTTATGGATCACAGCCTGCTGTTGGCTGATGTCACAAAGCCAGTCCATGCTCTGAAAAGATCACAATCATATGTTCAGGATTTGTTCAGAAGCCTGGAACAGCAGATAGCTCAAACTCTCAACTAGCCGCAGAGCCCAGGCCAGCCACTCCTGTGCCCTCAACAGCCCGGCGCTCCAGTAACCGCTGGAGGGGCAAAGCAGAGATCTGGTAACTAACAGTCACCAGCTCTCTGCTCACTGAAGACTAAGAACTGAGCAATCAGGGATCTTTGATCAGACCGATGCTACATCGACCTGGCTGAGTATGATTTTTTTTTTGTTAATGAAACTTATACTTCTCTTTTAACACTGTGATGTGATTACCAAATAGCCCCTTGGACTTTTTTTCAAGGATTCATGATATACTGGTGACATATACTTTGGCTTAGGGATTTTTGGGAAAGCTACAGGCCCTCCATCTGCTTGGACTATCTACGCAGACTTTGTAATGCGGCTTGTATCTTTTACTGAACACTGCATCAGTGATATCCTGAAATAACTAATTTGCATGAGGCTGTTAAGTGGTTAATCTTTAAGCACATGGTTGCAAGTGTATAATAATAATAATACAATAGCAGCAATAAAAGCCTATGACCTGGATAAGAAACAATTTGACACCGTTTTGACCATAAAATTGCACAAAAAAATAACATGCATCTCACAAAGCCTTCCACTCGGCGGGACACTCATTTGGATTCATTGAAGTCAAAGAATGCTCAATCCTACTATTTTTTATTCCATAAAGCAATTTTCATTCTTTTAATGTAACAGCATAATTACCCCTTTCTCCTCTTTCAAGTTGCCATTTTATTAAATAGAGTGCTGCTGATATAGAAAAGGGTTTTTTTTTGTCATTTGATCTAAAACAAAAACGATTTAGCTTTTAAAGTCGAAAACGCGAAGGACTACCTTTAACTTACACGATGAGCTATGCCTCTCAATTTCAAGCCACACAACATCAGACGGCAGGCCTGCAAATTAAATTAATTTTGCTTTCTTCTTTTAATAGGTTTTCCGACATGCTAATGAACAAAGAAATGAGAGCAAGGAGAGACTATGACTAATTTAAGACTTTCAGGTCTCGGGGAGAAAAAAAAAAGAATGAAACTACTTCTGCTTCATCCATGTGAGCTGCATGACTTCATACTTTCCACGGTCTTATCTTTTTTCTGAAAATTAATTACAATACCTGGAGAATAGTTGGTAAGAGAGGCCGGAGGGACTCATAGTGCGTATCAGTATTGTGCAGATAGGACTAGACATCCCCTGTTTTCTTGAGGCCCCCTGAACTTGACACTGTAGGAACACTTTGGAGTGTGGAATTCCCTCTTTACAAAGCTATTTTAAGAAGAATAAAAGAAAAAACACGATTGGGGGAGGCGAAAATGTTTTGATGGATGAGCTTTGAGCCAATGTAAGTTAGAAAAGTCTTATTCCTGAGAATATTCCATTACATGTAGGGTTCATTTAATGTATATGTATACTCATTGACAAACATTTATAATAATAAATAGTAATATAAGCAATCTTCAATCTTTTTACATTTGCAGCTTCTATTCAAGGTTCAGGAACTGGTTATAGTTGAACTAAACAACAAGTGCATCTACTAATCACAATTTTGATAATCCATCCCACTACAATTCATTAGATATATATGTCCAAGTAAAATGTGATGAACAAAATTATATTGAACATGTAATAAAACATATATAAACCTAGAAATAGATCTATATATGTTTTTTACTAGATTTCAAATTGATATACAGTATATAAAATATATATAATAACTTGATACCGATCTGCACATATGGAGGGTCTGTTCTGTACCCTCCACCTTTCTCTCTTATACCCTTCCCCTTACATCTGACAGCCCCATAGAGAACAGTGGGCTTTTTCTGTGTCCATTCTGTACAGGTGGAGTGGACACGGACCTGTCATCCGCCTGCTCAGCGAGGATCAGCAGACAAATTCCCCACTGAGCAGGCAGATCCGCTTCGCCATGTCCACCCATGTGAACAAACTGTTACTCATAAATATAAAATGCAGACTGATACCAAGATAACATCAGTATAATATATTTGTATCTGGTATGGTAATCCTTAGATACTGCGCATACCTAAGCTGTATAGCTCTGTACACAATTGTTCATGCCCATTGAGACATGTGTCTGCCTTTACTTTATATAATTGCATTGCATTGTTTTCTTTTGCTTTGTAAGACTGGATGATTAATTTGATCTCACTTTGGTCTGAATAAATACAAAATTTATACAAATTGGTTATTGTCATATAGGTGTACATGCGCTTTACCAAGGGGCATTTATGGTATAATCACTGAAGGTTGAACAGAATAGCGCAGGTCCTTTTAATTGTATTACCTTCGGACTCGGTTATAGAGTGGCAGAGCTCTGTCCTAGTCTCCAGCTTGCTCTTCTCGTTCACCCAGCCACATGTGCTTCCAATGGAGACTACAAGATGCTGATTATGGAAGCAGCTGTATGGCAGTACTGCAGCCATACCACCCGTGGTGTATTTAGGTTTCGTGCTGCCCTAGGCAACACACAAATCGGCTCCCCCCCCCATGGAGACACCCTGACACCAGCAGGGGCGGACTGACAACTCATGGGGCCCCCGGGCAATAGGGGATAATGGGGCCCCTGTGTCCTTGCCCAAACTCAAAAAAGCCTATGAAAAAGGTACCAGGGGCATCTCATGGGGCCCCCTACTGACCCTGGGCCCTCGGCATTGCCCGAGTTTCCAAATGGTCAGTCCGCCCCTGGACACCAACCAACATCCCTCTCCCCCACAAAGAGAGCCTGACGTTGACCAACAACACCCCAGCCCCCACCCGAGAGAGCCTTCTAATACCATCATCTCCCATACACTGGCCACCCACCCCAGCGAGAGACTTACCTTCACAGCTCCGGACATCCCCGGGAATAAGAGTTGGGCTCTGCATACACCATCAAGCAGCCCGCAACCTCTCTTGGATCCCACTTGGTCCCCATGCTGCGTGTGTCCCTTTTTCCATCCCTTCTTCTGGGGGACGGCGCTGCCCCCCTGAAAAATGCTGCTGCCCCCTTGAAAAATGCCACCCTAGGCAAATGCCTTGTTTGCCTTGTGGTAAATACACCCCTGCATACCACCGCTTTAAAAAATAATACTGCACAGTTATAAAGCTCAGAGATGTGCCTTGTATATGTGCTTAATACTCTGCCATCTTTGGGGGTCAAAAGCCTTCAGAGTGCTATTGAATGAATGAGAAAAAGGCCTTTCAAAGTCACATGACTGTCTCTCTGAGACTCCATGAGGCCTTTCAGGCCATTTTTTCTGAATGAGGGGGGCCAGAAGCCTGCAGAGCGCTATTGAATGAATGAGAAAAAGGCCTTTCAAAGTCACATGATTGTCTCTCTGAGACTCCATGGGGCATTTCAGGCCATGTTTTCTGAATGAGCCTGTAAAATTCAGACAGCAATGGGGGAAGCCTTGCGGAGTGTAATAGAGAAAAGATAGTGATATCAGAGTAGGCAGGTTCAGTCTGTTATCTCCACTTCAGGTGATGCTCATCTACAGTGACAATGCAGATAGGGAGAGGAAGTTAAGAGGAACAAAGTTTCTCTATAATTTCCTTGGGCACATGGGCAGGGATCTGATTTGGTCATCGTGCCTCATGTGATCTCAATGACCATCTTGCGCCTGGTAGAGTCTGTTTAAAACTCTGACCCCTTGGTGTGCTTTATTGGAGTGGCCAGTATAGGGACAGATTCCCCATCGGTCAGGGACAAGTGTTAGGGAAAGGGTCTGGAAGAGTAGGGAGATTGTTGGGCCTATGCCTACCAAGTCAAGAAGCTTCCCTTTTGGGTTAGACTGGCCAGGCCACGTTCCTCTCCTGTCAGCATCCTTAGTTCTTCAGGCTACTGTCTCTCCTTGAACAGTTGTATATGTTAGCGGATGGTGAGCCTTCCTTCCGGGTCTGTTTGTAGTTGAACTCTATTATCTTAATATATCATTTCTGGCAATCGGGACTCTGTGTGTTCACTGGCCACCACACCACGCTGCATCTACTCAACATTTACTCTCCATTGTATAAGAACCCAAAGTGGTTTTATTGATACGCCCTATGCAGGCATGGTTCACAGTTGTCACCAAATCAAGCCAATCTTAAACAATGCCATTCAGACATTCCTAGAGCTAATGCACGAAGAAACACAGCAAGTGCTTGAAAAAGGTGGAGGAGATCAGGTACACTTAAATGCAAAAGTGTAAAAAAAAAAAGTAAAAAACAGTATTTTATATAGAAACAAAAATAAATTACATGATATGCACAGTGCTTTAGCAAACTAAATGTCATTCTGATAGGATTTAGAAGTATTTTAATGTAATCCTTTAGATTGTAAGCTCCATGAGCAGGGCCCTCCTAGTCCTTCTGTACTGAAATGTATTGTAATTGTACTGTCTCCCTTGCTGTGCAAACTGTTGGCGCTATATAAATCCTGTATAATAATAATAATAATAATAATAATCAGTGCTACTAAACCCAGGACCCTGAATTCACTATATCTGGTCTCCCACAGTACAAAGAACATGGAAATTATTATTATTATTATTATACAGTATTTATATAGCGCCAAAGGGTATGCTCAGCGCTGTACAGTAGCAAGGGGGACAGAACATGAGACAAGACAGTAACAATACACTACACAAGGGGTTCGAGGGCCCTGCTCTTTCGAGCTTACAATCTAGGAACCCTAGGAAATGCAATTATTTTAGTAAATATAAACTGCTAAATACTTTTCTCATCAGCAGTATATAGCAATCTTGTGACTTCTATCAGTGCCCAGCCGAGCACTTGTTATAATTTTGTAGAAGGAGTTTTCATTCTCTCTGACTGTCCTATGAGGCTGCATAACCCCTTATCCTCTCTCTGGACAGTGCTGATTGGCCCTGTGCCAAACACATGCACCCTCTGAAGAAAAAAAAACTCTCTAGCAATACACACCAAACTGAGCATGTGCAGAGTGCCTCCAAGGGCTCTGTACTATCAGCAGTTGGATTGGGGAGGATCAGAGAAAACAGGATCAAACAGCCTTTTTACACAATGCAGAGGATTAACTCTTTAGGTTCCACAGTGAGTATAACAAGCATGCTTTACTGCATATACAGACTGATTTTACTGTTGTGGGTTCAGTAACACCTTCTCTGTGTAGATCTGGTCAGGAAGGAATAAGACGTAAAAAGGAAAAAGCAAGATATTGTCAAGAAAGTTTTGGATCCTTGTGGTTTCTGTTTTGTGTGATTACCATTTCTGTTACTCTGTTTATTACGGGATCTGCGTATCCACATTTTTCTTTTTATGTCAAATAAATATAAATGCAGTGCTAAAAGTGGCAATAATAAAACGATAAGAGTCAATAGTAATAATAATAATAATAAAAGTAATAATGATATTAATAAAAGTGGGCGCTGTAGAGCACTAAAAAGGTGCTAAAATGTAGATGGTGAACCGTAACCGTCGTGAAATGATGCATATAGCTAGTACAGGCAACTAGTATAAAGTGACTGAAGTGCATTATTAAATCCACAGAATGCAAAAGTCCAAATATAAAGGTGATCCGTGCTCCATGCTGGTGATCTCTGTGACGTGGACCAGTAACATGAATGCACTCACCAGAAGCATAAAAGATATGTGCATGTATATATATTATCCAGGTATGGTCATCTGGATGTAGGCGAGGATGGCGGAATCATCTGGCATACCATAGGCACCAGGGGCGGACTGACCATTTGGAAACTCGGGCACTGCCCGAGGGCCCGGGGTCAGTAGGGAGCCTCATGAGATGCCCCTCATACCTTTTTCATAGGCTTTTTTGAGTTTGGGCAAGGACACAGGGGCCCCATGATCCCCTATTGCCCGGGGGCCCCATGAGTTGTCAGTCCACCCGATAGGCACACAGGGCAACTCTAATTACTCACAGGACACTCTCAGCTCCCAGGGACAGCTCCAAGTAAGCGTCAGACCACTAAATCAATAACATCAAGGGATAGGAATATCAACACCTTGGAGGCTGTAGTCTACCTGGAGGCCAGAATTCTTCCTCGCCGGCTCACTGCACTCTCAGATCTTTATGTGTAATCCTGCTGTTGCAGTAATGTCATTGTGGATTCTCTAAGTACTGTTCCATTTTCTCTATTATCTTGACAATAAAAGTTGTTTGGATTAAAAAAAAAATTTACTTTTCTCAACAGAAACAGAAAAATTCAAACTTAAAGCAGAACTACAGGATAGATTGCATGAGGGTAAAAAACCTTGAGCCTTTAGAACCACTTTAAGACAAGCCATGAATGATAACCAACACATTTGCTTGTGCTCTTTCCTGAACTGTCAGGTCATCAAATGGCTAGTGTCATAACTGATCACATGTGCACAGGGGTGGACTGACAACTCATGGGGCCTCCGGCCAAGAGGGGATCATGAGGCCCCTGTGTCCTTGCCCAAGCTCAAAAAAGCCTATGAAAAAGATACCAGGGGCATCTCATGGGGCCTACAAAAAAGGGGGGGTTTGTGAAAAAGAGATTCACAAGAAAGCGGCTACATAGTGAACAGAACGTGACACACAGGAAAATTTCCAAAAATTATACTTTATTACACATATAAAAATATGACATATGGGCTTTCGCCCTGGTTTACCATCACCTCAGTAGAGACAATACACACAGACCTAAAACCATTTAAAATGACACCAGAACCGGTCTAAATGTATGTGCAGCAGGGAAAATGGCTACAAGAGTCTAGTGTCCCTGTAGCACAAACACACACGTGAACACTTCCCTAGGGAGGTGTATCCAAAAATTATGCCATAGGCATACCATAATAGAGGATAAAGGGATTAAGCAGTAACCATATAGGCAAATCCCAATCAAGGAATCCAAAAATTATACTATAGATATGTATGTCACATGTATACAATAAGGCAAGCACAATATGCGTCAAAAAGGAGAATAGCAGGCCTCAGGCCTGTATGAAGAAAGACATAAATGTCAAATATATTATACAATACATTCCTGTGCCGGCACAAGTGGTTGGGGCCCATTCATCTGTAATATAGATGGCTGTATCCTAGAACTCTTGGATGGAAATATACCCCATTTATTTCCAGGATGGAGGAAAAGATGCACAAAGCAGTGCTCTGCTTGAAGTGGTTTCTTCACCACTGTGTGTGGACTACACACCACTTTTGTAGGAAAAAACAAGACACATCCCAAAGACTCTTCTGCCTGTTGAAATATATATGGTGGTATATCTTGTATCCTATACAACGCACCATGATGTCCCCATCCTGTAGTGAAACAAACAATGTGTGGGAAGTCACTGACAGAGCTAACACTCTATAGAAGATGTATAGGTCATATAGATCACAAAGGACCATATATCTAATGTCCTGTAACAATCCACTCACCACCTGTGCTATGGATAACAGGGATGAAAGAGAAGTCCTTCATAGGTACTGCCATACAGGGCCAAGGCGGCCAAGGAACCACCGCTGACATCCGCCGATATACCGCGGGTTCCAGCCCCTTCTCGGCGCTTGTGCTGCTTAAGCTTGCCTCATGGCATGTGAAGATGGCTTCCTCCTTATGGGTCAGCGTGCGTTCCACCTAGTGCGCATGACCGGAAGTGACGTATCTGACGTATGACGTCAACGCGTTTCGCCGATGGGCGTATCTCACTCAGCTTCGTCAGGACCAATGAAACAACCGCATTCCAATTTTCTATTTATAGTGGGTAAAGACCCACCCATTTATGCAAAAAACCCAACCTGCAGTTATTCCTAATGGATGAAAGAGAGGGCTAAATACTTAGCACAGCTGCTGGTCATTGTTAAATATAATTAAAAAGACAGACATCTGGAGACAACAAAGGAGGGAGAGGCTTTAGCAATTTGGACGGTGCATATATTGATCAAAAAGACCAAAATTAAATATATTAGTCAACTAAAGCACCCATCACATTCTAACCAGAAGATGGCGATATTAATCAGAGAATCAACAAGTCTATCCACTGAGTCTAATTGTCAAAAAAAAACCCATATAAATTACCATAACATACCACAAGATGGCAATATAACCTGAAGATTCTCATTGAGGGTTATTTCTACAAAAATACCCCAATTTTTTTAAAATATCCATCCTATGGTATGATTATTATTAAAGAAAGTAAGTACATAGGAAAAAATTAACTCAGCATTCAATCCTAATAAATTTTGTTTATAGCTATATTTAACCTGATAGCTTAAAATCATCCATATTACTTTAATTGTTTCCGTATACATATATACTTTTTAAGGATTAAGTGACATAAAGTCCACCTATTTGTGAAAACAACAAATTCCACAGATTAACCACCACCTGGCAATAATGAGGTACATGGCTATAACTATTTTTCCAAAAATACTTGGAGATCACATTCCACATTTAACCCCTTAGGGTGCAATGTATCAAGTTTATATATCCAATATTTTTCCTTTTTAAGCAGTTCTCTTTCAAAATCACCTCTCCTCTGTGGAAAGTGCAGTGCATAGAAACCTTTCACTTTCGTACCATCCAACTTACCTCCATGATATTTAACATAATGTTGGGCAAGATTACTATCAGGTTCATTTGATCTAATGTCTCTAAGATGTTCACCTATTCGTACTTTAAGTTGTCTTTCTATCAACCATTAAAACAAACAACATGGTTAAAATCACGTACCAAAGGGATGTTTAAATGTGGAAAATGTCAAATTTGCAAATACGTGGATCGTACGGATTCCTTTCATGATTCAGGAAATAATACTCACTATAAAATTCAGAGTCTCATAAATTGCTCTACAGTGAGAGTACTATACATCTTAACCTGTCCCTGTAAAAAGATGTATGTAGGTAAGACCAAAAGACAACTTAAAGTACGAATAGGTGAACATCTTAGAGACATTAGATCAAATGAACCTGATAGTAATCTTGCCCAACATTATGTTAAATATCATGGAGGTAAGTTGGATGGTACGAAAGTGAAAGGTTTCTATGCACTGCACTTTCCACAGAGGAGAGGTGATTTTGACAGAGAACTGCTTAAAAAGGAAAAATATTGGATATATAAACTTGATACATTGCACCCTAAGGGGTTAAATGTGGAATGTGATCTCCAAGTATTTTTGGAAAAATAGTTATAGCCATGTACCTCATTATTGCCAGGTGGTGGTTAATCTGTGGAATTTGTTGTTTTCACAAATAGGTGGACTTTATGTCACTTAATCCTTAAAAAGTATATATGTATACGGAAACAATTAAAGTAATATGGATGATTTTAAGCTATCAGGTTAAATATAGCTATAAACAAAATTTATTAGGATTGAATGCTGAGTTAATTTTTTCCTATGTACTTACTTTCTTTAATAATAATCATACCATAGGATGGATATTTTAAAAAAATTGGGGTATTTTTGTAGAAATAACCCTCAATGAGAATCTTCAGGTTATATTGCCATCTTGTGGTATGTTATGGTAATTTATATGGTTTTTTTTTTGACAATTAGACTCAGTGGATAGACTTGTTGATTCTCTGATTAATATCGCCATCTTCTGGTTAGAATGTGATGGGTGCTTTAGTTGACTAATATATTTAATTTTGGTCTTTTTGATCAATATATGCACCGTCCAAATTGCTAAAGCCTCTCCCTCCTTTGTTGTCTCCAGATGTCTGTCTTTTTAATTATATTTAACAATGACCAGCAGCTGTGCTAAGTATTTAGCCCTCTCTTTCATCCATTAGGAATAACTGCAGGCTGGGTTTTTTGCATAAATGGGTGGGTCTTTACCCACTATAAATAGAAAATTGGAATGCGGTTGTTTCATTGGTCCTGACGAAGCTGAGTGAGATACGCCCATCGGCGAAACGCGTTGACGTCATACGTCAGATACGTCACTTCCGGTCATGCGCACTAGGTGGAACGCACGCTGACCCATAAGGAGGAAGCCATCTTCACATGCCATGAGGCAAGCTTAAGCACCACAAGCGCCGAGAAGGGGCTGGAACCCGCGGTATATCGGCGGATGTCAGCGGTGGTTCCTTGGCCGCCTTGGCCCTGTATGGCAGTACCTATGAAGGACTTCTCTTTCATCCCTGTTATCCATAGCACAGGTGGTGAGTGGATTGTTACAGGACATTAGATATATGGTCCTTTGTGATCTATATGACCTATACATCTTCTATAGAGTGTTAGCTCTGTCAGTGACTTCCCACACATTGTTTGTTTCACTACAGGATGGGGACATCATGGTGCGTTGTATAGGATACAAGATATACCACCATATATATTTCAACAGGCAGAAGAGTCTTTGGGATGTGTCTTGTTTTTTCCTACAAAAGTGGTGTGTAGTCCACACACAGTGGTGAAGAAACCACTTCAAGCAGAGCGCTGCTTTGTGCATCTTTTCCTCCATCCTGGAAATAAATGGGGTATATTTCCATCCAAGAGTTCTAGGATACAGCCATCTATATTACAGATGAATGGGCCCCAACCACTTGTGCCGGCACAGGAATGTATTGTATAATATATTTGACATTTATGTCTTTCTTCATACAGGCCTGAGGCCTGCTATTCTCCTTTTTGACGCATATTGTGCTTGCCTTATTGTATACATGTGACATACATATCTATAGTATAATTTTTGGATTCCTTGATTGGGATTTGCCTATATGGTTACTGTTTAATCCCTTTATCCTCTATTATGGTATGCCTATGGCATAATTTTTGGATACACCTCCCTAGGGAAGTGTTCACGTGTGTGTTTGTGTTACAGGGACACTAGACTCTTGTAGCCATTTTCCCTGCTGCACATACATTTAGACCGGTTCTGGTGTCATTTTAAATGGCTTTAGGTCTGTGTGTATTGTCTCTACTGAGGTGATGGTAAACCAGGGCGAAAGCCCATATGTCATATTTTTATATGTGTAATAAAGTATAATTTTTGGAAATTTTTCCTGTGTGTCACGTTCTGTTCACTATGTAGCCGCTTTCTTGTGAATCTCTTTTTCACAAACCCCCCCTTTTTTGTATGCCTCTTTTGGCTACTGAATGGAGACCATACATTGGGTGACACGCTAATTTATTCAATAACCTCTTAAATAACTATCTTAATATATGCATCTCATGGGGCCCCCTACTGAACCCGGGCCCTCGGACAGTGCCCGAGTTTCCAATGGTCAGTCCGACCCTGCATCAAGACAACTTGTAGGCAGGTGCAGTATGACCAACCTGCAGGGAGAGTGGAGGAAGGAGGAATGCACATTCCTCTTGGGCCTCCATACGTGTCTGCTGTCTGGTTGGGTGCTGCCACCCAGATGATCCCTGTAGCCATCTTTAGTAAAGGCACCACTTATAAAAGCACTGACTCACTGCAGTTGGCATGCAGTTTGCATGTGGCTAGGTTATGGACAGGAACTTGATAGAAAGAGTTTGCCTATCGTAGGGAGAGGTTCCAGAGGGGGAGGGACAGGTTAGGGACTGTTATCAGAGGAGAACTTCCACTACTAGTTCTTGCTGCATCAGCCTTCCAACCGCACCCTGCACCAAGTACTGCTGGTCTTTGTGCACCACTCTCTGCAAGTGAGTGTTGCTCCCAGTTCTAAGTAGATGCAGATATTTTGTTACTGTATGTTTGAACATATTTGACAATACAATTTCTGCCATTTCAACCACTGTGTGTCTACCGTACCTTCCCTCTGGGGTGCCTACCTCCCGTTCCCCCTACAGCCTAAAAACTTTAGATGAAACAGAGGAAGCTTTCTTGTTTGTAAAGTAAAGGACAATTTAGGTCCACTTTAAAGCTGGCACCTTTCCTCCCTGGCCCACTTTGGCCTATGGGACCAAAGTGAAATACCTGCCAATTCTTGTTATAAGTGAACAGACAACTAGCCATCCCTTTCCCATTTGGCAGTGCAATGTGCCCCCTGATTGGCCCAGCACTGCACATAGGGTCAAGGAAGGGGTCCGCAGCTCTATATGACTTCAAAGTCCATTTGGATATTCCACTAGACTTTCTGCAGTCTTTCTGCAGTCCTGGTGGCCAAACAAAGCAGTATGAAAGTGAGGAAAGGTGAGTTTGTTCTGCTAGAGGAGGGGAGTTAGGTGGTGCTTTTACTTCACCATTGGCAAAACGAATTAACACCACAAAACTGGACTATAACACTGACCATAATCCTGACATTATACTTAAAATAATTGTACTGAGGGACAATGCATCATTTCCTCTGTGCCTAAAAAATGAGTACACAAAGTATCATATTGAGAACTTCTGATTGGTGTATAGAGATGTGCGCTAATATGCACTATTTTTATTCCCTCTCCAAGTCTGTCTACTACCAATCTCCAGTGACCCTTTATATGGCCTTCAGAGACTTCTCAATTGATGAATTTTCTATTTTCTTTTGCTCGTAGTAGAAATTTTGTGACAATGCCAAAGATGAGCTAGATGATTGTCTCCTGGAGTTAAAAATCTACTAGCTGGCCCTGATATAAAGCCAAACTCATCAAAGGCAAAACAAGAGTGACCTGTTGGCTGTCTGTTAATCATTCAAGTGAAAGAAATTGTCTTCTGAATTCTCTCAATGACGCAGCCCATCAGAAAAAACAAATTGTTTAACCATCACCTGCAGATTGAAAATACGTTACAGGCTTGAGAAAAAGCAGAGCACAAATGGGAGTATGAGAAAAAGACAAGCCGGAACCAGCTCTGTACTTATTTATTTCAGGTACTTATATAGCGCCGTCAATTTACGCAGCACTTTACATATATGTTGCACATTCACATCAGTCCCTAACCCTCAAGGGGCGTACAATCTAAGGTCCCTAACTCACATTCATACATACACATACTAGGGTCAATTTAGACAGGACCCAATTCACCTACCAGCATGTCTTTGGAGTGTGGGAGGAAACCCACGCAAGCACAGGGAGAACATGCAAACTCCAGACAGGTGGTGCCGTCGTTGGGATACAAACCAACAACCCTAGTACTGCCAGGTGGCACTACTAGCCACTGTGCTGTACTTGCAACCATTTTCAGTTATTGTGCCTTGTTTCCTACATGCATTCTTGAGGGCCTGGATCATAATTTGCCTGCAGTTAAGGTGCAATCTTGTGCAAAATAAGAAATTACATATCTGATGTGGTCTTTTGCTGGTATTAACAAATCCATGTTTGTTTCCAAAGTCCCTCCCCTGTAATATAGTCCTTTTACCTGTTGACCCTGACAATAGCCATTGATTTTTCCACTTTCTGCAATAGGGTGACAACACACAGCTGTTGTCTTCCTGTGGAGCAGGGTATTCTTCAGTGGACATGCAGTTTTAAATAGATGTTACAGTGGCCTCTCCTTCCCATTTTCTTATATGTATTCAAATGCGTCCAATTAATACATTTACATATGCCATCATCCTATTTTTTTATTCACACATCCAATCATTATCCAAAGCTTACCACCTTAACCTATGCAACATCTGCAAAATACGCTCCTTCCTAACCGATGACACCACAAAGCTTCTAGTTCACTCCCTGGTCATTGCTCCCTTGACTATTGCAACCCCCTCCTTACATAGGATATCCATTCTTCAGTCCATTATAAATGCTGCTGCCAGACTCCTCCACCTTACCAACTGTTCTGCCACCCCTCTCTGCCAATCCCTCCACTAGCTTCCACTCACCCAACACATTAAATTAAAAATACCAACAACTTACATAGCCATCTAGAACTCTGCCTCCAGCTACATCACTGTAGTAATTATTCTCTCCATTCCTTCCAAGACCTCCTGCTCTCTATCTCCCTAGTCACCTCCTACCATGCTCACTTCTAGGACTTCTCCCTAGCCTCTCCCATCCTATGGAATTAGAAAAAGAGAGGAAGGCGCCTCTAAGTGCAGTATTGACAATTTATTAAGTAAACAATGGAAAATTAGCACTTACAAGATAAATGGTTAAAAAGACTCATCGTGTGGTGATTAGATCCAGGTGGGACATCCAGACGTCCAGCAGCAAACTATGCCTATAGGATCAGGAAGTAGAGTCCAGGATGTGCCTGTGCATCAAAAATGATGCTTGGAGAGCAGTGTCAGATGTGGCAGGTGAAGGGGGCAGTAATGCATTTCAGGGCATGCTCAATAGGCTCCTTCTTCAGACCTCTGAAGGTCTCTGAGGTCCTCTCTTTTTCTTGTTACTGCATTAGAGCCTTGCTTCCACTCTAAGAAGAGCTGCCTCGGTGTTACTGCTCCCATCCATCCATCCCTGATATCCATCTGGCACCTTTATCTTACAGCTATAGAGGTTGGGCTCCAACAAGCGCGCCCTATATAATATACATCCTATGGAATTCCCTACCCCAATCTGTCCAACTATCTCCTACTCTTTCCACTTTTAGGCGATCCCTGGAAACCCTTTTCTTCAGAGAGGCATATCCTCCACCTAAAACATGTACTTTAACTTTTTCCTTCAGTGCTTCCCTTACAGTTATTGCCTTTTGTATCTCTTGACTCTCCCTCTTAGATTATAAGCACTAATGAGCAGGGTCCTCTGATTCTTACTGTATTGAATTGTATTATAATTGTACTATTGGCACTATATAAATCTTGTATAATAATAATATAATATTCGTTAGGCTGATTTCCCTCTTCACTCATCTCTGATTTCCCTCTTCCCTGCTTGCTCTCTCATGCAGGGGCGGAATGACCATTTGGTAACTCGGGCACTCGGGTCAGTAGGGGGCCCCATGAGATGCCCCTGGTACCTTTCATAGGCTTTTTTGGGTGTGGTTTGACTGTGGGCGAGGACACAGGGGCCCCATGATCCCCTATTGCCCGGGGGCCCTATGAGTTGTCAGTCTGCCCCTGCTCTCATGCCACCATTTTAAAATATTACCCCAAATAAATATGTACAAAAATAAATAATAAATTAAATATAATAATAAACAAAAGTCCAAAAATCCCAAATCAGTAGTGAATATTGTGCTCCAACCAGAAAATGAGTGCTCAAAAAAAACTCTCCAGCGTGTCCATACCACCTGTGACTTCCAATCCTGCCCGCATTCACCAGATGAAATGGACTCTTAGCTGATATGGCTTAAGAGTCAAACAGGCTTAAAGGTGGGACATAACCTCTACAAATGTATCCCACTCAGGAAATCCTTGCTTGCCAATCTTCAAACAATCACCCATACATGGACAGCAATTCAAACGAGATAGAAACACCAATAGTGTGATACTGTATAAACCTTTTAATAGTTAAAAAATTGATGCCCATATTGCACTCACATTTTTTTAAAAAAAAAAAAGCATTTTCAAACATATAGACTCCTCAGGCAGATAACAGATCCCATCAACATTAATCCATGGAAGCAAAATAGCAGATCACATCAGCATTAGAAAGTAAACTGGCAGCAGTCTATGGAAATGTGCTCTCCTCTCCAACAAAATGGCTCTGAAACACCGCAACCATTCACCGGATGTGACGTCACGAAGCCTCCGTTGAACTGGAAATTGCGTCAATGCATTTCGCCCCTCCACCAGGACGTAATCACAGACCACAGGCAGGTCTGTGGTAACACCCTGGAGGAGGGGCGAAACGCGCTGACGCACTTTTTGTTTCCGATGGAGGCTTCGTGGCGTCATGTCTGGTGAGCAAAATGTTGGGTCGATGCATCACCGATGTTTAGGTTCTGAGAGTACCCTCACTGCACACTATCTGAACGCGATCTGTCAAAGACAGCTCTCAGTCTGGCCTAAAGATCAGTAGCTGGAGGGACAGTGATCACATGACTGACAATCCTTCCAGCCCTCTGTCTATTCAGATTTAAAGCAAGGGTGCTCAGCTGGTGCCCCTGGTGCAAACATTATGCCCCTGTTTGCTTGCTTATCATGTTATGTTTTCGACATGATGTTTCATATACGTCCCTGGTGCTCAACCTGAGGCCCGAGGGCTGTATATGATGATATGATGTGCGACCCTCAGACCTCAGCAGTCTGTAGTGCAAACATTGAATACGGTAATAGCATTGATCTCTATTACTCTCATGTAACATATTTTCGCATTGTAGCATATCACCAGCCCAAAATATATCATGTCCATGCTCTCTGACCTTCATTTCCTCTATTAGGTCTGCAATTTGTGATATTCCTCTCTTAAGCATTACATATATTGAACATTATGTGCGGCCCTTTAGTAATGTCAGGGGCCACATTTGAGGCCCCCTTTAGCTCATAAGTTGACCAGCACTGATTTAAGGTATTCTATGGTCACAATACCGTAGTTCTAAAAACCAGTATTGTTTTTATTGGCTGCTGCAAAAACATCAACTATAGGGTAAGCAGTCTACAAATTATGCGATTTTCAATGAAACTCTAGTGACAGATTTTGTACATACTATTCTAATGTAGGAAGCACAATATACTGAGCAAATATAGCTGTCTTATCATATACTGTATGTAAATATAGAAAACCACACTTTTTAAAACGTGTTGAAAAAATGATCTACAGTACATTAAGCTAATCACATTCTCATTAAAAAAAGGCTATGGATTCCCTTTAGCTAATTGTCAAAGATTTGGTATCAATCAGCATTGTGTAAACTCATCAGTGCATCTTTTTCCTCTACTAACTGTGAGATTCAATAAGACTAATGAGCTGAATACAGCAAGTTTGTGTAACTACAAAACATTTGCTGGGACTCTCATTTATAAAAACATAAACTTCTATGGGGGAATGTAGAGAACGTCATATATTGCAACAGATGGTGGTTGCGTTTGTTTTTTTGTTTTACTTTTTTGTTTTAGGCTTTTTCACCCAATGGTTCTGCCAGTAACATACTTCCTGCCCTAGGGTGACAGGATTCACTCACTGTACTTTTTCTAAGGCAAAGTTTTCACCCTGAGCCTGGCAGTGTTAGAACTATACACTGATCAACCAAATTTACTAACCACCCACCATAAAATGATCACCCGCCTAATGTTATGTAGGTCACACTTTTTCCACCAAAACAGCCCTGACTCATCGAGGCATGGACTCCACGAGACCTCTGAGGGTGTGCTGTGCTATTGGGCACTAAGCCATCAGTAGCAGATCCTTTAAGTCCTTTAATTTGTGAGGTGGGGCCTCCATGGTTAAAACTTGTTTTTCCAGCACATCTACAAATTTTTTTTATTTTTTTTTTTAAGTCCGCAAACGTGCAACTATAACGAAAAAACCCGTAAGTGTTCACAAAAAAAGTGCAAGTGCAAAACACCACACGAAAAAGTGCACTTAGGGGTGTGCTTTTGTCCTACCCCTAAGGGGGCTGGACCGCTACCCTGATCCCCCGGGGCACGAAGCTCCTGACAGGGACAAGGTTCCCATTTGGTCCTCCTGGCCAAAAGGCCTGGTGGACCACCGTTCCTTGTGTCCAGCCGAAGCCGGACACCCAGTACTTGGTCAGGGGGCTCTCCCGAAAACCCCCTAGGGATCAGGGGAGGAAGGAACCAAAAGGCCACACATCCTCCCCCTAGACTTCAGGGCAGGCCCGAGGACCCATACCCTCCATCCTGTGGAAAACACACACAAAAGTAAGAAAAAGTGACAAAACGTGGGAGTGTAAATAAGTCCAGCACATCTACAAATGCTCAATTGGATTCAAATCTGGAGAATTTGTAGAGCAAGGCAACCTATTTCCATTGATCCTAGGTCCAGTTCTGATGCTCATGTGCCTATTGTAGAGGGACACAGGTCAGCATGGGCAACCTGACCAGTCTGAGACTTCTCAGCCCCAAACGCAACAAACTGCAATGCACTGTGTGTTCTGACTCCTTTCTATTGCAACCGGCATTAACCATTTCAGTAATCTTAGCTACAGTAGCTCTATTATTGGATCAGACTACACAGCCCACCCTTCGTTGCCTACAAACATTAATGAGCCTTGGCTTCCCCTGGCCCTGTCGCCTGTTCACTTGTTTTCCTTCCTTGGACCACTTTTGGTAGGTCCTGACCACTGCAGACTAGGAACATCCCACAAGAGCTGCATATGTTTGGAGTTGCTCTGACCTAGTCATCTAGCCATTACAATTTGGCCCTTTTCAAAGTTGCTCAAATCCTTACACTTGCCCAATTTTTCTGCTTTTAATACATCAACTTCAAGGAACAACATCTTCATGTGCTGCCTAATATATCCCACCCACTTTCAGATGCCATTGTAACAAGATCATCAATATTATTCACTTACCTGACAGTGGTCATCATGTTTTGGCGTATTGGTCCATCTCCGTATCTCCAAACTATAGGGGTAGGTGTTCTGTAGTCCACAGAGAAAACTCAGGCATAAATCATTGTTTGAGATTTAAGTGTGACATTGTCTATAGGAGATAAGGAGCTTACTGGATTTCTGGCATGGTCAAAATTTGTATTTTACTGGAGCAGAAGTAGCAAAACACTTTCAGTGCTAAATTTAACATACCAAAAGGGAGAAAATACGAGAAATTCATTGTTAGTGTTTGTAGATTTGTAAAAAGTCATGGTTTAAAGACATTTGTATGAAGGTTATAGAGTAATTGCGTGCTAACAAATATAATATGATATCATATAATGTGATTATAATTAATATTGCTACTACAACTCTTGGTTTATGTTTGTTTTTGTTTCTTTATTTTACTATGAGACCACCTCTTTCAGCAGTTGCTTGCTGCGGAGGTGGAAGGTGTGGGAGGACTTAAATTTTACACTGAGGCCCTGAGATATGAGATGCTGAAAAGGAGTGGTGATCTACTGAGGACAGAGCAGTTAGCTGAAAAAGTTAATTCTTTGAAATGTTGCCTCTCCACTGTCCACAACTTGGTCCCTATTAGAGCACTAGCTGTGCTGACAGCTTGCCTACTGCCTGTGCTTGATTTATAATGTACTTTGTGTCAAGATTAATGAAAGCTTGTGGCCCCACCAAATTTGCTATGGGGCCCCGTCATCGGTAGTTATGCCCCTGGAAAGGAGAATTCATAATGGAGCCTGCTCTACTCATTGGTTTGGAAAAGTTGCTTCTTTGCCCCCTTGTAGTGATGAACTATGCTGCATTTAAAATTTTTATGAACTTTTTTAAAGTGGACCTTTCCAAATGTGCATGAATCAGGGGTGGACTGACAACTCATGGGGCCCCTGGGCAATAGGGGATCATGGGGCCCCTGTGTCCTTGCCCAAATGCAAAAAGGCCTATGAAAAAGGTACCAGGGGCATCTCATGGGGCCCCCTACTGACCCCGGGCCCTCGGGCAGTGCCCAAGTTTCCAAATGGTCAGTCCGCCCCTGGCATGAATACATTCTTGACATGTCACACTATACAGCAAGAGCATCATTTCTCCAAACAGCTCTACCCTTTAGTATTAAAGTGACTGTAAAGTTAGTTAAAAAAAAAATAACCAACATGTCCTATTGAGCAGCCCCAGTCCTCCTCTTCTGGGGTCCCCTGCCGGTGCTTCTGGCTCACTCCTATGGAGGCACATGTGTGGGCTCGATCCATTGACGCACACAGTGCAGCTCAGCCCCACCCTCCCCCTCATCAGTGGATTTGATTGACAGCAGGAGCCAATTGCTCCGGCTGCTCTCACTGAGTCCAGTGAAGAGGGAGAGAGAGAGCAGCATCTGCTCTCTGGCAGAGTGCTGGATCAAGCTTGGGCTCAGGTAAGTATTGGGGGAAGATGGTTGACAATAGAAGGTTTTTTTTACCTTAATGCAGAGAATGCATTAAGGTAAAAAATCTTCAGCCTTTACAACTACATTAAGGAGTGGTACCTGAGCACCAAGCCAGCAGTGACTTTGCCTAGGATGAGATGATGAAAGGATGATAATCCAATGTGTTTCCTGTGCTGCTGACTCCAGGATTCCTTGCAATTGTCATCCTCCACCACCCCTGCCGCCATATTCTTCTGGTACGGCGGGGGTTAGCTGAACTGAGGGAGCTGTGTCAGGCACTCATCAACAGAGCCTGACTATGCTTGCCTTTTCTCCCACCTCCTCCACTCATAAAAGCCGGAACTAGAACTTATATGAATGAAACGTGATTCAGTGAAGGAGGTAGACCTTTCAGTGATCTGCTCATCCTCTATTCATGGATCGCAGTTAATTCATAGAAGCTTTAGTTATGGCTTTTATGAATGGAGGATGTGGGCAGAAAAGGAAGGTAGGGGGAGGTCAGAGGATGAAGATTGCATGGAATCCAGGAGCCAGCAACACAAGAGACACATTGGATTAATAGTAAGTTATGTCCCTTGTGCTGATTTTTTTTTTTTTGTCTTAACTTAGGCTTTAAACAGGAAGTTAAGGACATGGTGGATTTCTGGCAGACTTACAGGTATTGTTCTACTCTTGCAGCATATTTTAAGGGATAAAACATGAGGAAATGTGCATGTATTACAAAGATGAGCTGAATAAGTTTTCTTTTATTTTGCTCAGACATACACTTCAAGCTGAGGAACTACCTAACAGAAGGTAGCGATGACACAATCAATAACTGACTGTTATAAAAGGACCACATGGTTTTATGATAACTACAGTTCAAATTATCAAAGGGTGGTTTGAGAATGGTTTGATCCAGGGAATTCTTCCTTCTGTATATATATAAGGCCAAAACAAGCCTCCTTACCTTCCATTGTAATTTATCCACACTTACGCAAATCATAGATTAATCGATTTTCTTTCCTTCCACCATGGGTGGAAGGAAAGATAATCATTTGATTTCTTCATCAACACAGTGAGTGTTGGAGGGCGAATCCCTTCTGCAGTGGTATTCTTTTCTGCCTGTGGGGGGCAGGGGGGGCAGGGCGTGGGGATCCTTCCAGGCTTGCAGAATACAACGACTACTGTTAGTGGCTATAGTTGATGGCAGGGCCATCTTAATAGCATCATGGGCCTCTGTGCAAAGTAATGCACTGGGACACCTACCAGCCTTCCCCAATTTATGTACCTCCTCTCAAGAATTAAAGTATAAATAGCTGATAAAATTAAACATATATTTATTAGTACTTTTATTAAAATGAATTTTAATCAATAAGAAAGCCTGCCATGGATTAAAGACTAATTAACACAAAGGGCACAGTACAGGGGGGGAGTCAGGAGGGAACAATACTGGGATCAAGAAGGCACAGTACAGGTTCTGGGATGCTGCCCGGGCCATCTTGGGACAGTTAGGTAAAAAGCGTGAATGTCCTGGCAAACCTGGGATACTTGTCAAGTATGATGTAATGCAAGATTATCATGGCGCCCCCATGCACCTGGAGCCCTTGGGAAGTTCCCAGGGGTGCCCATGCAAGACAGCTCTGGCAATAATCGCACGCAGAAAAATCCAACAGGCTGGTTGTACCCAAATCAATCAATGGATCAGCTTGAGTACAATCAGCCTACCCAAAACATCTGTTGATTTTAGCAGCAATCTTGTGAGCTCATAACTTCCCGTGCCCTCTGCTTGTGTACAGGTAGCAGTTATGGAGATGGGGAGGGAGAGGGGGAGGAGATAAAGAGGGATTATGGAAATGAGGGGGGGGATAAGGAGAGGTCTGTGTTCTTTGTAATCCATCATAAATATAGTAGGTACCGCTGACACCACATGCTCAGAAATTCAATGGTATGATATCATGTGAAATAGGAAGGCAGGAGCACACTATACTGCTGACACATCAATAACATGTAACACGTTTTTGTACTTGCAGCATGTTGAACCCCTTCCTGCTCAGCCTAGAATCTCCTTTAAAAGTTCTTAACATTTAGGGGGGAGGAAGGATCGGCGATCATGTGACCACAGCGATTGGATTTCACTAAGGTAACATGATCAATAACCGGTCCCACTGGCCACTGTTGTTCTTTTGTTGCCATTTTCGGCAGATATGTCTTTGTGCTGGGAGCATATAAACACCCAGCACATAAACATTGCCTGCCCAGCAACACATATGTGTGGCGAGTGGATGTCAAAGCCACACATACTGTACGTTAAAGGGTTAAAGGGATAAACATGAAGAAATATGCATGGATTCCAGAGGTGTCCTAAATATTTTTTTATTCTTTTACTTACACTTTATCTTTCTTCTGGACCAAAACTGCTGGACTTTGTTGAAATTTATGGTTGTTTCTTTTTTCAGCCTAATTAATTATGTAACTATATCTAATACTTCTCATCCTATTTTACTTTACAAAGTAATTATTTTTTATCATTATGTCTTTTGAAGAAGCAAGCGTACCTACTTGTTCGATAAAAAGGAATTCTTTTGTACAAATCCTCTAAAATAAAAAAATCATTTGGTACAAATGGCAGTCACTGTAATAATAAGAGGAAATGGTAATCTATGGATTGCACGCAATTAAAAGCTATTGTCTCCCAAGTACTTTGAATCAGGTTGTTCATCCTTCAATATTTCAAACCCTTTGGCTTCAATATTGTCAATTCCAGGATGAGGGCTGCTGATGCTTGGTTCAATATGGAATCCCGGGCTGCACTCTCCCCTTACATTACTGTCAGTCACGAAGCTATTACATCCCGAATTCTAAAATAATGTGTCTGCTAAGACAAGATGTTTTGTCTTTAAAGTAACATTAGCAGGCACAGACCAGCCAGTGTTACTTGTTTACCATCCATTAAAGGGAAAGTATTGCCCATTTTCACCAAGCGCATATTTTGAATTATTGTAATAATTTCTGCTAAAGTAATTTTTATAGCGATTTTTATACGTTTTCTTTTTCCATATTTTTTTACCTGTAAATTAAATGCATAGGTGGTAGATGAACCACTAGAGAGGGCTTTCAGTGGCTTAGTTCAGTTACTCTGTCTTTCTTAAAGGGACCCTTGCATCAAAGTACAAGGTCTTCCTATCTTTTAGATAAAAGTAAGGTAAAAGTCACATAACAGCCCACCTTCTGGCTGCTTCCTGTATGCTTGGATGATGTCACTGGGCCTTTTTCACATGTCCTGGGAAAGATATGGATCCCAAATTCCGTGGCAATGCACTCCAGCTTTGTGGTAAAGCAAATTCCTATGAGATTTGGGATCCTCAGCTTTTCCAGGATCCTGGCACAAGCCCAGTGATATCACCTTTTAACAGACAAGCTCATCAAAATCTGGTTTGTTAAGTGGGGGTCTTTAAGATAAGTGAACCTTGCATTTTGATGAAAGGTCCGCTTCAATAAATATTGAGATATCAGCTAAAAATGAGGATTCTTGTTTTGAATAAGACATTTAACTCAGTCAATCAGTTCTTCTGTTCAACAAATAGTCACAGAGAATAGACAGAAGCAGAAAGGAATTCAATGTCTATTGGGCCTGGTCAGAGCCCAAGCCTGCTGACAGCAACGTAATACTTTTTCTTAAGGGCCAGTACAACTAAAGTGTTTGGCAGATGCTGGACAGGTAAGCCAACTGATAGTTTTATATCTCTTTAGGGATTCCCTTGGTGAGAGTTATTCATTTAACATCTTTGGTCTGTACACCTACTGTGAAAAGTTGTCACTGTTTTAGATTTGTATTCATTTTCTATTATGGAGAATGCAAGAAGTGCTGTAACTTGCAAAAATGGACAGGAACATCTCAAACTCCTAGGTGGTCAGAAACAGACCTCACTATTGGACCACCAAAGAAGATGGGCCAGGGGCTTACTTAGGTCATCAACTATAAATAAAATATCACTTTTGGCTGGACTGATTCCCTAACAATGGTGGACCCCTTGTGCCAGATGGCTAAAGTTGAGACCTTAGGTCTGCTTTAAACAACAAGACATCTCAGGTGATCACTATCCAGTAACAGCTTTATGGCAAAAGCCATGTGCCTATTTGCCTAATCCCATAAATGTAAATATATACTGTATGTAGAAAATATGAAGTGTCAGTTGTGAGGAAGGTGTTAATTTTGTTTTCATGCTTGGATTGTTTTATTTTGAAGGCTTTGGTGGGAATGAACTACATTGTCTGCACGTTCATGAAGTTACCTTGTTTTGCAAAGTTTAGTAATCCTGTGAAGTTCGAAGCACCCAGTTGAGTATAGTTAATGTTTAATACATTTTACACCAGGACATATTAGTAACATCGTTAGCTGACATGCCTACAATTACATAAGAACTGGAACAAGTTACAGGTTGGTTTAATATTTCTTCTAAGAAAGGTGACTGAACCAGTAAAGGATGAACCTGCCACATTTACTTCGTAGAACTAACAAGATGTTCTGCATTCAGTTCAGTTGCCTTGTGCCTGAAACTCCAACCACTATAAACCAAGATCTGGTAGCATGCAGAAGATATGGGGAAGCAGGCAGAACTAAAAGGGAAATACGAAGGAGTCCTAGTATTTAAAAAAAACATGCCGGCCAACATCTAATTCCATGTACTAACTTTGATAAACACAATAGAGGACACAAGTCATGGAAACGTAGGTACTAATTCAGTATACTGCTCTGAAGTATAGGCTGCAATTATATATTCACCTCTTTTTTATCATTTGTTGCAATACGGTTGACCTCCTGTAATCTCTTTGCTTCCACTTTGCTGAGTTTTGTTGTCACCATCAGTGGGTTTGCTTATGGTAACAACAAGGGACCATCAGTAACCAGTACGACTTGTGATTAAGCAAACACAATCAGTGCTCACGTTCACAGTGAAAACCCCATAGAGTTCACAAAGCAGGTGGCTGGATGGCTGGAAAGCTGGATGAGATAAACGCACTCTGTCCGGCAGCTCCTAGCCAGTGGATCTGGGTAATCCTTCACAAGCATACAAAGGAAACAGAGCAGAAGTGTATGTGTATGTGTAGTGCTATCCCCTAAGGAGCTGCTAAATTTTGGGTCTCCCTGTTTCCTGCACAGCTAGGAAACATGCATTTTCGGCAAACACCCATAGTCAAGAATCTAGTCCATGGGCTTGTTTTTGTTGTTTTATTTAGGGTAAAACAACTTGGATTGGGAATAGAGGTTATGGGATGCTCAACTTGACTAGAAGAACAGATTGAGGACAAACGTCCTGCATTTATGTACAAACAAAATGTATGCTGGACATTACTGCAGCCGGAGTGGTATCAGACCCTTTAAGGATCTGTGGCAAAGTTACTTTAAGGAGCACTAGGTTCCCTTGTGTGAAGTCTCATGAAGTACTTGGTAAGAAAAATGCCAGCACCATCTGGCTACGTTGGATACATGTCCCAGAGCGAGGGATTAGGTTAGCTGTGACCCTGTCCCCATGCAAGCATGCTGGATATTGCATCTAGCAGCTTTCTCCTTTATAGGCCTTGGAGGGTGTAGAGGTACTCACTTTGTCCCTTGTATCCTGCAGTTTTGCATAAGACTGCTTTTTCAGGCCTTTTAGCTGTGCTAGTCTTCCATGCTGAGCAGGGTTCCTGCTGAATAGGACAGTGGTGCAGTACCCTCTGTCTAACTTATTCTCCTTCCTTCCATCCTCCTCAGCTCCAGCCTGGATGGAGGCAGAGCCCCCTTTTCCAGGGGTCCCCTCCCAGGATTCATGATCTTCCACCCAATCACCAGACTCCCCTGCTGGCTTGGCTCTCTCATATTTATGGGCCTATCTGCCACACTGCCAGCCCTCCTGCCTGGGATTGGTCATACTCCCATGAATTTGCATAATTTGGTCTCCACCCCTCCGCTCACTTGCTTCTAGAATCTTCTGGAAGACTCCAGGACCAGGGGGAAGGTACCAGATGCCTGACCTGTAGAGCCCTCCAGGGTGCTAAATATGGTTAAAAAGAACACTTTATATCCATTATTTATTTTGTACAACAGGGGACCATGCCTGCATAATTTTGCATTTGTTGAAATATCCACTACAGTCTCAATCAGTGTGACAAGGTGACTATGCAAGAACGAAATTGGGAGATGTAGGTAGGTCCTTATCATCCTATAACAAGAAGTGCCAGAACAAGAACCTTCATGATAGGATCACCAGGTATTATTTTAATCAAAGCTGTAGATTTAAAAAGAATGAAAATTACTATTGAAATGACTCTAACATGTTAAAGCGGATATGAGGATTTAAAAAAGAAGTGTGGATTTTTTTTTCCCCCATTTATACTTACCTAGGGGGATGCAACATTGGTTCGATGCTGCATCTTTCCCCTCTCGGGTCTAAGTGTGAGAACTCAGTGATCACATGACCGCTAATCGCTGAGTTGTCACAGCCACTCTGAGCAGAGTGCGGTGACTGTACTAACATGTTAACCAGTGCTAACATGTATTTGACCAGTGGTTGTCAACTTATGAGCTAGTGGGAGTTTCAAATGCAGCCCCAGACATCACCAAAGGGCAGCACATAATGTTCAATATATGGATTGCTTGAGAGGACTGTCAGAAACAGCAGACCTATAGAGGAAATAAGGGTCAGAGAGTTTGGACATGCTACATTTTTGGCTGGGGATATGCTGCAGAAGACAATACAAAACTGGGAACGTTACATGACGCTAGTAGCTATTACCCTATTTATTATTCCCACTACAGACTGCTGAGGTATGAGGACCACATATCATATACCAAAGGACTGCATGCGGACCTCGGACCGCAGGTTGGGCACCAGGGTTTTAGACACTCCAGCCCTACTTGAATAAAAAAGTGAAATATTCTTATTAAAAGCACACCACTCAACATTGGAGGCTTTGGGAACATTACAGTGACAGTTGCTTTCTAAATGAAGGACTAATTTACTCTCCTTCAGACTTTGAGTGGTCTAGGACTGTGGTTTGTGGGAGCAGAAAATGCCCCAATGCAGTAGGAGTAAGCAATGCCTCAGGCTTGGTGGTTGGTGTGAGTAAAAAAATTACATAACGCCTGTGGTCAGGATGAGGTATAGTGGTGCCAGTGGGAAGAATAGTGCCCCATTGTTGGTGTCCTGGGGAAATACTAACTCATCATTGGTATCAATGGGAGGGATAAAACCCCATATGCCAGCAGAAGGAATGGTGCCTCATTGTTGATGTCAGTGGGAGATATAGTGCCCCAAGTGCAAGCTTAAATCAAGCAAAGTGACACATCTGACCTATGGGCTAAAGTTTAGAGACCACTGCACTAGACAGTTTTTTGGTGGTCCTTTTTTCTCTATATGTTTGGTAGACTGCTAGCCTAGGTTTAGAAATATAAGTCACAATCAGGGGCGGACTGACCATTTGGGAACTCGGGCACTGCCCGAGGGCCGGGGGTCAGAAGGGAGCCCCATGCGATGCCCCTGGTACCTTTCATATGCTTTTTTGGGTGTGGTTTGAATGTGGGCAAGGACACAGGGGCCCCATGATCCTCTATTGCCCGGGGGTCCCATGAGTTGCCAGTCCGCCCCTGGTCATAATATCTCACAACATTTGCTTAAGGCTTGCAAGATTTTGATCCAAAACTCAACTTCACAAAGCAAAACTTAATGTGTAGCCACAGAGCCAATGTTAATATGGCTACTAGCCATAGGTGGTCATCACAACAAGGACAAATCCAAGTAGGATCCACTACTTTACATTGTGCATTCCCTGGGATGTTTGATAATATTTCTTCCATGTCCAACTTTTTCTGTGATGTTTTTGAAATACCACAACTTGATCAAATCATATTTTTGTACACAAGGATACATCAAATCTCTGAAATGGAAGATCTTTTCTAGGTCCTTCATAGCCATTCCTCAACAGGTGATTTTGTGGCTGTTTGATATTTCATTATTGATTCAAGGAGGCTGAAGTTGTCTACTATATACATTTCTTCTCCATCAAGGGTGCAATTATTGATTTTACCTGTTGTCATGATCTTTGTTTTCCTTGCGTTAAGGTGAAAACCAGTGATCTTCATTCTTGATAATATATGTGGTATGTTTTAAACTGTCTTTATTTTCACCAAGTAATATTGTATGGTTGGCATAATAGTACTGCTATCATTTTAACATTGTTCATTATGGTTCATTAGGCATCATTTAACATTCCAGGTTGGGCTTGGAATTGTGTCTTTTAAATGAACCTGTACTTTGTCCATTCAGGGCAAAGTAACACATTTTCTGAACTGTAAATCCTCTCTACCATAACTTTTATTTGTTCCCCTGTAGCCCGATTCTTTGTTTAAAATGTTCATTCTGATAGGTGAACATGCTCCAAGTGCTCATAAAATTTAAAGTGCCTGCCATTTTTTAGCAGACTGACACAGTTTAGATTGAGTTGGGCACATTTTGTTTTATGCTTGACTATGAGCTATAGACCAGCCTTCCCTGGATTGTGCTTTTAACAGTTTATGTCCTGAAATCATCTATGCAGCTTATTAACCCCGTTTTGTGCACATAAGCAGTTATATTATGGGATATGACTGCTTATGTGCACAAAACGGGGATAAAAACAAGCAAAGGGCTGCAATCAGCCCTCATGGTCTCCAAACTGGGTCCTGGGGCTGGGTGTAGCCCTTTGCTTGCTTTTATCCGGACCTTGGGGAACTATTTTCATCCACTGATACCAACAATGGGAAATAACTCCCCTCCACTGACACTGATGAAGGGGCACAATTCCTCCCAAAGGTACCAACGATGGGGCACAGTTCCTCCCAATGACACCAACGATGGGGCCCAATGACACCAATGATGGGGCACAATTCCCCCAATGACAATGACGGGATGCTATTCACCCGAATGACACCAACATAGGGGTGCTATTCCTTCCACTGCCACCAATGATGGGACGCTATGCCTTCCACTGACACCAACGATAGGGCACAATTCCTCCCAATGACACCAACGATAGGACCCAATGACACCAATGATGGGGCATAATTCCCCCCAGTGACGACAATGATGGGGCACTATTCCTTCCACTGACACCAACGATGGGGTGCTTATTTCCACTGGGGACTTTTTCTACTCCCAATGGCTAGAATCCAATCCCTCTTAAGTCTGAAGGACAGTAAACTGACCCTTTGTTTAAAAAAGTTTAGAGACCCCTGTCATAATGGCTTTGATCCAACTGTGTTGAAAACAGCAAGATATTGCAGTTCATTTGAATTGTGTGTTTAACCAAACCTTTCATTTCAGTTTGGATAGAGAAGGAAAGATTTTAAACCCAAAATCAATTGATGTTTTTCTGTATGTGTCAATCTGGGGAGATTTCCATTCATTTCCTGTCCCAGAGACACTAGGAAGTGAGAGGGAATCTCTCCAAAGTGAGGGAAATGCTCCCTATAGGAAATTTCTGCTCTACTCCTTTTCTGGTAACCTTCATGAAATGTTGAACGTTACATCATGCTCTCCACCTCGTCCAATCAGGGAATGCTTTGCATTCATTTATAAAATGCAAAGCATTCTCTGAATGGCACTTGTGCTGAGTAATCAACCTCCTGTGTTCACAATGCACCAGGCTGGCCACACAGTATGAAAACCTGATGCAAGCAGAGATTACTGAAGTGCTGGAGTCTTCTTCAGTGGTTTCTAGTTTCCAGAGGCATCAGCCAGGTTTGGTACATACATAATTACATTGGTCCAAGCTGGACCAATGTTACCATACAAATATATTCCATACCATACCATGTACTCATTCCTCAACTGAGCTTCAGATTTTTTGTGTGTGGTTGGGGGGGGGGAACACCTTTTTGGTCAGTACCCGCTCCCACTTCCTGGAACCTCACATAGGCGAGGATAACAATAGCCTATCCTGACCCCACCCTGCCCATATCCTCCTGAAAGATGTCACACATCACAAGAGGTTTCAGGACCAGTCTCTGCACATGCGCAGTGTGGAGCTGATGGCGATTCATCACGAAGTCACAGAAAGAGCACAAATTCCAGAGGGCGGTGCCAGGGATCAAGCAGCGGTGAGTAAAATCAGCTGCAGGAAGACAGCTCTTCACAGGTTTGTAAGTACCTATTTCCTAAAAGTCAGAGCCACAGTACTTGTAGTTACTTACTTTTCGTTTTTAAAATACTAAGTGAATTGCTCTTTAAGAAAGTATTAAATCCATTGGATCAGCATGTCAGACACCTTTTCTCCAGAAAGAGAGGTCAGTCTCTATATTCAAAAATAAATAAATTAAACCTGAGCCAAAGAAAATCAAAACCTCAATAAATACAGTAATTGCTGCTGCTCATAAATGAAAATAACACCAACACAATGTAACCAAACCGCAGCACAAAACAAATATTTAAATAAATAAATTAAACAATAAAAAACATGTATACAAAATAAATCATACATTAATTATATTAATATAACAAAAAATCCCAAAGTCCCAAATGAATAGTAAATATTGTGCTCCAATCAGAGCAGGGGCGGACTGAACATTTGGAAACTCAGGCAGTGCCCGAGGGCCCGGGGTCAGTAAGGGGCCCCATGAGATGCCCCTGGAACCTTTTTCATAGGCTTTTTTGAGTTTGGGCAAGGACACAGAGGCCCCATGATCCCCTATTGCCCGGGGGCCCCATGAGTTGTCAGTCCGCCCCTGAATCAAAGAATAGTTCTCAAAAAACTCTCCAACGTGCCCACACCAGCCGTGATTTTAAACCTATAAGTGTGTTTGACTCTTAAGCCATATCAGCTAAGAGTCCACTGCATCTGGTGAGTATGGGCAAGATTGGAAGTCACAGATGGTGTGGGCACGATGGAGAGTTTTTTTAGCACTTTTTTCTGATTGGAGCACAATATTTACTATTCATTTGGGACTTTTTGTTTTTTAACCCCCCTGGCGGTATTCCCGAGCAGTGGTGGACTGACAACTCATGGGGCCCCCGGGCAATAGGGGATCATGGGGCCCCTGTGTCCTTGCCCAAACTCAAAAAAGCCTATGAAAAAGGTACCAGGGGTATCTCATGGAGCCCCCTACTAACCCAGGGCCCTCGGGCAGTGCCCGAGTTTCCAAATGGTTAGTCCTCCCCTGTTCCCAAGTGTAGCTCGGGGTTAACTTTCAGTACCAAAAGCAGTAACCCTGAGCTACACTTGGGATTACCCTGCAGCGTTGCTCAGGGATTCTCTCCAACAGTTACCTTGTCCTGCGCTCCCGCGATGTCCCCCCTGCAGCGTCCCCGGCCATCTCCTCTGGCCAATGCCGGCATCCGTCTTCCGTGTTCCATTCCCTGCAAGCGTTGGGACGTACGGGACATACGGGGGACAGAAATTCAAAAATTTTTTAGAAGTGAGTCACTCAATACACTAAAATCACATAGTAAAACATTACTGTATCAAACCATTTCACATACATTTTGTCCCTACTGCTTTGTCCTGCGCCCTGCCTGCATTTTTACTGTTCTTTCTGCCTGGAAACTGAAAAAAGTCCATGGCGTCCAAAAAGCGTCCCTTTAGGTCAAAAGCGGTTTTAGACCAGCTAGAAAACAGCGATAGTAAATTAGAACTACTTTCAGAATTGAGTGATAATGATTCGTGAGGAAATTTGTCATCAGACACTGAAAACGATTTTGTGACTTTGCTCAGTGATGTGCGAACTTGGCGCTCTATTTCAAATTTCAGTGTTTTTGGTTTGATTATATTATTGAAATACATTTATTATTATTATATTATTATTTTGTATGATTATTTATTATATTATAATTTATGATTTCGTGTTTCAAATTTTATCATACGCGGGATGTTTACTAGACTCTTGTTTGGACAGATTTCAGTGAGTTATTCCTAAAAATTACAGGCCTACAATAAAAAAAACAACATATTTCTATGCAAAAAAATGTACCGCTTTGAGCACAGAAATACTGACATAATCAGACTGCTAGGGAGGTTAATATAATAATATAATTAATTTAGTATTTATTTTGCATGCATGTTTTTTATTGTTTGATTAATTTATTTAAATATTTGTTTTGTGCTGCAGTTTGGTTGCACAGCCTCCATATTCATTCATCTTTAAAGAGACAATTAAAAGTGACACAGTCACCTTTCCCATTCAGGGCCAGTGCAAAGCCCCCCCCCCCCTCCAACCACTGATACTCATCTTGCCAGTGCACCTCTGCTGATCCTACCACTTCCAGAGTTGGCAAAAAAGAAAACCTGTTGCTTGCATGCATGGGTAAGCATTTTAATCCCCCCCCCCCATGTGAGAGTGCTCAAGCCTAGAACCTAATGGCTAGATTCAAGTATTTGACAAAGGATGTGGCATCATTGCTTCCCCTAGTGCCATCCAACACTGGATTCAACACTGGATGGCATGGAGGAAGAAGCTGCAGGGTAGAGTAGGCAGTATAAGTGACAGTGAAATGGGGGGCCCCTTTGGACAAACACTGTTACTTTGACTTGAGCGTCTCTTTAAAGCAGAACTTCACCCAAAAGAGGAAATTACTCTTTTCTGCCTCTACCACTTTTCGGACATATTTATTTTTTTGAGGGAGAAGGTACGTGATTTTGACAGCTACCCATTCCTACTTCCTCTCAGATTTCCTAGGCGATCCAAGAGGATGTTTGCTCCCTCTTTGCCCCCAGCTTTCTGGGAAACATCACAGGTCCCAGAAGGCTGCAGGACCATTTGAAATAATGAAGTGTGGCTTGCACATGCACAGTGGGAAGCCAGTTCTGATGCCACATAGAGTCACATCCGGCTTCTCTAGTAAACATGCCAACGCTGGGGACCTGAAGACCACCAAAGAACCGGCCCAGGTGAGGACAGCACTGGATCTCTAGACCAGCCTTTCTCAACCAGGGTGCCCAGGCACCCTGAGGTGCCTTGAGGTTTCTTCAGGGATGCCTTGGCAAAATGTCTAAAAAATGGCCAAAACATGTATACAAACCAGTGGGTGGAACAAAGTCACAGGTTTTCATTGCGCACCATTACGACTTTCTAGCTGCCGGCATCCTGACAACCAATGACATCATAAGTTGATAAGGAGGATATCAGCTGCCTGCACAGCATAATGGTTTGACCCCATTTTAGAATGGGGTGCCTCAAGACTGTCCATAATTTTAAAGGGTGCCTTGGGACTGTCTGTAATTTTAAAGGGTGCCTTGACTGAAAAAAGGTTGAGAAACACTGCTCTAGACAAGTAATCGCCCTTTTATTGAAAGTCAGCAGCTACAGTATTTGTAGCTGCTGATTTTTCATATTTTTGGGGGAGACTGAAGATCCTCTTTAAGCAACACCTTCACATTTCCTTCCCTGCATTTAGTAGCAAGTGATAGAATCTTGAAATATCATTTTCAGTTATGCTATAATCCAAAAGCTACAGACCTTAGATTTGAATCCTTGAGGGAACACAGAACAAAAAGAAAGAAAGTCCATAGTAATTTGCAAATTAATTGCCAGTGTCATCTAGTTGGAAGTTTATAGGCTGATGGGGCAGTTCTCCTAGCTGAGCTTTTATCTGATACATAAATGTATAAATGTATTACCCTCTGTAGCAGTGAATAGAACAAGTGCCATTTGCAAGGGAGGACCCAAGTGAGTCTGGGCATATTGCCTAACATTGCAAAGCGAGGATTAAGAGCTTTGTGGGACATGTGAACTCCACACAAATGCAAACATTAGCATGATTAAAATTTAGCAAACTATGATGTACAACCCCTTGGGCACCATCCAGTAGACACAGCTGTATATATAGATTGCTACAAAGGAGCTCTGTTACATAAAGCCAGCAAGAAGTAGCTGCAAGAAGATTACTTTTGTCTCTATTATTCTAATCCGTCTGCCATAAAAATGTATCTCTGGCCCGTATCTGGGTGTACTTTGCATGGAACGGCAAGTTAGAAAACCATAGACCTGAAAAGGTAGCCAAGATTCAATGAATCGGTTTCACTCAATAGAAACCATATCTTATCTTTGGCCCACAAGCAAGAATACTTTGTGAGTTTAGCATGCGTATTATTATGCAGCTCATTGGATGGTTACAGTTGAATTGTGTGGCTTTTATTTTCTCTGGCCAGCTTGGGTGTCTGCATACAGGTTTTAAAGAGGAACTCTGTTCCTCCCAATAATAAAACCACTAAGACCCAGGGCAGTTAAAGCGTATGTCAGGGCAAATTTTTAAAAAATCATATGCAGTACATCCCAAATATATGGACATTTCCCTATGTTTATCCCTTTAAAGATCCTGCAGGTACATAAAAATAGCAGCTGCTCTGTCTGAAATGCACTCAGCTACTAAATTTCCTCTTCTGGATTCACACCACATGCATTTTTGTGGACTGAAATGACAAGAATTGGTGTCAGCTCTGCCCTCCGATTCTTCTCTGTCCATAGTCCAGAAACTAAATGTTTTGTAGCACATGATAAGAACTGGAGGCATTCCTTAAAGTGGTTTTAAAGGCTGAAGGTTTTTTTAACTTCATGTATACTATGCATGAAGGTAAAAAACCTTCAGGGTGTAGCTCCCTCCTCCAGTTCCCCCCCCCCCCCTTAATACTTACCTGAGCCCGATCTTGATCCAGCACTGTACCTGAAAGCAGGGGTTTTTCCAACTCTCTCCCTCCTCATTGGCTCAGATGCAGCAGCCAGTGAGGAGGGAGCGGGGGCGGAGGCAGGGCTGAGCCATGCTCTGTGTGTATCATGGACACACAGTCTGTATATGTAGTACAGCATGCTTGTTATACTCAATGTGGAACATAAGGGGTTAATCCTTTGCATTGTGTAAAAGGCTATTTGATCCTGTCTTCTCTGATCTTCCCCTTCTACTGTCCCCAATCCATCGGCTGATAGTACAAAGCTCTTGGAGTTACTCTGCACATTCTCAGTTTAGTGTGTATTGCTAGACAGTGGGAGAGTGCATGTGATCAGCCAATCGACACGGTCCAGAAAGAGGGTCAGGGGTTATGCAGCTTTATAGGACAATCAGGGGAGAATGAAAACTCTGCCTACAAGATTAACCAGAGCTCAGCTGGAAACTGGTAGAAGTCACAAGACTGCTATATGCTGCTGATGAGAAAAGGTATTTAGCAGTTTATATTTCCTAAAATAATTGCACTTCCATATTCTGTGTACTGTGGGAGACCAGATATAGTGAATGCAGGGTCCTGGGAGACCAGATATAGTGAATGCAGGGTCTTGGGAGACCAGATATAGTGAATGCAGGGTCCGGGGAGACCAGATATAGTGAATGCAGGGTCCTGGGAGACCAGATATAGTGAATGCAGGGTCCTGGGAGACCAGATATAGTGAATGCAGGGTCCTGGGAGACCAGATATAGTGAATGCAGGGTCCTGGGTTTAGTAACACTTTAAGTGGTCCTATTCACTTATATGGGAGAGTCTGACAAGCGGTGCTGCAAGCCAAACTCGGCAAGTAAAGTTGAACTAGCCACACTGCGATGCAAAGCATTGCGGCCAAGACAGTCTGGTTGTATGTAGATGGGTGGTCAGAGGACAGTAAAAACACAAATCAACCACCTATTTTTTTTACCACCCCCTGGATACAGTACAATGAATGAGTGTTGTCACCCTAGAGCAGGATGTGTGTTACTGGCAGGATCTCCAGGTAAATATAAAGGGAAAAAAAGCTTGTGGGGGAAAAAAACGAATGCGGCCACCACATCTAAGAACTGGTAAGGTGCAGTGTATTATATCTCTGATCCTGGGTTTAGATACACTTTAACCAAATACAGTTGCCAGAATACATGTACTATAGTGGGCCTTTAAGATATCAGTGACTCTATCCTACAGAACACAGTTCAGCTCACCATCTAAACCAATAGTCGGTAAATAAGAGAAAGATTAAAGAGGAATGGATTTATAGTAAAAAGCGTTACCGGATGAATGTTAATGGGTATTATTGGTAACATGTCAATTTCTGATCTTTTGAGCTTACATCTATATTGGTTTTCTGATGCATGAGAGAGATTTATTACACTTAGTGAGAGGTGTGCAGATAATGGAATATATCATGACAAGAACCACAATGTGGTGTATTAATGGATATCTACAGTGCATTTCAATCCAGAAAAGCATGTACAAGTAATTCAAAAGGTGGGTCCATGTACGGGCAGCACAGAGGCTAAATGGTTAGCACTTCCGCCTGGCAGTACTAGGGTCATTGGTTCAAATCCCAACCATGGCACCACCTGCCTGGAGTTTGCATGTTCTCCCTGTGCCTGCGTGGGTTTCCTCTGGGTACTCCAGTTTCCTCCCACACTCCAAAGACATGCTGGTAGGTCAATTGGCTCCTGTCTAAATTGGCCCTAGTATGTGTATGTATGAATATGAGTTAGGGACTTTAGATTGTACCCCCCTTGAGGGTTAGGGACTGATGTGAATGTACAATATATATGTAAAACGCTGCGTGAACTGACGGCGCTATATAAGTACCTAGAATAAATAAATATATATATATGTAGCACCCTCTTAGCCCCAGAAGAGGGTTAAAGTTGTTGTAAACTCTTACATATAACCAATGAAGTGATTGGCCTCAGGTGATACACAGAAGAAGCAAATCCTTCTCTTCTCCACATCAGTTCAAAGTGTAGAGTTTATACATATGTCTGAGCTTCCAGAAATCAGGGGGCGGGGATCTGAAGTTACATCAGTGAGGAGAGCTCTGAGAGCTGATTGGAGGGAAGGGACACGCCCCCTTTACACAGCACACAGTAACAGAGCTGAGGCTGTCAATCACAGGCTGCCTGCTGGATCGCCCTCCCCATTACCTTTTTTTCTCTTGGTGTCAGGAAAACTCATCAGCCGTGATTCATGCTGATAGCAGAGAAAAGAGGCAGCAGACAGAAATTACATTTATTGCTCTGGATTGAAACAAGCACAAACTATAGAGGGATATGCTTTGTTCACATTTTATGTCTTGAGGTTTGCAACCATTTTAAGGACCCCCGGGTGGCTTGATGGGCTAGCATTTCAGCTGGAATGGAATTGTTGATTCCTTGTGGGGTGGAACAAATTGGGGGGCAGTCAGTTTAGTAAGTTTAGCAGAGTTTACCATATTAATAAATGTTGCAGTTATTATTATTATCATACAGGATTTACTGTATATAACGCCAACAGTTTTCTCAGCGCTTTACAATATAATGGGAGACAATACAGCAACAATACAGTTCAATACAAAAGGGATAGGAGGGCCCTGCTCCTCGGAGCTTACAATCTAGGAGGGAGGGGCTAGTGGTACAAAAGGTAGTAACTGTGGGGGATGGACTGGTAAGAAGAGTAGAAGATTCCATTGTTAGCTGACAGCAGGATAGGCTTCCCTGAAGAGATAGGTTTTCAGAGATCGCCTAAAAGTGAGCAGAGTAGGTGATAGTCTGATAAATTGGGGTAGAGAATTCCAGAGGATGGGGGAAGCTCTGGAGAAGTCCTGGAGACGCACATGGGAGGAGGAGACAAGGGAGCTAGAGAGCAGGAGGTCGTGAGAGGACGGTTTGGGTGATATTTAGGGCACAGGATATCCAAATGAGTTAGGGCACAGGATATCTAAAAAGGTCAAAAATGCAAACTCATTTATTTATTTACATTCAATACAGAAAAAGGACCTTTAAGCCAGACCGACACTCTGTACTAATGAGACCATAGAGCAGATTCAGTGCAGCACATGTACCCCTTAGATGAGCCACCAGAACTCCCTGCAATCTTTACCAGCAGTAGCTTCCATCCAGCTCTCCAGCACACCCTTCAGAAGACAAAGCTTCACCCCTGATGCTACAAAACAGTTACTTATCTTCCTGTTTCAGACATACCCTCTAGCACACGGGTGTCAAACCGGTGGCCCTCCAGCTGTTGCCAAACTACAAATCCCATGAGGCATTGCAAGATTGACAGTTACAAGCATGACTTCCAAAGGCAGAGGCATGATGGGACTTGTAGTTTTGCAACAGCTGGAGGGCCGCCAGTTTGACACCCCTGCATCTAGCAGGACAGCAGGAAGATTATGAGCCCAGGCTCTCTAGTATAGCACACCCTCCCCAGGTAGCAGGCCTAAAAGAACAAAAATCTCAGCAACACACACCTCATCGGCCAGAGTCTAGGAGGCAAAGACAGCTTTCCAAAGTCACCTCAAACATTTATATCTCTCCCCAGCATGCACCACTGACAAAAGACCTCCTAAATTAGGCCTTCTAGGGGTGCTTCTGTATTGGTGCTCAAAGGAGGATACTGCGGCCATAGCACCTCAGTGAGTCTAAAGCTGGCCATACATACGACTTAATTTTTAATTCAACCAGCAGATTGAGCAAAAGAAAATCACTCAATTCCTCCATCTTTACACTTGACATGGATGGGGGAATCCCTCCCACTGAACTATTGAATTCTGACAGTAGAGAGAATTCCCCACCATCAGAATACACTGATTGGCTATAGCTGGCAGTGCTGATCAAGGGAAAATGTGATAGATTGACTTCTGTACAACTAGCCTGCCTATTAGTGGATTAAAACATGGCCTGTCCCTGCTGAACTGGCCGAATTTCGATCCATATATGGCTGGGCTTAGGGGACCAAACTAATATGGGCAGAAGTGGGTTAAAAAGGACTCCTCCTTCATCCCGCACATGTGCACTACAACAATACTGCAAGAGCTCTCAGATTAGGTGCAAGATCTCTCTGAAGGAACTGATGACATTGCCTTCCTGGCGGCATCATTGTGGTCAGAGGTATGTCATCAGTGCCTTAGGGGAATCAGGCAGTGGACTAAAGAAAGGTAATTAAATAAAAAAAAGGTTTTTTTTCTAAAAAGTATTAAATGATTTCACACCTGCATGCAGAGATGAATGCTGATGTGAATTTTAGAAAAAAAAAAATGGAAAAGGTCTACTCCCTACCATACATCTGTACACACAACAGTCACATGAGAAATAATTTAAAGTGATACTAAACACACACTGTTTCATTTACATGATCCCTTCTCTTTCTGCATGTGGATGATGGCACTGTAATTATTGTAATTAAAAAAAACAAAAAAAAACTCAAGTATGTTTTTCCTAATCAATATACAGCTGTCACATGACCCAGCTCTTTTCTGCAGGGAAACATAAGGAGGAGCTTCTAGTCCTTTGTTGCTGGTCACAAGTTCAAAATAAAGAAAAAGCCTTCGGGATACAGATTAGAAATAAATAATTAATATCAATAAACTGTTTTAAATTGTCAGAGAAATATATATTTGAAATCAAATATTTATTGTTTTTTTTTACAATAACATGGTATAGGCGGATTTCTGCTAGTCACTGGCTATGTCACGCCCCTCCATCCTGAGTCTTAAAGTACCAGGGAGGTTAAGCCTCCAGCAATCAAGATGTAACATCCCACCCTCATTGTGTTTAGCTGGTTAGTGGGCAGGACAGAGAGGGAGCGGGCTGTCATTTACCACTGTGTATATGCCCACATGTGTGACTCCACACAAGCAGGAGGAGCTTCTAGTCCTCTGTTGCTGGTCACATGTTCAAAATAAAGAAAAAGCCTTCAGGATACAGATTAGAAATAAATAATTAATATCAATAAACTGTTTTAAATCGTCAGAGAAATATATATTTGAAATCAAATATTTATTGTTTTTTTTACAATAACATGGTATAGGCGGATTTCTGCTAGTCACTGGCTATGTCACGCCCCTCCATCCTGAGTCTTAAAGTACCAGGGAGGTTAAGCCTCCAGCAATCAAGATGTAACATCCCACCCTCATTGTGTTTAGCTGGTTAGTGGGCAGGACAGAGAGGGAGCGGGCTGTCATTTACCACTGTGTATATGCCCACATGTGTGACTCCACACAAGCAGGAGGAGCTTCTAGTCCTCTGTTGCTGGTCACATGTTCATAATAAAGAAAAGACCTTTGGGATACAGATTAGAAATAAATAATTAACATCAATAAACTGTTTTAAATCGTCATACAAATATATATTTGAAATCAAAGCTTTATTGTTTTTTTACAATACCGTGGTATGGGCAGATTTCTGCCAGTCACCGGCTGTGTCACGCCCCTCCAGCCTGAGTCTTAAAGTACCAGGGAGGTGAAGCCTCCATCAACCAAGATGTAACATCCCACCCCCATTGTGTTTAGCTGGTTAGTGGGCAGGACAGAGAGGGAGCGGGCTGTCATTTACCGCTGTGTATATGCCCACATGTGTGACTCAACACAAGCAGGAGGAGCTTCTAGTCCTCTGTTGCTGGTCACATGTTCATAATAAAGAAAAGGCCTTCAGGATACAGATTAGAAATAAATAATTTATATCAATAAACTGTTTTAAATTATCAGACAAATATATATATTTGAAATCAAAGCTTTATAGTTTTTTTTTACAATAACGTGGTATGGGCGGATTTCTGCCAGTCACCGGCTGTGTCACGCCCCTCCAGACTTAGCCTTAAAGTACCAGGGAGGTGAAGCCTCCAGCAATCAAGATGTAACATCCCACCCTCATTGTGTTTAGCTGGTTAGTGGGCAGAACAGAGAGTCATTTACCGCTGTGTATATGCCCACATGTGTGACTACACACAAGCAGGAGGAGCTTCTAGTCCTCTGTTGCTGGTCACTTGTTCATAATAAAGAAAAGGCCTTTGGGATACAGATTAGAAATAAATAATTAACATCAATAAACTGTTTTAAATCATCAGACAAATATATATTTGAAATCAAAGCTTTAGTGTTTTTTTTACAATAACGTGGTATGGGCGGATTTCTGCCAGTCACCGGCTGTGTCACACCCCTCCAGCCTGAGTCTTAAAGTACCAGAGAGGTGAAGCCTCCAGCAATCAAGATGTAACATCCCACCCCCATTGAGTTGAGCTAGTTGGTGGGCATGACAGAGAGGGAGCAGGCTGTCATTTACCACTGTGTATATGCCCACATGTGTGACTCCATAGTCACATGGGCTGCTCAGATGTGATCAAAGGAGCAAATGCTCAGCATAGAAACTCACTGAAAACTGAGCATGTGCAATAGTTGCCAACACTACTCTGCAAAATCCCTAGCTACACTGGGGACATGGACAGCAGGGCGAGATAGGGAACAGCAGGTTTTTTTCAGGTTTTTTGCAGAATACAGAAAACTAATCCCATAGTGAATGAATGTGTATGAACAGCATGTAATACAGCATTTATTCATAGTTTTTATGATGTGGGTTTAGTGACACTTCAAAGGGTTAATTCACAGTTACCAAAAAGTATCTGTGCAGGTAAGGGATGCCTGTAGATAAAAACAAACTGTGTGGGTTTAGGTGTAGGCTGGTTACGTACCTCCAGAAGCCTGATTGTATAACTCCCAGAGACGGCATCATCCCATCCTGCCTTGTTACTAGGACATTGCTAAGACAATCACAAAAACTGCCTGTGCAGGGATGCCTGAAGCTAAAAACAAACTGTGCAGCTTTGACTAAAGTTGAATAATGCTCTTGCTATAGGTGTGGGCCATTTATATACCTCCTGAAGGCTGACTGAGTAACTCCCAGAGCTGCCATCATCCCATCCTGCCTTGTTACTAGGACATTGCTAAGACAATCCCAATCATTTCCATGCTCATTCTCTCTCCTGTTGCAGTAGCTCTGAGCTCAGTGACACTGGGGTCCATTTACTAAAACTGGAGAGTGCAAAATCTGGTGCAACTGTGAATAGAAACCAATCAGCTTCCAGGTTTTACTGCCAAAGCTTAATTGAACAAACTGAAGTTAGATGAGGGTGAACGCCGCTCCAACCGATCCCCAGGAGTCAGAGAGGTACAGGATGTAGTAGGATGGCTTCAGCAGTCACTCTGGCCACGCCCTCTGACATGTTTCACCCTGCCCATAGCTTAATTGAATAAGCTGACGTTAGAAGCTGATGGCCCACATCTATAGCAAGGGCATTATTCAGCTTTGATCAAAGCCGCAGTTTTTAATTTTATCTTTAGGCTGCCCTTAACTGCTTCCCGCCCCCCCGCCATAGAAGGAAATGCCAGACGGGCGGCCGTTCTCTCGTTCTTGGAGGACGTCACATGACGTCCTCCTACTGTATCTGCGCATGCACGCCCCCAAAACCACGTAGCGTGGCGATCAGTGGTGCGCTGTATCCTTGGGACACAGCGGATCACCAATCACTGTAAAGAGCCGATGACATCGGCTCTGTCATGTGATCAGCTGTGCTCAATCACAGCTGCTCAGATGTAAACAAGGAAATGCCGGTTATCGGACGTCCTTTCCTCACACTGACAGTGCGTGAGGAAAGGAGAGCCGGTATGCGGCATTACTCAGAGGGGACACCTATACTGATCATCAGGGCACTAAAGATCAGGGCCCTGATGATCAGTGTAGCCCCATCAGGGTCACCTGTCAGTGCCCATCAATGCCACATACCAGTGCCCATCATTGCACATCAATGCCACATAGCACTGCCTAGCAGTGCACATCAATGCCACATATCAGTGCCATCAGAGCTGCCTTTCAGTAACGCCTATTAGTGGCACCAATCAGTGCCAACTATCAGAGCCCATCAGTGCCACCTATCAGTGGCCGTCCATGCCGCCTACGAATTCCACTTAGTGCCACCTAAGAGTTAAAATCAGTGCCGCCTATCAGCGCCAGTCAGTGCCACCTATCAGTGTCGCCTATCAGTGCCCATCAGTGCTGCCAATCAATGCCATATATGAGTGCTGCCTTTCAGTGCCCATCAGTGATGCCTGTCAATGCCCACAAGTGTGCCTGTCAATGCCCATCAGTTCCACCTACCAGTGCCTCCTCATCAGTACCGCCTATAAGTACCCATCAGTGCAGCCTATCAGTGCCCATCACTGCATCCTCATTAGCACACATCAGCAAAGGAGAAAAATTACTTATTTTATAACAGAAACTGAGAAAAAACTTTTTTTTTCAAAATTTTCTATATTTTTTAGTTTGTTTAACAAAAAATAAAAAACCCCAGTGGTGATTAAATACCACCAAAAGAAAGCTCTATCTGTCTCAAAAAAACTATAAAAATTTGGTTTGGGTACAGTGTTGCCTGACCGTGCAATTGTCATTCAAAGTGCGACAGCGCTGAAAGGTGAAAATTGGCCTGGGCAGGAAGGGGGTAAAAGTTCCTGGTAGGCAAGTGTAGCCCTGTTTTGGGGGGGGGGGTTATGTGAAATGGCCCACACCAAACAAGCTATGGCGCTAACCTGTATATGAGTAGGCAATCCTGAGCCTTCGCTATATGGAAGAGGGGGTTGTGATAATACAAATGGCAGTGCCTCCACCTAGAATAGGGATCCTGCAATTGAGGAGACTCACCCCTTTCTAGGAATGTAACAGGTAGACAACCTAAAGTAACTATACATAGCAGTATTAATGCACCCAGCTTATATTTCTAACATGAAAACATGTCACCACACCTGTATGAGATTAATGCAAAGTTTATATAAAGCAGCCACATAAAACAGGATGCATAAGAATAACATTCAGGAATTACAATTTAGCATAAATTGGGAGGTTGCAATTATACCCGGGTATATGTGCATGTAGTATACAGAATACCTCCAACCATGGGTTATAGCGCTGTCCGGTTGCAGGGGCCCCTGGAGAGGTGAGAGTCAATAAGATGCACGCTTCCACTTCAGATGCTGTGATGGCGTCCAAGTAACATGCGGATGATTGCACTGCTTGTCTGAAGATCAGCGATGCATCACCTAAAAGGATAAAATGCCCTATCTATCCTTACTCTTAGTCCCTATCCCTAAACTGGGCTGTCACTGCAACCGGGCCTCTATCTGTCTAAGTGGCCGTCGGATGCCTAACCTACCTCTAGCCTAATCTATCCAACGCTCCCTATGCTAATTCTAGCTAAAAGGAGATCCAGACCAATAAGGATGCTATAGCTTTAAGCAAAGAGGCTGCAAAGATACACTGCAATTAACAGAAAGTTCACCTGACAGTCTTATGCAGGTGAAAACACGGATCTATCTATCTATATAGACAACTATAAGGATTCTGCAGTGTGTAAATAGAATAATGATAATGAACCACAAATCTCTCTTTTACAGAGATATTAGGGTTCCTATACAGAAGTTGAAATATAACAGAGGCAGACCTAATCTGCTTCAGTAACAACTAGATAGATAACAGCCTTGTTAATCTGGATCATTACTCACAGAATCCCCATACAGTTCTCCCCAGATACACAGCACATGGGAGGCTGGCACCCTCTGCCTGATACTTCCTGGAAAACAAACTATATAACATCCTGGGGTTTCTTGACCTCCTTGTAGGGGCAGGAAGCACACCTAGGGACTTGTCTGTAATGGGACCTCTATGGTAGTGGCTGTATATGAATGTAAACAAACCACAACTAGTGTATAAAATAACAGTTCCCTACACAAGTGTAAAATGTAAAGGCAGTTTTTGTTAAAGACAAATTAACCCTTTAAAAATAAATAGGGCTGAACTCCCAGAATGTTTTCCTATTATACTTTCAGTCATTCAGAATGATATACTGTAGAGGTGATTGGTGCAGACACAACAAGCCAGCAGTATCCGGTTTTGGACTCCATATTATCTGGGAGAGCCATGGATAGGAAACTTGGTACAATAATGGCGAGTTCTATCTAATGATTGCTGGGGGGGAGGCCACTGCAAGGAAACTGGGTGAAATCATAATCGGTTATATTTAGTGATTTCAACAGCTCATCATTCTAAAATAACTTCCTGTTTTTCCGTTAGCACGGGGATCTTCTTTAAACAGAAACAGATATTCAGTTTTACGTTCCAGCATGATCTACTGCCATTAGAGTTCTGGCAAGCTGAATTCTAAACATTTAGCGAGAACTGTTTGGAAGTTTGGTGCAATCAGAAATACAAGCCTTAGAAGAGCAGGAAACAGATTTCACACTTTGCGGACCAACAATGAGTCATAATTTGCTGTGATAAATGGAGATCTTATTAAGTTGGTTCGGATTATGGCATTAAAGCATGACTCAGAGTTTTGTGATCCCACAGCGTGCAATCTGCTTTTCTATTTTTTCCCCTAATATTACTGTTTTCGCAAACGATGAGAACACAGCAGAATGCAGAATGCAGGTTCTGCTGAGGCCTATTAAACTGAGATGATTCCACATTGGATATTAGGAATTTATATTGTCAGGCCCTACCATCCAAGAAGTATGCAAAGTTCAGGAATTGAAGGAAAATGTAGTTATAAAGGCTGAAGGTTTTTTTTACCTTCATGCATTCTATCTACAGTGAAGGAAATACGTATTTGATCCCCTGCTGATTTTGAATATTTACCCACTCACAAAGAAATGATCAGTCTAAAAATTGAATGGTGGGTGTATTGTAACACTGAGAGACAGAATAGCAACAAAAAATTCAAAAGAAATGCATGTCTAACAAACTATGCACTGATTTGCATGTTCATGAGGGAAATAAGTATTTGATCCTCTATCATTCAGCAGGATTTCTGGTTACCAGGTGTCTTTCATACAGGTAACAAGTTGAGATTAGAAGCAGTCTCTTGAAGGGAGTGCTGCTAATCTCATTTTGTAACCTGTATAAAAGACACCTGTCCACAGGAGCAATCAAACAATCAGATTCCAAACTCTGCACAATGGCAAAGACCAAAGAGCTGTACAAGGATGTCAGGGACAAGATTGTAGACCTACACAAGGCTGGACTGGGCTGCAAAACTATTGCCAAGTAGCTTGGTGAGAAGGTGACAACAGTTGGTGCAATCATTCGCAAATGGAAGAAACACAAAACAACTGTCAATCTCCCTAGGTCTAGTGCACCATGAAAGATCTCATCTCGTGGAGTGTCAATGATCATGAGAACAGTGCGGAATCATCCTAGAACTACACGTGAGGATCTTGTCAATGATCTCCAGGCAGCTGGGACCACAGTCACCAAGAAAATAATTGGTAACACACTACGCCGACAAGGATTGAAATCCTGCAGTGCTGCTCAAGAAAGCACATGTCCAGGCCTGTCTGAAGTTTGAAAGTGTTTTGGTCAGATGAGACAAAAATCGAGCTCTTTGGCATCAACTCAACTCGCTGTGTTTGGAGGAAGAGGAATGCTGCCAATGACTCCAAGAACACCATCCCAACTGTCAAACATGGTGGTGGAAACATTCTGCTTTGGAGGTGATTTTCTTCTAAGGGGACAGGACAACTGCACTGCATCAAAGGGACAATGGACAGGGCAATGTACTGTCAAATCTTGGGTGAGAACCTTCTTCCCTCAGCCAGGACATTGAAAATGGGTCGTGGATGGGTGTTCCAGCATGACAATGACCCAAAACACACGGCCAAGGCAGCAAAGGAGTGGCTCAAGAAGAAGCACATTAAGGTCCTGGAGAAGCCTAGCCAGTCTGGATACCTTAATCTGATTGAAGTTGCCAAACATCAGCCACCAAACCTTAAGGACTTGGAGAGGATCTGCCAAGAGGAGTGGGCTAAAATCCCTCCTGAGATGTGTGTACCTGGTGGCCAACTACAGGAAACGTGTGACCTCTGTGATTGCCAACAAGGGATTTGCCACCAAGTACTAAGTCATGTTTTGTAAAGGGGATCAAATAGTTATTTCCCTCATGAACATGTAAATAATTTGCATATTTTGTTAGAAATGCATTCCTTTGAATTTTTTTTGCTAGTCTGTCTCTCAGTGTTACGATACATCTACCATTCGATTTGTAGACTGATCATTTCTTTGTGAGTGGGCAAACATTCAAAATCAGCAGGGGATCAAATAATTATTTCCTTCACTGTATCTATTACATTCTACCAAAAGAAAGCTCTGTCAAAAAAATGATATAAAATTTCTTTGGGTACAGTGTTGCATGACTAATTTTCAGTCACAGCTTTGAAAACTGAAAAATGGCTTGGTAATCAAAAGGTATTACAGCCTAAAATACAAGTGGTTAACTGCTTCCCTGCCATCCTATAGTAGAGCTACTGCTACAGGACAGCAGGGCTGCGCAAACTCAGATATATATATATATATATATATATATATATATATATATATATATATACATGATTTGCACTTCCGGGTAGGGGGTGCATGTGCACGCACCACCCTACCCACGCCGTTATTGGAGGCTACACATATCAATCACCGGTTCCCGGCTAGGTCACCAGTGTCTAAGTAGACCAGAAAGTGGAATTACATCAACAGTAGGTAACAAATTCTTTATTTAAATACAGTAGGTGTAGTAATTATTGACTAATTTTTGGTGTCAGTGGGAGAAATAGTGCCCAGGGGGCCAGATAAAGGCAAGCAAAGGGCCACATCCGGCCCCTGGGCCGCAGTTTGGAGACCACTGCTGCAAAGCTTTAACCACTTGTTGACTGTGCTATAGCCAAATGACGGCCGCGACACGGTCGTCCAGTTCTGTGAGGGCATCATATGACGTCCACCCAGAATCGTGCCCCACGCAAACCCCTAGCGGTGTCACCCAGCACTCTCTGTGATCGCTGTGTCCTTTGGACACAGCTGATCACATGACATGGTAAAGGGACAATCACAGCACCTTTTACTATGTGATCAGCTGTGTCCAATCACAGCTGATCAGGATGTAAACACACTTGCCGGTTATTGCAGCATGAGGAAAGTACTGCCAATAACTGGCAAGTGTTAAAGGAGACATCTACACAGTGCAGCCCCAAAAGTTCCCATCAGTGCTGTCAATCTGTGTTCATCAGTGCTGCCACCTATCAGTGCCGTCAGTCAGTGCTGCCTATCAGTGCCCTTCAGTGCTGCTTATTAGTGCCTATCATTGCCCATCATTGCCGCCTATCACTGTCCATCAGTGCTGCATATCAGTACAGCCTCATCAGTGCCTCCTCATCAATGCCCACCAGTGCTGCCTCATCACTGCAGCTTATCAGTGCCCATCAGTGAGACCTATCAATGCTGCCTCATCAGTGCCCTTCAGTGCTACCAATCTGTGCCCATCAGTACTGCCACCTATCAGTGCCATCAGTCAGTGTCCTCTATCAGTGTCGCCAGTCAGTGCCGTTCAGTGCTGCTTATTAGTGCCTATCACTGCCCATCATTGCTGCCTATCAGTGCCCATCTGTGCCGCATATCAGTACAGCCTCATCAGTGCCTCCTCATCAATGCCCACCAGTGCTGCCTCATCACTGCAGCCTATCAGTACCCGTCAGTGAGACCTATCAGTGCTGCCTCATCAGTGCCCATCAGTGCTGCCTATCAGTGCCCATCAGCGCAGCCTCATCAATGCAGTAAATGGAGAAAAATTACCTGTTTGCAAAATGTAATAGTAGAAACTAAGAAAAATGTTTCTTGTTCAAAATTTTCCGTCTTTGTTCATTTGTTTAGCAAAAAATAAAGCACCCAGTGGTGATTAAATATCACCAAACGAAAGCTCTATTTGTTTGAAAAAAAATGATAAAAATTTCCTATGGGTACAGCAGGGGCGGACTGACCATTTGGAAACTCGAGCACTGCCCGAGGGCCCGGTGTCAGTAGGGGGCCCCATGAGATGCCCCTGGTACCTTTTTCATAGGCTTTTTTGAGTTTGGGGCGAGGACACAGGGGCCCCATGATCCCCTATTGCCCGGAGGCCCCATGAGTTGTCAGTCCACCCCTGGGGTACAGTGTCACATGACCATGCAATTGTCATTTAAAGTGCTGAAAGCTGAAAATTGGCCTGGGCAGGAAGGGGAACAAAAGTATCCAGTAGGCAAGTGGTTAATTCTTAGCCCACTATGTAAATGGAAGACTATAAACACAAAAGTGAAGAACAGAAAATAAAAGAAAGTACTTTGTATTATAATTATGTCACTGATGTTGTCATTACTTAGCTGAGAGATCTCACAGATAACCCCCCTTGGGATGGCAGCCTAATGCCGGACTCCGTTCACTTGATGAATGCGTTGTGACAAGGAGGGATAAAGGAGAACCCTGGCTTGGTGCAGGAAAATGGGAACTTATCTGGCAACATTGTCAAAAATAATTAACTCACTTATTCTGTGTGACGATACAACCTGACATAAGGAAGTTACTTTGAAAATGTGTCAGCTTTCTGACAGGATTTGGTGCTGATTAGATAAGCACTTTCCTTTGTATACCGTTTCGCTGTGAAGGGATGCGCTCGCTAATGGCTGCCTTGTATTTCCGATTTTCTTTTGGGCTTAAACAGAAAAACAACAATAAATATATACACTCACCAGCCACTTTATTAGGTACACCAATTGCTTGGTAACACGAATTGCTAATCAGCCAATCACAGTAACTCAATGCATTTAGGCATCTAGACCTGGAGAAAATGACTTGCTGAAGTTAAAACCGAGCATCAGAATGGGGAAGAAAGGGGATTTATGGGACTTTGAACATGGCATGGTTGTTGGTGCCAGACAGGCTGGTCTGAGTATTTCAGTATTATTTGGCCGTTTTGTGCAAAACCATGGCACAGAGCAGGTAAGTATGACATGTTTGTTATTTTTTTTGTTAATTTGCCTTTAATATAATTTTAAAATGTATTTACTTGTCCATACACACTCACCTGCCACTTCATTAGGTACACCTGTTCAATTGCTTGGTAGCACAAATTGCTAATCAGCCAATCACATGGCAGTAACTCAAGACAGTTAGGCATCTAGACGTGGTGAAGACGATTTGCTGAAGTTCAAACCAAGCATCAGAATGGGGAAAAAAGGGGATTTACGTGACTTTGAACGTCTCATGGTTGTTGAAGCCAGATGGGCTGGTCTGAGTATTTCTAAAACTGCTGGTCTGCTGGGATTTTCATGCACAACCATCTCTAGGATTTACAGAGAATGGTCCGAAATAGAGAAAATATCCAGTGAGCTGCAGTTGTGTTGACGTGGTGAAGGCGACTTGCTGAAGTTCAAACCAAGCATCAGAATGGGGAAGAAAGGGGATTTAACCACTTGCACTGCAGAGGATTTACCCCCCTTTCTGACCAGACCATTGTTTGCATTACAGCACTGCGTTACTTTAACCTCTTGGCGCCAGCTCCTCCTGGCCCTTTAAGAATATCAGAAGCCGGGAGGTGGGGCGGGGTTTTAGGGTCATGTGACCGCCGTGATTCGTGTTCATGACGGTCACATGATCGGAAAAGGTCCCGATCGAAAGGGGAGATCGGAACGTGTCCAGGAGTCACGGACATACTGTAAGTGCTGAGAGCGAGCAGGGCGTGTGCTCTCAGCACATATGTAATTTCTAATTGCACATAAATATGCAGCCGCTCAGCGTCAAGGCCTGGACACCGAGAGGCCGCATATTTGCGTGCGATTGGCGTCAAGGGGTTAACTGATAAGTGCGCTGTCATGCAATGCTGCACCCAAATGAAATTTTGAGGAAAAAAAATTTTTTTTCCTTTTTGCTATTAAACATGTCCAGTAAAAAAAAATGTAAAAATCAAATTTAGGCCAAAATATATTCTGCTCCTTGTCTTTGCTAAAAAAAAAAAAATCCCAATACGTGTAAATGAATTGGTTTATGTGAAAGTTATAGTGTGGCAGGCGCAGCACCCTTTGGTGCCTTGTGCGCTGTGGCATTAGAAAAATTATGCAATTGCTGTTTCTTTGTTTGATTAGACTGACTTTACTCTGTAATTCCTCCAATGCCGCTCTATGGATGCAGTAGGTTTAAAGAGCACACCGAATACTTTAGTTAACTTCTTTAATAACTTCAAAATTCTTCATATAACTGCTTACAATGGCTTGTTTCTTTCATATTACAATGGTTTAATTCGTATTACATTGGGTTGATTCGATAGATTGATAAATTCACTTGGATTTATAAATTCGATATATTCGATAAGTTCGTTCGATAAGTTCGTTCGTTCGTAAATTTGTAAGTTCATTCGGTGGAACTACAAGTAAAACACACACAACAGTTTCAACACACAGATCCACCTGCACTGCCAAACAATAGAGGAACACACAAGTGCATTAAATACCTATTTTGCCTTCTCTGCCTCCATAAAGCTTTTCTGATTGGAACTGTCTGTTTCCTCCTCTGTCTGGTGAGCATGTGTCTCTAGAAAATCCTAGCAGGGAGTTTTACACAGGCATAAATGTGAAACTGGCTGGGATTGGTTAAGGCTCTGTACAGTGCGAGGCTGTCTGTGATTGGCTCATCTTTAACTAACTCTTAAAGGCATATTTTCCTTTTCTGCTTCTGCTAACACAATGAATATAGAAATGTCATATAACAATCAAAGACATAAATCACAGCAATGATTCTGCTTTTGGCTTTAACATATGCACATATACACTGTACTGAGGTTATTGGCAGGTTTGGTATACACATATATGTGAACCATATTAACAACCTAGGACTGGTCTTAGCTGGCCAGCTACATATAGCATTTACAAGTGGCAGTATATATACTGGGATTTTTTTTTTTTAATTTTTACTAGTAATGGCGGCGATCAGCGACATATAGCGGGACTGCAGGACTGCAGCAGGCATTCTGACACTGGGGGGAACTGACTTGGTGTCACTGACATCCCCAGTGACACCAATACAGTGATCAGTGCTAATAAAAAGCACTGACATTGTATTAATGGCATTGGGCAAGAAGGGGTTACCATGTGGGGCGATCAAAGGGTTAACTGTGTGCTGTTTTACTAGGGGTTGTGTGTTAGTGCTTCACTGTAAGCACACTGCTTTGCATGGCTGTGCTGTACACAGCCATGCAAAGCAGTGTGCATGAGCTGACAGGGAGGAGAACTGTTTTGTTTACAGTTCTCCTCCACATCGGAGATGCTCAGCAATCACCGGACGGGACAACAGGTGATACACAGAGATGAAACAAATCCTCCTACATAAGTTGTACCTGTCTATCTGCAGGCTTCTCTTCTCTACAGACGTTCAAAGTGCTGTATTTATAACGCTTGTCTGAGAGTAAAGAAAAAAGGGGGCAGACAGCTGAAATTACACACTGCAGAGCTCAGTGAGAAAAGCTCTGAGAGCTGATTGGAAGGAAGAGACACACCCCCTCCACACAGCTGACTGGAACAGAGCTGTGGCTGCCAATCTGCTGGAGAGCCCTCCCCTGTCACCATTTTTCTCTTGGTGTCAGGAAAACTTGTCAGAAGTGATCTGTGATGATAGCAGAGGAGCAAAAGAGCACACAGAAAAGGCACTTAGGGGGTTATCTACTAAAGCTGCAGAGTGCAAAATCCTGTGCAGTCCTGCGTAGAAACCAATCAGCTTCCAGGTTTTATTGCCAAAGCCTAACTGAACAAGCTGAAGTTTGAAGCTGATTGGCTACCATGCACAGCTGCACCATACTCTGAGTGCTTTACTTTTAGTAAATCTCTCCCTCTGTGCTCTTAACTGAGACAAATACACACTATAGAGGGATATGTTTTGTTCATTCTTCATATCTGAGGCTTACAACCACTTTTAATGCCAGGAGTAATTGTTAGTATCTGGGCTTATTCTGTAAGTATGGATGTTGCACAGTACAACTTATTTTGTCCTGTATGTTGGGTGTAATTCTCAATATCTGTTTATTATTGTTATTATTTATATTATTGCCTGTTTCAGCTGCTTTTTTACCACCCCCTCCAACCTAAACTGCAAAGACAGCCATACAGGTGTATATGCATGCAAACATTATCTCCTCCTGTTGCATTCAGCAGGCAAGACTGCATTCAATAGAATGGGGCTGCAAAGCATGAGGTTGCAGTGCGGCAGTGCAGGATTTTAGGGGTTGCAATTGCAGATTGGCTTCAGCTGCTGATCATCAATAGTTTTTGAACTTGTTTGTTGATCTAACAATTGACATCTTTCAAACAGGGATAACCACCGATCAAAATTTGACCGGTCCCTGCTGAACCAGTAAAACTGTGGTCTGTCCAGGGCCAGCATAAAACAGAAGTTCAGTATTTAAAAAAATAAACATACATACTTACCTAGGTGCAGGGGCGGACTGACCATTTGGAAACTCGGGCACTGCCCGAGGGCCCGGGGTCAGTAGGGGGCCCCATGAGATGCCCATGGTACCTTTTTCATAGGCTTTTTTGAGTTTGGGCAAGGACACAGGGGTCCCATGATCCCCTATTGTATTGCCCGGGGGCCCCATGAGTTGTCAGTCCGCCCCTGCCTAGGTGGATGCTGTATTGGTCCTTTGCTGCATCTGTCCCCCACCACGTCTAAGACCGAGAACCAAGCGATCAAAGACTGCTGATCGCTCAGTTCTCAGACCTCAGTGAGCAGAGAGCGGTGACTGTCAGTCACTGGCTCTCTGATCTGCCCTTCCAGTGCTCACTGCTGCGCTGGGCTGAAGATGGAGTGGAAGCAGCTGGTTCAGACTCTCAGCAGTGTGCTGAGAGGGTGAGCCAGCTGCCGGTTAGGAATCTGTGTGGATCCCAACATCAATGTCGGGATTCCTTCAGCGCTTGGACCAGCTGAGTGACGTCAGCCGACAGCAGACTTTAGCCTGCTTTTTGTTGAAAACAGGTCACAGGAGTTCAGAACTAAGTGCACTCCACAGGAGAAGTAGGCCAAAAGAGCTTTAGCTCTACTTGTCCTTTAGGGCTAGGTTTCCATGGACAGTAGAGGGGCACTTGATCCCTTACTCGTGTGAGCACTTATTTCTGCCGCCAAGATGCCTTGGCATTTTACTTTGGCATGTCAAGTTTGGCAAGTGTTGCCGCTTGCCAAACTCGCCCATTGAAGTCAATAGGACCACACTGCAGCCACGGCTCCAGAACACCTGCAAACCACCTCTGGGAACCAAACCACCACAGATCCTCTTTCATAGGGACTGTGAGGATTCCCCTCATTGTGGAAGAGGCCAAACTCTTCTGTGGACTTACAAGACGCACTGTTCACTTCTTCAGTCACCCATTGGTCTTGCTGTCTGAGCAGAGCTCTTGATTAGAGCATTGCTCAGAGAGGCATGTTGGAAAGCTAGGCTTCTACTTGTATGTGGGACTCTTCTATGTGCAGACAGCACTGAGTTTGTTAACAGAAAAAAAAATAAATAAATGCATAGTCATACGATATACTGAGCCTTACAAACATAAATAGTGCAGTGCAACCAAATTCATGAAATAAATGTCCATAAATCAAAACCAATCCAAGGATAAAATTCATAAAAAAAAGTCCATCAACGTGTGCCAAGTGATGAAATGATCTTCATAAAATAAGACTCATTGTGCCAAATGCCTCCACTCCACTCCTACTGATGAAGTCCCGCCCAAGACGTAACACGTATAGGGGCAGAGCCACATTCATGACGTCATCCCGCAGTCATCTTACCAAGTGGTAATGTGCATGTTACATTAAGCGCTCATCCCAGCACTGTAGTGTGCCTTTTTTTGGTGTTCCTGTATGTCCGAGCTTCTGAGTACAGGAAAGCGGCATACTGTTGGGAGTGAAACCCGTGAAAGGGAAAGCGCATTTTAACCTGATTTTGGCTCAATGGTCATATCTTGGAGGTGAGCGGCCATTTAATTTTTAGTGGAGGCGTTTGGCACAATTGGTTTTATTTTATGAAGATTATTTCATCACTTGACACACGTTTGTGATTGGACTTTTTGTTATGAAGTCTATCCTTGGATTTGATTTATGGACATTTATTTTAAATGTTTGGTTGTGCTGCACTGTATATGTTTGTATATCACTGTTGAAAGTATTGTGGAATTACCTTTAAAAAGAATATAAACCCAACATTTCATCTTCCTGATATGTGCCCACTGTACCATGTACTGTACTTGTATGAAAAAGTATCCTGTTCTCTCTGTATTGCTTCTTTTGTGTGAAATCCCTGGTGTTTCTGCCAGTTCCTTTCCTATAAAAACTGACCACACTAAGCAGGAGAACACAATGTGGTCAGTTCTCTAGCTGTGCTGGGAACCCAGCCTGCTCTCTTCCAATGGTCAGACTTGTCCTGACACGCCAACACCCCCCCCCCTACCCTGAACAGCCTTTCACTGGGAAGAGCAGTGTCCTGCAGTTTCTCCTCCACCAGCTATTATGCAGCTGAGTACAGAGGGAATATGATCACTTGGGAAAGAAAGGTATTTATATATTTTTTTTTTAACTATACACAAATGTTTTGTCTTTCTTTTCCATTTTAAACTAAATGGGTTGTTTTACCAGGGTGAGGGTTTACATATACTTTAAGTGTTTAGCTCTGTAATCACTTTCATTGTAAATTTTAGGGTTTCTTCACGTTTTGATGTGACTGCACAGATTGATTTACACTTTTTTTTATATGTACAGAGCCTGACTGCACCACTTGAAGACCAAACATTTTCTGGGATGTTTTGTTTACAAGTTTAAATCCGTATTTTTTTCTAGAAAATTACTTATAACCCCCAAACATTATATATATATATGTTAGCAAAGACCCTAGAGAATGAAATGGCGATCGTTGCAATTTTTTATGTCACATGGTATTTGTGCAGCGTTTTTTCAAATGCAATTTTTTGGGAAAAAGTACACTTTAGTGAATTAAAAAAAAAAAACAAAACACAATATATACCCAATTTTTTGTAAAATATAAAAGAGGATGTTATGGAAAGATACCTAATATGTCACGCTTTGAAATTGCGCACACTTGTAGAATGGCGACAAACTATGGTACTTTAAACTCTCCATAAGCAACACTTTAACAATTTTTACAGGTTACCAGTTTAGAGTTATAGAGGAGTTCTAGCACTTGAATTACTGCTCTCGCTCTAACGTTTGGTACGACACCTCACATGTGTGCTGCGAATACCATTTACATATATGTGCACCATTTATGTATAGGTTTTCTTCTGCGCGCGAGCACGAAGGGTGGGGGCACGTTACAATTTTTCTTGCCTATTTATTTTATTTTTATGTTTTATTTTTACACTATCCCTTCATCCTAGATTGTAAGCTCGAAAGAGCAGGGCCCTCGAACCCCTCGTGTATTGTATTGTTACTGTCTTGTCTCATGTTCTGTCCCCCTTGCTACTGTACAGTGCTGAGCATACCCTTTGGCGCTATATACAGTTGCAAGAAAAAGTATGTGAACCCCTTGGGATTATGTGGAATTTTGCATGAATTGGGCATAAAATGTGCTCTGCACATCATCTAAGTCACAATAGAAGAACACAGTCTGCTGAACATAATACTACACAAACATTAGATGTTGCCATGGTTTAATTGCACATAACATGTAAACATTCACAGTGCAGGGAGGAAAAAGTATGTGAGGCCCTAGCTTAATGACTTCTTCCAGAGCTAATTGGAGCCAGGAGTGAGCCAACCTTGACTCCAATCAGTGTGATGATATTGGATGTGTTGCTGACAGCTGTCCTGCCCTTAAAAAATACACACCTGTTTTGGGTTTACTGGTTTCAAGAAGCACTGTCTGATGTGAACCATGCCTCGCAGAAAAGAAGACCTACGATCAAGAATTGTTGACTTGCATGAAGCTGGAAAGGGTTACAAAAGTATCTCCAAAAGCCTTGATGTTCTTGTGTCCATGGTAAGACAGACTGTCTACAAATGGAGAAAGTTTAGCACTGTTGCTACTCTCCCTAGGCGCGGTCGTCCTGTAAAAATGACTGCAAGAGCACAGCGCAGAATGCTGCATGAGGTAAAGAAGAATCCCAGTGTCAGCTAAAGACCTACAGAAATCTCTGGCACATGCTAACATTTTTGTGGACACATCTACAATAAGGAAAACATTAAACAAGAATGGAGCACATGGGAGGACACCACGGAGGAAGCCATTGCTGTCCAAAAAGAATATTGCAGCACGTTTGAAGTTTGAAAAAGAGCACCTGGATGTTCCACAGCACTACTGGCAAAATATGCTGTGGACAGATGAAACCAAGATTGAGTTGTTTGGGAAGAACACACAACACTATGTGTAGAGAAAAAAAGGCACAGCACACCAACATCAAAACCTCATCCCCACTGTAAAACATGGCGGAGGGAGCATCATGGTTTGGGGCTGCTTTGCTGCCTCAGGGCCTGGACAGATTGTTGTCATTGATGAGAAAATGAATTCCAGAGTTTATCAAGACATTTTGCAGGAAAACGTACGTCCATCTGTCCGCCAACTGAAGCTCCGTAGAGGATGGGTGATACAACAGGACAATGACCCAAAGCATACAAGTAATTCAACAAAACAATGGCTGCAACAGCACAGAATACGCCTTCTGTAGTGGCTTAGTCAGAGTCCTGACCTCAACCCGATTGAAATGCTGTGGCATGACCTTAAGAGAGCGATTCACAGCAGACATCCCAAGAATATTGCTACACTGAAACAGTTTTGTGAAGAGGAGTGGTCCAAAATTACTCCAGATCATTGTGCAGGTCTGATCTGCAACTACAGGAAACGTTTGGTTGAGGTTATTGCTGCCAAAGGAGGGTCAACCAGTTATTAAGTCCAAAGGTTCACATACTTTTTCCTCCCTGCACTGTGAATGTTTACATGTTATGTGCAATTAAACCATGGCAACATCTAATGTTTGTGTAGTATTATGTTCAGAAAACTGTGTTCTTCTATTGTTGTGACTTAGATGACGTTCAGAGCACATTTTATGCCCAATTCATGCAAAGTTCCACGTAATCCCAAGGGGTTCACATACTTTTTCTTGCAACTGTAAATACTGTATAATAATAATAATAATTTTTTGGGTGCACCGGTTTAATGGTAAGCCCAAGAAACACCAGCAAGCGGTGGAAGGGGGGTGGGGGTCGTCCCCTCCCGCTGCTGTGGAAAGCAATCCAGTGGCTAAAGAGCCGCTAGGACTGCTTTCAATAGAAAGTTGGCCATCTGCTGAAAAAAAATACCAGGGTTATAGCTGATTTCTTCAGCCATAATCCTGGTAAACCACTTGAAAATGTAACGTTTATTATTGTTATTATTATTGTACAAGATTTATAAAGCGCCAACAGTTTGTGCAGCACTTTACAAAATGATTATATACGTATTGCGGTCTTCAAGTGGTTAATAAATTAGGGAATTCAGTTGAACGTAAAACTTGACCAATGGCATTTTATATCCCTGCCACCTGCTCCATTGTTGCAGAATTGCATGCATACTTTGTTGCATTTGATAAATATTTGTAGAAATTGCATTAGAAAAGTGAAGGCAGTATGTGAATTTTCAGGTTCGGAGAGGAATTCCCAAGCTGTGAGAAGCGGAGTGTCTTTGGTGTCATTATCAGTGACAATCAGCATCTCTGTCACAAACACTTCATTATAGAACCCTGGATCCACGGCGCTCTTCTCTCCTCTCCATATTTCCATGAAAGGCTCAGATGTGCACAGTTCAGCTTTGCGCTCTCTCCGACAGGACCTGCCACTTCACTGCTTGTCAGCTCATCTGCCAGTCTTGGCAGAGGCGCACTCTAGATCTGTGTATCCTTTCTTAAATGACAATTTGAAGGTGTCATTTTTTGGTTGGGCTTAATAAATATTCCCTGCAGACAGTTATGGCTTAGTTCTGTCTGAACCTAGCGCTAGGATCTGACTGCCCGAAGTTTTACAGTTTAACAAGAATTCCGATAGACTGCCACCCACGTTTATGGGAACCGTGTTTCCTCCAGTCATACCTGAACTTGGAGTGAACCATACATGCCCATTCCTTGTGGGATAGACGGAAAGAATGCTCCTTTATTTCTTGGCTTTTATGCACTTTCCATCTTATTTTCAATTTTGATAAATATATTTGAGTTGCCGTAATGCCAGTTTGTTCAAAACAAAACTTAACTGCAGCTCCGAGGAGCATGTAATAAAATTACTTTTTTTTTAACCAAAGTATAAATGCGTTTTTTTCTGTTATTGTTAAAAGAGAACTCCGATCTGGATAAAATTAGCAGTGAATGGACCTTATTTATTTTTCTAGTTTATATAACATCAGCTTTCCTTTTCCAAAGCACTTGATAGAGAACATTGAACAGTTCGTATTAGTTGCTGTTTCAAGGAGATGTAAGGTTTGGTTCTCACTGCTGCGGGCTTGCGACTTCCTTGCTACTTGATTGTGACTTTTGTGATTTAACATTGCAGTCTATGGCGCTCAAGTTGCACCAAAGTTGCAGAAAAGTATTGCACAGGGGCAGACTGACAACTCATGGGACCCCCGGGAAATAGGGGATCGTGGGGCCCCTGTGTCCTCGCCCACAATCAAACCACACCCAAAAAAGCCTATGAAAAGGTACCAGGGGCATCTCATGGGGCCCCCTATTGACACAGAGCCCTCAGGCAGTGCCTGAGTTCCCAAATGGTCAGTCCACCCCGGGTATTGCAGGAACCTTTTTTTGTCCCTGCGACCTGAGTCACATTGATGAAAATGGCACCCATTGAAATAAATGTGTTTTGACTTTTCATGCAAATTTATGTGTCACAAGTCATATGATAAGTCGCAGCAGTGTGAACTGGAGCTAAAGCTGGCTATACACTGTTAAAATCAGATTTCTCTATCCATGCTATACAGCACTGATGGACAAACCTCCTGCTGTGCCTATCTGATTAGAAGAAGTCTCTGTTTGGCCGAAAAAATTTTCATCCTCCTTCAATTTCGGTCTTTCAGTTGAAGAATGTTGGGCAGGAGGGTGCCAACAAAATCATCCACATAGAGGATTTCAGCCAGCTCATCAGGAACTGGCAAAAATTTACATAGTGTATGGCCAGATTAAAGTGACAGTAAATTACATCCTTATTCTTCAAAAATAATCCATACATATCCACTATGTAATGGCCCAGTAAAATATTTTCTCAAAATAATTTCTTACTGTTTTTCTGCCTCATTGTAACATCCTCCATGAGTCCCAAAATCACTCTTTTTTCCCTTCTAAAGGCCCGTACACACAAAAGGATAATTGTATGAAAATTTCCACATGAGGAACGATCAGTCAATTATCTGATCTTTAGTATAGTGCTTTCTGCCTAGTAAACACTATGAGAAAACCGAACAAATGATCGTCCCATTTTCCATGGAGCTACATATCATGACGTAACCAACAATAGTATTAACTTTTACGAAACTTCTCAACCGTTGAAGGCAAACAAAGGCAAAGAGGAAGTGTAGGCTCACTCTTTGCTACTGATCTTGTGTGTTTTTTTCTGCTCCATTTTTTCCGTATTACTTTACACATTTTTGTTCATGTATGATAAAAAAAATTTCTAGCTTGCACTCTCAGTTTTTGTCATCCGAACAGTCGAAATTGGCTGTCGATCTACACTATATTGCTAAAAGTATTGGGACACCCCTCCAAAACAAACAGGACACTGTTTGTTTTAACATCCTGCATCAACACTTGTAGCAGGGTGTTACATATGTTTACATAGGAATACATACACTATATTGCCAAAAGTATTGGGACATCCCTCCAAATCATTGGATTCAGGTGTTCCAATCACCTCCATGGCCACAGGTGTATAAAAGCAAGAACCTAGGTATACAGACTGCTTCCACAAACATTTGTGAAAGAATGGGTCGCTCTCAGGATCTCAGTGATTTCAAGCATGGTGCTGTGATAGGTTGCCACCTGTGCAATAAGTTAATCCGTGAAAGTTCCTTGTTACTAAATATTCAACAGTCCACTGTTAGTGGTTGTTGTTCAGGTTTTGGGCTTGGCCCCTTAGTGCCAGTGAAGGGAACTCTTAAGGCATCAGCATACCAAGACATTTTGGACAATTTCATGCTCCCAACTTTGTGGGAACAGTTTGGGGATGTCCCCTTCCTGTTCCAACATGACTGCTAACCAGTGCACAAAGCAAGGTCCAAAAAGAAATAGATGAGCAAGTTTGGGGTGGAGGAACTTGACTGGCCTGCAAAGTGTCCTGACCTCAACCTGATAGAACACCTCTGGGATGAATTAGAGCGGAGACTGCGATCCAGGCCTTCTCATCCGACATCAGTGCCTGACCTCACAAATGCGCTTCTGGAAGAATGGTCAAACATTCCCATAGACACACTCCTAAACCTTGTGGACAGCCTTCCCAGAAGAGTTGAAGCTGTTATAGCTGCAAAAGGAGAGCCAAATCCATATTGAACCCTACGGACTAAGACTGGGATGCCATTAAAGTTCATGTGCATGTAAAGGCAGGCGTCCCAATACTTTTGGCAATATTGTGTATGTGTACATTAGTTACAGTCATGTGCACTACTTTATGCACACTACAAATCCTATTGTCAGGGGTCAGGCTCAGAGACCAGTAGCTATAGCAGTAGAGAGGCTCCCATCGACCAGCAGGACAAGTATATAAGCAGATCACCCTGGCAGATGATGCTGGCTCACCCAAGGCACGGGTTCTAAGCACTAACCGGTATTCACCAGAGTTCCTGATGGTGCAGCTGAAAGCTGAAACAGGGGCATTTTAGAAGGAAGGATGGAAAGGGAGATTTGGTTTTAGAAGGGGGGCATTTGGGTTTTGGCTATCTCTGGTGGCTTTGATGATAATTAAAGGAACTTTCAGGACACCTCTAGCAGTGGTAGCTATTGGCATAACAAATAACTGCTTAATTACATAACAAAGGGTGGATCTTCTTATCTAGACATGTGTCCTATTATCCAGTAGTCTGCCCTTGTTCCCTGCCTCAGATCATCTTCTTCTGTTTCATTTTTAGCTTGCTGAGCATGTTACTGTGCAGCCTGGCACCGCTTACCTCTTATGGGAAAATATTGGTATACATTATTTTTTATAGACCCATAAAATGGCCATGAATATTAATTTCTTAAGAACGACTTCACACCATTGCTTTAATCATGGCTATGGTGGCAATGTAACAGTATTTATTTTTGCAGTTTGCTGGATTCACATGCAGTACTAGAGTTGTAGAGTCCATGTAAGACAGAGCGTGAAAGCTCCATTAACCTCTTCACCACTAGCGCTATCCCTGCCTAGAGTGAAATATAATTTTTTTTTAACTTTTTTTTAATCATATTTTTTGTTATGGACTTTTTTCTTTTTCCAAATACATAAAAACAACACATAAGAGAAGCATGTTACAGATGCACAGTACCGTATACCATTTACATTAAGTAAGTTGAATAGGCAACAACAAGGTTTTTTGCTCAATAGAGGGCTCTTCTGCCAAAACAACAATAGCCACTATTTTTCCCCATTTACCTGTATTTTCTGCCTTTGTGACCATAATTTAGAACTTTAGTTAATTTACAAGTCATATCAAATGCCATGGGCTATTGCTATGCCTGGCACCTCCAACGGCTGTGTCTAGCTATCTAGCTCATGATATAGAGAATGTTTGTGGGGCACCACATTGTTCATATGTAATTTATGTGTGTTAACTGAAAAGTGCAATAAATTATGTAAAAAGTTAATCAAATAGTGTCTCAAGCAAAATAAGTTGTGCTGCAAATCCAAAGCCCAAACTCCTCCAGCTCCCAACTCCTCCAACTCCCAACTCCTCCAATAAGGTGGAAACAAAAATGTTGTTTCCACAATTCCACTTTGCACTGAGTGCCCTCCACCTTCCACACTAACTACTTACCAGACAAAATTATCATCAGACTTTATTCAAATCCCAAAGATTAGATGTTCCTATTGCCAGCCACTACAGAATTAAACTTGCTCAATCTTCTCTTTTGCAACATCATCCTCTTCACTCGAGACCATAAACAGGGAACAGAGAGGAGCATCATGTAAAACCTTCTTTATTTTGTTTAAAGTATATAAAAACACCCTTACATTCAGATGTGTGTGCCCCAACACTCAGGATCAAATTTACAGTGGGGCAAAAAAGTATTTAGTCAGCCACCAATTGTGCAAGTTCTCCCACTTAAAAAGATGAGAGAGGCCTGTAATTGGCATCATAGGTAGACCTCAACTATGAGAGACAAAATGAGAAAAAAAATCCAGACAATCACATTGGCTGATTTGGAAAGAATTTATTTGCAAGTTATGGTGGAAAATAAGTATTTGGTCACCTACAAACAAGCAAGATTTCTGGCTCTCACAGACCTGTACCTTCTTCTTTAAGAGGCTCCTCTGTACTGTACTCATGACCTGTATCAATGGCACCTGTTTGAACTTGTATCAGTATAAAAGACACCTGTCCACAACCTCAAACAGTCACACTCCAAACTCCACAATTTTTTTTTTTTTTCAAGTACGCAAACGTGCAACTATAACGAAAAAACTCGTAAGTGTTCACAAAAAATGTGCAACTGCAAAACACCACACGAAAAAGTGCACTTAGGGGTGTGCTGTGTCCTACCCCTAAAGGGGCTTGGATCACTTACCCTGATCCCCCGGGGCACGAAGCTCCGGACGGGGACAAGGTTCCCAATTGGTCCTCCTGGCCAAAAGGCCTGGTGGACCACCGTTCCTTGTGTCCAGCCGAAGCCAGACACACAGTACTTGGTCAGGGGGCTCTCCCGAAGAAAAGCCCCCTAGGGATCAGGGGAGGAAGGAACCAAAAGGCCACACATCCTCCCCCTAGACTTCAGGGTAGGCCCGAGGACCCACACCCTCCATCCGTGAAAACACACGCATAAGTAACAGAAAAAGTGACAAACGTGGGAGGTGAAATAAATTAAATAAATAGAAAATAAAAAAGTGGTACCGTGCCAAATTGTGCACAGACCAGGCCCTGAGGCCCGTAGCAAAAATTGCCCTGGTCCTAGCCAAAAGGCCTGGTCCTTAGGGCGCTGTGCAAAAAGAATGTAAAAACAGTGACCATGTGCCATGTTCACACAGTGGGGTCCCACACCCAGGTGTTACTAGTGGCACCCCTGAGAGCGTCTACTCAGGGGGCACCGAGTTTGCGGACTTTCTGCCTCCTCAGCCCCTGGCCAGACCAAGGTAGATCCGTCCAAATCAGGAGGTATTGGGTCTTTCCAGCTTTCCCAGAGGAATTACTCCCAAGGCCCCAGAACGAATTATGGCGCTCCCTGGTTTCTGTCCCTCCGGTACTAGCCTTCCGGACCCCCATCATACCAGTGAGGGTACTATACAACAGCCATCCCCGCAAAGCTAGAATGGCCGGGAGCACCCCCACTGGACACTGATAAGAACAGATACTACACTTGATCTTAGCCAAAAGGCCGAGAAGACCAAACTCCACTATGGTGAAGATCAAAGAGCTGTCAAAGGACACCAGAAACAAAATTGTAGACCTGCACCAGGCTGGGAAGACTGAATCTGCAATAGGCAAGCAGCTTGGTGTGAACAAATCAACTGTGGGAGCAATAATTAGAAAATGGAAGACATAGAAGACCACTGATATAGTGGTCTGGGGCTCCACGCAAGATCTCACCCCGTGGGGTCAAAATGATCACAAGAATCACAATTGGTGGCTGACTAAATATTTTTTTGCCCCACTGTATATGTGTGGAATTACCAGTGGAATGACGTCACTCCAAATAAGCCCTGATCTACGCCTTTCAACAGCCATAATCATTGCACAGGACACTTTATATACATTTATGACCATTAATTTGGCACACTATTTTGATGAACTTTTTATATAGACCATTGCGCCATAATTATTGGCTTGCACTGGACAATGTTATATGATAACATGTTTGGATATGATTTGACACATTGCAATTTTGTCTAAGAATTTTTGATGAGTATTTACGATTTTATTGATATATGTTTATGAATTGATGCAATTTGCACATAGAGGAGGTTTTATGTAGAGTAATAGTGCGGTCACGAATCTGAAATTTTTACGGCAGCTTTACGGCATGCTTTGTGACGGCAGCTGTACATTAGACGTAGATCACAGTTTTTATTTATAATTCTTTTTTCTATTTTTAGTTTTTTTTTTTAAATGGCACTGACTTAATTCTAGATTTAGTAAGTTAATTGAGCTCAGTAACCCACTGAGCCATTGTGGGACCACATTGGAAACCCATTTCAGTACTACCATTCTACGGGTTGTGAACAAAGATTATTTCACTGCTAAGGTGATATGCAAGTCAAGTTCGATAGACTCAAAGCAAGTAGACAAGTAAGTGGAGAGTTGCTTATACAGTCAGGTCCATAAATATTGGGACATCGACACAATTCTAAAATTTTTGGCTCTATACACCACCACAATGGATTTGAAATGAAATGAACAAGATGTGCTTTAACTGCAGACTGTCAGCTTTAATTTGAGGGTATTTACATCCAAATCAGGTGAACGGTGTAGGAATTACAACAGTTTGCATATGTGCCTCCCACTTGTTAAGGGACCAAAAGTAATGGGACAGAATAATAATCATAAATCAAACTTTCACTTTTTAATACTTGGTTGCAAATCCTTTGCAGTCAATTACAGCCTGAAGTCTGGAACGCATAGACATCACCAGACACTGGGTTTCATCCCTGGTGATGCTCTGTCAGGCCTCTACTGCAACTGTCTTCAGTTCCTGCTTGTTCTTGGGGCATTTTCCCTTCAGTTTTGTCTTCAGCAAGTGAAATGCATGCTCAGTCGGATTCAGGTCAGGTGATTGACTTGGCCATTGCATAACATTCCACTTCTTTCCCTTGGGCATGCAGCCCAAGGCGGCTATGAATGCGGCCCAAAACAACCTTACTTAAAAAAGTTTTAGGGAATTTTTTTCATATAAATGCGTTTACACTTCTAAAGAAAGTTGTGCTACACTAAATATGTATAAATATCTATAGAGGGTGATCTTAAGTTTACTTTGAGTGTATAGTTAGCAACAGTGTATATACTCACATTTTAGAAAATAGGTTGTGCTGATTGATATTATAATATTCATTCCCCATAATGTGTCTAATATGTGTATTTCCTATGATTGTCAGCTCCATCTAGTGGCCATTATGCAGTACTGTCCTAATACTGCATTATGGCCACTAGATGGAGCTGACAATCATAGGAAATACACAAATTAGACACTTTTCGGGGATTAATAGCAATGGATGTGCGAAGGCTGAGGCATAGATGGGAACTCTGATAGCTTTGAGTAATGGACCACACTTTACAGGGTGGCTACCCCCCTCTCTCTCTCCTCCTTGAACAAGTCCTGCCTACACCCAGGAGTATCACAGCCTAAAGTTTGCTCTTACGTTACATTAAACTAGCTTAGCTGTTATTTCTCATTGAAAAACATTTTTTTTCAGTTAAATATTGAGTAAAAAGATCTTGCTCATTTTATCAGACTATGTCCTAGTGGTCAGGCAACCTTCTGCAACATATCACAAAAGTTCTTGACAATATTAACCTATCAATAAAAGAGAAGGATAGCAAGTCGCATGTTCCTATCACTGTACTGACAGTCTGTGATAATTATTTCTGGAGATAAGGATGATGTTTTAAACAATTACATTCAGCAACACATTTACTAATTAGATTATGGTAAATGGATCATTCTTGCTAGGCTAGGTTCACACTCCTATGGCTGTGATATGATCTGATTCTCTGTGCGATGATGTTGTGAGACTTGGTTGTGTTTTGATGTGATTATGATGCTTTTTTATGTGATTTTCATGCCTCTGCATTTTTGGTTTTGACCAATGATAATTAAATCTCTCCTGTAGGCGCCCCTGAAAACCCACCTCTTCAGGGAAGCCTACCCCACCCCCTGCTAATTGCCGATCTCCTCCACTCTTCCTACCACTCCATCCCCCACAGCTATCTCCTCCTGTACCACTATCCCCTCCCTCCTAGATTGTAAGCTCCAAGGAGCAGGGCCCTCCTATTCCTCTTGTATTGCATAGTATTGTTATTATACTGTCTCATGTATTGTCTCCCATTGTAATGTACAGCACTGAGCGAACTATTGGCGCTATATAAATACTGTATAATAATAATAATAATATCTGCTGTGAAAGGGGGAAAAAACATTAAAATTGCATAAAAAATGTGTCAAATCACATGTAGATATGTTTTTATTGTGTTTCCTTCGAAGTCAGTTGGCCAAAATTGCCAAAATCACATTGGAATCGCAACAGGACCCTTTTCCAAAATGGTGCTGAGATCATTGATGTGAACGGCCACCAATAAAAACAATGTGATTTCCATTGTCATGTGATTCTGTATGGCTCAAGTCACATCTGAATAATACAATATGATACCGCGCTCCAATAAATCTTACAACATTAATATATATCCTTAATTCCGTGAAAATAATATATATATACCATAAATCATAAAAATAAAAGTCCATTCATTTATACATTCTATATATTTGCTTGATGATTCGGTGGTGATCTAAAATTAAATGTGAAAAAAAAATCCTTTCTGTAGTGTAGTGTTGATCTCCCGATAGATACAATATATAGTGTACTACGAGGTATTCTTCCTCTATAGTATACAATCAGAACTGCACCATGGATCTGTGTAAGCAACGTAATCCTTTACTTCCTCAGCACAGCTGTTTGACAAGATCCTCCTCAGCTAGCTGCTTGATCTTATCCTCCACGAATGGGACATGTAAAAAAGGAAAGATACATAGTGTCTTATCTGGGGTAAGAGGTTTTTAATGTGCGCTGATGTTACACTCACATATGGGAAGATAAAATTGCACTTTGTATGTACAAGTAATCTCAGACCGCGATAGGGTCAGCCTTGCAAGTGTGTCTGCCCACACTGTCAATACTCGCCGTTCCTCTGTGCGGATGCGTGATGATGTCACTGCCCCTCCCCTACGCGTTACGCTACAGGGACTCGTAGCTTCCTCTGGGGGATGTAGTTTTGCCACATCTGAAGTCACATTACTGTGAATGAGCCTTCTGAAAAAGTCTGCAGCAAAAAAAACACAATAGCAATAATACAACTTGAATTGCAGAGAAATACTGTATAAAAGACATATATGAATACAACTCTGTATTAAGCTACAACATTACTTTTTTTTTTTTTTTACTGTAAGCAGTATATCTGAGATTGAGTTGGTATCAGTCTCTTGCAATCTCTGTACAGCAGAGCTCTAGGCTAGGAAAACTCCATTTTGCATAATATTCCTCTACACTTTCCAAGATGGAAAGTGGCCCTCCTACCCCTTCTTGGGGTGACAACAACCATATTCAGATCTGACTCTGAGGCCTCATTCACACGGGTATTTAGTAGCTCTTGTTTTCTCAAGCATAAAATCCATTGCACTTTCCTGCAGGTACCAGGGGCCGGTGCTAGACTATTTTGCGCCTAGCTACTTGTGCCCCCCCCAAAAAAAATATAAATAAATAAAAATAGCAAAAAAAAACAGTAAAAAATATTTAATAAACAAAACATGGAACTGCAAATTTTGTTTTAATTTGCAAAAATAAGTGCCATAAGATGCCACCAGCACCAATATTAAAGACAAAATCAGTGTCATGGCTGGTCCAGGGGTGGACTGACAACTCATGGGGCCTCCAGGCAATAGGGGGTCATGAGGCCCCTGTGTCCTTGCCCAAACTCAAAAAAGCCTATGAGAAAGGTACCAGGGGCATCTCATGGGGCCCCCTACTGACCCCGGGCCCTCGGGCAGTGCCCGAGTTTCCAAATGGTCAGTCCGCCCCTGGGCTGGACTGTATCTGTGGCTGGCAGTGGCAGGGTGACAGTTGCAGTGAGTGGAGGATGATGGTTCCACACTCTGACAGATCCCAGACTGGAATTCCCCAGGCAAATCTGGGGAGATAAAACATTGTGACAGCAGGCAGCCCAGCCCACACAGAGAGAACACCTGAACTGAGCGATCCCACACAGTGACAGATCCGACACAACACACCACCACCAACATTGACACAGATCAGCAGGCACTGGAAGAGCAGGCTTTGGGATCGTGATGATGTCATCACTCACTGACACATTTCACATGTGATGGATGGATGGCTGGCCAGCCGAGTCGCACTCACACAGACACGAGGCATCAGAGTTAGACATTACCTTCCTCCGCAGGTGCACCTTCGCTGATGAATGGAAAGAGAAGTGCTGGAACTCCACAGTGATCAGCAGCTGCCAGCCAGGTTGCAGTAAGGGACTTAGTCTGAGAGGAACACAGAAAGGAGCTGCAGCTTAGCTGCTTCACTGGCCTCAGACACCTGGCATCTTCCTCTGTCCTTTCTTCCTCCCCTCTGCCGCCACTTAGCTGAAGGATCATTCATGACGTGGCGGCGCCCCACACAGAGAGAGTGCAGGCCTGTGCTGTGCCCAGGCGCCCCTAGGTAGCAGTGTGCCCTAGGCAGCTGCCTAGTTTGCCTCATATGCCTGCTAAGAACACCGTTTACATATCCGTGCACAACTTACGAATGTGTTCACTTCTACACGCAAGCACGTAGGGATAAGGGAGCTTAAAAAAAAGATTATCTTATTTATATTATTTTTTATTTTTATACTGTCCCTTTTTTTTCATTTTTAGTGTATTCATTTCTAATGCAAACATCCATTGTAATACAAAAAATAAATCCTCTTTAAGAAAAGATCTGGTATCAAAAATACCCCAAATCTCTCCTGTACCGTTAAAAGCAAAAACCATTTTTTACATCTGCCCCGGACCAGAAGTGATGTCATGTCTCCGGTCCTCCAACACCATAGAGTCTCTCATCTCCTCTGGGAGCAGTCGGCCACACCGTCGGATCGTTTCTTGGGTGTGCCAGTTTTAACGTTAAACACTGGCGAACGGCTGGAGGGGACGTCTAATGAGCCACTTGGACCACTTTCATCTGAAAGCTGTCTGTTGGCTGAAAAAAAAAGATACTGGGGTTATGGCTGATATCTTTCAAGTAAACCACTTGAAAACTGCAACATTTATATACGTATGTATATGGTGTGGTAAAACCAATATCATCTAAGACTTACCCTGTCCACAGGGTGACAACACTGCACTGTGATTTTACTGAAGAAAGAATATCGTTGTCACAATTTTAAAGTGGAAAAAATAACAGATCTACTGGTTCCAGATACCCAGGTAAAATAGCTACGTTACTTGGAGGATTCAGAAAAGCAAAAAGTGCTGTATTAATACTAGTGACTGTCTACATTATATAGGTAATTCTTTTTATTTTGCCTATAGTTTAATTTTAATCAGATCAGAAACCTGTTTAAAGGGTTAGTTAACTTATGCAGATAAGGGATGTCTGTAGATAGCTTTGACTTAAGTTGAATAATGCCCTTGCCATTGATGTAGGCCATTTACGTACCTCCCAGAGCCTGACTGGAATACTCCCAGGCAAGGGGGGACTGACCATTTGGAAACTCGGGCTCTGCCCGAGGGCCCGGGGTCAGTAGGGGGCCCCATGAGATGCCCCTGGTACCTTTTTCATAGGCTTTTTTGAGTTTGGGAAAGGACACAGGAGCCCCATGATCCCCTATTGCCCGGTGGCCCCATGAATTGTCAGTCCGCCCCTGCTCCCAGGACATTGCTAGGATGTTGCTAATTGAGACCTAGTCTCTACTGCTCACCTCCACTATCTTGGGAGTGAGCTCTCAAACACGGAGCTCAGTACTACTGCACCAGGGGAGAGAAACCTCACGTGAGTGGGTTTAAATTAGAGAAATTGCTCACTCCTGTGATGGTGGAGGTGAGCAGTAATGACTAGGCCTCACTTAGAAATGTCTTAGCAATGTCCTGGGAGTATTCCAGTCAGGCGTTAGGAAATATGTAGATAGAGATAGTAGAGGGCGCGATCTAAGTGTAATATAAAACATATTTATTGGAGCTATATTACACTTAGATTGCCCTCTCCTCTCTCTATCTGTTCACCCAGAGCCACTTCAGTCTCTATGGAGGAGCTGCCTCAAGTGTCTGAGGCCAGCAAGGAATCACCCTGGATGGTCTAATTGAACTTATGGACTTTTTGCTGAACTCATTGCATCATCAGGATACACATGACACTCATTGTGCCAAAAACCCCACTTCTACATATTTAGGAAGTATGTAAATGGCCTACACCAATAGCAAGGTCATTATTCAACTTTAGTCAGGCAGTTTTTTGTAAAGAGGAACTAAAGCTGGCCATAGATGGTTCGAATCTCAGCTGCTTCAGCAGAAACCAGGCGAGATTTGAACCATGTATGTGCAGGCTGAATGTATCCAAGTTGATCGATCGATCAGCTTGGGTACAACCAGCCTGCCAGATTCTACATTTGATTATTGCTAGCAGCTAGTATATATATAGCTAGCAATAATCACTGTCTTCTACTGGTGGGGACAGTTCCTCCCCCACACCCCCTGCTGGGAGAACACAATAGCTCGGAGGAAGGAATTCCCCTGCCAACACTATCTGTGTCGATGTAGAAATCTAGCAATTTTCTTTCCTGCTCCCGTGGTTGCAGAAAAGAAATTGTACATCTATGGCCTGCATATCCCTTTAATAAAAAAGAAGAAAGACTACCATTTAAAGTGGAGCTATAGTCACTTTGGATCCAGTGATGTGGCGTCATGGATCAACCCCACCAAACCACTGACATCTTAAAATGGGTGGCTTCTGGGTCTCAATCACTCTCATTGTCAGGGTGGGGATGATGTCATTCATGGGCATGTGCGGGAGTTCAGTCAGATTCGACATTGTCCAATTTGTACAGGGAGCTGCGCGTGCAAGGGTGGACAGGCAGGTAAGTAACATTAATACGGAAGAGACAAGGCGTGTCTCTTCTGCATTAAAATTCCTGCCTGTTCGCCCTTTATTTTATTTTGACCTAAAGTTCCACTTTAAAGTATAAAAATATAACAAAAGGCTAAACTTTTTTTTTTTTTTGATAGAGTGGGGAGAGATCAGAACACCTCTCAAGTTTGTATTGCTGTCTGTGTCTCCATGAGGGGGATTGCCCTCACTGTTGGTCCTGTTTTACATCAGAAGTGAAAGTCAATTACATATTTTGGGTTTTCACTAGAACAGGGATAGGGGGTAAGATAATTTTCAATGGAGACACTAGTTCTAATGACTCTAGTGGCAATCGGGGATTACCCTGACTTTAGATGTATGTAGCACTACCCCCATAGGAGCTTCTGAAGATTTGGGTCCCTCTATAGTCCTGCACAGCCAGGCAACATGTATTTTCTCATATTTGCATTCTGGAGACAGTAAAAAGTCCTTGTGCTTGTTTTTTTTTTACGTTTTATTAGGGGTATTGAACTTGGATGGGGTAAGGGGTGTATGGGATGCCCATAGAACAGTGAACTGAGGACAAACTCCTTTGCAACCATGCATAAGTCCATAGAAGGGTTTCTTTTCTGGGAGAGCTCTCCAGCCTCTCCTAGTGTACCACCCCAGACCCCAGATAAATACTTCTTTCAGCTGCCTGAGGGAATCCCTGGGCAAGGGGATACAGTGCCTGCCACAGTAAGTTAAACAGTCCCGGGTAAGGCGCTAATCAGGTTTCCCACCAGAGAGCTCTTTTCCCCTTAACTGGCCCAGGGAGTATAGGACTACTCACTCAGTCTCTCTCCTGTGAGCTGGTGTAAGTAGGTGGCTGCCTTCAGGCCTTCTGCTGGGCTGGCTTCTTTCCTCACTCTACAGGTTGTCCTCACTCTGGGGGCTAGTGAGACTAAGCGATCCTCCTTTCCAACCTCCTGATTATAGGTAAGCCCCTTCCCACTGGGCCCCCTCCCAGGCTCCTGCATGTTAGCCTTCTTCACATCTTCCAACCCAAGTCTCCTGCTGCTGAGCAGGTTCAATCTCAGTTAAAGGCTCCCCTTGGCCCCATGTCAAACCTCCTGTTTGTTGATTGACCAGAGTCCCTTGAGTATGCAGACCAGCCCCTCCTCAACCCCATCCACTGCTTCTAGAATCTTCTCCAAGATTCTAGAGCAGGGGGAGGTATCAAGGAACTGATCTACCAAGCCTCTTAGCCCTGACCTGATTTTAACCCAGCTAACTGTTGCCCAGGCTGCTACTCAGCCTTTCTGTCTAAAAATAATCAGCTAGCTCCCCATAGCTAACTAGAAGGGTGCTAGATGTATTTCCGTTCACTTCCTGTTTTGACTATGGGGCTGGGAGTGAAAGGAAATCTCCCCAATTGGACACAAATAGCAAAAATAAAACTTACAGGGTTCCGAACCCACCCTTGCTCTATCCAAAATGAAAATAAAACATTTGCAATTAGTTCTAATTTCTTACAGGCAGATGGGTAGAGAGGAAATCAGAGAAAAGAAAAATGGAAAACAGGACAAGTAACGTATTTCAACAAACTACAAAACAATTATCCTGCATTTACTGAGAACTTACTGAAGGTTAGAATTATACAATAATATATTTGACAAACGAACCCTGATCTCCATCCTTTTCCAACTGTTCCGTAACTGTCTCTAACTTCTTCCCCAGCACTCGTTTAAATGACTGAACTGGAATGATTATAAATGCGTAGCACACTACAACAATTGCATATTAACAAAGCCTAGGCCCCAATTAATCATTACACCATCAATATCTAATTTGCATAAAACTATTCTCTTTAAAGACTCTATGTATAAGGTGACAGGGTTACCTCATCGATTATGTAAATTCCACATCAAGCTTTACAGAAGCTGTCTAAAGAAATAAAAGGGGCTGTCTGTCGCAGGCAACTCAATATCAGACGCTCTTGGCAAATCCGACTGCAAAACAAAGCGGGAGAAATGATACACATGATTTACATTTTAAAATAAAGTTCCGAGTCGATAGCTAACAGACAGCTTTATCATAGTAGATGTCTGTGTTCAGCAAGAAGAAACTCGCCTCTGTCTGCACTTACGGTTAAGAGTTAATCGAAGGCTTGGCATTCGATCGCCATGTAAAGCTGGACAGGGATGTTTATTTAATGGGCAAAAATAGGCTTATGCCCCAGGTCTAGAAGTACAGGGGTCAACAAATGGCTGCAAGTAATTGAAACTTAGTGGTGAGTGGTGTAGATGTCAACTGCCCAAAAGTCATACACCAGTAGATCCGCAACATATCAACATATTTGACCATATACCGTTGTAGGCAGTTATAGTTTGTTCTCCATCCTGTAGGTGGTCCTGTGTTGTTGTGCCCCTGTTGAAAGGGAGTGGAGGCTGGGAGGAACATTGTTTCTCTGCAGATTTTGTAGGTGTCACCAGGAGAGCAGTTGTCAGATTGGATGCTGCAACACTGAGTGACCTTTGGTTGCCATCTTTAGTATGGGCAGTGGTAATAACTATCAGTTCTCTGCTGGATTTGGTGTACATTTGCTAGTGGACAATTTACGGAAAGGATTGTCAGGGACAGAGAGACAGGGAAAGGTTCCTGTGTAAGTAGGGTGAGGTTAGGGACTGCTGTATGGCCTACTACTACTGGTCTCCATTGAGCGGGGCATCACTCACACAGAGACTAGATGTTGCAGCAAGGTATATTAAATTGAGGGTATTGAGGAAGTATAACAAATACAGAAGTTATCTTGCACACTGTTGACACCTGACAGCATCCAACAAAGGAGGGAGACCGGCAATGGGGCATCTGAATAAGGAAGGGCTGCTACCCAAGACACAGTAACAGTCTCTTGTCTGTCTCTCATCCACAGGAACTTGTCCCTATGCTAATCAATCTGTCCCTAACCAGAGGAGGTATTATACCCGACCTGCTCACTCGAAAAACGTGTGCCAGCTGAAGGGGATAGTGCTATTTGTTAGCATTGCTTATCCTAAAGATGGCTTCAGAGGTCAGCCAGGACAGTTGCTCACCTAATGACACCTATGGAGGCCTTCGAGGATCATGGGTTCCCCCTTGTCTTTTGCTCCCTCTGCACTGTGGCCACTGAATTGCACCACCCGTGCAGGGAGGCCAAACTACACCTGCCTACATCCGGAACCACTCAAAGAACCTGTACCATGTCAGTTAACCACTATGGATGCTGCCCTGGTAGGCCGTGCCTGTGTGAAGCCTTATGGTGCTAAAGATATACCACTGCACATCAGTATTACTGTGCCTGTTACCAAAAGTGTTACTGAGTTTGTTACTACAAGAGTACCAGAAACTGTTACTTAAAATGTTCTGTTGCAGTGGCTACAGCCATATTACTAGTGGTAGTGATTTCTGCCTACCTTTGTTTTCTTTTATACCTTCAACTTATAAATACAAAAACTGTTAATATTAGCTCTGTGTGCCGTTTCCCTAAATTGGGTACTAACGTCTTAGCCCTGTCCACACAGTGATGACATATACTGTATAGTATAAAAGCTATGGATCCTATGTTGGCCTAGTAGACTCAAGACCTTAGATTACTGGAGCATGGAGGAAAAGACACCACAGAGAATGGTCTAGGAATGTAGAGGAGCAGAGGATCTGGAAAGTAGTTTTGTTTTCCATGTCCACGAGACCAACACAAGCAAAATAACCCTTCCTGTGCCAGTGCAGCCCCACTGCAAGGGATCATTTTTAAGTTTCTCAGAGTTGGGCTTTAAATCTGAACTCTGAGAATTAGACAAAAATGCATGTTTAGTCTAGGGTTAGCAGGGATAAGGTGAAGTACTTACCTTGTTCCTGGCTCTGACAGGGTCCCTCCAGTTGTACTACTGGTCCAAGCAGCATCCTCAGTAAGGTGCTTTGATTGCCTCCCCATGTACAATGTTGGGTAAAAGCTCTACACCAGTGGTCTCCAAACAGCAGCTCAGCAGGGGCCAGATGTGGCCCTTGGTTTGCTTTTATCTGGTCCTTGGGGCACTGTTCCATGAACTGACACCATTGATGGGGCACTATTCTTCCCATTGATACCAACAATGGGACACTATTCATTCCATTCAAACCAGTGATGGAGCATTATGTCCACTGACGACAGGGCATTTTCTACTTCCACTGGTCACAGTCCGGCTGTAGTAGAAAATGCCCTGAAGGACAGTAAACTGGCCCTTTGTGTAGAAAGTTTGGAGACCCCCTGCTCTACACTGTGATTGATGATGCCAAGGAATCCTCCACAGACCAGAGCTGGAGGACAGCGCTGGAGCCTACTGGACTAAGAGGTAAGAAAGTAAAGTAAAACACCTTACACCTACACCCCAAGATTATATGGGGGGGTAAGGGGACATTGCAAGGGCAGTTTTTTCTGATTCCTGGAGTTCAGCTTTTACCCATTTTCCCCCCATATTGATGAAAGGTAGAATTATAGAATAATATATCTAACATTCAAACCTTAATTTTAATCCTTTTCCAACAGTTACATAAAAACAGTTATTACAGAAGTAATACAGGTGAGGAAACTTTAATCTTCTTATTCAGCAGTAATATAGATTCCTGTTTTGGAATTCATAAAATTATTCGTACTATAAACAGAATAATTTTGGGATTGTTGAATGATTGGACTTCTTTAGAGCAGTACAGAAGACCCCAGTCTGATACTAACATACATTAAACGCAACTTAGTACCATAAGAAAACGCTGGACAGCATGTTGCATGTTTTTGTATTCTTGTTGGTCTCTGCTTGCAGCTGCTTATTACAGATATATGCTAATTGTATGCAAATGTTCTATTATGCAGATGTGTGAAACCTCACCCCATGCACCAATTAAAGTAAAGGCTCTGTAAATAAAGAGCAGCTCATTAAGCTTGTTAGGATACTGGTTTTGCTTTGGTTTTTATCAGAAGGTGCTGAAAAGCTACCATTGTCCTTGATTCACACAAAATGGGTGAGAACAGTAAAATAAAGCCATGAAATAAGTGCAGACGTTTATGTTCTTGGTACATGTAATGAGGACACTGACTGTACGCTTTGATGAGATTAAATGGCAGTTGGACAACAATGCTTGCAAACGCTACTCCAAGGGCATATGAAGATGAGGCACAAGTGGCCAGTCTAAAAAAAAGGTAAAGTAAATGCCACTTTTCTTGATTAAAAAACATTTCTCTCATGGCCAGTAATATGTTTTTTATGCATTTAACAAAGTTCAATGCACAATATTTCCTGCTTCTGTTCTGGAGATACTTAGACAAGGCCACTGCACTAACTTCCTAAAACTGGATGCAGAGTGGGAGAGTATAGAGAAAAAAGAACAAATCGGCGCTGGGAGGGGACCAAACTTAACAAATAAATTAATAAAATGTAATGGATGGTCAGTATGAAATAAAGGAGGGGGGAATGGGGGCAATAAAAAGAATATGTATAGAATGATAATAAAAGTAAGTAATGTTACAATACAAAGATAATACAATGAAAAATGGCAGATGAGGCATAAAAGTCTAAAATCCAAGGATCCTAAATGATGTATGGCAGGTGAAGGCAGCTCCCCATGGAGCGAAGCAGTACTCTGCAGAAGATAAAAACGGACAGAAGGGGGCGCCAATCTGAGTGTAGAGGGTTATTAATTTATTAATAACATAGGGTATTAAAACTACTCACAAACATCATGAGTAAGAAAGCATGGTAAGTTAATCCTTTTGGTAAACCGTCAATCCACCAACGGTGTGGGTCCGGGTCATTCAAGATGAACGGGGATGGAGCCGTCAGCTCTCAGTGGTGCAGTGAGTTTGAAAATGGCTCCGAAACCAGCGTGGACCGCCAGGAAGACAGGGACTCAGTGGGCGACCAATGGCAGAGCAGGAAAATGACAGGTAACGTGTTTCGAAGCACTAGCTTCTTCTTCAGACCTCCATCTTCCTTGCGGCTTACCAAAGGACTACCTTACCATGCTTTCTTACTCATGATATTTGTGAGAAAATTTAATACCCTATGTTATTAATAAATTAATAAAACTGTGCACTCAGATTGGAGCCCCCTTCTGTCCGTTTTTATCTTCTGTAGATTGGGAGAGTATGCCTGCTTTAATCTCTCAGTTAGTCCATGCCATATAAAAATAGAAAACTTTCATACCAGCATGTTAACCCTCATAAAGAAGTACAATATCCTGAGTAAGTAAGACACCTTGGCTTAAAGCCTGAATACAGTTAATATGAAGTGGTATCAAAAATTTTCTAGACTAGTTTTGTAACACGGCAACAAATGGCAGCACAAGGCTGCACGTACAGTCATAGGGAGCCTCCGACCTTCATAAGTCAGTGTGCCAAAACACATCGTCGTTTGTACACGTCTGCTGTTTCCTCATGGCCAGCAAGTTAGAACAAAGAGCAAATGTGAAATTCTGCGTGAAACTGGGCAAATCGCAATGTTGTCAAAATGATGACCTTTGAGCTGGATCTTCATCTATAAGAAGAGGGCATTTTTAGGGATTGAGCTCGTTGAAGGTCTTCCTGATCTCTCGTTGTCTTCCAGTGATGTTTTTCCACTCTTGAAGCACGTATGCCACTCAAAACACCTCGAACGACTCATTGCAGCATTGCGCAAACTTGCCGAATCATATCAAAAGTCTCTGTAGCAGATTTTCCATGTTGCACGTGATCAAAATAGCACCAGTTGCACAGCTCCTGATGTACACAGGATGATGTCTTTTGGCATACTGACTCATGAAGGTCGGTGCTGTGAGTGTGTGTGCTGCCATCTGGCGTGTTACAAAACTAGTCTCAAAACTTTTTAATACCACCTCATATAAGGACTGTGTGGAGGATGCCAGAAATTTTTCCTTAAGCTGTATGTAACTGCTTGGAGGCCAAAGTGATGAGAGAGGTTCAAGCACCCCTGGAGGTGATGACAGGGAGTGCAAGGCTCAAAGAAGCACAGGCAATGATAGACCAGTTCTCTGGTGGCTGCTCCAGGAGGTGTCTGGCTGGGTAGTTTTCAGGCAGGTGAGTGAGGCCATCAGCAGCAAGACAAGGCATACTGCAGTAGAGAAGGTCAGGTCCAGCAGTTGGAGGAGTGTCAACACTCGTAGTAGATAAATGTTTTGAAGGATCAGACCATCAGGGAGAAACTGGAGTGGCATAGTTGAGGTGAGGATGCAGGCCGAGGTCAAACACTAATTGTCAGTAGGATGAGGGATAACAGTGTGGTGAGGAGCCAGAACATGCACCAATGTACGCGCAATGTGCCTGTGCGTGTTTTTACACAAATGAGTGTGCCCACAGTATACTGGAGGAAGTGATTGGCCTACATATTGGCACATGTATGCCTCTATTCTGGGTAGCATCCTGACAAAAGCTTGGTGCAGATCTCTAGAAAGCAATAAATTGATCACACGAGGATTCATCACAGTATACAAAGCACTTTTGGTTGTTGACATGGTTGCAAAGAATGGCAAATACATTTTTTTTCTAGTTTTAATAAAATATGGATAAGCAAACTTGAAGGCCACGTACCAAGTTACAAGTCTGTAAAAAACTTTATTCACTAAACTCGATGCACAACCTCCTTGGACCCCTTGAGCTCAAGCATTTCACTCTGTAATAGAGTTCAGTCATAGAGTTAATACTAAGTGCTATAGCAGACTGCATGTTGTTAAATTAGACAGTTTTGCTCTGAGGGCTGGTGTAAGTTGGATCTTATTGCAGAGCTGCCCTCCTGGCCTCCTCCAAACCCAGCTGCCTTGTCCTTGCAGCACCTATGGCTGCTGGCCAACACGTCCAGGTTAGAAACATCCCTGGTTCCCTGTACCTCTTGGGTCTTTCATCAGTAAGGTCTCACTGCCTTAGTTTTCAGGTCTGCCTGCCATGCAATCTCTCCATTGTGAAAAACCCAACAGGGAGAATAAGAGGCTGTTATGATGGGCACAACAGGTAGGCAAAGCTGGAAAAACTACGCAAATTTCAACACTTTCGTTTATTCTGCCTGGTGGCATCTCTTCAAAGATGATAAAACTATTTTGGATAATCAGACACTTTGACATACTTCTGTATGGCTTTTAATGAAAACAGGACAGTAGAGTTGTTGGGAAATGTAACATATATAAGGACACATAATTACGACAGTTAGTCTTGGCTTGTTGCACTGTTCCAACATACTGGTTTCTGGTTGATTCGCACATTTCAATGCCCTATGATTATAATGTCACAATGGCGTCAGCCGTGACTTTTCTACACTGTAATTAGTTTGAAGTTTCAAGGCTGGACTAACATGGGATGTCTGAACTATACCCGAGATTCCTTTTCAATCCATGTCTCTTCCATCTTAACACATTCACTCTTCTGTTCCCAGGGACACTGCCAATTTTAACCCCTCGATCACCAATGTTTATAATCCATAAGAATTAGTAAATACAGCAGAACAGAAGCCATCTCACTTCTAGAACTACAATCAAACTCATCTTTGTACACTAATTGTCAGGAATGCAGTACTGGGCGTCAGGGCAGGACTTGCTGTTTGGCTAATGCGTGAGCACATGGGCATAAGCAGGACAGACAGATTGTTCATTGGGTTGCATGTACGCGTACTGCTGACAGGCGGCCTATTTAAACCAGCATCCTGCATTGGTCCTGTGCTGTGTGGTTTTCAGCCATTTCCCTGTGATCCAGTTTTAATGTGCATCTGTGTTCCTGTTACCGATCTGGCTTCTGTTCTGACTTTGTGAGAGTATAAAGTGATGACGCTCCTGATTACATTGTATGACGAAACGCGTAGGGAAGGGCCTACACTTGTCCTCTGAAAATAAATTGCTTTGTGCTGGGATTTAAAGAGCCATACATGTGTTTTTTATGTAAGTGCAATTTTAAGTGTTTTTTACCTAATAAATATGGTGATACACTATGAAAATTTACCTTTGATGTTTTTACGATGGTGGAGGAGTACTGTGGATGTTCTGGAGGAGTTTTCACAAGCGAGTGATCTGGAGGTGTTTTCACATATGGAGTCTGTTACCAGTGTATAGAGGTATCAAGATCATACAGACGGCAAACTTACACCAGGAGAGTGCTGCAGCATCTAATGAGATATTTGACCTACCATCCAAGGTGGTCAATTATCTGTGGTGAGTGGGGCTCTGGAGGGGGAGCACTAATTGGAGCACTTCGCACAGAGGATTGCTATGGATAAGAAGAGTAACTATTGTATCACTTAGTATTCACATTGGATTCGGATGGAGATTTTTTCACATTGGAACTTTTATATGTTCGCACACTGATTGGGACTTTAATATACATACATATTGTCTTTTACATATAAGTGCACTGTACGTATAGTTTGATGGTATTGTATATTTGCTATTATTCATTTTATAGTACAATCGTTGTTTGATCACGCTGAGTATATATATTGGTTCCCTATTTATGATTTAGCCACTGGGCAGAAGGGATATATTTGTCAGCCCAGAGCATTGAAGTATACGCACATTTGTGGGGACCGTATATGTATTAGGGTGGTTTATTTATTTTTTTATATTTTTTCAGTAGACGCAGCGCAGCAACTTTTATGTTTGTACAGCAGCTTACGTGTTTGGTAAAAAAAAAATTATTCATGGTGTATAACTTGCACACTGTACCCTGTATTAATAAAACATTTTTATTGGGAGAACGAGTTACCGGCTCTTCACCTTATACTTTCATGCTTTTTAACCTCGTCCCATCCGGCGCATGCCAATAAACGGCCAGAAGAGACTGCTGCCGATGCGGGAGGGGGGGGACGTTTCTAAACATCCCCACGCATCCATTGCCTGTGCGAGCTCACTATCCAGAGTTGCTTGGATGGAAACTGTGCAAAAGGCCACCCTCGTCATCTCAGAATCCGCATACAGATAGATGACACAGATAATGCTGTACCTGCACATTTATCTTTTATTTGTCTCTGTAATTTCTCCAGACTGCATTCTCTGTGTGCCATTTCATGTGTGTTTTATTTGCGTGAAAACACGCACAAGCACATTGTGCATATATTGGTGCATGCTCTGATTCCTCACCATACTGTGAGAGATCTGCCCAGCAACAAAATACAATAGATCCACATCAGCAACAATACACCTGTCAGCAACATTAAATCTCCCAGCTGCCAGCAACAATAGACCCCTCCTTCAACAGTTGATCCGCCAGCAACAATAGATCCCCCGCCAGAAGCAACAGATTCGCCTTGGTGGATTGGAATATTTTATTCCCATGCGCAAGTTGTTTTATATGAATGCAAGAGCAATCTTTATTCAATGAACATACAGTAAGCACTATGATGTTTCTCTGTATGTTTCCCATATGAGCATGTTAATTCCTGAAGTGCTTTGTGAAGTGGAACTTAGCTGTATAGGAGGTTGTTGGAGAAAAGGAGACTTAGGGTGGTTATGAAATAATGCTGACTATGATATCTATCTAGCACTATGGTCCTCCATGATGGTTGAGGACACGACTGGTGACACACAGAGATGGATGAGATTGGAACAAGTGGGAAAGTGTTGCTTTTCCAACACTGGAAGGCTGTTATGTTATATGGCACCCAACTAATATGACTAATACAGGTGTACCTCGGTTTACGAACGCCTCGGTTAATGTAATTATCAGTTTCCAAATGAAAATCCATTAAAAAAAATGCCTCAGTTTACGATTTTTTAAGAATATTTTTTACACTACGAAGTGTATGTCGGTGCCGATTTTTAAACGCAATTGCCGGCTTTTTTTCTTCACTATAGCTCACAGTATTAGCTGTCACTTTCCCTGGAGCTAAAGGAAACTTTGTTTCTTTTATCCTGGGGAAATAAACTGAAAGGAAACTTTCTTTCTTTTATCTGGGAGGAAAGTGACAGCTGATTCTCTGAGCTGTAGTGAAAAAAAAAAAAAAGCTGGTAATTACATTTAAAAATCGGCACTGGCCTATGGTGGCAGCAACTTTTTTTTTGCTTTTTTTCTGACCTCCGGAACACATTAATTGGTTTTTAATGCATTCCTATGGGAAACCGCATTTCAGTTTACAAATTTTTCGCATTACTAAACATCCCGGAGAACGCATTAAATTCATAAACCGAGGTATACCTGTATATGATTCATAACTAATATAATGGGACTTTTTTGAAACTTCTATATTTGGAGCACTAAAGTGTATGTGGATGTAAACATGTGCACTACATGCAATGTATATGTTTTGAGCATAACTGATTTCACATAAGGAAAATTGAACAATATTTGTTTGATTTACTTATTGTTTTCTTATATGGATATATATTTATTTGTATTTTTATATATATGCAGTAATAATTGGTTATCATGTTTTGCACATATGGGTTGGGAGAAGCACTGCACTATTATCTAGAAATTGTATATCTGTGTGTTTTGTAATTACACATAGGTGTTAGCTGTTCTGGGGGGGGAATAATATTAAAGAACCATACAAAGGAGCAGTGCGGGCATATAATCTTGTTTAATTAGAAAGATAGATAGATAGATAGATAGATAGATAGATAGATAGATAGATAGATAGATAGATACTGTAGATAGATAGATAGATACTGTAGATAGATAGATAGATAGATACTGTAGAAAGATAGATACGATAGATAGATAGATAGATAGATAGATAGATAGATAGATAGATAGATAGATAGATAGATAGATACTGTAGATAGATAGAAACAGACAGTCATGTTGTGTCAGTGTGTATTCTATATATCAATATATAACAGACAGATGTAATATAACTGCTTGTTTATCCTGGGATGGGGCCCTGCATTTGTCACACAGATCCCAAGGACATCATCTTGTTTTCTACTTACAGTCAACAGCACCGTACAAACTGGAATCATTTTGCCCTGGAGCCAATCTAAGGAAACACCATAAATCATTTCTGTAGGAAAGCCTTTCTTTGTTTGTAAATACACTGTAATTTACTCATACCATCAAGAGGAGACGAGACAGAGATGGTTTTGGGCACTAATGATTCCCAAGGAGCGTCGCCACTAAGCACACAGCACTGCCTGACTCCGAGACACCCAACCCATCCTCCAGAGTCCTACAAACATGGCTTAAAGTTTACTAAAGGAATGTTGGGATATTAACATTTCTGTATTTTTATTGTATTATTGAGGTCAACTCAATATTTCTGAGTTGAAAATGAAAATTACTGTATAGTATGCAGACTCCAAAATGAAGAAAAAAAAATACTGAAGTGCCTGAGGGTAAATTTGAGTTGCCCATAACTCCCCAGGGGCAGGTCTAAACTGTGTGCAGAGCTATTTGTGTGTAATTCAGTCAAATTCTAATTGTAGCATTCATTAAACCGGGGCTATTCCCATGCCATAGCTCCAATCCCAAACCTCGCATAATGGACCGAGAATTTAGGTCATGGATGTTTAACCCCTATGCTGCCAGGTGGAAGGGTGTCAGGAGACCAATTTGTAATTTTTCTTTTCTGTAATGTCAGGGTCATGTGATGATATAGTTTTGTTTAGAAGATTAACTCTTCTGGTAGTGGAATATGCCCAATATAGTATGATGTGATATATCCACTAGAACTAGTAGTTTTCTGTGCAAGGCTCCTGACACTTATGAAAATTCCAAATATCAGAGCTTCCCAGTGTTTCTAAGCCTTATACTAAAACTTCCCAAAAAAACTTAACCCTACCTTACCCTACAGATAACCTAAAACAAACGCTAAAAACGACTCTGCTGCTAGATTATGAAAAACAGGATGCCTGAAAAGAAGTGTTCATAACAGGGGCGGACTGACCATTTGGAAACTCGGGCACTGCCCGAGGGCCTGGGGTCAGTAGGGGGCCCCATGAGATGCCCCTGGTACCTTTTTCATAGGTTTTTTTGAGTTTGGGCAAGCACACAGGGGCCCCATGATCCCCTATTGCCCGGGGGCCCCATGAGTTGTCAGTCCGCCCCTGGTTCATAATATATTTCTATCTCACCAACCACACCTAGGAGGACCTAAGCTGGTTGAAGAATGTTCAGCACACTGTGTATCAGATGCCTGTTCCCTTACACCATGTTATGCCTCCATCTGCTAACCCCAATGTTCCATCCATCTCCTGTAGTAATGTCGGGGCTGGGCTGAGGAACCAAAGCATACAAAGGGGGACCAAGTATCAGAAGCTTCTTGGAGTGTCAAATGTAGAAGGGACTTCAGTCATTATGGTTCTGTAACAGAGTGAAGATCGGTAGAGCTAGGACAGGTAACTATTAACCCGTTTGTTCACAGAGAGCCCCCCATGTTTAATCTAGCAGAAGAGTTATTTTAACACTTACCCACAACATTAAACTGTGAATTGTTAGCTTGTCCTGTTACATCCCAGCCCTAACCCTTAACCTAAATTCACCATTAATGCCTAAACACTTAAAGGCATAGTTCACCTTTACCAAAAAAACTGTTTATGCAGATAAGTAGATAAAAACAAACTGTGCACACATCTGATCCCAACAGTAACACTACCTGAATGACATCTTCCTGAACTTTCATCAGCTATATAAAGGAAGGGGCAATTATAGTGGTGACATCATTGCCCAAATATAGCCATATTTTGGCAATGATGTCACAAGAAATCCAGACCATGTAAGTGAATGGGCCGGGTAAAGTCAGTGGTTGGTAAGGACCGCAGCAGATGCAAGCAGCTGCTGCTTCCTTAGCAACCATTGACAGTCAGGATAGTGATAATATAATTGCCCAAATATGGCCATGTGGCCATATTTAAGCAACAATGTAGACTGCTCCATTCCCACACATTTGCTTACATGGCCAGGGATTCTTGGCCATATAAATGAATGGGTTGGGTGATGTCATCGTTTGGTAAAAATGCAGCAGGTGCAAGTAGCCCCTGCTTCTATAGCAATCATTGACAGCTAGAAGCTGTCAGATTTGTCCAAACCAAACAATCAGCTTTTCAGTCAAATGTCTGAACACTGAGCTTAGCCATACTCATCCCTGGGTTCTACTTACATGATCTACTTTAAGGAGACATGCCAAATGTAGCAGTCAAGTGGAAAATTCTTTTACAATGAATTTTATTATAGACAGCACAACAACAAAGAAACAGTCTGAGACAAGCTCATTGACACAAAACAAGTAAGGTGTACAGTTTTGTTGATGAAGGACATAACAAATGCACTGAAATATTGACATGGAGAGAAACGGAGTATAAAAACACAATCTCAAAAGGGATGGAATGAGACCCTAGAAAATTGTGTTAACAGCAAATAGTAACCAATGAGCTGGTGGGCAAAAACCAAGGATAGTCACCAAAGTGGCATACAGATGATAGGAAAAGCTGAGCATAAAATCTCAAAGGATGAATATCGGAACTCTGCACCTAGGACTTCCAAGAAAGTACAACCGGTGTATAAGACATTACAGGCACAGTTCTCTAGGGGTATCTCAACCAGTGCATATAACATAAAAACTGACAGAAACATCAAGTGGAAAATTCAATAGAGTGTATGTAAACCCTAACAGTGAATTTCTCTTATTTGCTCCCTGTTGGTCTGCTAAATATACAATCAAAGCATTCTGTTATATTTGTGTTCTATGTGCAAAAAAAATACCTGTTGCCAGAGAATTTGTGAGCTGGTAATTTCCTATGTTCTCTGCCTGTGCATAAGGAGGTGTTATGCAGAAGAGGTGGGACGAGAGATGAAGAGAGGTTTGTGTTCTTTGTAACTCATCAGAAATGATGCAGGCAGGGCTGACACCATAGGCAGTTGATTAAATAATTACTTTTTTTATTAAAAGGGAACATTTGCGGTTACAATGTTACCACAGTGGTTACTACTAACCTATGTACAAAAAGAGGGTGCAGCGCTAATAGATACAGCAGTATTAAAATATCAATACAAATACATATATAAAGCGACAAAGTGGAAATATATAGGCCACTATATGGTGGTCAAAAGTGCTAAAGACTGTAGACTCAATGTAAACAGTCCAGAAAGAAGAGGTGCTCTTGAGATTTCCAATGATCTCAGGATGTCCAGTGATATAGACCATGGATCTGGTGGTAAATAATAAGAATGCGCACTCACCAGATAGGCATTATAAATGCGCATAAATGGTAGTGAGCCTCTGGTCATCCAGATGTCATCACAGAATAGGTCTGGTCAGATCAGATCAAGTTAAACCTCATTCCCTGGCAGTATTAGTGCTCCTAGGGGTTTCTCCACTCAATGGATGCAGCCTACTCACAGGGGGTCTCCTCACATGGATGTAGATGCTTCTGTGAATGTGATTAGCTCCCACAGGAGCTCAGAGAAACAGAGGAGCCCACATAGTGCAGTACTTTTGAGATTAGTGTTTTATTCCATACGGTAGGTGTACAGACAGTAAAGAGTATAGCCAAAATTCACTGACCGTATAAACAGAAAAAAGATGGCTGCCGGGGCCCCTCGTGGTTCCTACTAACCGTTTGGGAACTTGACTACATGCTCAAATGAAATTGTTGCTCTTGTGTGTGGCCACTCCACTTTCAGCACATCACAGCAGTAGACAACTTAACTAGACTGAAACATATTATGTTTCTTTGACCTATAGGGGTTTATTTACTAAAGCTGGAGAGTCCAAAATCAGACTCCCTTCTGCATAGAAACCAATCAGCTTCTAACCTCAGCTTGTTCAATGAAGCTTTGGCAATGAAACCTGGAAGCTGATTGGTTTCTATGCAGAAGGGAGTCTGATTTTGGACTCTCCAGGTTTAGTAAATAAACCCCATACTGTCAGCAGAACAGGAAATGAGCATAGACACACTTAGTATATAGTGGTGTCACGTGTTGGATTTGCTTTGGTAGGAAAGTAGATACAAGTATTAAAGGGTCAGTCCTCCCCAAATTGTTATTCCAAATTTTTGTAGATGCTGGTGAACTGAACCACCTGACTTTCTTTTAGTGAAATACCTGTGCTTGAGTGCCTGGGTCTACAAACCTGCTGTGGTCCTTCTACTCTGTGTTTTTTTAAAGTATCCTATATTATGGAGAAGGCAACAAATCAAGCAAGAATATAGATGAGCAGGAACATCTAAAGATTCCCAGGTGGAATGGAGGTTGAAGGAGTTGGGAATTATGGCAGTGAAATCCTGCTTTTTTAATATCCAAGGCTTTTCAGAAGCCAGAAGATGATGAAGTCCACCAAGCTGCATCCATAAAAGAAATCATCAGTGCACTCATATGTGTGGAGCATATAGTAACACATAGTCACACAATGTGTTTGTAGGTAGATGGTGCAAATAACCAAAAATCTTGGGAGCCTCCAAACAGAACAACACAAAAATAACAATTCAATACAGAAGCAGCGCACATCTACACATACCCATATCAATGTGCACAAATATAAAAGTGAATAAAAATGGTGCCAACGCTTCTAAAAATCAATAAACATTACACATGCAATAATAAATACAAAAAATATAGTAGTGATTAAAGGTTGTGTGTCCTCTCGGTTATATAAAAAACAATATTGTGACATCCTCTTCTCAAACATGCAAATCTTCATATTCCAATATCTGTGCTCCTTCACCAAACACCACAATTGTGCCCTCACCTGAATAATTTGACCTCACATATAATGCTTGGTCATAATGTGCTTATGTCCCTCTAATGGACTAGGATGGCGATGAACCATGAAGGGGAATCTTCTTTCAAAATAACAGTTCACCTTCTCCATGCTCCTCCTCCTATTCCTTTTCTCCTCCGACCAACAAAAGAAATGGAAGACCAATAGTGTCTTATCTTTATAAAACCAACAATTTGTTAAAACTTAAAATGGAAATTCACAAAAAAGTGCTGAATGTCTCCACATGTATTCAGCATAATATACATAACATGGATCCATGTATCTCACTCATCTTGTGTTCCTCAATGTCTGGCAACCGCAAGCATCATGACGTCACAAGAGCCTCTCCTATACGTTGCGCCACAGGGTAATGTGGCTTCGTCAGGGGGAGAGATTCCTCTTCATGGTTCATCACCATCCTAGTCCATTAAAGGGACATGAGCGCATTATGATCAAGCATTATATGTAAGGTCAAATTATTCAGGTGAGGGCACAAATATGGTGTTTGGCGAAGGAGCACAGATACTGGAATGTAAAGATTTGCATGTTTTCATAAGAACACAGATATATGTTTGAGAAGAGGATGTCACAATACTAATTATAATTTTTACATAACCGAGAGGACTCACGAACTTTAATCACTACTATATTTGTTGTATATATTATTGCATGTGTAATGCTTATTGATTTTTAAGATGTGTGGCATCATCATTATTCACTTTTATATTTAGGTAGATGGTGCAAGTCATATAAAATTGCATGGGTAACCAGATGAGATACGGTCTATGGAAAAAACGATCAATTGTATGTGATGACCCAAAACTGTTGTGAAGGGCCCAAGAAATCCAAATATTGAACACAAAGCATGTGCTAAACCACTATGTCCTCTTTATTGAGAGCAAAGATAAAAACATGTATGGTCTGCCACTTACATCCAGAAAGTGTAACACATGCACAAACCCACAAGCGGCTCAGTGTTGGTGAAGAGAGGTACCATCTATGTTGCTTGTAGCCACCAGATCCACTCATAACTACAATATCACTTTGCAGTCCCCTGAGCAGCAACTCTCAGACTGGGAGAGGGAGAAGCAAGACTCGGATTCAAGTTTGCTACATGAAAATGTGCTGACAACGGTCATAAGAGGAGACAGCAGAATGGGCAGAAGGAGGACCTCATCAGTTTTCTGCTGCTCTTTTGCTGTCCAATCAGAATTCTAGGCATGAGAAGAGGACAGCACTGTGTTCCTTGTCTCTATGTGGTATCAGCTTGGCTGTGCTGCGGAATTAGACTGTGTAATCTGAGAACTTGATGGACAGGTATACAAATCAGTTGGCAGGTAAACCAGCTCCTGAGTATGTATGTCATCTATGTATTCAGCTGTGTGAATTGAGTTCAGCTTTTATTCTTTGATATTTTTTTTTATACTGACTTTGACTTTGAAGTTTGTCGTGTGACCTTGGTTGATTGTACAGACCTCTGAGGGTGTGACAGACACTGACATAAATATAATATAGTAAGCATGCCTGCCCTGTGCACCTTGATTCACTACCACCTAGAGTACATTAATGACATCATAGGAGGACAATTAAAGTTTAATAAGGGAGACATATGATACAGAAGGAGGATATGTGTGAGAGATTAACTTAGCCGGCATAGGTCATAGATTTATTCTTAGAGAAAGGATATTATTGATGGATGAAAATCTCAGTTTAAATGGCTATTACTTCATACCCTGATACTGGATATACACTATATATTTATAGTAAAAACAATTAGACAGATGGGGCCGTCACTGAGCTACATATTTCGTGGTTATGGGAATGAATGAGTTCATATGAATGGAGATAAAAATACTCTGTATGCAGATGTAAATGCCACTCCCGCTGAATATGAATGTATTTATAATGCAACTCAACTTTTCTTTATTTAAAAAAAACATACAGATCATACAGGAGGCCAACTAAAAAAATATAAAGCATGAATGGCAGTCATACAATAATAAAATAAATGTGGAAGTTCAATCAAAAGCTAATGTAGTGCTACCCTCACAGGAGCCGCTGAGTTTGATTGGGTCCCCCCTAAGCTCTGCACAGCCAGGCAACACGCATTTCCCACATCTTCATACAGTAAAACAGTCCTTGAGCTGTTGTTTTGTTTTTTTCATTGAGGATGAGTTCTAGGGGTATATGGAATGCCTAAGGAACTGCAAACCTGGGGACAAACATCTTAGCAAACTATACACTGTATAAAAAATGTGGGTTAGCAAAAACAGCACTGTCTCTTTAAGGAGCACTGATGTCCCCTAGATGTACCTCTCCAGACCCCAGATGAATCCTTCCTCCTTCACTCAGCTGGACTGAGGGTATCCCTGGGCAAGGGATTCCAAAATCTGTCAATTAAGTAGTCCCGGATGAAAACTAGTTGGGTCTTGCACCTAACCACCCTCTCCCTTTATCTGGTCCAGGGGGTGTAGAAGTATTCACACTGTCCTGTCCTGTTAGCTTGGTGGGTTGCAGCTGCTTTCAGGCCTTACACTGGGCTGGCTCCTTCCCTGCTGATAGGATGTCCTCCCTAGGAGACTTGTCACAATGAAGATTCTTCTGTCCAGCAACCAGCCTGTAGGTAGGCTCCCCTCCTTGGGGTCCCTCCCAGGATCCACTCACCAGCACCTTCCTTCAGTCCATCTTCCAACCCGGCTCCCCTTACTGCACAGGCTATGTCATATTTAAGGGTTGCCTTGGTCACCATGCCTGGGGATTGGCCAAGTTCCCCTGAACATACAGATCTGGGCCTCCTCCCCTCCTCCGCCCCTCTTTCAAAAAGTGCCAGAAGTTCCTGGAAGGGTGGGAGGGCTCCAGAAGTCCTGAACTGTAAAGCCCCCCAGCCTGCCCTGAGGTGAACTCACTACTTCACTCCCAGTCTTACTCATCCCAGGCTTCTAACAAGAAGCCTAATTACAAAAACCATAGCCATATGCACACCCAGGACTCCTGGTCTATAGAGAAAATATAGCCTAATATTATAGAGTCATTATTCCATTTTCGGTGTTTTGGCCATCATCAGTGCAGAGTATGGAAACCATTGTTCCTATGGAATAGTTTAGATACACTGCATTGATGATGGTTAAAAAGCTTGAAATAGTTGTCTGCAATCCCCTTTATATTTGCCAAAGTTATATGATATTAGGGCAAAATGAAATCTTCAGTTTGTATCTAGTCATGCAGGTCTTCATAGCTGATGGTAGATCTAAAGGGGATTGTATAGTCGAACTGTATAATTTGCAATTACGAAACATCAGTGGGGTCTTAAAGGATATTTTTGGAAACTTCTGCTTGTATTAGGTTTTATTAGCTCACTATATGGCTTTTCAGTGTGTGCAGTCTTTCATCATGAACAGGAACAAATTAATGATCTTATTAATAGGGCCAACACAGTCTTTAGTGCATGCTACTTCACTAGAGAGAACTGACTCCTGATTATCTGTTGACCTTTACTGTTCTGCCTGTCTAGAGTTTTTCTAGTGTGACTGTCACTATGAAAATGATTGTAGAAAGGACACAGGGTTTACAGAGTATGGGACTCCAGAGTATCGATTAAAAGCAGAGAAAACTGTTTTTACAGCTTTCTCCAGATTTTGTCATTCATGGATTGGGCTCCATAATTTGGAGAAATCAAAGTGCTTTGGGAGGGACAAAATCAACAACCTAGTGTTCAGGTCTTGCTGAAGACCAACAAGGTGTGTGTCCAGATGCAAACAGCCCTTGAAAGAACAGGCTTGGGCATAGCTCAGGGCTCTTTTCAAGAGGCAGGTGTGGACTCAGATGGGAAGTCTCGGCACTGGAGTCAGGAGGACTTCACCCAGAGATAGGAGGCTCCTTGTCTAGGAGACAAAAGGGCTGTATGGGGTAGCATGCATGCATGTACAGGTCTGTCCAGTGTGGTAGACAAGTGTCTTGACCAGCCGAACATCTGACAAAGACATGATGCACTGTGGAACTGCAAAGAAGCAGTGCGTGTGGCTAGGACACTAGCTGCATGTCTGCTCTAGCCTGAAGGAGAGACATTTGGCAAGGCTGGGGGCCTAAGAGAAACTGATAGCAATGAGGACTTGAACAATATGTGTTACATTGATGCTATGTGAAGCTGAACCCCTGTATGGGAAGCCTGATTTAGGGACTTTTTACTTTTCCTGTTCAATAAAAGTGGGATGGAAAGCCCTAAAACCAGTTTGGACTTACATGACTCACTAAAATTTCTGCTAGCACTAAGCTGATTTATCAACAATATCACACTAGGGCTTGGCTAACCAAATCCAGTTCAAAATTATTAAATTTTTTGCTTCTACTGCTGTTTGTGACCCTGTTGGATAGCTCTCTTGTTGGGTCGTACCCAGCTGGTACAGGTTTTCCCACTGCTGGACCATGCAAACTGCTTGAATAGTCAGTCACTGAGAATTTGTATATACTAAATCATTGCTGTTGTAAAGACATCACAACACATTCACCATTAACAAATCACACTTTCATATCAATTCCATACTTCCTCACTTTCTAAGATGAAAAAGAGGGATACCTTTTAGACCAAAGTATGTAGGCAGAGGGCGCACCCTTGCCACACCACTAGTTACTGTATGAGTGGCACAAAGAATTAATATGCAAAATAGATTGGTTAAACCTACAATTTAGTTTTTCAGTGGGAGCAGTATATGCCCAGTGTCAATGGGAGCTACAATGCCTCAGGCTAGGTGGTCAGTGGGAGGAAAAATTACATAGAATTGTGCTCAATGGGAGAAGGAATAGTAGCTCATCATTGGCATTAGTAGGAGGAATAGTGCCCTATCGTTGGTGTCAGTGGGAGGAATAGTGCCACAATGTAAGTGATAAATTGCAGGAATAGTGCCCCATCATTAGTGTCAATGGGAGGAATACTGTCCCATTATTGGTGTCAATGGGAGAATTTATGCCCCATTGTTGGTGTAAGCAGAAGTGAAAGAAATTATGGGCCACTATTGGTGTCAGTAGAACAAATGGTGTCAATAGGAGGAATAGTGCCCAAAGGGCCAGATAAAGGCAAGTAAAGGGCTGTTGGGAGACTACTGATTTAGATATTGGATGTAAATAGTACAACATAGTACATATTTTATAGAGATCTGCCAAAAAATCACCATCTGCAGGCCGTCATCATCATCTACACCAGGCCAAAAAAAAGGAGGAGAAAAGAGGGAACTGAGGGATTTGGCTCCAAATGAGGGACAATCCTACCAAATGAGACAGTTACTTCAGATAATGGAGAGTTCCCCCAGAAGAGGGATTGTTGGAAGTGCTGCACTTCCTAAGGCAACCAACCATGCATATAAAAGATACATATATAACAACAACACAGGATCATTCTAGTTAATCCTTGTTACATTTTTGTATTTATGATTCCCAACAGCAGCAATACTTGCAAGAATGATGCTTGCCACCAAATATTGTTCATTTTAACATGTGCGATCAATACAGAGTATTTCTAGTAGCTGTATGATGCACTGCTTTGCGACCTTGAAAAGAACAAGTCCCTATCGACATGCCAATAGCTTTAGGCCCTGGAGTATAGGAAGAAATAGATACTATAAAGAGTGAGAGTGGTCTCTAGTCCTTCCATAGTTTTTCAATGATATGTTCAATGAATGTTAACACAATCCATCAAGTCATTGATTGCTCAGGGTCACACAGATATGTAAGGAAAGCTATCATACAAACTAGCCAAGGGACACTAAAGCAAGTGTATGCTAAGTAGAAACACAAATACCAATAAATGGGAGACCTTTCACTGATGTACAGCAACAGAAGGACCAGGGGAAACTGAAAGGCTCACAGTGACGATGATGGAATATGACAAGACAGATTCTGGTATACACATTCACACACATACACGCATATATATAAAGTATGTATTGTGTAAAGAACACATTGACAAGCAGAAAGAAAAGGAAAGGAGTGCAAGAAAAATAAGAAGATAAATGCTAACATATTTAATAGGGCATTGCATGACATACAGACACTAATCACATTTCAACTACAACTAGTTTCAAAAGTGCCACAATGCTAAAATATGATGTAAGGATAGCTGATTGATTGCTATGAATAAGGGCTATACACAGAGCAAATCTGACCATGTTGGGTCCTGTCAATGCCCTCCCACAGAATATTCTTTAATCTGAAAATCAAAGGAACTAGGCAGAAAATGTTTGGCCAAACAGGGAGTGCTGCAGTCACTGTATGGGTTTTCTGATAGCCATGGGTATCTGCTGTCAGAATACTATAGATGGCCTGGGAGATTTCTCCATCCATGTATTTAGCATGAATAAGACATTCGAGAGATTTCTCTTGTTGAGATAAACAAGAGAAATCTTTCAGTGAATGGCAAGCTTTGCCAATTCTTTTACCTTCACCTTCCCTGAAGCTCCTCTGCGCCCAAAAATATCCTAATATATTTCCAATCATCTTCCGGCTCATCTGCTGACGTAATGGGTCTCTTCTTGGGATTGGGGTTGGCAGTCTTTACTCCTGGAAGAGTACCGTGAGCCCATCCCAGAGTAATAATGTGCCCCCAGGGGTCTATGGGGTCCATGGCAGCCTGGACTCACAGTATGTCAGTTGCATGACACTAGATAAACTGAGAAAGTGAGTCCCATGTAGGGTACAGAGACATAAAAGAAAAGATGTGGTTGCAGAAGAATCATATTTTCAGGAAAATCCAAAGCAAAAAGGAATAATCGCAGCCAGCAGCCAGTGTCGGAAGTGACAATATAGTGTATGTCTGGGCACAAAGACCCAGGGCTTGACAAGGTGGGGATGGAGGGGGGGGGTATTTCCATCCCTTGGTGAAGAAAAGAAGTAAAATAGGGTAAAAAAATGGGGGGGAGAGAAGGGGGGGAGAAGTGGGGAGGGGGGAGAAGGAAGTAGGGAGAAAGAGCAGAAAGTAGGCATGAGAAGAAGAAGAGAAAGAGACGAAGGACTAGGTAGGAGTGGAAAGAGGCACCTGTAAGTCAGGTGGTATCCCATAGTGGCATGGGATACCTAATCTGGTTGCGGACAAAGTGCAGAGATCATAAGACCACCATGAGCTTTATACTTTGAAGAATTTGGAATGGGAGTTGTTGAGCATGGTTGTCATTTTCTCATAAACCATGTGGGTGGTCAGGATGCTATTCACCTCCACAAACTCAACCGAGGGCTTCCTTCAAGCCCTGGCAATGGCACACTTTGCAGCTATGAAAAGATATTTGGCCAATTTCTGTTGATAGGAGAAGAGGCCTGGGAGTGGACAATAAAGAAGTACATGCTGAGTGTCCTTGCGGAAGGGTATATAAAAAAGAGTCGAGAGGAGGCCGTAGACCCGTGACCAAAAGCCCGCTAGGCGGGGGCAGGACCACCAGATATGGATCTCATCTCTGCATTGGCCGCAGCCCCTAAAACATCTATCACTATATGATGGGTTTGAGTGAGCTATGCAGACCAGGACCCAGTACCAGTGGAGGAGGACCTTTTAGGCCGCCTCCATGGTGACCATGTTAAAAGAACATTTGACTACAGTAGACCAGGCCTTGCTCCAGTCTTCTAGGTCTATGGAGGCTGCTATGTCTTATTCCTATTTAGAAATGTATGGATGTGAGCGAGATGAGCCCCCTGCTGTTAGAGAGGAGTAGATGTAGGAAATGGTGCCCTGATCTCCAGGAGGGTGGAAGCAGATGTGTGTGAAGGCCGTTTTCTGAAACAGGAAAGAGGAATGACGATGAAAAGTGGAAGTCCAGTGGCGGTGCGCTGTGGGTGTTGCAGATGGAACCATAAGAGCGGTAGGTACTGGACTTGAGAGTAGCCATGGGTGGGCCAACAGGCAAAAGCCTGGGGTTGGTCTAGCCCAGGCAGGAAGAGAGGGTTATCCAGGAGGAGGAGGAGTGGGAGAAAGGGGGATGTCAAGTTGGCTGAGTAGCAGACCAAGTCCCAAATGTGCAAACTGTGGGCCATAAGAGGGCTAAGGGAGGAGGGGGGTTAGAAGTGAGGGGGAGCCAAAGGAGGGCCAAGACCAGAACTGGTGCGCAATTAGGAATTTCCAGAAGCATCCACAAGGGGATGTCCGAAGTCACATGTAGCATCACAAGTTGTAAAATTGCAGTTAGTGCAGCTGCTCATTTCCTTCACCACAGATGATGCAGACAGAGCCTGGGATCATGGACATGTATTGATTGGGGGAGTGTTGCACTGTAAAGAGGATGGAGGTGGCAGACTTCACTATCTAGGCTACCCCACAGCAAGAGGAGGTCTGTTGGAAAATGGAGAGGACAGACCTGTGTGCTGGGTGCAGAGACTGACAACTGAGCCATTGAGAGTCTTTTGCAGTGCTGGGGACCAGAATGGTACAGACCTGCTACCTATGTGTGGGTTTGTGCAGGGGCGGGCTGACCATTTGGAAACTCAGGCACAGGGTCAGTAGGGGCCCCATAAGATGACCCTGGTACCTTTTTCATAGGCTTTTTTGAGTTTGGGCAAGGACACAGGGGCCCCATGATCCCCTTTTGCCCGGGGACCCCATGAGTTGTCAGTCCGCCCCTGGGTTTGTGCCTACACTAGAGAGTGCCATCGAGAGCCAGAGAGCTGAAGCTGATCCTACAGGACCTGATCGTGAGCACTGAGTTACCAGTGTTGAGTTCTTGAAGACAGCAGGCTGCCAAGTGTTCAGGACAAGGTTTGAGGTGTATCAGGACTGGTGAGCAGATACAGCTGTGCTTGTGTTCCCACTGTTAGAAATCTAATATAACCAGAGACTGCCCCTCTTGTTTATGAGCCAAAAAAGTAATTCACTGCATGCAGTCCTAAAGAGACAGTAATAAGTGCACGACCATACAGATTGGGCCCCACCATTAGCCAGCTGAAGATTACAACCATCTCTTGGGGGCACCCTTTTTAGGAAAATTTACATATACCCACTCTTAGGGGTATTTACACAGAGTGCACTCAGGAATACTTTTGATTGTTTATGCAGAGTTTTTGTGAGACTTTCCATTTTTTCATTCCATTTTTCCACCATTTATACATCTAACTGTCAATGCTTAGTAAAAAAAATGCTGTGCATATCGGGTTCATTTGGTTCAGTATTACTGTGATTTAGGTTAACTGCCTTAATATAGTCTAGCATTCATGTCAGCTATTTTACTGCATTCTAGCAGATTCCTTCTTGTTCATTAATGTTGGCGCATTGCCATATCCTTTGCCTTTTTGACAATATACTTAGTTTAATTGCAGTCTGTAGCCTGATTTTGATTCCTATAAGCCATTATAGTTGTTGGTAGTATTCTAATACTTGAGCTAAAATGTGTTTGCAGCATTCTATTAACTAACCAGGTGTGTCAGCGGGGACAGAACAATTCGCAGAGTTGTGGCAGAACAGAGGACCCATCATCCCAAGTGGCTCCTCTAGGGCTAAGCACTACAGACAAAAGAAGAAGTTAGTGGAAGCAATTAAAACAAATTTCCTAGTACCATGAGAAGGTTTAGAACCTCTTTTGGGATTGTATTGCTGTCTGTTGCCCAGGATAAATTCACCTACCCTCCTGACTTGGACATGGGCATTGGCCAGGGAAGGTATATACTGTACATAGTTACATTGGTCCACACAGGACCAATGTAATTATGCATACAACATCCATACCTGGAATTTAATACTGCTGAGATACTCTCCAGGGCACGTGTCAAACACAAGGCCTGTGGGCTGAATCTGGCCCTCCAGTCCATTTCATGTGGCCCTCACACCTCTCCTGCAGCTACGGCACCCCCCTTATCTCTGCCCCCACCTTGTCTCAGCAGAGAGGAAGACAGAACTCCCTATGCCAAATCCTGTGCTTCTCCATGCAGCTGTGGAGAGCCACACCTCCCCTGGTCTCAGCATTGAGCAGACCTCAGCAGCTGACTTCAGCCCTCCTCTAGTCCTCCTCCAGACCCTGCACTTTTTGCTTCTCCCAGCTTCTTCTTGGCAGCAGTAAAAGGTAGGGGTGATGCACTGTGATGTAAGGGAGGGTTGGGGACTCTTGACTTCTAATGGTCCATGGGGAGGGGGGGGGGTTTTACATCTTATGCAAGAGGGGGGGTGCTCTGGACATCTAGTCTTATAGATACAATCAGCCCTTTAAGGGCAAACATAGTGCTGATGCAGCCTGTGATAAAATTAAGTTTGACACCCCTGATCTAGGGTTGCGCAGTACTAAAGGGATGCAGACACTTCAGCTTTTCTCATTACAATGCACATACAAAGTATTATTTCTTTATCATACTTTAAAATGTTTTTTTTTTTCATTTTTTCTATTTTTTTTTATAAAGGATTCAGTAAGAAGTTTGCCCAATGAATCCTTTATTGACATTGTCTTAAGTGAGAATCAATAGCATTTGCCTGGTGTTCTGCAGTCACATTTACTTTATTCACTATAGGATGAATGTACATCAGGAGGATGCAGCAACTAGAGAACTGTCGAATCTCAGTTGTACAGTAGTGTACAGTATGGGAGCAAAGACTTTTAACCTGTAGGCAAATCTGCCCACATGAGCTCTCCAGGGTGCTGAAGTGGTGTTTACATAATTTCGGGAACAGGAAGGCTAAACGTCATTTATCCCAATGACACTGGTGTAACACATATAAGGGGCATCACAGAAGATGACCTTCTTTCGAAGCACTGACTGCATATATGTAGATCAGTGTTGGAACTGGAAGCATGCTCCATAGCACGCTCTCAGTATGGCGACCAAGCTGTCACCTACAGCTCCTGGTCTTGAACTAAAGATCAGGAGTCTAGAGAACTGTCCCTCTGTATGCAGGTGACTAATGTTATATTATGTTGCTGCTGATCAGTTACATTTCTGTGAAAGATACAGTACCTTTCTGAATTTTTCTGAATCATGGTTTCCCCTACATGTGTGTCACTTCCTGTTTTTTGGGCATATACACAGGGGAACTGACCTTGTGGGTGGGTAGTCCAATGTGGGAGTGGACCAGTGAGGACCTGTTGTCCCATGTAATCTCTTCTTCCATCTCCTCTCATCTTCACCCCTCCAATGGCACCCATTTCTGAGCACTGGACTTGGTCGCTTTGAACTTCCTTAGCTTTCAGGTATGGACAGCATGACTAGAGACAGCTCAGACAAATCATGCACAGCCAAATGTAAGTGTCTGTAAGTGACGTACTACCTCCAGTGTATTCAACAATTTATTTAAATAAACAAGTATTTTATTAAAAGAAGAATTTGTCTTTTATCATTTTTGAGGTGAAGAATTCAAGTGTCATTGTTGCGATGTGTGTAGTCATTGTGTATCTGAAGAACAGGACGGGGACAAAAAGTGAAAGCCATGGTTAATTTTCTGGGTTAAAGTAACTGCTCCAACAGTCTGCAGTAAATCCAGGCTTGACAGTTAGGATCAAGCCCTTATATAAGTTTCTTAAAGCTGTGGTAAAAAAAAAGATTTCACCCTGCTAAAATGTAAAAATGTACTAGCATGCATTGCAAACTAGCACATTGTGAGAAACTTACTTTAAAATGAAACCCTCCAGCGGGACGTAGTCACCGCTGACATGGCTTCCATCTTCAACCGGCCATCCTTCCAGGTTCATGGGCTCCTGCAATCTGACTGGCCAAGCCACAATGACGTCACTCCTGCGCATGCGTGTGGGAGTCACGGCCACAGCACAGAGCTCTGAAGGAATGGCACGAGTATGAGTAGGTTGACGTCACAGGCTTCTACTCATTGGAATATCTACTAAACAATGCACATTTTGGAGATATTCATTTTACCTACAGGTAAACTTTATTATAAGCTTACCTGTAGGTAAAGATACCAGAAACAAGTTTACTACCACTTTAATTGTATCTTATCTTAATTACATTCATTTTCAGGGCTTCAGCTCTGAAGAAGTGGAAGACCCTTTTCTCCCAAATGCATTGGCTTCATTTGATACCTTTGTTCAATAAACACTTCAAATTAGGCCTTTTTTACATGGGTGCGCCTCAATACCTACCCCAGAGTTTTGCCATTCACTGAGTGTTCTTCAAGAGACCATCAGAGAGGTAGCAGCTCAAGACTAGAACAAGGTCTATCTACATGGTACCTTCACTGCACATCAGTCCCTGTAGGGGAGGTCTAAATTCTTCTATATATCCAAAAATATCAATACTTCACTCCTACTAGTCCAGCGTTATCTCACCTACATATCTGTCGCACTAGTTCAGTCTCCCTTTGAATTTCCCTGCTATGCATCTTACCATTTAATTAGTTAGCTTATTACTGTAGAACATACAGTAGTACTTAAAGGTCATCTCCACACAAAGGTAAAGTATAGGAGGGTTACATACCATTTATATCCCCTGCAGAACAAAATGACTCTTACTACCCCACCCCCACTCCACCTATATTAAATTTCATCATGCTCCTCTACTGCTCCCTTGCTCCTCTAATCAGTAAACACCCATGTAAGCTCAATGTTGGATGACATCATCCCCCTCATCAGATGCGAGTGTATCACGTACCTGGTGATGGAGGCCAATGGAGAAAGAGCTTCCCTTGCGGCTAAGTTTCGGACTCCCCTGAGAGTGGGACAGCTGGAGTCAGGCCCAAAGTTGCACAGGTTGCCTGTAGGAGTGCTGGTTGGTGGTCCACTCAGGAGCACAGCTGGTGCACGGAGATAGGTCTGCAGACTGGAGGCACCTGTGCGTGGTATGCAAGCCTTCCTGGATTTGGATGTTTGTTGGTTAGTCAGTTCGAGCCAAGGTCAGGTACTGGGTGGGGAACAGAACAGACGTGGTCAGGTGGGAAAGCACAAGGTCATGCACGGAGGAGCGAGAGAGAGAGTATCCTTTAGCCAAGGTCAGATCAGGGGGGTCAATAGAGCAGACAGGTCCAAGTACAAGCTGGGCTAGAATCAGGAAGTCACAGGAAACAGGAAGCAGGAAACAGGCACAAACCACGGGGAGCTAGAGATCATCCAGCAACCAGAGGAAGTGATGAGTCTCCTTATAAAGGCCGTCTGGCACCAGACTGAGGTGTCCCCCTGCGGCCATGTAGAGTATTGGCAGAAACGAAAGAACTTCTGCTGTGGACAGGACCCTGACAGAGTGTTCAAGCCAGGCATTTGGCTGATGAGACTCACACTGCATCCTGGACCCAAAAACATCTGGTGTTAGTGAAGGCTGACCAATTCCCAGACCTGAACGCTGTCACATTATTGAGGATGACATTATCAGCTATGTATAAGTTCTGAAGGGACCGTTCACAACTGGAGGAAGATTCTATATACAAGAAATACCCGCCAATATATGTCCACTTCAAGGGAAGGCTGGCCAATTGCCAGACCCGAACACTGTCACATAATTGAGGATGACATTTTCAACCATGTATAAGTTCTGAAGGGACCATTCACAACTGGAGGAAGATTCTATATACAAGAAATACCCACCAATATATGTCCACTTCAAGGGACACATGCATTTTTGACCTAACTTTGTGTGAGGTCACAAACTCCAGGTGAGGGCACATCTGGTGTTTGTGGTGGTGGATTAATCTTAAGAAGACATTTAGTTATATTGGATTTTTTGAGGCAGAAGATGCATCATTAGAGATTTTGTAATTAGAGACTTTGTAATTAGGATTGTTCACAATATTTGTTTGTATTTACATTTGATTTTTTGGGTATTCAGAGGAAGTGCGGCACTATATGTTTATTTTACTTAGGTTGTGCACATATTATGAGTATGTGTAAGTGTGAGCAGCTTTCTGGTTTGTAGGTATTCAGTTACACTCACTGAATAAGTTGATATAGTGTGGAATAATATTTAAATTGTTTTCCTTTTTTTATTTTTTGGCTGCTTGTGAAAATTAATTGGTTTTTAATGGGGCTCTATTACTTCCACTGACACCAGCAATGGGATACTATTCCTTTTTCTGGCACCAATGATGGGGTACTATTCCTCTTACTGACTACAGATGTTATGTAATTTTTTTACTCCAACTGATCACCAAGCCTGAGACACTGGTTACTCCCACTGATGCTAGATCACTTTTATTCCCATTGGCAACAGTCCAGCCCCAAGAAAGTCTAAAAGACAGTAAACTGGCCGTTTGTTTAGAAAGTTTGGAGACCCCTGCACTATAGAATGTGGGCTTAAATTAATTTAATTTTGCTTTTAAATAAATTAAAATATTATATTAATAGTTATTGCAATATTTTATTGCATTTAAAGAAAGATTACTTGTTGTAAGGTGTATTAGATAATATTCCAAATTCCATCCACTGACACTATTATATTATTGTGTAGTACCAAAACCAGGCAGTCAATATCGTTATGATGAATTAAATGTCAAAGTATAGAACATTTGTAATGCTTAAAAGCATGTGGATGTTATGTGATACATTATATTGATTTTTTTTATGAATTGAGTCCTTGCCTGCATGATAAATTCTCTTTAAAGAAAAAAACAACAATGATGTTGGGCCTTCATAGCTGGCTTAGCACCTGTTATAGTGCCATATAGATATGCTATGAAAATTACATTGAAGGTACAGTACCTACAAAAATGGCACTTTTTATATAATATAAGATTCCAGTTATTTAAGGTGGTTGTGATTCTCTGTTCACAGATCAGAGCATTCTTATTAGACTGACATTTGTTCAGACTCATTGAAAGTTTTGTGTATTCACCTTCAAACTGGAAACCTACCTGTAAAGGATTCCTTTGGTGGTCATTTTTACAACATGATTTTATGTCCGGTTCATGGTTTGGTGGTCATCTGGGGACTGGTTCTCATTGGTGCATTCTCTTCCTAGGCCTCCTGCTTCATTTTTTCTTTTTGGTTTGATCTGAGTCCTCCTTCCTTCCTGATGACTTTCTGCTCCCACTCAGGGCCATCCTGCACTTCAGACTCCTCTTCTTTGTCCCAAATTGCCCGACTGTCTCTAGTTTCTATTCTTTCTCAATTACAGGCCTGAATAAGTTTGCAGTATGTGAAGTCATAGCACCCGCAAGCCTACCACCTCTATCCTCCAGCCAAACTACCCACCAACACCCTCTATTTCTATTTCTGAGTCAGTGATTTAGAAAGCACAGAAGACAAAGGATCTGCATGACATCAAGTCAACTAGCGATTTTAGAAGGAGGTCAGCAATGACCCACATATCTCTTGTATGTAAGGTTTTAATTATTTCTCAGAAAGTAGTTATCCTTTTTCCTAAATTTCCTGGTCATTTGTGCACAGCAACAACCCATAGAATTTTTAGGGCCATTCCCCAATAAAGGAGTTAATTGGAAGGCCCACAGAAATCTTTGAGGTTGGAGTTTAGTTAGGGAGTGACCAGTGGAAAGGATAATTTCAACCCTGAAGATTCCTCTGGGCTGCAGTAATCAAATTTAGGTAAGTGTATATGTTTGGATGGAAGAGGGTAGAGATGAGCGAATCGAACATGACGAAGTGGAATTCGTTCCGAAGATTTGGAAAAATTCTATTCGCGACGAATCCGAAGATTAGCAAACTTCGGATGCACGAATCGAATTTTCCCAAAAATGGCGGCGACATGTGTGGCGACGGAGAAAATGGACAGAGAAGATGGGGCGGGGATCTCTGGGAAGGCGCGCAGACAAGGCGCGCTGACCCATAATGCATTCATGACATGTGATCGCATTAGCCAATCAGCAGCCAGCCAGCACTGTGTAATGGTGGAGCTATAAATCGCGGCCATCTTAGAATTCTCCATTAGCCTCCGGTCATTCAAGAGAGACAGACCTGTGTGTATTAAGGGACAGAGTTAGGGCCACAGAGACTTTAGGGCCACAGAATCGTTACTCAGGGACACAGAATCGTTACTCAGGGACACAGAATCGTTACTCAGGGACACAGAATCGTTACTTAGGGCCACAGCTATCAAAGAATCAAAAATTTAAAGTGACATACACCCTTTTTTTTTTTTGGTGGCTGTCGTGCACAGTTGGTGCTGCAGTTTGCCGATTGTGCAAAATAAACTGACTTTCTGCTTCACAACCATTATTGTACGTTCAAAGAGTTAAATCCATTTACACGCCGGCTGGCGGTAATATTTTTTGGGTGATTAGTGCATTCCAGTGACAGAAACGTACAGTTTCCAGCCAACGGCAAGCTGCAATTGACCGATTGTGTACAATAAACTGACTTTCTGCTTCACAACCACTATTGTATGTTCAAAGAGTTAGATCCATTTACACGCCGGGTGGCGGTAATATTTTTTGGGTGATTAGTGCATTCCAGTGACATAAACGTACAGTTTCCAGCCAACGGCAAGCTGCAATTGACCGATTGTGCTAAATAAACTGACTTTCTGCTTCACAACCACTATTGTACGTTCAAAGAGTTAAATCCATATACACGCCGGGTGGCGGTAATATTTTTTGGGTGATTAGTGCATTCCAGTGACATAAACGTACAGTTTCCAGCCAACGGCAAGCTGCAATTGACCGATTGTGCTAAATAAACTGACTTTCTGCTTCACAACCACTATTGTACGTTCAAAGAGTTAGATCCATTTACACGCCGGGTGGCGGTAATATTTTTTGGGTGATTAGTGCATTCCAGTGACATAAACGTACAGTTTCCAGCCAACGGCAAGCTGCAATTGACCGATTGTGCTAAATAAACTGACTTTCTGCTTCACAACCACTATTGTACGTTCAAAGAGTTAAATCCATTTACACGCCGGCTGGCGGTAATATTTTTTGGGTGATTAGTGCATTCCAGTGACAGAAACGTACAGTTTCCAGCCAACGGCAAGCTGCAATTGACCGATTGTGTACAATAAACTGACTTTCTGCTTCACAACCACTATTGTATGTTCAAAGAGTTAGATCCATTTACACGCCGGGTGGCGGTAATATTTTTTGGGTGATTAGTGCATTCCAGTGACATAAACGTACAGTTTCCAGCCAACGGCAAGCTGCAATTGACCGATTGTGCTAAATAAACTGACTTTCTGCTTCACAACCACTATTGTACGTTCAAAGAGTTAAATCCATATACACGCCGGGTGGCGGTAATATTTTTTGGGTGATTAGTGCATTCCAGTGACATAAACGTACAGTTTCCAGCCAACGGCAAGCTGCAATTGACCGATTGTGCTAAATAAACTGACTTTCTGCTTCACAACCACTATTGTACGTTCAAAGAGTTAGATCCATTTACACGCCGGGTGGCGGTAATATTTTTTGGGTGATTAGTGCATTCCAGTGACATAAACGTACAGTTTCCAGCCAACGGCAAGCTGCAATTGACCGATTGTGCTAAATAAACTGACTTTCTGCTTCACAACCACTATTGTACGTTCAAAGAGTTAGATCCATTTACACGCCGGGTGGCGGTAATATTTTTTGGGTGATTAGTGCATTCCAGTGACATAAACGTACAGTTTCCAGCCAACGGCAAGCTGCAATTGACCGATTGTGCTAAATAAACTGACTTTCTGCTTCACAACCACTATTGTACGTTCAAAGAGTTAAATCCATTTACACGCCGGCTGGCGGTAATATTTTTTGGGTGATTAGTGCATTCCAGTGACAGAAACGTACAGTTTCCAGCCAACGGCAAGCTGCAATTGACCGATTGTGTACAATAAACTGACTTTCTGCTTCACAACCACTATTGTATGTTCAAAGAGTTAGATCCATTTACACGCCGGGTGGCGGTAATATTTTTTGGGTGATTAGTGCATTCCAGTGACATAAACGTACAGTTTCCAGCCAACGGCAAGCTGCAATTGACCGATTGTGTACAATAAACTGACTTTCTGCTTCACAACCACTATTGTACGTTCAAAGAGTTAAATCCATTTACACGCTGGCTGGCGGTAATATTTTTTGGGTGATTAGTGCATTCCAGTGACATAAACGTACAGTTTCCAGCCAACGGCAAGCTGCAATTGACCGATTGTGCTAAATAAACTGACTTTCTGCTTCACAACCACTATTGTACGTTCAAAGAGTTAAATCCATTTACACGCCGGGTGGCGGTAATATTTTTTGGGTGATTAGTGCATTCCAGTGACATAAACGTACAGTTTCCAGCCAACGGCAAGCTGCAATTGACCGATTGTGCTAAATAAACTGACTTTCTGCTTCACAACCACTATTGTACGTTCAAACAGTTAAATCCATTTACACGCCGGCTGGCGGTAATATTTTTTGGGTGATTAGTGCATTCCAGTGACCTAAACGTACAGTTTCCAGCCAACGGCAAGCTGCAATTGACCGATTGTGTACAATAAACTGACTTTCTGCTTCACAACCACTATTGTACGTTCAAAGAGTTAAATCCATATACACGCCGGGTGGCGGTAATATTTTTTGGGTGATTAGTGCATTCCAGTGACATAAACGTACAGTTTCCAGCCAACGGCAAGCTGCAATTGACCGATTGTGCTAAATAAACTGACTTTCTGCTTCACAACCACTATTGTACGTTCAAAGAGTTAAATCCGGTTTTATTTTTGGGGTGCTTATTGAATTAAAGAGTATGTCAGACAACACGCAGAGGAGTGGCAGAGGAGGCAATGTTTCAGGAGCGAGCAGACGTGGCAGCAGAGGAAGGGGTCGAGGCAGCACTAGTCGCAGCCAGAGGCCAGTGCTCCCGGTGTCATCCAGCGGTCGTGTCTCCACCGACAACCCTGCCATCATCGATTGGTTGACTCGGTCGTCTTCCTCTTCCCAGGTCACCTCTGACACCTACAGCCAACGGTCGGTGGGTACGTCAGACACAACCGTTAGTTGGCATGGCCCGGGAGCAAGCCCACTGAAATCACGTGTCCTCGACCTGCCCCTGTCCTTTGGTGTTCCCTCACCAAGCGAAGTATCGCATGCTGTGGGCTCAGCCCCACTGTACAGTGAGGAAGAGCTAACAGAGGGCGGTCAGGAACGGGGGGAGACATCCGCCTCTTCAGCAGCCAGGCGAAGAAGTACTGGCGAGGAGAGTGGCTCGGTAGCCGGTCTAGAGACAGGTCTGTCTCCTGACCCACACGCAGCCGAGGGGGCTAGTAGTGACGCGGAGACCCTAATTGATGATGATGAGGCTGATCGCACTTGGCAGCCTCGTCGTCATCAGGCTATTGCTTCCGCATCATCAGGAGAAGAGGGTGCCAGCTTGCCAGCGAGCAAAACAGTCGGTGGGTTGCCCAGGAGGCAGCAGGGTCGCAGCAGTGTCAGTGGAGCCAAACGGTCACGGAGTAGAGCACCAGCTCCACTGCAGCCTACCACCACGGCCAGTAGTGGTGCCGGTGTGCACGGAGGAAGTAGCAGTCAGTCAGTGAGGAGTAGCGGGGGTAAAGTTTCCTACTCGGCGGTGTGGCAATTTTTCGTCAAGCCGCCTGAGGAAGTAAACGTAGCCGTATGTCGACTATGTGGCCAGAAAGTCAAGCGTGGCCAGGGGGCCAATGTTGGGACTACAGCGTTGCGTCAGCATATGCAGCGTCGCCATTCGGTGGCCTGGGAAAACCGTGATAAAGATACGGCGGTTCTGCCTGCCCCAGCCCCCGCTCCATCACCCGCTCCGTTACTTGCTCCGTCACCCGACGTCAATCGCCCTCTATCAGCCAGTCAAGGCTCCAACACCTCTGCTGAGGGGAGTTGTCGCTCGTTGGCATCTTCCGCTCGTTCAGATGCTCCTTCTCCTGCTACTCCTCTTCACGGATTCCGTCAGCAGTCTTTCTTGGAATCCGTTTCCAAGAGACAACAGTTTGCGAGCACGCACCCGACGGTGCAGAAGCTGAACGTCCTCCTGTCCAAGTTGCTGGTGCTGCAGTCCCTCCCTTTCCAAGTGGTGGACTCAGCACCTTTCCGAGAAATGATGGCTTGTGCCGAGCCGCGGTGGAGAGTGCCAAGCCGGCATCTCTTCGCCAAAAAGGCAGTGCCAGCCCTGCATTCACATGTAGAAGAGATGGTGGGCCAGTCTTTGAGCATGTCGGTCTCTGCCAAAGTGCACGGCAGCGCCGACGTGTGGAGCTGTAACTACGGTCAGGGACAGTACATGTCATTTACGGCCCACTGGGTGAACGTGGTGCCGGCACAGCCGCACCAGCAACTTGGACAGGACACGCCGCTTTTGCCTCCACGTTTGCACGTCCTTGGTCCAGCAAAGATGTCCGCCTCTACCACCTCTTCTTCCGCCGTGTCCTCAGCAGCCACCCCCGTGCCAAGTCCCATTACCCGACCGGCATATCACATGTGCAGGGCGCAACGGTGTCACGCTGTGCTGCACCTGGTATGCCTTGGCGAACGTAGTCACACAGGGGAGGAACTTCTGAGTGTAATGAACAGAGAAATCGACAGATGGCTGTCTCCGCGCAAACTGAAAATCGGAACCATGTTGACCGACAACGGAAAGAACATGGTGTCTGCTCTGCGTCAAGGAAGGTTGTGCCATGCGCCATGCATGGCTCACGTGTTCAATCTGGTTGTCAAGCGGTTCCTAAAATCCACCATCCCACTGCAAGACATCCTTAAAATGTCACGTAAACTTTGCATGCATTTCAGCCATTCCTACACCGCAAAGCACACCCTCCTTGAGCTGCAGCGGCAGAACGGAATTCCACAGCATCGCCTGATCTGCGACGTTGCAACAAGGTGGAATTCAACCCTACATATGTTAGACCGCCTTTACGAACAGCGAAAGGCCATCACCGATTTCCTGATGTTACAAGCGGATAAAGGTACTCCCCTGTGTAACTTAGATGTCAGCCATTGGCAGCTCATGCGTGACACCTGCCGCTTGCTCAGGCCCTTTGAGGAGGCCACGCTATTCGTGAGTCGGCAGGATTATGGGATGAACGACGTCATTCCTCTGTTGCACGTCCTGGAACAAATGCTGTTAACAATGGCTGGTCAGGGTGCGGTAGACGTGGCGCACAGATCTCAACACCACATGACCCCTGTGGGGGCAGGACAGGAAGAAGAGGAGGAGGTAGAGGAGGACATTGGTGCTCAGGAATTATTGAGTGAAATGTGTGGTTTTTCCACTCAGCGGACAGGAGTGGAGGAGCAGGAGCATCTGGTAGAGGACGAGGAGGAGACAGAGGACCCAGACGCACCGTGGCAGTATGCTGTGGAGATGGAGGCAGGGAGTCCCTCACATTCCTTGGCACAAATGGCCCATAGCATGCTCGGTTGCTTGCGTAGCAACAGCCGAATAATAACCATCAGACAGAGGGATGACTTTTGGCTGTCCACCTTGTTGGACCCTCGCTACCGTTCAAAAATGGTGGCCTTTTTCACACCTGCTGAGAGGGAGGCCTTGATAGTCGTCTCCCCACACTGCTGCTGGGGGGACTTTTTAACATAGGCCTCTGTATGGCCTTTAATTGAAGCTGCTTACGCTCCGCCATTCTGCCATGGGCCTCTTGGGTATCCCAGAAGCTGCTCAGCGGGTCAGGGCAATAAAGCTCCCGGTTCGCAGGTTGTTCCGTCTTATGGATGGAAGTACGACGGTATATGATCTTCTTCGCACCCACGGCATCACCTCATAGAATCTCTGCATTGCATCTGCAATCACAACGCTGACTTCCCGGATCGCCACTCAGCCATTGGACTCTTGATAGTCGTCTCCCCACACTGCTGCTGGGGGGACTTTTTAACCTAGGCCTGTGTATGGCCTTCAATTGAAGCTGCTTCCGCTCCGCCACTCTGCCATTGGACTCTTGATAGTCGTCTCCCCACGCTGCTGCTGGGGGGACTTTTTAACCTAGGCCTCTGTATGGCCTTTAATTGAAGCTGCTTACGCTCCGCCACTCTGCCATGGGCCTCTTGGGTATCCCAGAAGCTGCTCAGCGGGTCAGGGCAATAAAGCTCCCGGTTCGCAGGTTGTTCCGTCTTATGGATGGAAGTACGACGGTATATGATCTTCTTCGCACCCACGGCATTACTTCGTAGAATTTCTGCATTGCATCTGCAATCACAACGCTGACTTCCCGGATCGCCACTCAGCCATTGGACTCTTGATAGTCGTCTCCCCACACTGCTGCTGGGGGGACTTTTTAACCTAGGCCTGTGTATGGCCTTCAATTGAAGCTGCTTCCGCTCCGCCACTCAGCCATTGGACTCTTGATAGTCGTCTCCCCACGCTGCTGCTGGGGGGACTTTTTAACCTAGGCCTGTGTATGGCCTTCAATTGAAGCTGCTTCTGCTCCGCCACTCTGCCATTGGACTCTTGATAGTCGTCTCCCCACACTGCTGCTGGGGGGACTTTTTAACATAGGCCTCTGTATGGCCTTCAATTTAAGCTGCTTACGCTTCGCCACTCTGCCATGGGCCCCTGTACCGCCTCCTCTTGCTGCTGCCAGGTCCAGAGTGTGTCATGGGTCCCTGTACGGCCTCCCATTGCTGCTGACTTCATCGCCAGACTCTGCCATGTGCCACTTTCAGGTCTCCTTACACTGTTGGTGGGTTCCATTTTGTGATAGGGTGCTGTATGGCCTTCCATTGCTGCTGCCTCCACCGCCACCCTGCGCCATGTGCCTCTGTCGTCTGCTCACGCTGCTGACGGCTTCTGCTTTTTAACCGAGGCCTGTGTTTGGCTTCCGAATACTGCTGCATCCACCGCCACCCTGCGCCATGTGTCTCTGTCGTCTGCTCACGCTGCTGACGGCTTTCGCTTTTTAACCTAGGCCTGTGTATGGCTTCAGAATAATGCTGCCTCCACCGCCACCCTGCGCCATGTGCCTCTGTCATCTGCTCACGCTGCTGCCAGGTCCATACTGATTCATGGCCCCCTGTACTGGCTCCTCATGAACGTGGTTCAGCGGGTTTGCATCACTTAACGGCAAATCGTTGACAAACGCTGGGACGTTCAGTGTTGTGCGCATTAAGCCAGACACCAAAGGGCAGCACAGACCTGTTATTGCTCGCTCAAGCATGGCTGAACAAAACCAGTCTCTACCACAAATTGGACCCAGACCTGCCCAGGGTCTCGTAAGTAGATTGCACGGAGGAGTAGAGTTCCTTATTGGAATTAACTGTGAGGGACTTTTAAACCTAGGCCTGTGTATGGCCTTCAATTGAAGCTGCTTCTGCTCCGCCACTCTGCCATTGGACTCTTGATAGTCGTCTCCCCACGCTGCTGCTGGGGGGTCTTTTTAACATAGGCCTCTGTATGGCCTTCAATTTTAGCTGCTTACGCTCTGCCATGGGCCCCTGTACCGCCTCCTCATGCTGCTGCCAGGCCCGTAATCTGCCATGGGCCCCCGTACCGACTCCTCATGCTGCTGCCAGGCCCGTAATCTGTCATGGGCCCCTGTACCGCCTCCTCATGCTGCTGCCAGGTCCAGAGTGTGTCATGGGTCCCTGTACGGCCTCCCATTGCTGCTGTCTCCATCGCCACACTCTGCCATGTGCCACTTTCAGGTCTCCTCACACTGCTGGTGGGTTCCATTTTGTCATAGGGTGCTGTATGGCCTCCCATTGCTGCTGCCTCCACCGCCACACTGTGGCTCCACACTCTGGTTTTGGCCCCGTGACTGCCCAAATGAGTGAAGTGTGCGGTGATTCTAAGATCGACGGCACTCATCTGCATGTCATACTGACTGACAGTATTATTTCTCTTCCCCAGCAGACTCCAAGGGCATTTACATTAAAGGTACAGTGTTCTGCACTAATATAAAGGCTCTCTGAAGCCTAGAAACCCCCTTTTTTAAGTTAAATTCGCAGCGAATATATTCGGCTCGAAGCGAATTTATTCGGCGAATTCGGAGAATCAGCCAAACCAAATTTTTGAATAATTCGCTCATCTCTAGAAGAGGGGATAGCAACAGAAAGTACAATATCCTTTAAGAAAACATTTAGCCTGATTGCCCCTGTATCTCTCATTCCCATAATCCGGTGTTTTAGGTCCCTAGGTTCTTTTCCCGTAGTTGCACCCGCAGCCTGGCACACAGACTTATTCTTCTCCTTTGGCTCATTAACCAGTCTAGGGGTATGCTTGGATGGGTTTAGGATAACCGTGGGATAGTCTAATAACTTTAAATAGCATTTTAAGGACTATAATATTAGGCTTGACTATACTGGGACACCAGGCACAATGTCCCCTTTGAGCAATGCTGACTCTAGCACAAGAGGGATAACAGCAGCACACAGTCTCAGTGATCTCTCACACCATTCTCTAGTGACTAATGTCCTTGGAAAAATGGATGCCTCCTTCCATTATCTTTCAGGCACCTCTCCAGTGATATCAGACCAGAATTCCAGACAAAAGTCCCTCAGTCAGCTCTTTTAGCTAGAATAGGCCCCCCAGTTAGCCTAGCTGGGACCTTAATGAGCAGTAGACTCATGACAGGCCTGCCCAGAAGGGCAGCAGCCCTCCCGGCTGAGACCTTCTCCTCCTAGGACAAGATGCATCTGTTCCAAGCCCCAGGCTATTTATGCATCCTCCCAGTCAACATCTGGGCACCTCTCCCAAAGGATTGGCCAGAGCTGCATACATGTTCCACTGCTGATTTGACTCTCCAAGCCCACTATTTTCCAGAACCTTTCTAGACAGGCAGGGGGAAGCAGTCAGCCCTGCAGCCAGTGAAACACAGAACAGACCAACATAATCACACGCAGCTCAGCTGATTACTGTGAGCAAGTAAAAAAATGTACCTAACATAGCACCTATCTAGAAAGGTGCTACACCCCTTTGTGAAATGAGAATTTTATGGTAATATTGAATCTCTTTCTTAAAGTAAGAGAAGTCACATATGGAAGAAGGGTCACAGCCGCCAGGGCTGCCCTCAAAAAGAACAAAGTTGTAATAGGCAGAGAATTGTGTCTTGTTATGTTTACTTAGTGTGCTAAAATGTGCTAGCCTTCTTGCTGAACTGAAATTGTCATTGCTGGTGTTGCTGTTTTACTTAGAAGAAAAGGCATCCCCTTCAGCTTTCTTTAATTCTTCTGCTCTTGGGCATTGTCTGTAGGAGTCACAGTAAGGTCATGGATGCCTTTCACAGTGAGTTGAAGTATTTGGAGGAGGGCTGCAGGGCTTAGAGCAACATAATCAAAAGCTCCTTCATTCACTTTCTCTTTCTAAAGCATGTGTGTTCTGGAAAAACACTGGCCATTACCCTAAGCTCCACTGCGGTTAGGGTGTAGCACAGCTGTGTACTGTATTGCCGACAGTTCCCATACCTGAAATGTAAGTATGGCCCCTACGTACCCCTATAAGGGTGAAGTTGTAATTAGAGGTTAAAGCATAACTGACAATTGCTATGGTTAGATTTACACTTACAGTATGTGTTTTTTTTCCCTGATGCATTTATGATAGAAATCAATAGAAACACATTCAAACCAATGCAAGTTAATAAATGTTGTTGTGTGTTATAAATGCATGTTGTAATGCACTTTGTATTGAATGGCAACACACAACACATAGCAGCACTTTGATGTGCATCATGATGCATTTAAATGTGTGAAGATGCATCAGCATGCGTCTTGCTGCACATTGATGAATAACTCAACAAATGGGTTGAGAAGAATTTCAATGATTTTGGTATGAATCCAGCCATAGAGTTTATATTAGCAGAAAAAAACATGCCAAAAAACCTCCTGTTGCTCTGAGCCATTGTTTATATTGCATACGCTACAGGCTTAGATGCTGGTAATGAAGCCTGGTGCTAGGACAATGATGTACATTACATTATCAGAGGTTGCCCAATGGCAGAGTTGGAGGCACAATGAACCCTCAATACCAGGGAACCTAGACTTGTCAACATTGAGGGAGAGTACCCTAGTAGATAAGTTCACTATAATATGCATGTACAGTATGCTGCATACTTGCATTTAATGGTGAGAGCCCACCCACACACAACTAATGTACACTTACCCTTTAGAGGTTAGTGTTAGGGACATCTTACTTTATTAAGTGGTTCAGGTCCAAAGAGCAGCCTTTAGGTACCAAAAATATGGACAATGTGAAGGTATTGGTGAGGATGCAGAGCTCTTTATGAAAGCTGTGGTTGATATTTATTTAACCACTTCCCAACAGAGTTATGCATATATACGGCCTCTCGGTGAGTGTGCTTTATTGCAGAGTGGTCTTATAAACACTATATTGCCAAAAGTATTGGGCTGCTTGCCTTTACACGCACATGAACTTTAACAGCATCCCAGTCTTAGTCTGTAGGGTTCAGTATTGAGTTGGTCCACCCTTTGCAGCTATAACAGCTTCAACTCTTCTGGGAAGGCTGTCCACAAGGTTTACAAGTGTGTCTATGGGAATGTTTGACCATTCTTCCAGAAGCGCATTTGTGAGGTCAGGCACTGATGTCGAATGAGAAGGCCTTGCTCGCAGTCTCCTTTATAATTCATCCCAATTGGGTTGAAGCAGGCCAGTCAAGTTCCTCTACCCCAAACTCGCTCATCCATGTCTTTATGGACCTTGCTTTGTGCACTGGTGCGCAGTCGTGTTGGAACAGGAAGGAAAGGAACAGGAGGGAAATTGTCCAAAATGTCTTGGTATACTGAAGCCTTAAGAGTTCCCTTCACTGAAAGTAAAGGGCCAGCCCATCCACCTGAAAAACAACCCCACGCTATAATCCCCCCTCCAGCAAACTTTATGCTTGGCACAATGCAGTCAGACAAGTACCGTTTGCAATCGGATTGCCAGACAGAGACTGCATCCTTGCATTGCACTTGGTGATGTAAGGTTTGGATGCAGTTGCTCGGTCATGGAAACCCATCCCATGAAGCTCTCTATGCACTGTTGTTGTGCTAATCTGAAGGCCACATGATGTTTTAGCTATTGACTCTTTAGACAGTTGGCGACTTCTGCGCACTATGCGCTTCAGCATGCGCTGACCCCGCTCTGTAATTTTACGTGGCTTACAACTTTGTGGTTGAGTTGCTGTTGTTCCCTGTTTCTTCAGCTTTGTTATAAAACCATTAACAGTTGATTGTGGAATATTTAGTAGCAAGGAAATTTCACGGATGGACATATTGTACAGGTGGCAACATATCACGGTACCACACTTGAATTCTATGAGCTCCTGAGAGCGACCCATTTTTTCCACAAATGTTTGTAAAAGCAGTCTGCACACCTAGGTGTTTGATTTTAAACACCTGTGGCCATGGAGGTGATTGGAACACCTGAATCCAATGATTTGGAGGGATGTCCCAATACTTTTGGCAATATAGTGTATGTATTCCTATGTAAACATATGTAACACCCTGCTACAAGTGTTGATGCAGGAGGTTAAAACAAACAGTGTCCTGCAGAACAGTGGCATTCATACACTGTAGAGCAGCCTCATGAAACTTGTATGCTGAACCGCAAGACTTTGTTAAGGAACAGTGTAATAAAGAACTACATTTCCCAGAGGAGCTAGTGTGGGGGGCGGAGACATATATATATGACAGCCTGGGAGATGAGACAGAAAGTGAAAAGGGAGAGATCTGGAGAGAGGAGTGCGCTGATTGCGGGAGGGCCGGACCAGGCTGGAGAGAGAAAGGAGGCAAGGAGAGTCTGCTGATCTGTGACATTAGCGCATCATGGAGAGGGCTAATCTGCTAGCAGGTGACCAGATAGAACTCTGCTTGTGGGATTGGAGAGTGTGTGGAGGTCTTATCAGAGGAAAGAGAAAGACCGCCAGTGTTCACCAGACACCATCCATCAAGTGAAAGGGTCCCAAGCATGATCCGGGACAGAGAACACTAACACCTGCTCCACCTTTGCCATTTTCCTGCACACAGTCAACGAACATTGCACAAAGCTATTAAAAGTTGTGGCCTAGTTCCCTCAGCCACTGTTATTTGACCACACTTAGTACAGTTTTACCATCAGAGCTCATAACAGGACAGTTAGTCCACAGGCTGAACCACCGCTGTGTCTTCCTCATCGTCAAGTCACTCTACTAAGTAGGCCTTTTTTCCTATTGTGCCAATAGTCTTGCAATCCAGAGAAGAGTTCCTCTGTGCCAACAATTACTTTTACCAGCTTAGCCACTTGCTGCTTTAGATTCACTAGTGACTAGTGCCTTCAAGGAACATTACACCAGTAAATTGCTGCTTGCAGGGGGAGTGCTATTGTCCCTCTCTTTATTGCATTGTTCCTCAGAGAATCATAATCCACACTTCTCCTCATTCTGTGATAAGTGTTGTCTTTTCTTAAGTTCAAACTGACATAAGTAACAATTGATTTTGCACATGCCAAGTCTGTTCATGCTACGTAACCAAGTCACATTGAAGTTTGCTATAAACTTCTTACTAGTTTACGTCAATATATATGAATTTACTTCCTTGATGTGATTTATTCCAGTTAAGAGTGTACTGTGGTGTCGGTAGGGGCTGGGCTTTCAAAGAGGGGGCCAGATCCACAGGCAACCCGAAAACAACTCAGCAACTCTTAAGGGGGTAGTGCTACACACATTACTGTGCTGAAAGCGCACTCCCTGTGCTCTCCCAGCACAGTAACCTCCGGATGCTGAAAGCTTCAATGCATACTTGGGAGCTTTTTGATCATGTGACCACTGTGACTGCCAATGACAGCAGTCACGTGATCGAAATGCCTTTAGAACCTCTTAAAAGGCCAGGAGCTGGGACCGGGAAGGGGTTAATAGTGTTCTCCTCGTACCAGTATGTTCCAAGTATGCATTGTGGCACCTGAAAATGATGTCACTATGGATCTGGACGTCCAACGTCACTCAACCTGGAAGACTGAGAACATCCTGTAAGAGCAGGGTGTCATGGGCCCACCCACTGAGGGAACATCACCTCAGACCACCATGCATTCATTGTGCAATAGTACAGAGAGCAGGACTGACATAATCACACCACTTCCTGCATCACTGAAGACTACTCAGCCTGGAGAAGACGCAAAGATTAAGTAGGCCCATTTTACAGGCCTGAAGGCCCTGGAAAAGTTGAGTAAAAAAATATCATAAAACCTAGCCTGGGGCCTTCGAGGTGGAAGGGGGCACTGGGAGGACGTACAGGGCCTGGAGTTAAACTGACAATGGCTATGTAGACTTTTTTGGTTCAGCCTGGAAGCCAAACAAAAAACATCTAACAGAATTTTGTCTAGCTGATCCATCAAAAACTGGACGCAATTTGTACAGTGTATGCCCAGTTTAAGACTTCTTTCACATGGCAGTTCCGATCAGGTCCACTTGTCAGTTTTTCAGGAGGACCTGATCAAAAGATCTATATAGCCCTATGGTAAAGCAGGTATAAATGGAGTTATGTCTGTTTACAACTGCCTACCTCCAGGTCGGATCGAATGCAGAGTGGATTGGAGGGTAGTCAGGTGTAAACAGACTGTGGAGTGTGTTTACTCCCGGCTGCCCATACAGCAGAGAAGGCTCTGTCCATATCCACTCTGCAGAAACTGAGTGGACAAGGATGTGTCATCCACCTGCACTTCTCTGATCAGCAGGTGATCTGTGAGCTGATCCCCTGCTGATCAAAATGGAATCCATCCCATGTGAAAGGGACCTAAGGCTTTAAATAATACAGGAACATTTTCTTTTAAATTGTAAAATTTTCTACATTTTTTTAAATAGATTCTTTCTGTTGAAAGGCTCTTTGCGCCATTTCTTTTTTTTTAAGCACTGACATGATCAAAGAGGCGTAAAGGGAATTAATGATAGTTAGAACTATATTCCTAATAAGATTAGAACAGAATTAATATAGTGCCATATTTGTATCAGAGAGCTGCCCTAGTTTAAAGAAGAATTGCAATTCAATACAAAGCTGGAACAAAATACTAATTTTCTCCTTTCATATCTGTTTCCTAATGTTCTATCTGATATCATGTTAGTTTGAGGGGGTTTTTTTGCAGGAAATCTCCCTGTCTTTTTTCAAAGGCAATTAATAAATCCACTGTAGCTTTTTGAAATAATACACCAAAATTGAGTGAGATCCTTCTATATCTCCTAAATGCAGCAAGCGTTACTTGTCATAGTTTTCAGCTCTGAGACCTGGCAGTGGTCAACCATGCATGGAGCAAGGGAACTAAAGAATAGTCCAAGCAGGTTTGTCCTGCACTTTTATTTAGCATAGCAGCAAACAAACACAATTCAATGGCCTTTGTACAGCAAGTCCATAGCATAAAACAGACAAAACATCTGCTTGTCTGAGAAACTAATTAAAGGGATAGTTCATCTTCACCGAAGAACTGCCTATGCAGGTAAGAGGCGTCTGTGGATAAAATCCAACTGTGTGTCTCGGACTAAAGTTGGATGATTCCCTTGCTATAGGTGTAGGCCATTTACTTACCTCATGAAGTCTGACTGGAATACTCCCGGGACGTTTAAGGACTTTTAAGTAAGGCCTAGTCATTACTGATCACCCCCCACATCATAGGAGTGCACTTTTTCACTGATTCAGACCCTCTCACCTGCTCTTTCTCTCCTCTAATGTAGTACCTCTGAGCTCAGCATCTGAGAGCTTACTCCTGGGATGGTGGAGGTGAGCATTGGTGGACTAGGATCACTTAGCAAAGTCCTGGGAGTATTCCAGTCAGGCTTCATGAGGTATGTAAGTGGTCTACACCTATAGCAAGGGCATTATTCTACTTTATTTAGAGCTGCATGGTTTGTTTTTGTCTACAGACACCCCTTATCTGCATAGGCAGTTTTTTTGGTAAAGGTGAACTAACCCTTTAAACTCAGGTAATTTCCTGGCTAATAGTGTAATCCAGGCTTGTCCAACACAGGGCCCAACACAAAATCAAAAATGTACTTTTTTGGGGAAGTTTTTTGTAAAAATGCATTTACACTTAACAAACACATGTGGCCAAAGAAAAATATTACAGGCAGGGGTGTATTTACCACAAGGTAAACAAGGCATTTGCCTAGGGGGGCATTTTTTAGGGGGGCAGCACTGCTCCCTGGAAGAAGGCACATATGCAGCATGGGGACCAGCTGGGATCTAAGAGAGGCTGTGGGCTGCTTGATGGTGTATGCAGAGCATGACTGTCATTCCCAGAATTGTCCAGAGCTGTAAAGGTGAGTGCTGAGGAAGGGGGTGTTAGTGAAAGGCTCACTCGGGTGGGGGGGTGATGGAGCAAGGGTGTTGTTGGTCACCAACAGGCTCTCTCTGTGGGATTGAGGAAGGGGGTCTGGTGTTGGTCGGTGTCAGGCTCTCTACATCGGGGAGGAGGGGTGTCCGATTTTTGTGTTGCCTAGGGCAGCACAAAACCTAAATACACCACTAATTACAGGGTCTCTTTACTGGACTTTTGTAAGCTTTATCTTCCCAAAGAAAAATATCCCACTCTTCCCAATCACCCCTTATTCATGTCATCGGGTTTCAGCAGCATCTATATTTGTGAGCAACTATTTTCAAAGATGAAGCACATGAAGGGCAAAATTAAAACCAAAATATCTGAAGAGCACCTTGAGAATTCATTGGGAATTGCTACAACAGTCATCAAACCAGATATTGATGTGTTAAGTTTATCAAAAACAGTGTAAAATATTACACTAGTTTTATGTTTTACTTTTACAATAAAAAATATTACAAAAAAAAGTTTTATGCACATTATCTATATCAGTGATTATTAACTTGTGATCTGCCCAACTTTTTTTCTGCTCATGAGCCGTCCTTATTGTTAGTGTATTTTACGTGTAGCCCAAGACAATTCCTTTTCTTCCAATGTGGACCAGAAAAGTCAGAAGGTTGGACACCCCTGATTTAAAGCTTCTAGTATGAGTTATAAAGGTCTTACCCTTAATTAAATTGTTACATTCAGAGCATTCAAAATAAAGGAATCATCTCTTCTGACCAGTACTAAATATATGTGTGACATGTCCCAAAATGTGTGTGGAGTATCTCTAAAAAAAAATATTAGATATGCATATATACAGTATATATATATTCATATAAAAATGAAATATACATATATACAGTATATTATTATATGTGTGTGGAATATCTCTAAAAAAAATATTAGCTATGCATATATACAGTATATATATATATATACACACACACATATATATATATATATATATATATATAGTATATACACATACAGTACTGTATATTAAAGAAAGATTCAGCTTTATTTTCTTCATTTTCTATTTTTCCTGGGATAAAATTCTAAGAGGTAAAACAACTTTCCAGCCTTGCTGAAGGTATAATTTAAAAAGAATTTGGCTGTACAGAATTTCCAGTGAGCTAATATAGGCATTGAAAAACCGTCTAGATATACAGCAGGCACAGGATTCAGGTTCTTAATAATTCCAAACCAAAGACTCCACAAACCATAAAGACAGGGTTAGGTAGCCTGGTTCTACCAGCCCACCAACCAATTGGCTGTATATAAATAGTCTTTGTATTAAGACATGCAGCTAAAGGAAAATAATCAAAAGTATAAGTGGAGTCATCACAAGCAACTAAGGTTTCTATGGTGAAATAAACTGGAATAAAACCTAACCAAATGACCATCTGATAAACTGAGAACTATATTTTAAGAAACACTTAAATGTGAAATGAGGGGTTGTGTTAAGCGATGCACTTCGAATTTATTATACGTAGTCTCCTAATAATTATCTTCAGGTTCTCATTTTAATGGCTAAAAACAAACTGACTTCCTAGAAAGGAACAAAAAATGTTCCAAATGGTTGGGTAATAGCGGCTTAGGCCACATAATAACAGCTTGTAATTCTAAAATCACTTTTAAAATTCCAAAGCCATTCACAAACATACTGCATTGGTATTTGAGCTGCCATTACTATGGTGGAATATTGGCAATGAACTTCTGGCGCACAAATTCCGATTTAAAAGTGTGGATTCTTTCCTTCACTTAAAAAGAATGAAATAGGAATAGGCAAAGCTAGCTTACTGTGTATACAAAGGCTACATTTTTTTTCAGTTGTGGATAGATTTTATGTCCCCACTGTGGAGATTCCCCCTCCAGTTGTCCTGGTGACAGAAAGTATGGGAAACAGAAAGTATGGGAAGATCCAAGAACTAAAACTAGGGGTGAGGGAAGATCTTCCAGACATCTATTCCAAAAGCAGATTTTCCCTCACCTTCTTCCTGTGACAACTCAAAAATTTAGATTTCCTCTTGCCTTCTGTACCAGGGACAGTAAAAAGGATGAATGACCATATAAAAACAAAAAAAAGGTTTGTTTAACATTAATTTAATGTCTTAAAGTAAGATTGACTAGAACAGGTGTATCCAAACTGTGGCCGCAGTTTGAATGTGGCCCTTTGTTTGCCTTTATCCAGCTCTTGAGGCACTATTCCATCCACAGATATGAGACACTATTCCTTTCACTGACTCCAATAATGGGGCACTATTTCCCCCACTGACACCAACAATAGGGCACTATTCTTCCCACTGATACCAATGATGGATTACTATTTCTCCAAATAATACTAATGATGGGGCACAATTCCTCCCATTGACACCAGAGATGGGGAACTATTTCTTCCACTGACGCCAACAATGGGGCACAATTCCATTAATTGAAACCAACAATGGGGCACTATTACTTCCACTATTCCTCCTGCTGCTGACTACAGATATTATTTGATTTTTTCACTTCAACTGACCACCAAGCCTGTCTACTCCCACTGATGCTAGAGCATTTTTTATTCCCATTGCCCACAGTCCTCCTAAAGTCTGAAGGACAATAAACTGAACCTTTATGTAGAAAGTTTGGAGACCTCTGTACTAGAGATGATCAATGATGGAGCACTATTCCTCCCACTGAGACCAATTTTGCAATTGTTTTAATCCCACTGACCACCAATCCTGAGGTACTGTTTACTCCACTGATGCCAGGCCATTTTCTACTCCCACTGGCCATAGTCCAACCCCCTTAAGCTTGAAGGACAGTAATTTGGCCCTTTGTTTTAAACGTTTGGAGACCCAGACTAGAGTATGAAAATATGTAATTGAAGCCAGGTTTGGGTAAAGAGGCAAAGCTCTTTGACCCTGATCTTGACAGGATCCAATGTAAGACTGTTAGCTCTGTGTGGTCTGTATCCAAAGGGGCAGGTTTCAGACTTTCCTAGTAAATGTTTGTGATTTCAGAGAGTCTTTGTTATCCCCACAGATCAGCTCCTAAGAAAGTGGTGTAGACCAAACAATGTGTTGAGTCTTTTTTCCCAAAATCCTATCTAATGTTGCCTGATTCCTGATCTATATGACCACTACATTCTGTAATTTTACTTGTGTCTAACTTGAATAAATATTGGTTTGCCTATGTTCTTTTCACTACTATGAATATGTCACTGCTTATGGAACATTAGTTATATTTCTTCAAATCTTTTGGAAGGCCTTTACATATTTGGTGATTTTATGAAGACCATGATCAGTTTACAGGGTAGTTAATATTTAGACATATTTATGTGCTGGGAGATTGATTTGCTGGATTGTATAGTTATTGTGGAATCATGTTTTATGTATGCAGTTGTTATGGATATTTGGGGAAATCAAGCATTTTGTAATTATGAGTCCTCCTAGGGAATAGCATATGAAGTTACTGGTTGAAGTATTGATTAAGGCAGTTCTAAACTGGGGTTTAGTTCAGGGGGATACTATTACTTCTATGGGTTTCGGCTTCAATCATAAAGCTTGGCTTGATGTAGAATCTGAGCTGATTTTAAATTATTTTATACCTGTGTGTGTCTTTTGTATTTTTGAGTAATAAAGTCCACCTGAAATGAATAAGAAAGTAGAAACCTTTAATAGTGAGAGACCCAGGCTGTTGCCTGTGCGTAAGCAGATTCTTTAAACTCTTGTTGCAGCACTTAGTATGGAAAAATACACAGAGGGAAGAGAATATTTAGCCAGATTGCACTACAGTAATAAATATGGAAGCTTCAACTAAGCATTAAATTCTCCCCAGTGTTGGCAGAGAATCCGATGAATAAGCAGCAGGCTTCAGCTTCAGAATGGACCGCTGGTCTATGTGCGAGAGCAGAGGTCTCTATACAGTGCTTCCATATAGCGCCCACTCCCTCCTTGCCACCAATTACAGCTGTTTAATCAGCAATACTTGCTGAGGAGAGCAGTGCTGAATTGTTTTTCAAAGGCCCACCCACAGACTCTCTGTGAAATCCATAAAGTTTGTGGTAGACAATCTTCATATTCCATCACACTCCAGGTTGACAAATGTTGATGGTTGTAACCAGGGGCGGACTGACCATTTGGAAACTCGGGCACTGCCCGAGGGCCCGGGTCAGTGGGAGGCCCCATGAGATGCCCCCGGTAACCTTTTCATAGGCTTTTTTGAGTTTGGGCAAGGACACAGGGGCCCCATGATCCCCTATTGCCCGGGGGCCCCATGAGTTGTCAGTCCGCTCCTGGTTGTAACAGATTAAGTACCTGTCACAAACAGGTACATCAATCTTTTGTTGCTAGAAAACTGTTGACTATGTACCTGACAGCATCCCAACAACGGCTAACATATCCCTAGCCTCATCTGGTACTGAATGGGAGATTCCTTGGTCAACATTTAAATGTAACCAAAGGTGAATAATGTTACCGGTATCCCCATCCTTTTGTTTACATACAGATTTGGGCCAGGGAATTTCCTGGCTGGCACCTAAATGGGACCTGGTAACATCACCAGTTGCTAGGAAGCTGGCAGCCTCCTAGCAACCATGAGCTCTGAGTGGGAACTGTCACAATAATGAAAATTTTTTGGGACAGACTTGCCCTAATGTATACCAACTCAGAATTGGTTTTAATTACTGCTAATTTGCTAATCTGGCAGAAGACAGTGACAGGTTCTTAAAGTAGCGCTACCAAGAATTACCTGAATCTTGCTCATGTGTCAGTAAAATTAAAGCAAATGTTTCAAGGCTGCCTTGAATTTGGTGCAGGCCCTTTTACAGGGGCCATATTGCCAAAAACAACTGTCACAAAGGGTTTACTGAATTCCCCTCTCTGTGTCATCCACTAGGCAAGAGCTACCCTCATAGTCAATGCAACAATGCAATGCCTGTTGACCAGGGGCGGACTGACAACTCATGGGGCCCCCAGGCAATAGGGAATCATCGGGCCCCTGTGTCCTTGCCCAAACTCAAAAAAGCCTATGAAAAAGGTACCGGGGGCATCTCATGGGTCCCCCTACTGACCCCGGGCCCTCGGGCAGTGCCCGAGTTTCCAAATGGTCAGTCCGCCCCTGGTTACAACCATCAACATTTGTCAACCTGGAGTGTGATGGAATATGAAGATTGTCTACCACAAACTTTATGGATTTCACAGAGAGTCTGTGGGTGGGCCTTTGAAAAACAATTCAGCACTGCTCTCCTCAGCAAGTATTGCTGATTGAACAGCTGTAATTGGTGGCAAGGAGGGAGTGGGCGCTATATGGAAGCACTGTATAGAGACCTCTGCTCTCGCACATAGACCAGCGGTCCATTCTGAAGCTGAAGCCTGCTGCTTATTCATCGGATTCTCTGCCAACACTGGGGAGAATTTAATGCTTAGTTGAAGCTTCCATATTTATTACTGTAGTGCAATCTGACTAAATACTGACCCCGGGCCCTCGGGCAGTGCCCGAGTTTTTAAATGGTCAGCAAGTGATCCAGTTTTTCTGCTTTTGAGTTCTGTGCAAAGTGATTCAAAAAGCATTGCTTACAGTTGTTGGAATATGTTAATTAAACCTCATACGTAGTTGATTTAACAAGTTCATTTTGTGCATGTAGATGCATGACATCAAGCCATGTAAAACGGACCCACCGCTGACTTCGACTGGAGTGTGGCAGTAAACCATAGAGAGAAAGTAAACATTTTTAATGAGCTTATGTGTTGTGAGTTTAATTTTCATGGGTGTAGATGTGTCCTAATATGTAGCTACATGCCTCAACCATGAGATAATCTATGGACATTCATTTTTTTATTATTTCAGATTTTCTTCTCTGTGTTTTCTTTTCCTGTTTATTGATGCTAGATTATAAAAGCTCCATAATTGCACCTATTCCCCAGAAATCAGTTGTTTCTAAAAATTAATGACCGATTTCACAGTGCATTAAATATCTCTAGCCACAGTTCATTAACTACTTGTAACAACCAGTCTCTAAGAAGTGTTGCTAAATTCAATGCTTGCTCTGAGTACTTGTAATTTCAAGGGGAAAAAAACAATATGACTGAATGGCCCTGGAATTATTTTTAAAACATAATGTGTAAGATTCCCCATTCATTAAAGGCAAAGCATAGGGTGTCATGCTTAAAATGGTTGTAAAGCCCTACATATGCCCAGGTGAGACACAGAAATGAAACAAATCTCACTACATACACTAATTTATACCTGTCTATCTGCAGGCTTCTCTACATCCATTCAAAGTGCTAAATTTATAAAGTTTGTCTGAGCTGTCAGAAAAATTACACACTGCAGAGCTCATTGAGGAGAGCTTTGATAACTGATTGCAGAGAAGGGACCCCCCCTCACCACACAGTTCACAGGAACAGAGCTGAGGCTGTCAATCTGCTGGAGGTCCCTCACCATTTTTCTCTTGGTGTCAGGAAAACGTGTCAGAAATGAGTCATGATGATAGCAGCGGAATGAACTAGCAGACAGAAATGAAACTAAGTGCTCTTAACTGAAGCAAGCACATACTGTAGAGGAATGTGCTTTGTTCATGTTTCATGTCAGAGGTTTGCAACCATTTTAAAGTGTTACTAAACCCACAACAGTAAAATCAGTCTGTATATGCAGTAAAGCATGCTTGATATACTCACTGTGGAACCTAAGGGTTAATCCTCTGCATTGTGTAAAAAGGCTGTTTGATCCTGAGTTTTCTGACACTCCTTTTGTTCAAACGTCAAAGCTGATAAGACAGACTGAACCCATAGCCCTTCTGCTCATGCTCAGTTTAGTGTGTATTGCTAGATAGGTTTTTTTTTTTTACTTGGGAGAGTGCATGTGATCAGCACATATGTGACCTGTCCAGGCAGAGGTATGGGGTTCTGCATCCTCCTACAGCAGAAAGAAAACTCCTCCTACAAGCTTTAACCAGTGCTCTGATGAAGTCACAAGACTGCTATATACTGCTGATGAGAAAAGTTATTTAGCAGTTTACTATAATGATTGCATTTCTATGTTCTGTGTACTGTGGGAGACCAGATATAGTGAATGCAGGGTCTGGGGAGACCAGATATAGTGAATGCAGGGTCCAGGGAGACCAGATATAGTGAATGCAGGGTCCGGGGAGACCAGATATAGTGAATGCGGGGTCCGGGGAGACCAGATATAGTGAATGCGGGGTCCGGGGAGACCAGATATAGTGAATGCAGGGTCTGGGGAGACCAGATATAGTGAATGCAGGGTCTGGGGAGACCAGATATAGTGAATGCAGGGTACGGGGAGACCAGATATAGTGAATGCAGGGTCTGGGGAGACCAGATATAGTGAATGCAGGGTCCTGGGTTTAGTGAAACTTTAAGTTTTGGGTGGTAAGAGTAAGTTTTGATTTGCATATGACTACATGCTATTTGAGGCTTTTGAGTGCTTTGGAGACAAGCACCCAAGCTGGACTAATGTAATTATTATTAAGACATCCTTAAATACATTGTTTTAAATAAAAGAAGTGTATGCACTAGGACTGCTCATGTGCCGAGCTCTGGAGAAAGACAGCACTTGCTCCTGTACCTCTAGGAGATGCTCATCCTAACGGCTGCTTCATCCTAGAAAGAAGACCGGACGGAGCTTGGATGAAGCTAAACTAACCCTTCAGGCTAACCAATGGTTATTTTAAATTTGTTCCTCAACAATGGCAAACACAAAGAAGTTAAAATGGAACTCTAGGCCAGTGTTTCTCAACCTGTTTTTAGTCAAGGCACCCTTAAAAATGATGGACAGTCTTGAGGCACCCCATTCTAAAATTTGAAAAACTATTCTAATAGTTTTATATAACGCAGCAACATCCACACAAGTAGGACACCCAACATTAGAGGGGATTTATTCTTCCAAAGCAAATACACTTTTGCACACTGGTACCGAGTAGTATTCCTGTTTCTCTTTTTTCCCTCAGTTTTTCACCATCACTGAGCTAATGTGCCCCCGCACTGACGGAGAGGGGCAAACTAGAATGCTGAGCAGGTAGCTGACATCCTCCTTATCATCTGATGATGTCATTGGTTGTCAGGATGCTGGCAGCTAGAAGTTCGTAATGGTGCACAATGAAAACCTGTGGCTTCGCATAACTAAAAAGAAGGCTTGTTCCACCCACTGGCTTGTATACAACTTTTGGGCAATTGTTAGACATTTTGCCCTGAAGAAACCTCAAGGCACCCCAGGGTGCCTGGGCACCCTGGTTGAGAAAGGCTGCTCTAGGTAAAACTTTTTCTGATTTAGGACCAGGGCTTCTATTCACGTGAACGTGGAGGAACACAGTTCTGGTCCCTCTGGCACTGAATGTATGTAATGGTGCTGTGGTGGGCTGGAGGGTCTATTGGTGCTAGCTGCTGGGGGATCTATTGTTGCTGGAGTTTATCTATTTTAGCGGGGGAGAGGGGGTCTATTGTTTCTGGGGAGGTCTATTGTTGCTGGCTGCTGGAAGATCTGTTGATGCTGCAGAGGGTCTGTTGTTGCTGGGGCTGATCTATTGATCATTGTTGTTAGAGAGGTATTTTGTTGTGGGGGTGCATTGTTACTGGGAGAGTCTACTGTTACTGGGGAATTTATTTTTGCTGGCTGCAGAGATTCCATGGGATCTTTTTTACTTCTTTTCTTGGAATCATTACCAAATTCCATAAAAATTACTTAGCATCACAATATGATACTTGGTTCTGTTTTCTCTGAAAGGGGCAGTACTGGGTAGGGGAAATCCACTTGGCAAGGCCAAAATGAAAAAAAAATGCCTTTTGTTCTACTTTAATTGTGATTGTGCAATTTTTATTTAAAAAATAAGGTATTTATCTTTGTAACTTTCAGCTGTCATTGGTTTCCTAGGAAATATATACATAATATTTCTGACATCCAGAGGCCCAGGTGTAGTTCTCCACAGTGCAGTCATGTCCAAAGTGCACAGAGCGTGGGCAATGATAAATGGATTAACGGACAGGTATTGACCCGAGAGATCTCCCTCTGGATTGGTACAAATTGGTATCCCGTTTATCTGTTTCAATATCCAGATGCAGTAATTTGAAGAGAAAATGGATGCAGAATCTGCTTATTTTCCCTCCTCATCAGCAAGAATGGCATCCAAATCATCTGGATGCAGAGTACAGAGTAGCCTGTTCTAATGACAAGTACCTGCTTAATGAATATCAATTTTGCTTTAACATCGTAATGTGGTAATTAGAGATGAGCGAATCGAACTTGGCGAAGTGGAATTCGTTTCGAATATTAGGAAAAATTCGATTCGCATCGAATCCGAATTTTAGCCAACTTCGGATGCACGAATCGAATTTTCCCCGATCAGCCGGAAAAAGTGTCACTGCAGAGAGCTCCGCTATTTCTGACAGTTCTCTGACAGTTCTGACAGTTCATTTACAGTGGTTGAAACATTGTATCTATTTGTTTCCATTTAGGATACAGATGTTTTTATTCGGAAATAAATAGATACAATGTTTCAACCGCTGTAAATGAACTGTCAGAACTGTCAGAGAACTGTCAGAAATAGCGGAGCTCTCTGCAGATACACTTTTTGCTGTACTGGAATTCTTCTTTTCATTCTTCTTCTTCTTTTCATTCTTCTTCTTCTTCTTCTTTTCATTCTTCTTTTCATTCTTCTTCTTCTTCTTTTCATTCTTCTTCTTCTTTTCATTCTTCTTCTTCTTCTTCTTTTCATTCTTCTTCTTTTCATTCTTCTTCTTCTTTTCATTCTTCTTCTTCTTCTTTTCATTCTTCTTTTCATTCTTCTTCTTCTTCTTTTCATTCTTCTTCTTCTTCTTTTCATTCTTCTTTTCATTCTTCTTCTTCTTCTTTTCATTCTTCTTCTTCTTCTTCTTCTTTTCATTCTTCTTCTTCTTCTTTTCATTCTTCTTCTTCTTTTCATTCTTCTTTTCATTCTTCTTCTTCTTCTTTTCATTCTTCTTCTTCTTTTCATTCTTCTTCTTTTCATTCTTCTTTTCATTCTTCTTCTTCTTTTCATTCTTCTTCTTCTTCTTCTTTTCATTCTTCTTCTTTTCATTCTTCTTCTTCTTTTCATTCTTCTTCTTTTCATTCTTCTTTTCATTCTTCTTCTTCTTCTTTTCATTCTTCTTTTCATTCTTCTCATTCTTCTTTTAATTATTCTTTTCATCCTTCTTCTCATTCTTTTCATTCTTCTTCTTCTTTTCATTCTTCTTCTTCTTTTCATTCTTCTTCTTCTTCTTTTCATTCTTCTTTTCATTCTTCTTCTTCTTCTTTTCATTCTTCTTTTCATTCTTCTTCTTTTCATTCTTCTTCTTCTTCTTTTCATTCTTCTTTTCATTCTTCTTCTTCTTCTTTTCATTCTTCTTCTTCTTCTTTTCATTCTTCTTCTTCTTCTTCTTCTTTTCATTCTTCTTCTTCTTTTCATTCTTCTTTTCATTCTTCTCATTCTTCTTTTAATTCTTCTTTTCATTCTTCTTTTCATTCTTCTTCTCATTCTTCTTTTCATTCTTCTTCTTCTTCTTTTCATTCTTCTTCTTCTTCTTTTCATTCTTCTTCTTCTTTTCATTCTTCTTCTTCTTCTTTTCATTATTCTTTTCATTCGTATTCTTCTTCTTTTCATTCTTCTACTTCTTCTTTTCATTCTACTTCTTCTTCTTTTCATTCTTCTTCTTTTCATTCTTCTTCTTCTTCTTTTCATTCTTCTTTTCATTCTTCTTCTTCTTTTCATTCTTCTTCTTCTTCTTTTCATTCTTCTTCTTCTTATTTTCATTCTTCTTTTCATTCTTCTTCTTCTTCTTTTCATTCTTCTTCTTCTTTTCATTCTTCTTCTTCTTCTTCTTTTCATTCTTCTTTTCATTCTTCTTCTTCTTCTTTTTTTCATTCTTCTTCTTTTCATTCTTCTTTTCATTCTTCTTCTTCTTCTTTTCATTCTTCTTCTTCTTTTCATTCTTCTTCTTCTTCTTCTTCGTCGTGCCCCGTGACTGCCCAAATGAGTGAAGTGTGCGGTGATTCTAAGATCGACGGCACTCATCTGCATGTCATACTGACTGACAGTATTATTTCTCTTCCCCAGCAGACTCCAAGGGCATTGAAATTAAAGGTACAGTGTTCTGCACTAATATAAAGGCTCTCTGAAGCCTAGAAACCCTTTAAATAAGTTAAATTCGCGGCGAATAAATTCGCATCGAATCAAATTTCTCCCGCAAATTCGGCGAATCAGCCGAATCGAATTTTTGAATAATTCGCTCATCTCTAGTGGTAATGTACTTTATCAACATAGGAAACTGGTTTAAAGTAGACCTGTCATATGGTTAAGTATATAAAGGCAAGCTGAAATGTTGAATATGCAGACCAAGAGTTCATTCATTTGCCTGCAAGTGGGCAGAGACAGGTACATAGCAATGCTGGGAACTGAGGTTAGAGCATCTATACTGGAACTCCCTTACTCCCTTCTTGACCACTGCGCCCAACAAACTGACAGGTGCATAGCCGAGGAGAGTTGGACAGAGTCTGATGATGAACTGAGATTACTTCCCTATCAGGTCTACCTAGCTGTTCATTGACAGCCAATTGAAATGGGCAGATCCATAGCTGCTATTCAATCCAACAGCAGCTTTTAAAATCCACCGACTGCACTGCATTGCCAATTAACAGCCAGGCAGACCGGATGGGGAAGAAGTCTCTGATTGCCCCATCAGGCTCTGCCCACCCACTGACACAAGTCACTTCCCAAATATCTGCACTGCCATGTTTGGGTAATGACATCACCACTAATCCTGATCCCTTCATTTACATTTAGCTTTTGGACAGAGACTCTCCCAAACAATGGCTGAAGGGGGACAGGGATACAGTACTGTGTGGGAAGTGATCATGTTAAAGAGGTTGTAATGCTTCATTTTTTTTTCTTAAAATAATAAACATTTTATACCTACTTGCTTTGTGCAACAATTTTGTACAGAGCAACCCCGGACCTTCACTTGTGAGGTCCCTTGCCAGCACTCTCTGAATCTCCTCTTTTCTGAGTGCCGTCATAGCAAACCAGCTGCTATGGGTGCACTCATGCAGGTGCACACTGGAGCCAGGCTGTGTGCATCCATAGACACATAGAGCACACCTTGGCCCTGCCCCTGCTCCCTCCTCACAGGATTTGACTGACAGCAGCAGGAGCCAATCACGCTGCTGCCTTGTCTCCTGTGAGAAAAGGGGGGGGGGAGCTGCTGCAGATGGGCACAGAGCTGGAATGAGAGAGGGCACAGGTAAGTGTTTGGAGGAGATGCAGCTGGAGAGAGCAACTATTGAAAGTTTTTTTTGCCTTAATGCAGATAATTCATTAACGTAAAAAATTTTTGCCTTTTTAATGTCAGCTTCCCAGCACAGATATGCTCCACTGTTTTCCTCTGTGCACCATCTCAGAGCTGGTATTAAATTATCACCAGTTTAATAATTTGCAAATTGGCAGTGATTCTTTAATAATCTGTTGTAGCCATAGCAACAGGTTGTTAAAGTGGAGATAGCTACCTGAATTTGTTGCCCATGTCAGTAATGTTACCAAAACTGATGCAAATGCTTGCCTGAATCAAGAGCAGGTAAGGTTCTAAAGGGAACAACCACCAAAAAAGCAATATTAGCACTTTATTGAATACCCCTGACACTGTCTTAGGTGATCTCTATAAGACAGAAAAACTTCACTTGATGTGTTTAGGTCAACTTTAATTACCAAAAGTGTTATACTACACTAAACCTTTCATTCAACCTCTTATAATTTTGAAAAGCCAGTATGGATGAAAAGTCATAGTGAAAAAAGTACCTCCGGGTTTAACCAATTATTTTTTGCATATTGATTGTTCATGCGCCGTCTAATTTGGGGCATAAGGATGCATCTTTTGACTGCATACTTTGCACTAAAACACCCCTCTGTCTCACAAATCCTTAAATAAAATTTAATTCAAATAGGCCACTCTGTCTCACGAATTTTGTAGTTGGAACCTATATTTACATATCTATTGGCAAGATACAAGTAATATCTTGGAAGCATTGCACAATTCATTCTTTAGGCACTTTGTTACATCATGTTCAGTGAAATACTGGAAAAGTGGTATATCATGCTCAGGGAAGAACGTCTTGCTACATCCTTTTTAGTAGTGTCACTAGCTTCTAGTTCATTCTTATTTATACCAATTCCATTAAGAGCAGCTTGTAAGTGTCAGGTATTAACCCTTTTCTTCTGTAGGTCCACAACCAAGAATGGGCTGTGATTGCATTATCTGCCTATAAATTAAAACACAAAAGTCATTTGGAATGTCCATTCTTCTACTGGTGCCACTATGGGCAGTATGTAGGTATCAAATGTTAACCCATTTCTGCCATAGGCCAGAAACCAAGATTGAGCTATGATACTATTGCACTGCCTGCCTATAAAGTAATGCACAGCAGTCATATGGAATGTCCATGCTTGTTTCTACCAGTGCCACTATGGTGGATTGTGGGTGTCAGTCATTAACACTTTTCTTCTGTAAGTTAGATGCCAAGATTGAGCTTTGATACCATTGCACCATTTGCCTTTACAGTAACTCACAAAAGTCATTTTGAACAACCATGCTTTTTTTTACCAGTACCACTATGGGCAGCATAGACTTCTCTGGGGCGTCACCCATCCTCTGGAACTCCCTACCCCAAAATATCACACTATCACCTACTCTACTTGCCTTTCACTGAAAACCTTTCTCTTCAGGGAAGCCTATCCCACCCTCTGCTAATTCTGGAATCCTCTACTCTTCCAACCACTCCATCCCCCACAGTGACTACCTACTGTACCATTCACCCCTCCCTCGTAGATTGTAAGCTCCAAGGACCAGCGCCCTCAAATCCCTCTTGTATTGAATTGTATTGTTACTGTATTGTCTCCCACTATAATGTAAAGCGCTGAGCAAACCGCTGGCGCTATATAAATCCTGTATAATAATAATAATGTAGGTATCAGACGTAAACCCCTTTCTGCCATAGGTCAGCAACAGGGGCGGACTGACCATTGGGGAACTCGGTCACTGCCCGAGGGCCCGGGGTCAGTAGGGGTCCCATGAGATGTCCCTAGTACCTTTCATAGGCTTTTTTGGGTGTGGTTTGAGTGTGGACGAGGACACAGGGGCCCATGATCCCCTATTGCCCGGGGGCCCCATGCATTGTCAGTCCGCACCTGGTCAGCAACCAAAATTGAGCTTTGATACCATTTTACTGCTTGCCTTTAAAGTAATGCACAACAGTCATTTGGAACATCCATGCTTGTTTCTACCGGTACCACTATGGCAGCTTGTAGGTGTCAGTCATTAACCCTTTTCTTTTGTAGGTTAGATGCCAAGATTGAGCTTTGATACCATTGCACCATTTGCCTTTATAGTAATACACAAAAGTCATTTTGAACAACCATGCTTTTTTTTACTGGTGCCACTATGGGCAGCATGTAGGTATCAGACATTAACCTATTTTTGCCATAGGCCTGAAACCAAAATTGAACTTTGATACCATTGCATCACTTGCCTTTAAGGTAATACACAACAGTCATTTGGAATGTCCATGCTTGTTTCTACCCTAGCCACTATGGACAGCTTGTAGGTGTCGGATGCAGGGGAGGACTGACCATTTGGAAACTCGGGCACTGCCCGAGGGCCCGGGGTCAGTAGGAGGCCCCATGAGATGCCCCTGGTACCTTTTTCATAGGCTTTTTTGAGTTTGGGCAAGGACACAGGGGCCCCATGATCCCCTATTGCCCAGGGGCCCCATGAGTTGTCAGTCCGCCCCTGGTCGGATGTTAACTCTTTTCTGCTGTAGGCCAGAAGCCAAGATTGAGCTTTGATACTATTGCACTGCCTGCCTATAAAATAATATACAACAGCCATTTGGAACACTCCTAACACAGCTTCACACCTAAGCTGTAATTGGTAACACTCACTTTCAAATTAAATATCTGTGTGACAGGCTGTTGTTTCAGCTCTGTATTAAAAGATATGAAGTGCTTGGCTGCCTTTAGAAGTCCTAAAGAGCCTCTCTCAGGCTGCATAGAGTTACTGCAAGGGTAAGTTGTATTGAAAACACAGATAAGTGTATGCAGTGTGAGATCCTGCTTAATCCTTAAGGTACAAGGCTCCACATTGATTAGCGCTGGGACTCTTTGACCTTACATGCTGTCCAAATACAGCTCAGTCACTTGAGAAGCCAATCGCTTAATAAGTAAGTGGCAGAGGAGAGAGGCACACAGAAAATGCCTAAGCAGGTGTGTAATAAAATCCAAGAATATTTTCATTCTGACAGGTTTATATTTATGCTGTAATCCATGGCTATCACAAGGCTTTATAGACCATGTATTACTGTATGTTGGGGAATAATTTATCCTCTAGGGTTTCCTTCAGAAATGCATCAGGCACAGCTTTTTGCTGTCACTCAACCGTAGCTGCCTGTACACGGTGGAATATTTGCAAGTGATGCGGTCAGTCAGAGCACCACTTTCTACAGCGCAAGTAGTGGTAAACAGTTAAGGAAACAATAAAATATTAGAAGTTTTTGGTATTGACTGAAGATTTTTTTTTAGTAAATGCAAGTTCCAAAGTTGAAAAACTTTTTTAAAGAGTTCAGGTTCATTTCCTCTTCCTTGAAGAAAAGAAACGGGGCCTGTAGCTACATGAGTGGAAAGCATTAATAAAGAACATGAGAAGAAGCCTTATTGACGACTGATCTTATTTAAGTAGGTTTAAACCAAATCACTAACATTTCTTATGAGCTTTAAAGTTATATGAAACTCTTATGTTTTATTTCAGAAGTAGAAAAGGTCCACACTTATGCTCAAGATGATCGGTCATCTTCTGTAAAAACGTCCCTTTCCTTCTTGTCTAGCCAATCCCCAAACCACTTGTTCCACCTGCCTATTTAAAGGTGGTTCCGTTAGCTAGCCAACCATTAAGGAGACACTCATGCTGGGACCAGAGCCAAGCTGTGTGTCCACACGGCATCCAGCAAACCACACCCCTGCACCTCCTATTAATTTGTCTGATGGCACAGGAGCCTTCACTACAATATGAAAGTTCTGGAAATGGCGTGGATCATCCCAGATCTGGTGTCATTGACAAAGGTGTAAGTGTTTGAGGACAGAGGGAGCATAGAAAGGTACCAGAGCATTCTTCCAGGATTGAAGCAGTACTCATATAAATGTGTGTCAGCATGGCTCCGACCTGCAGTACTATGAGGGTGGTATGTAAATGACAGGCTGGGCTCTCAGAAAATGGGTAGAATGAGTGTTCCTCTGCTCTGAAGAAGACCTCTGGCAATGGACCCAGGAGGAAGTAGGGGGCAGTTCTAGAACGTGGAGAGGGTAAATGAATATTGGTACTTTTTTAGTGCGAGGAAGAGGAGGAATTACATTTTTTTTTCAAAAAGTTCTACAGTTTTCTGCTTTAAATTGTTTTTTTTTTCTTTTACTTTAGGATATATTGAACCTCTCTAAGCCTTCTGTTATGTGAAAGACAGGAGTGCCAATTGCAGAATCATTTGGGTTTTTAAGTAATCATTCTGTCTAAATGCTCTTCCCTCATTCTGTCCTGCTTTTGTCTCTCATGACCCACTAGTGGTCAGGTTACTGGACGCAGGCACATTGAGATGCAGGTGAAGGATGTACGCAAATTTACTTTATCTCCCCCTTTTTCTGAACATGTTCTCAGAAGCCTGCAGAAAATTTCCAACTGTATATCTTATCTATTCACTATCCATGTGGTGGTGGCTACATGGATAGAGTCTTTCCAAAAGGTCTATCTTCTGTTTAAGTCTTTCAAATGGCAAGTTTATAATTGTCATGAATTCATCCATCCACCTTCTTGCTGGTCATCCATTTCTTCTTTTCCCTTCAGCTTTTTCAAGAATAATTGTCTTTTCTGGTTCCTTGATTCTTCCCGTAATATGTCCAAAAAAGACAACTTCAGTCTAGTCATCTGTGCTTGTAGTAAATGGCGCAGTAATTTTGGTTAGAATGGTAATAATCGAAGAACAAAGGTTTTAAACTTACATTGGTAATCGGCGTCCTGGTATCTACCATTCCTGATGAAGTGACCATGTTTAGTTGCCAAACTTTTTGATGATATAGACAATTTTAATTTTCTTTGTCCTATAATCATATATACTTACCTTAAACTTTTTACACAATTTCTTTGGACAGTAGAGTACACATTTGCAGACATCTCTGCTTCACCATTTTAAAATAAGGGATTTTTCTACTATCAACTCCAGGTAAACCTCTCTTTAGCTTTTCTTCATATATTCCAGTTTTGGTACCCTCCTAGAAGTAGCACCATATAAAAGAGGGAGATTTATGCAGCATTCTATGTCCACATAAATGTGCAAATATATCCAACTGAGACCATTATTTTTATTACATGCTGGAAAAATTTTAAAGGTCCTATATTCTCTAGGACTGGGTGCTGGGGAATTTTGGTCACATGAGAAATGGGGAGTCAATGCTTTGACTCACACAATTACCTGTGTGTGTACATGTAAACTTGAGTTATTGAACTCAGTTAACAAAAGGCTTTTTACAATAGGCAGTAAAGAGGAACTGGTAAACAATGTTAAAAGGGGCCAAAAGTACCACCTGCTGGCTGCAAGAATAATATGTAATTTATTGTATTTTGTTTACTTTTTATTACTTTTTGGACCTGGTCATAAGAAATGAAGAAACTATGTACAAAAACCACAATACTTTCACTTTCTTCATACTCAAGTCTAGTCTTTCAGCAGAAAGTTGCTTCACTAAAAATGAACTTTGCCATTTACATAAATTAACCACTTGGCTACCGGACACTTTCATCCCTTCCTGCCCATGCCAAGTTTTAGCTTTCAGCACTGTTGCACTTTGAATGACAATTGTGTGGTCATGCAACACTGTACCCATGTGAAAATTTTATCATTTTTTCACACAAAATGAGCTTTCTTTTGGTGGTATTTAATTACCATTGGGTTTTTTTTATTTTTTTCTAAACAAATTTAAAAACAGACCAAAAATTTAAAAAAAAAATCTTAGTTTCTGTTATAAAATTTTGCAAACAGGTACTTTTTTGTGTTCACTGATGTGCTCTGATTAGACTGCACTAATGGGCACTGATAAGCAGCAATGATAGGCACTGATAGGCAGCACTGAAAGTCCCTGATAGGAGGCACTGATAGGTGGCACTGACTGGAAACACTGATGGCCACTGATGAGCAGCAATGATGGACACCGGTTAGCAGCACTGATGGACATTGTAGGAGGCACTGATAGGTGGCACTGACTGGCAGTACTGATGGCCACTGACTGGCAGCACTGATGGCCAATGATTAGAAGCACTGATGGACACTGCTTAGCTGCACTGAAGGACACTGTTGGGGCTGCATTTATCATCAGGACACTGATGATCAGTGCCCTGACTATCAGTGTAGATGACCCTTTTCACACTTGCTGGTTACCGGCTCTCCTTTCCTCATGCTGTGACAGCATGAGGAAAGTACTGCTAATAACTGGCAATTTTGTTTACATCATGATCAGCTGTGTCATTGGACACAGCTGGTCATATGGTAAAGGGCCGCTGTGATTGGCTCTTTACCATGATCTATGGTCAGCTGTGTCCAAAGGACACAGGGATCATAGAGAGTGCTGGGTGTGTGCCATAGCGGGCAGGGTTTTGGGAGGACCTCAATAGACTCCCTCCCAGAAATGGACAACCGCGTTGTAGCCGTTATTCAGCTATAGCGCAGTCAGAAATTGGTTAAAATGTACTTTAGTTTACTGAAAACCATTATACATACAGTATATATACAGTTGCAAGAAAAAGTATGTGAACCCCTTGGGATTACGTGGAGTTTTGCATGTGCTCTGAACGTCATCTAAGTCACAACAATAGAAGAACACAGTCTGCTGAACATAATACTACACAAACATTAGATGTTGCCATGGTTTAATTTCACATAACATGTAAACATTCACAGTGCAGGGAGGAAAAAGTATGTGAACCTTTGGACTTAATATCTGGTTGACCCTCCTTTGGCAGCAATAACCTCAACCAAACGTTTCCTGTAGTTGCAGATCAGACCTGCACAACGATCTAGAGTAATTTTGGACCACTCCTCTTCACAAAACTGTTTCAGTGTAGCAATATTCTTGGGATGTCTGGTGCAAATCGCTCTCTTAAGGTCATGCCATGGCATTTCAATCGGGTTGAGGTCAGGACTCTGACTGGACCACTCCAGAAGGTGTATTCTGTGCTGTTGCAGCCATTGTTTTGTTGAATTACTTGTATGCTTTGGATCATTGTCCTGTTGCATCACCCATCCTCTGCGGAGCTTCAGTTGGCGGACAGATGGTCGTACGTTTTCCTGCAAAATGTCTTGATAAACTCTGGAATTCATTTTCCCATCAATGACAACAATCCGTCCAGGCCCTGAGGCAGCAAAGCAGCCCCAAACCATGATGCTCCCTCCGCCATGTTTTACAGTGGGGATGAGGTTTTGATGTTGGTGTGCTGTGCCTTTTTTTCTCCACACATAGTGTTGTGTGTTCTTCCCAAACAACTCAATCTTGGTTTCATCTGTCCACAGTATATTTTGCTAGTAGTGCTGTGGAACATCCAGGTGCTCTTTTGCAAACTTCAAACGTGCTGCAATATTCTTTTTGGACAGCAATGGCTTCCTCCGTGGTGTCCTCCCATGTACTCCATTCTTGTTTAATGTTTTCCTTATTGTAGATGTGTCAACAAAAATGTTAGCATGTGCCAGAGATTTCTGTAGGTCTTTAGCTGACACTCTGGGATTCTTCTTTACCTCATGCAGCATTCTGCGCTGTGCTCTTGCAGTCATTTTTACAGGACGATCACACCTAGGAAGAGTAGCAACAGTGCTAAACTTTCTCCATTTGTAGACAGTCTGTCTTACCGTGGACACATGAACATCAAGGCTTTTGGAGATACTTTTGTAACCTTTTCCAGCTTCATGCAAGTCAACAATTCTTGATCGTAGGTCTTCTGAGAGCTCTTTTCTGCGAGGCATGGTTCACATCAGACAGTGCTTCTTAAAACCAGTAAACCCAAAACAGGTGTGTGTTTTTTGAGGGCAGGACAGCTGTCAGCAACACATCCAATATCATCACACTGATTGGAGTCAAGGTTGGCTCACTCCTGGCTCCAATTAGCTCTGGGAGAAGTCATTAAGCTAGGGCCTCACATACTTTTTCCTCCCTGCACTGTGAATGTTTACATATTATGTGCAATTAAACCATGGTAACATCTAATGTTTGTGTAGTATTATGTTCAGCAGACTGTGTTCTTCTATTGTTGTGACTTAGATGACGTTCAGAGCACTTTTTATGCCAAATTCATGCAAAACTCCACGTAATCCCAAGGGATTCACATACTTTTTCTTGCAACTGTATGTAACAAGATCAAGTGTAACTAAATGTGCAGGTTTATTAATGTATTTTTATACTGTAGTTAATTTTTCCTGCAAAAAGTTCCCTTTTTCCTCCACAAGATGTAGCTTCGTGGACTCTGATTCATCTTCAGTCAAGAGCATTGCACTCTAGGAGTTGTAGTCCCAGCCAGAAGAAACTCCATCACTAACCAGATCCATTAAACTACAAAAGCCAGAAAGCCTTAAGTCTGGAGGGGGTCATATAAACTAGGAAGTCTGGGGAAACCACAATGCAGTCTCAGAGCGAGACATTGGTGTTTGAGAAGGGAAGGTCCTGTCAGAGAGAGAGAGATAGAGAGGAAACTACAGGAAAAGACTGCATTACATGGGAGACAATGTCTGTCAGTTCCGGAGAGCTGAGGAAGCTGCTGTAATCTGCCAAGTGCAGTCTGTGTCCATGCCGTTGTCTGTTGGAGTTGGGGATCACCCTAAAGCCTAGTATCGGAGGTGTCCAAGATCCAGACCTGCTGATTTCTGCCATGATGCCAACAAGCCTAGCTAAGGATGGAGCTGCAACGCAGAGCTACTGCTGTCTGATTGCTGCAGAAACTCATTTGGAATCATTTCCACCTTAAAGTAGTTGGAAAAGTTTAAAGGTTTTTTACCTTCATGCATTGCATGCATGAAGGTAAAAACCTTCTGTGTGTGGCAGCCCCCCCTACCAGAGCCCCATCCCAATCCAGTGATGTCCATGAGAGCCTCGGTTCTCCAGGGACTCTCACTCCTGATTGGTTGAGGCAGCAGCCAGAGCCATTGGCTCCCGCTGCTGTCAATCACAGCCAGTGAGTCAATTAGGGAAGTGAGGGGGTGGGGCTGTGTGTGAATGGACACGCTCTGCTGCGGCTCAGGAGTGTGCCTGCTCATGTGCCCCCATAGCAAGCTGTTTGCTACAGGGTCACCCGATGGGAGGGAGGGGCCAGGACCTCCGGCGGAGGACCCAAAAAGAGGAGGATCCAGGCTGCTCTGTGCAAAACCACTGCACAGAGCAGGTAAGTATCACATGTTTGTTATTTTAAAAAAAAGCACTTTTAGTAACACTTTAAAAAAAAGACTTTAGTATCACTTTGAAGGAGGCCCCCAGTTCATCACTAAAGGAGACCTTCTACTGCAAATATCCTGGAGTCGGTGAGTGAACGTTAATTTTTTGTGACATATTGACTGGCCCTGTATTGTTATCATTAGAAAGCCATACTGCTTTCTCTTAAAGGCACCCCTTATCATCCATAAACTTTCTGCCCCCCTATCATCCCCAAACTTTCTGCACCAGTCCTGCTGCTCACAACTGTGTCCTTCAATATCTGAGAGATAACTAATATTATACCTTTGATAATCAACCCCTCGCTGGACACGTAGCCACTCAGTACCCTTAGGAAATCAGTGGTCTACAACCATTTTCTTGTTGCAAGAATTAATCCTCTAGTGCTCAAACTTCTTCAAGGGTTCCAACGTGGCTGGCAGAAGACTTACTTTGAGGACTGTATTAGAGTACCTGTTATCCTACATAGTGAAGAGATTTACAACCTTGCAATTATTGCATTATAGCCTAGGCCCTAGCCTCCTCACCATAAGCGTTTCTAGGTGACTTAGTCATTATTCTATTGATACCAAATTTGCACTGTTGCCTTATGTTGCTCATTTCCAGTGGTGTGAAGCTAAAGTTTATGCAACCTTACCCGAACCTATGGAAGCACTCATACATGGTATGATATTTGAAACTGTATATGTCACAAAGTGTTCCACATTGTGGTCTTCTGTCATTTTTGAGTATTCATATTCTCAATATATTTTGTCATCATACTGCAAGGTTTTGAGTTTCATTTCAGGGTGACCCTAAGGCACTAGCCAAAAGTTATCAATCTGTGTCTATTGACATGTATACCCGAGGTGTCAGAGGCACAAAGGTCTTTGTAGAGGTCAAGGTAAGAACAGAGGACCCATTACAACCATTGGCTCCTGCGGGGATATATATATATATATATATATATATATATATATATATATATATATATACACACTATATTGCCAAAAGTATTGGGACACCCCTCCAAATCATTGTATTCAGGTGTTCCAATCACCTCCATGGCCACAGGTGTAAAAAATCAAGCACCTAAGCATGCAGACTGCTTTTATAAAAATTTTGAAAGAATGGGTTGCTTTCAGGAGCTCAGTGAATTCAAGTGTGGTGCCGTGAAAAGTTGATTGGGTTGGGGTTGGGCTTGACCCCTTTAGTGGATCAGGCAGTTGACAAGATCCCGACAAAATGGCCAAGATGCTTCCAGAGCCCGGAGTGGCTCTGTGGCAAAGATAAGTGTACTCCTGTGACCCAGAAGAGAAGTATGATCAAAAAAAGTTATGTAGTTCTTCTTCATCTTTGCCATCCTTCCAATGGGCTCATTGTTTAGGGCGACCAGAGATCATGGACTTTAATTACTGTGGACATTTATTATTTCAAGTATGGGCAGCACAAGTTTCCTATGCACCAACCTTGTCAATATATTGATCTAGAAGCACAACCAATCTCCCCCAACAATATTGCACAGCCAATTGTATGCCTATCAATTGTTCATGTATGGGGAAGATGTACTGAAGAATGATGTGATGTGTTCATGATAACTATTCAAGTCTTCAAGTAAAAGGACTTTTGCTACTTAAGACATTGGGGAGAACAAAGCGTAACTATGGTGTATCACAAGGTCATTAACACTGGGAGTTAAAACCATGTAACAATCCAGGTTAAGATGCGCTGCACATTTGCAGAACAACACATCCAACTTTCTGGGTTGGGACACTGTTAATATATTTCAGCCATTCCATTTAGTAGGCGGGTGACTGTGGCAGGTGTTGGCAGCCCTGATGGTGGAAAGGGACTGGTGTGCTTTATGTCCCTCACCTAGCAGCTTGGTCTCCATGTTGCAGCCTGCTTCGGTGTAGGGGGAACCTGGGAACCTGGGTGGTTGGTTATGAGAGGAAAGCCTCTCAAGGGGAGATGTGTTGGGCAGGTGAAAAGTGGGTCATGTTTATACTGTAAACAAAAGGTCAACATGACAGTTTCCCTGGGCCTTCTGCATAAGGAGCTTACTGTTCAGAAAGTACTGTGGTGTGGAGTCCTACATAATATGGCTTGTGGGTGCATAACCTACCCCTAGAGATGATCTTCCAACTGCCCAATGCTATAAAGGCATTTATTTCTTTATGGAAAGGGTATGGTTTTATGGTACATTACGGTCAAAATTGAAAATCCCTGAAAGGCCTTTATTTTGGTAATCAATTGATGTGGGAACCTTTTTTGCCTACTGTTTAATAATGTTGGTATTTGTAATTACTCCCACTGCTGCTTACTACACACAAAGAATGTCTTATGTGGCAAAGTTACAGTATTAAGGAGTTTGCTGCATATACCAATCTGATTCAATCTGATTCAAATCTGCCTTGGATTAGACAGAAAGTGATAACCTGCACAATGTGGGTTCTGGATGCAAACCCACCCATCACACATGTGAGAAGCTCTTTGAAATCTGGTGGAAATCTGGTGGAATAGAAATACTTTAAAGCAAAGTAAATTGTGTTACCCTGGCTTTAGTAGAGTTGCAGTGTTTCCTGAACAATAAAGGCAATTTACTGACACGATTCCATTAGTTGCCTGAAAACCCCCCATAACCAAGTATCATAAGAAGTTGCCTGATAAAAAAAAAATATATATATATATATATATATATATTGTACATACAGTCCAGTGATAGTCCAGAATTTCCAATGGTAAAATAGGTTCAAATCAGAAAAAAATATAACTCTTTTGGGGCCAAACACACTCTCTGTTCACAAGTCTTTTGCTACATTCACCAACACTGGCCTAACCTGGCCTCCTAATACTGTGTCAAGCTGTCAAGCAGATCCATTTGGTATCTGCTCATATGAGTCTGTTTTAATAGATTTATAGGCAAAACTCTTTTTTTTCGTTTTGGATAGAGCAAGGGAGGTTTATAAACCCCATCAGATTTTTTTTCCCTATCTGTGTCCCATTTTCCTTAATTTCCTGTCCCCTAGGCAAAACAGTAAGTGAGAGGAATCCCTCCAAAGTGAGGAAATCCTGGGGTGTCACCAGGGTCACCAGAACTAACGTCCCCACTGGAAGATTTCCCCTCTATAACTGTTCTGGTGTGAGAACTATAGGTAAAACTTTTTTATTCATTTTGGAGTAAGGGAGGGTTATAGCCCCTGTAAGAGTTTTGTTTTTTTTCGCCATTTGTGTCCCATTGGGGAGATTTATCTTCACTTCTTGTTTCATAGCCATATAGGAAGTGAGAGGAAATCCAAATTACGGAAATTCCTTGTTGACTTCCAGGTCACCAGAACTAGTGTCCCCATCTATTACTTTTTTGGGGACAAACTAAAATGTTTAATTTTCTTTTACTTTCACTTTTAATGATAATGGTAAACAGGACAAATAGATAAGGTGAAGCTCCCTACGACTTCATGTACACGAGCAGCTCCTAAACTCGAGTTTAGGAGCTTTTGGCATTTTTTTGCCAAAGCTCCTAAATTCAACTCCATAAAAGCCTATGTGTCCATGTACACATAGGCTTTTAGCAGAGTTTAGCAGTTGCCGCGTTAAACCTCCCTCTCCTGAACGTGGAAGAATCGCGCTCAGGATATGAACGTTTTGACTGCCGACTGCAAAACATGGCAAACTCGCAATACCACGGTTGCCGCATTTTGCTGCATTTTTTTTTTCCCACGGCCAGCAGTCAGGGTAGACTTGTGTACATGGAACCTAGCAGGGACACAGACAGCAATAAAACCTGACAAGTGTTCTGATCCCTCTCCACTCTATCCAAAACTAAAAAAAAAGTTTTTCCTTTAGTTATAGTTCAAAGGAGAAAGGCCATTTTGCTGCACTCCTTTGAGTCACAGGAGTGTAGTACATTCTGCAGTCCTGTGATCCATTTTCAGCTGACAGCAGACTAAAATCTGCTGATGGCTGATGCCAGTCCAGGCTGGGGAAAGATCCACCCGGATCCCTTGACCGAGAGCTTGAGCCAGCAGCTCTCTCCCTCTCCACAGCTCTACTAAAAGGAGGGGGCAGAGCAGAGAGCAGTGGCTGACAGTCACCAGCTCTCTGCTCACGGAGAACTGAGAACTGAGTGATCAGCGGTCTTTGATCCCGCAGTCCCCAGTTTTAGAGCCGGTGTGAGACAGATGCAGCATTGGTAAGTATGATTTTAAAAAAAAAATCCTCAACCTCTCTTTTAAGCGTAGTCAACCCATGTTGCCCCGCACTCATGCGCAAATGTAAACACACACCCAAAGTGCACACGCATACATAAACCATGGTCGCACCACACATGTGACACTATTGTTTCACGCTATGAAGCAATAGTTCTACCACAAGAGCTCCTGTTTAACCCTAAATTGATCAGCTGTAAAAAGTTTTAAAGCATCACCTATGGAGATTTTGCAATATCACTGGAGCAGGCAGTTTTTTAAGACTTTGCATGTTTGGTGTCTATTTACTCGTTGCAGCTTTATCGTTTATATTTTACAAAATCATGGGTAGTATATTGTGTGTGCTATATTTTTTTCCTGAACATTGGCGTTTAATACACAGTTGCTTTTTTTATGGGACCTCTGCTTTCAAAAAATATATAATGTTTTGCGGTTTAAGTAATGTTATTGCCAAAAATGAAGATTATTGCACATGTGCAAAAAATGCAAACATTTGCTCTACAGTAGACCTGAACTCCTTAACTGGCTAAGGTAATAGGAAAGGCTAATGTCACCTAGGTTTAAAATGTTTCCTTCCTATTACTCACACACATTTTGCATACTGTTGGTAAAATATCTCAGCATAAATACCTTTTTCACTCTTTTTTGATTGCGCAGCTTTGGCTCCTCTTTGAGCTGCTGCTACAGCTGGTGGGAGGGGAAGGTGACAATGGAGAATCCAGCTTCGTTAAAGTGATTGTAAAGACTCAAGATTTTTTATCTTCATGCATTCTATATGTAGCACCCTCCTAGTTTAGCTAGGGGGAGCTAGATCCTAATTGTTAGACAGGAGCTGGTTAGCAGCTCAGGTGTAATAGCCAGAGGGGTAAAATTGTGGTAAGGGCTGAGAGGCTCTGCAAGTCAGCCCCTCTGGAATTGCCCCCTACTCTGAGGCTTTTGGAGGAATACCTTGGAGGCAGTGGGTGAATCTGAGGAATGGCTGGCTGCACTCTTGAGGGACCTCAGTCATTCCCCAGCAGGAGGCTTGGCAAGGGACTGGGACTACCTTAAAGGTGTTAGAGCTTGCTCAGTAGAAGGGGAGTAGGGTGAACGAAGGAGACAGCAACCCCCAAGGGGGTTGTGCTACATATACATGAAGGTAAAAAACCTTCTGTGTGTAGCAGTCCCCCCTAACACTTACCTGCGCCCCATCTTGATCCAGTGATTTCAACAAGAGCCTCAGTTCTCTGGGGACTCACTTCTGATTGGCTGAGGCAGCAGTGGGAGTCACAGCCAGTGAGCCAATCAGGAGAGGGAGGGGAAGGCCGAGCCGTGGCTCTTAGTGTGAAAGGACACATAGAGCTGCGGCTCGGGAGCATGCCTGCTCAGGTGCCCCCATAGCAAGCTGCTGTGGGGGCACCCAACAGGAGGGAGCGCCAGGAGCGCTGGTGGGGGACCCGAGAAGAGGAGGATCTGGGCTGCTCAGTGCAAAACCCCTGCATAGAGCAGGTAAGTATGACATGTTTCTTATTTGTTTGTTTGTTTGTTATACTTTAGTATCACTTTAAGTTCACAGATTCATGATGTCACTGACCTTCATTAACACCGGGGAGCTGAAGCTGTGACGTTGCATGACCACTCAGGAGAAGAGTTAAGGAAAAGGTCATTACAGAGCAGGGGCGGACTGACCATTCGAGCACTCGGGCACTGCTCGAGGGCCCGGGGTCAGTAGGGGGCCCCATGAGATGCACCTGGTATCTTTCATTGACTTTTTCATAGGCTGTTTTGGGTGTGGGCGAGGAGACAGGGGCTCCATGATCCCTTATTGCCCAAGGGCCCCATGAGTTGTCAGTCCGCCCCTGTTACAAAGAGATTTTTTACAATGAGCATGCAGCATGTGTATTAGCAGTACAGGGACAATGTTTTAAAGAAGAATTCCAGGAAATGTTTTTTTCTTGTTTTTATCTAGGGGTGATGAGTGTTGAGATATACTTACCTAATCTGCAAATCCTCCCAGTGCAAGATCCCTTCCCTCCCGCAGTCTAAGGGTCTTGTGCAGTGGATTGTTCCTGACATCATCACGCCCACAGATCCACTCTGTACATGAGGATGGAAGTAACAGTCCATTGCTGAAAGTGAGGGAGCTACATTTTCTGGAGGATCAAAGAATCGGGTGAGTATAGCCTTTCTGTACTCCCCTGTACAAAACAAGCTCTTGACTATGTAGTGTACACACAGCCTCACCGCATGGGGAAAAAAAGCAACCTTTCCTGGAGTTCTGCTTTAAATCTGGATTATATAAGCTTTTCCTTCTACTTTAATGGTTATCTTGGTACAGAAAATCCTTGTATTTATATGAAAACCTTTTGTACAAACCTCCGTGCGCGTTACACTGCAGTGCTGTATTTTACAGTATATTTTATGGGTAGCCCTAGGATTCTCATCCTTGAGGTTTTTGCAGATCCTTTCCATTTCCAATGCACTTGTTTTTTTCCATACGTCATCTTGTAATTTATGTATAGTGGCCCTTTAATAATTTATAGTAAATCATTCTAGAAGTGAATGGAATATTTTGCTTATCTTTCCTTCAGAACACCTCTAGGGTAACAGGCTGCATTGTCTGACCCCAGTTTAGTTCACATTTATTACATGCCAAGCCTCCACCACCCTGGTATGATTAATGGCACCGACACATTATTTCTCATGGGTCCCAAGTGTCTATTTAAATTCTTGATTGGAACTGAAACATTTGATGATAATTTACATCACATGCAGTTAGTCACAGTGAAATGTTGTTTTGTAAGAGGAATAACTGACCTGTAAATAGTTGAATGTACAAAATATTCATTAGCATAATATCCTAGGAGTATAACGAGCTGTTAATTTGAATTATATTTTTTAACACTTGTATGTGTGATACAGAGCACGAAATGTAGTATGAACTCCGCATATTTCACATCTGGTAAAACACTGCATAATATGATCATTTTATGGCAATGACAAAAATAAATACAATTTTGATTTAGCATTTTTATGCTTTCATTGCTGGCTAAATAAAACGTAGTTGAAGGACATAAAATTGTGATGATTATTTTTATATGACACAGTCTCCTAAAAGCTCAGCCCCCAAAACATTTATACTCACCTTCCTTTTGTTCCACCACTGCTCCATTTCCTACATTGGAGCTATCACAAACACCCCTCAATGGAGAGCATGCGACCTCTTCATGGGATATAGTGCCTAGCGGTTTAATCCCTGGACTCAAGTGCTGTCACATGATGAGGATGACATCTTGAACCCTGTTTAAGCTCCAACAACATCTGAAACGGAGCTTACACAGAGTTAGACTCCAACAAAGAAATGGAGAGGTGGGGAAGCATGGTAAAGGTGCATATAAGTGGGTCAAGGGGTGGATTTTCAATAAACTATCTTACATTTACATCAGTACTTAACAAAACATCAGTATGAGGTAGGTGCAGCATGGTGTGGTGGGTAGTAAGCACACAGAGTCTGGATTTCCCAAAAACAATGGGGTTGATTTACTAAACCTGGAGAGTGCAAATTCTGGTGCAGCTCTGCATAGAACTCAAACAGCTTCCAGGTTTTTTTCTTAAAGCTTGATTGAACAAGCTGAAGTTTATTATTATTTATTTATCTATTACAGTATATAGCACCATCAATTTACACAGCACTTTACATATATATTGTACATTCACATCAGTCCCTAACCCTCAAGGGGTGTACAATCTAAAGTCCCTAACTTACATTCATAAATACACATACTAAGGCCAATTTAGACAGGATCCAATTAACCTACCAACATGTCTTTGGAATGTAGGAGGAAACTGAAGTATCTGGAGGAAAGCCACACAGGCACAGGGAGAACATGCAAACTCCAGGCAGGTGGTGCTGTGATTGAGATTTGAATCAATGACCCTAGTACTGTCAGGCAGAAGTGCTAACCATTTAGCCACAGCTGCATCAGATTTTACACACTCCAGTTTTAGCAAATCAACCCCATAGTATTGTAAAAGAAGTTCATCAAGCACAAACAGGCCCAGCGGGAGGCTCACCTGTCTGGTACCACTTACAGCTGCCCAGCGGTGAGACAGCGGTCTGATAACCTGAAGATGCCAACATCATTTGCCATGAGGAGATGAATGCGGCCTGGCTGGTCCAACCCAAAGGGCAAGTTTCCTGAGAAGGCAGACATAGTCCCTTTTCCTGAGAAGGCAGACATAGTCCCTATTCTTTCCCTACTCCTTGGAAACCTTTCCCTATCACTGAGCACTATCCCTGACAAACGGGGAACCTGTTCCGATACTAGCCACTCACATAAAGCATGCCAAACCCAGGAATCAGAGTCCTAAATAGACTCTGCCTGACCCAAGATGGTAGTCAGAGTCACATAGGGCACAAACATCTAATCGAACCATAGAGGAATCTAGTTCCTCACAACTTCTTCCCCCATTTCCATTGCCACTGGGATCAAGTGCCTTCTGCAGTGAAGAATATAGACTGCACCTGCCTACATCAGTACTGAATTATATGCTGCATTCTTATTATTGTGGCTTGCCTGATTGACACAACTTTCCCCCCTTCACCCTATTCCAGAGGTAGCATCAGACACTGACCAGAGGGGGACATTGTATCTTAAATAAGTGGGCACCCTTACAATGTAAGAAATAATAGGAAAAGCTAAATGAAGGGGCAGACATTTCCTCCTGATAGCACCCACTCATGCTGGATGAGTCTACTCTAATCAACCCAAACTTTGTAACAAGGTACTCTGTATAGGTAGAGCGAGTGACTAGCTGCAGAAAAGCTGGGGAGCAGACCAGGAAGTGTGAATCTTGGTTCTACTCAAAGATGGTAATACATTAGCGATTGTGTTGGCCAATATGCATTCAAGTAGATTTCTGCTGAACAGATTTCTCTCCTGAGTAGTTGCAGAAATGTCTTCAGGCACAAAATCAATGTCCAATCAAACATTGGACAAAAATTGGATAAATTTGACCTTCTGGGCACCTTAAAACAGAATTTTACCTTTAAAAAATTCACAAGAAGGAAAGCTTTTAATTGCAATAAAAGCTTCTTACCTTTTTGCTTACAAATGTCTTCAAAATGTACAATGAGCTGCCCATACTCAGTGTACACTCTCAGCATACCTTGGTCTCAGCATGTCTGCTGTACACGTGTGAGAGTTATATCATCCCAAGTTGGCCAATCAAGATGGGTGAAGATCTTGAGCCTGGAAGAAGACCAGGTAAAGATGATGGCACAAGTAAGGGAGCTCTCAGACATGGCATCACTGGAGGAAAAAGAGGACTTTAGTTCTGCTTTACAGTTGACCTTTAATAAAAAAATGTTCATGCAAAAAATAGGGCACAAGTAAGTATTGCCATATCAGATTTTGTTTTAGTTAAAACTACCTTTTTATATAAGTAAATCCAGGCCAGCCTTTCTAATTTTTTTACGCTAGATAAGCCCTTGAATTAATGTCTTAGATCTCAGGGAAACCCTGGTGAAACCATTTAATTAGGAGTCAGTAGGAAGAGTGCCCCTCACGTTGGTGGCCAGTGAAAAAATACCCCCTTACACTTGTGCCTCCACTGAACGCCACCCTTACAGACAGATAAAAAGATTATTGATATTGGTGTGCCACTGGCCCCAGAGCTATGCAGGCAAAATCAATTGGGGAGTCAAATACAATTTAATGGGAGGTCAATCAATCAGTTCATGGAATTCCTAGTAACCCCTGGAGTTACTTTAGGGTTCCACGGAACCCTGGTTGAGAATGGCTGTCCTAGGTAGTCTAGATCACGTGCTTTCTGGCTACCGGTGAGCAATGTGGGTGTTTATTTGCCATAACAACTACAGAGATTTTGTTGTTTTCAGACAGACCCTGATCTATAATAGATGTTTTTGCAGTTAGATAGGACTATCAGCAAGGCATGACCAGAAAGCACAGCATACATATGCAATGGACAAACACAGTTACCCCTTATAGATATAAAATGATTAACTATACACAGAAATAATATAATAAAAAAGTAAAAAAATAAAAACAGATTATTTATATTAAGCTTAACTCTTTCCCGTGTATATTTTAAAGATACTGAAAAGACTATAGTTCCACTTTAATAAGCATTAATGTATTTTATGCGTGTAAACCAGAGAAACGTGAATATTTCTCTGGCTTGCGCAATGTATGTATTCATCTCTACGTTCGGCATCCACTTATAGCTGAACTGTAGGCCTCTAAAAAATGCCAGACGACACTGGGTTTGTATTATTTAAATAAACGTCAACCCAATGGTAATTTTTTTTCCTTTACTGTATTAATTCTCATTGAATTTGCTTGAATTTGAATAAAGTTAACCTTCTTTATTCCTGTTCTTCTCCAGTGTGTCTGTGCCAGGGCAACCAATTCCAACGGAACCATGATGAGATAAACTAATATTAAGGAAAGCATTCTTTTTAATAACCATTATATATTTAAAAGCCTTACAAGTTATTCACAAAACCCAGCAGCTTAGAAAAACTTTAAACCAAATATCACCTGGCCCTAATCTCTACTTCATAAAAAAAAATTAAAATAACAAACAGAAAATCTCCAGGCCTCAAAAATAAATTTTGATATGGCCTCAAAGGTTCATAACTCAAAGGTTCTCAACTCTTTTAGTAAATCAACCCCAATGCACATCATGTGGTTCCCCTGTAGACAATATTTCCCAGGACAATAGTTTTGTCAAATGCCAGAACCTCTACTGGTCAAACACGAGAAAGGAGCAGGGCTTAAAGTATATGTAAACCCAATCACTAAAATCTCAAAAAAGCTTTAAAGTAGAGCTTTAGCAAAACCTTTTTTTTTTTTTTTTTGGATAGAGTACGTGAGGGTTATAACCCCTGTCAGTTTATTTTGTGCCATCTGTGTCCCATTGGAGAGATTTACCTTCAATTCTTGTCCCATAGCCAAAACAAGAAGTGAGAAAATCTCTGTAAATTAGGGGAATTCCTTGGGGCCCCTAACTTATCAGAACTAGTGTCCCCATTGCACTGTTCCTCATCTGGAACCAAAACTCTGTGTCCATCTTGCTTGCTCAGTTGCCCATTTTTTGGTCTTATCTATAGACTTCTTGAAAAGTGTATTCTTTAGCTAGTGTTGTACTGCGTCAAATCTCTTGTCCAAACTTTAAAGCAGAGCTCCACCCAAAAGGGGAAGTTCCGCTTTAAGGACTGCTCCCCCGCTCCCCATTAAGGATTGGCACCTTTGGGGGGCGGGAGGGGAGCGGGTACCCAAATTTGACAGGTACCAGCTCCCAATTGTGGTCGGACTGCCTAGACGATCGGAAACGGAAGGTGTCCTCCCTCCTTCCCTCCCCGTAGTCTTCTGGGACACGTGACAGGTCCCAGAAGACTACAGGACCATTCATGAAGCGCAGCACTACTCTCGCATGTGCAGTGGGCACCCGGCTGTGAAGCCGCAAGCAGTCACAGCCGGGTGCCCACACTGAAGATGCCGGCCTCCAGGAATACGGGACGGCAGGTGAAACAGGCTGCGGGGGACACACCACGGGACCGAGGGACAGGTAAGTGGCTGTTTTTTAAAGAGTCAGCAGCTACAGTTTTTGTAGATGCTGACTTTTATTTTTTGACAGGATGAGTGGAACTCCACTTTAAATGACCTTGATTGTTACTTCGAAAAGGAACAACAATGATAGAAAAAAGCACTGTTAAGTTTAATCAATCACCCTTTGTATAATAATTCTTCACGGTCGACAAAACTGGGGTATTAGGCAAGGTGTGTCCTCTACTTATATATGTTATGTCCAGGGGCAGACTGACCATTTGGAAACTCGGGCACTGCCCGAGGGCCCAGGGTCAATAGGGGGCCCCATGAGATGCCCCTGGTACCCTTTTCATAGGCTTTTTTGATTTTGGGCAAGGACACAGGTGCCCCATGATCCCCTATTGCCCAGGGGCCCCATGAGTTGTCAGTCCGCCCCTGGTTATGTCAAGGTGCACTTCACGAGTAAGGTAACTATCATGACAGAATCACTTGGTTGGTGATCTATGGGTTCCGGTAAAACCATTGTAATGGATATCGGAAGTGATGTTGACGGGCAGCCAGATGTTCAAACATGGCAAATAACACATAGGAAATATGGTGAGCTTGTGGAAATAACACACTAAATTGAGTTTTGGATAGAAGGCATTCAAACCCATGAAGCAACCGTGAAGAGAACCCCAGACTATTTGTCTTCCAGGAGCTCCTCTCTTGACTTTTGATTCTTTCCTGCCACTACATGAAACATATACGTAGTACGATTTGGGGTTTACTCATCCTGTGGTATTAATAACAGATTTAGGACTCTTTATGCTAATAAATGGTTAGTTAAAATAAATCCCTTCCAAAGTGTTTAATTTCCTAGATAAACATCAGTAGAGTTTAAAAGTTTTATCTTTAGCAATGCTACAAACTCCATAATCTGCTGCTTGTAAAACTCCCTTCCCGACCCCTTACAGCATGGGAAATCAGAGAGCACTTGAGCAGCGCTGGAGATTCTACAATTCTGTTTTATGTAGAACTTCAGAGCAGGCCCAGCGGAGCAGCTTTTTCATTTCACTGCCGACCTCTTCCCTTTCGCTTTGACCTGTCTCTTTATTCCCCAGCTATTCCGCATTTATCTTCGTAGAAAGAAGGGCAAGAGCATGATATTTCTTGCACTGCTTTGATGGCCCGTTCCTTGCAGAAAGATATTATACCAGGGGATAAGCTATAGTGAAATTTGACAGTCATCTCTGTGAAATATTGCGTGGTAAAACATGTATATTAAAAGTTAAGCAGAGAATTATCTACAAACAGGATTGGCAATGTAGAGAGCTTTTTATTCATTGAAAATGTATGTTTAACTACAGGGCATTTTCCACTGTAGTATGTTATCTAGGGAAGCACTCTGCTATACAGAAGAAACATTTTAATAATTTATCCTTATTTTTTAATTCTTGAGTATTTCAGAGAACTGTATCGCTGTCAATGCCAACGCGCCCAGATCTGTTTTATGATCATTTAAAGTGCTACTAAAGGAAGCAAAAGAGCTTGTGTTGCCCAAAGCAGCCAATCAAAAAGTAAATTAGTTTCCAGATTGGCGGCATGGGTAACACAGCCACTTTTCCTGTGTAGTATAGAAGCAACACAGCAATCCTGCCAGCCCTGTATATAAGTAACAGAATATTTGAAGCATATCTCTTATTTTATGATAGCTTTAATACTAAAAGTCAAGAGAGTAAATTAATCAACTTGTCAGATAGGATCTGTCCACAACAACCAATCAGAATCCTTGTTTAAAATTCAAACTTGGACTTCAGAAATGCAAAAATGTCTTGTGGTAACCACCAAAGTTGCCTAGTACACTGATGTTCATGCCCAGCAAGTGAATCAGTGACTCTGCCTGAACTCTCACCATTAGTTACAGAAAGCTGGTTGTTTACCCAATAAAATGGGTTAAATCTGATTGATTCATTGTAGAAAGGAGTCTTGAAGTCTGAATTTTTGTAATTTACAGTGGTCATCCATAGAACCAACCATGCTTGACTTTAGCTGTGAAATGAATGTGCAGGAGCCCTGCTTTCAGAACTTATTAATTTTGTTGGTTACATGTTCACTTTAAAGGGAAGCTGTTGTGGTTTTGGTAAATTTTATATACTTATTGGTATTAAATGTTTGCAAATTCTTTTTATAATTTTTATTTGTGTGCAAATTTCATTTTACAAATGTAATACATGTTATACCCATTTGAAAAAGGAAATTTGCTTTCAAATTGGAAAGCCAAACACTATATGTGTGCTTGGAAGCATCCTTAGGCCCTTTCACATAGGCATTCCATCTGCCCATGTGTGGCCATCGCCACTCAACAGAAGATGATCATTTAATTGACTTCTGTCAAAGGGACGGGCTAGAAAACAGACTCTGATCACTGTATTCTGACAGCTACAGGCTCTGATCACTATTCGAACAGTGAGTTCCACTGCAAGAATACAATTTCTCAGCAGGGGAGATTCCTCCATCCAGCGCTTGTTGAAGGAAAAAATAAACTTGACTTTGGCCAGCTTAACCTGTCCTTCCATGGTCCAGAGAGGAAGAATAAGCTGCCACAAGGATGCCCTGGCTGCGTGGCTCCTGCCCTTTAAAGTGGCTGCCAGTCTTTTGGTGAACGGATGCTCTGGGGAGGGGTTTAAACCCCATATACTACCTTTATCTATGTCCCTGTATCAGTATATATCATTCAGTAAAAGTCAGTTTATGAAATAGTAAGTGAAAGTCAAGGGCACATTTGATTAATGTGGGAGAAAGAGAGGGGCATGTACAGAGAGCATTCATCTTGTGGTCAGAAAAGTGAAGAAAGGTATTGATATAACAAGCGATGTCTCCCATGGTCCAACTCCCTCATGAGAGGCAAGAGGTATGTGACATCTACTGCAAACTATATATATATATATATATATACTGTATACACTGTATGGGAAATTGCACAAAATGGTAAAAATGAATGTTAACACATGTAATGGATGTAGAAATGGATGTATACAGATGGAAACTGAAGGGATGACAGATGTGTAATCTGATAAAAACTGATCAGTTTTTATGTGCATTCTGTCATCCATTTTTCATGATGTTGCGAATGACACCCATGTGAAAGTAGACTAAAAATTCTTTCTCATTTATTGCAAAACTATTAAATTAATGTTTGTATTTTATATTTGCTTATAGCTCTGTTTAAATTGGCCAAATACAATAAACCTTGTTGGATGCCTCTGAGCTCAACAGAGCTCATGGGTGTAACCATTAAAGACATTTAACAAAATAAAACAATTAAAAATAAAATATCCTACAGCGAGGAGAGGGTCCTTTTAATGCAACTTTGAGGGCAACATGGAAAGAACACCAATCCCTTAAATTATATGTTTGGGAGGTGCCTTTAAGCTGTATGTGTTGTTTTGAACAAGACTGTTTTCACAGACAGTGTCATTTTTAATGTATTCTGGCATCAACTAGTTTGGATGTATAATTTTTATCCTTTTACATTTAGGCTTTAATTGACCACCGGAAGAAGCAGCCACAACACATCTAAAATCTCTAAGAAACTTTACTGTTAAAAATAGTTAAATTAGTTATTTATTTCAGGTACTTATATAGCACTGTCAATTTACGCAGCGCTTAACACATATATATTGTACATTCACATCAGTCCCTAACCCTCAAGGGATGTACAATCTAAGGTCCCTGACTTACATTCATACATACACATATTAGGGCCAATTTAGACAGGATCCAATTAACCTACCAGCATGTCTTTAGAGTGTGGGAGGAAACCGGAGCACCCGGAGGAAACCCATGCAAGCACAGGGAGAACATGCAAACTCCATGCAGAAGGCGCCATGGTCGGGAATTGAGCCCATGACCCATTTACTGCAAGGCAGACGTGCTAACCACTAAGCCACTGTGTACAAAGCGGCCAGTAGTGCAACAATTCAGACCCAAAATTTTCTGGACCATCATTCTGGATGTGCAAACAGGGTTTATTATAGTTTTTTTTATTTTCTTTTATTTCGTGTTTATCCATCTTGGTTTTTCTTTCTGCTTGCTAGGCTGGGGTTTAGTGTTTCAGGGTTCCTTTCTTGGGAGAGGTATATTTTAATTCTTTAGGCAAGGGTGTCACGGGCAAAGCAGTCCTCTACTTGCAGCACATTACTGTATACATGTACTGTAAAATAGTGTGCACCAAAGCACACCTTAGCTGGCAATAAAGTTAAGCAATCCCCTTTATCAGAAACAAATGTCAGGCAGGCGGCCTAAACTTAGATGCAAAGGTTCTGCACGTGAAGGTAGTAGGAGTTAGGTTCTGTAGGACAAAATGGTGGTTGGGCCACACCATCTAGAGGCAGGGCCAAGCTACTTTTTCTGTCTCAGAATGGCCAAGCTATATAGCCACACCACATGCAGGTTGTTGAGTGACTGAAAAATCCTTCCTCTACTTCCTCCTATCAGGTGCAGACCAGCCAGATGTCTGCAATTGCTGCTAACCCACTTTCTCCCTCTTCCTCTTGCTAATCTCACCATAGCCCCACAAACTGACAGGGAGGAGTCAGCAATATCATTTGAACTCGATCTGAACCATCAGTGACTTGATGGTCATGAGCAAGCATCTCTCCTTTCCGATATTGGGGGTGAGGAAGATAGCACCATGAGCACAAAGGAGGTGAATATCAGCCAGGGAGCAACCAAAGACAGCAGTGTTAAAGGAACATCCTTTGTAAGTCAGGTGTCTCTTCTGCATCAGCTGGGGCAGCCCTGTAAGGGAATTCCCGTGAGACGGCTGGCAAATAGACGTGCGCGATCGCGCATGTGCACACACACGGCGAAGATTGGCGCCAGATGGACTATTTAAAAGGTGCCTCTGCCTGTGCTGAGCGCTGACTGGTCTTCAGCTGTTTGCCCGTTTCCTGCTCGTTCCTGTGTGATTTCCTTGTTGCTGACCCGGCTTGTTCCTGACCTGACTCTGATTACTCTCCTGCTTGATACTTGTTCCTGACTTCGGCTCTGCTCCTGACTTTGGCTTGCTTATGATTTGGTACCTCGCTGTCCGCCCGTTGATGACCCCAATTACTCCTATGACATTGCTCCTGTCTCCCATCCCAGCTTCCTGCCTTACTCTGGTGCACGCCTGGCGACCTACCATACCAGCTCTGCATATCACTACTGTTCCTGAATCGGAGGTTCATCAGTCTTCCAAAGTCTCCAGCTGCAAGAGCTGCAAACAACATCTGCTGGTGCTCTTGTCCCCCTGGTCCCTAGACAGCCTCTGTTCCACTTCCAGTGGGGTCAGGGCTAGTGACACAAGTGAGGCCGACCTTGTCATTTCAGTCTCCAATCAGGTACGTGAGAAGCCCATTCCCAGTGTCTTAGTGTCAGCTTGGCAAAACAGCTGGCTTTGCAGATGTTCCCAATCCAGCTTATCAAATGAACCCCCTTCTGTGACTTTATGGCCTGTACTGGACCACTGTGGCAGGTACCCTGATGCCATTATTTTGCCCAGAAGGCAATCCCTGCCTTCCAGCAGCATGTGGAATGTACTGTGTCTGTGACTCTTGACTTCTGGTCCAGTAAGCATGGATATTCACTCTACATATCCTTTGTGGCACACTGGATTAATCGTCTAGTGGCTTGGAAGGATGCTGGAAGGAGCACACCATTAAAGCTGGTGGTACTGCCATATGTCTTGTCTGATGGTCACAATGCAGTCACCTGTACTCTCTCCTCATTGGACTCATCCTCCAATGCCTTGAAACCAGCAGTCCTCACTAAGTGCCCCAGAGCATATGTAACATCCCAAGCTAAACACTGCCATGTTATGTTGCAGCTTGTAAGTCTGATGAACAGGAGTCACACTGGACCAGAGCTGTTGGCAGTTTCTTAGGCCCAGACTGACAGGTACAAAAGATCAAAGTGCATGGGCTCAATTATGGGGGCCACTTGTCCACTGCTGCTGATGTAACACTAATAAAAGTCTTGAATGTAAGTCCGAAAGAACAGCGCTGTGGAGTCCATGGTTAAAAGTCAATATTCACCTCTCTTGGAGGTATGTCTTTATTGGTCAAAATGGTTACAAATAGTGTATCCCAACATACTGAGCACTGGTGTCCCAGGACTGTAGGGTGATGTGCACGCTCACCTGCGTCCCTGGACCGGGAAGAGACACTTGTCCTCAGTGTGTTTCTGGACCGGTCGGGTATGACATCACTGCAACCGGGACGGAAGCGGAAGTAGAGCCCTGGGAGTGGGACGCAAACTCAGCTGGTAACCATGACAATGCATTTTGCATGCATGCGCTTTATCAAGCCCATGTATCTTGGGATACACTATACTTAACCATTTTGACCAATAAAGACATACCTCCAGGGAAGGTGAATATTGACTTTTAACCACAGGCTTCACAGCGCTGTTCTTTTGGACTTATATTCCGGACTGACAGGTAGCTGAACCCACACTGTCTTCAGCCAAGCAAGGTCATGTGACAATGACAAATCACACATAGACCTTGCTTGGCATATGTCTTCAATCTGGTGGTTCAGCAGCTAATCATGAAATAGCCTGGGTGTATGCTTATTTTATGTAGTCATACCTAAATATAGCTCACCTGGCAAAAATGAAGTGCCAACATAAGCTGCCTGCTAATCACCTTATCTGTGGCACTTACACATAGATAGAGCTCAATGTTGGCCATGCTGTAAAGGCTGCACTAGTAGCAACATGCCATCAATGAGTACCTTTATATACATTATATTGGGACTCCTCTCCAAATCATTGCATTCAGGTGTTTCAATCACCTGCATGGTCAAAGGTGTATAAAATCAAGCACCCAGGCATGCAGACTGCTTCTACAAACATTTGAGAAAGAATGGGTCGCTCTCAGGAGCTCAGTGAATTCAAGCATGGGACCGTGATAGGCTGCCACCTGTGCAATAAGTCCATCCATGAAATTTCGATGCTACTAAATATTCCATGGTCAACTATTAGTGGTATTATAACAAAGTGGAAGAAACTGGAAACAAAATCAACTCAGCCACAAAGTGGTAGGCCATGTAAAATGAATGAGTGAGGTCGGCACATGCTGAAGTGTACAGTGTGCAGAAGTCGCCAACTGTCTGCAGAGTCAATGGCTAAAGACCTCCAAACTACATGTGGCCTTTAGATTAGAACAACAACAGTGTGTAGAGAGCTTCATGGAATGGGTTTCCATGGCCAAGCAGCTGCATCCAGGCCTTATATCACCAAGTGCAATGCAAAGCGTCGGATGCAGTGGTGTAAAGAACGCTGTCATTGGACTTTAGAGCAGTGGAGACGTGTTCTCTGGAGTGATCAATCACGCTTCTCTGTCTGGCAATCTGATGGACGTGTTTGGGTTTGACTGTTGCTAGGAGAACTGCCTGACTGCATTGTGCCAAGTGTAAAGTTTGGTGGAGGAGGGATTATGGTGTGGGGTTGTTTTTCAGGGGTTGGATAAGTCTTAGCCCCTTAGTTCCAGTGAAGAAAACTCTTAAAGCATCAGAATACCAGGACATTTTGGACAATTACATTCTCTGAATTTTGGGGGAACAGTTTGGGGATGGCCCCTTCCTGTTCCAACATGACTGTGCACCAGTGCACAAAGTAAGGTTTATAAAGACATGGATGAGCGAGTTTGGGGTGGAGGAACTCAACTGGCCTGCACAGAGTCCTGACCCCAACCTGATAGAACACCTTTGAAATAAATTAAAACGTTGAAGCTGTTATAGCTGCAAAGGGTGGGCCAACTCAATATTGAACCCTACAGACTAAGACTGGGATGCCATTAAAGTTCATGTGCATGTAAAGGCAATATAGTGTATATGGTATATAGACAGGTTCATGGAAGCTGGTATTCTTTTCACTACCTACACCAGTGGTTCATCTTTCAGAAAGCATGCATCATTTTGGCATCTTTTAAGAAGGTGACCAAATGGTGAGTCCCAGTGAGGTGGGGATTAGTGATACAATTCCCCTTTTGTTCCTCTTGCAGCATACAATGAGGTGGAGAAGGAGGATTTGCTGTTGTCATTTGCCTGCTTGCTGCTGAACCCTTGCTTACTGCCTACAATCCTGTGGGGTAGAGGCAGCAGAATGCCAAGGAGGAAATGTGTGGATGGGGGTGTTGAGGTGTTGTACTTAGGTGGGATGGGATTATTGAGGACTGCGTTGTCCTCAGCAACACCAGAAACTTTAGGCAGTTTTAGGAAAATGGGATCTCTTATGCTCAAATGCCTATTCAAGACTCCAGGATTCAGGTTATTAAAGAGAATGACCACTACTAGGTGGCCATCCTGTTAGATTTCTAATACAAGGGTAAAAAGGCCACTGCCACTTCTGCCACTATCTCAGAGGGAGCACACAATGCAGCCTAGGAGGTGGTGCTGCGTAAGAACCTGTTTTCCACATTTCTGATAATGGCAGGATCCTCTGATCACTGAAAGGAGGAGTGGTGGTGGCTACATCAGCACTGCTTTTCAGGTTTTTTTTTTCAGTCTGCAGTGGCTAAGCTCAGCTGCAGGCAGCCCTCATAGGCAGTGTCTGAACTAAATAATTGCTGACTACACTCGGGCCAGGGCTGATGTAGACACTCTCAAAAGTGAGGACTCCATCATCAATGGGGTGTCCAGGCTGGCCCTTTGGCCAAAGCTTGCACAAATATGCACTGAAATGTCCAGCTTACCCTGAAACTAATGTGCTGTCTGAGAGGGCCTTCAGTTTAGATAGAGGTTTTGCTATAGAGGTGTGAATCCACCTGTCACCTGCCAATCTTGGTTTACCAATGCCCTCCTGCAAACATTATCAGCTGCTACCACCTCTCCTGGACTATTATTATGTGCTGGCACTGTAAAGGTGCCACACAATGTTTTTGGGTAGAAATGTATGGCCATAGGCTTCCCACCCCTTTACAATGCAGTTGAATGGGCAAGCAGAAGCAAATCCTGGAGAGAAATCATAGGTCCAAGGTTAAGGGTAGGCAGTAGCAAAAACTAGGTCTACAATCCTATGGCAATAGGCTGTCTGTGCATTCTGCTTTACTTCCTCTTCCTCATTCTCCTCCTCCTTCTCCAACCTCTCCTCCTCTTCCACCTCCTCCTCCCCTCACTCCTTCAACTTGTCCTCCCGCTCCTCCTTCTATGTGACTATAGAGAGTGTAAATCATACACGGAAAAGAACTGGTGAAAACTACTTGGTGTCCCTTTCCTCCAATTCCTTGCCTGGACAGCCCCACTGTAACATATTCATAGACACATTTAAATCCCCAGTCAGTCCTCATTGGCCTTTTCTGTGAGTCTGAAAAAATAGTCTGTGAAAACAAAGTGCATCCAAAAACAATTAGTAAATATATTTTGTAAAAACACGCCCAACCTGTTATCACTGCAGTGCATGTGGACAGACACAGGCTGCAGCATTAGGTGTAATAAATGATGAAAAAAAATAAAAACTCTTCCCTCCTCCATTCTGCAAGATATACAGCTTTTTGCTACCTACGTGACACGCAGTAATGGTTTACATCTATTTTAACAGACATACCAGTGCTTACAAGTCCTACACTATTTTTTCCCATTGCAGTTTGTCACAGCCCTCCTTTGCTTTCCCTATCACAGATAAAGCATACTGACAATATGGATATTGTGACCTTACCCTTTTATAATAAGGTGACTGGCTATTCTAAGCTAGCTGACCAAAGTCCAAAGGCCAGGGAGTGCATTATGGTTACAGAGAATTAAACCTGGAAAATTCCCACTTTTTAAAGTTGGGACTGCAAACCTCGAACACGGATGATATCTGCAAGCCTGGTCCTCATTTCTAGTCAAGACCACAAATATCTGATAACAATCATCTAATGTTTGGGGCACCTTAGAAGTAACCCTGAATGTCCTTAATTCTATTACCATGGAAAAGAACAACAGGTGTCAGCCAAGCTTTTGAATGAAGAATTTCCCTATATAACCAAGGGGAGAAAGGCACTTAGGATTGCAGGAGGTAAATCTCACATCAAATATTAAAATAAGATGTATTAACATTGCAAATATAATCACTAGGGTAAGATTCATACAATGTGAAGTTCACCTCGAAAGTTGAGGGCAAAGCTGTGACACAAAACAGACTGTTCAACCAGATCCTACAGATGGTGGGAAAATCCACTACCCAAGAAAGCCATTTTCTTCAGTAAATGCAGAACATCCTAAATACCAATTGATTGCTAAACGAGCACTTAAAGAGTTTTATTAAGTACATAGAATATAAATCTATTCGGCATGTAATTAATTCAAAATTACATGAGCAATAAATGAGTAATTAAATTTGCAAGTAACACTTAAGTCTTTAGTTGGCATTTACAAAGAAAGCCCAAGTAAGTTTATTAACTAGCAATTTATTGCTAAAAATACTGCAATTTCATGAGTGTGTTGATTAAAATCTAACTTACTTTAGCTAAATTGTTATAGGCCAATTAAAAGTCTCACAGTCCTTTCAAGCAAATTAAGGACAAGCACAATTTTCTTCCATGCTAATATGAAGGAGCAGTGGTACATTCACACTGTAGCAGGGGCGGACTGACCATTTGGAAACTCAGGCAGTGCCCGAGGGCCCGGGGTCAGTAGGGGGCCCCATGAGATGCCCCTGGTACCTTTTTCATAGGGTTTTTTGAGTTTGGTCAGGGACACAGGGGCCCCATGATCCCCTATTGCCCGGGGGGCCCCATGAGTTGTCAGTCCACCCCTGCACTGTAGGAAGTATGTTTGCCACAAGTGGTGCCGTCCTTTCACCCAGATGTATTGGAGGCGGATGTTATGGTGGCAGGACTAATATGAACACTGACCATGCTTTGTTTTTCAGTGACTGTGTTGTTTTTATCAAAAGCTTAGGCAAAATGAATGTCACTATTACATAGATAGGATAACAGTCAAAACGACACCGAAGTACTCTTTGCACCTGGAGGAAAAAGAGATTTAAAGCTGAACTCTATTCACATATACAGGGTGAAGGTGGGGTGGGGGGGTTGGCAGCGAGGGCATGTGCCCTGGGAGTCACATTGAGAGGGGCGGCGCTGATCTCATCGGATCTTCTCCCCCTGCTGCTCCCCCAGCATATGATCTTCTCCACACCACAAGAGCTAGTGCTGAAGCAAACATTAATGCAGTGGTGTAGCTCTTACAGGGGCGGACTGACAACTCATGGGGCCCCCGGGCAATAGGGGATCATGGGGCCCCTGTGTCCTTGCCCAAACTCAAAAAAGCCTTTGAAAAAGGTACCAGGGGCATCTCATGAGGCCCCCTACTGACTCCGGGCCCTCGGACAGTGCCCAAGCTTCCAAATGGTCAGTCCACCCCTGAGCTCTTATGATGTTGAGAAGATCGAGTGCTGGGGGAGCGGCAGGGAGAGATCAGATGAGACAACCCTTCCTCTCCAGATGACAACTGTAAAGTAACTAGTGGGTGCAAGTTGATATGGGGGGGGGAGGTGCAGTGGGGCATCTTTGCCCTAGGCACTATATGACCGTGTCCCGGCACTGCACATATAAGAAAACACACATGAATGCACTGTTGTACTTGTTATATATCTTTAATTTTTTATTTTTAATACAACTCTTGTAAGTACCAGAATTCGGCTTGGTATTTGTCTCTTGCAGTTGCTGTATAGTACTAGTTCTATTCAGTTGTGCTGCCATTCAAGGAGCCTGCTAACAGAAGGAGAGAGTAGAATGACCAGGAGGTGAGCTCATCAGTAGGCTGTTTTCCCTTTTATCACCTTTTATCTCTGCATGTTGAAAGCACTAGAGCTTTTTTTTGGACATTCAGCCCTGGTTCACACTGATGTGGTGCAGAATTCTCAGTGTTTTCAGTGCAAATTCCGCACCGCATCACAATCGCACCCCGTTCATACGAACCGATGTGGGTGTGTATGTTAAGTTAACAACACCCCGACATCGGTCCGCAAAATGCGGTGTGATGTGCAGAATCAGATCACATAGGTGTGAATACCTATGCTATCCGATTCTACTGCGGACCAAAAAAGGGTCCTGCATGTTTTTGGTGTGGGTGCGGGTGCGGTGCGAATAGAACCATACAAAATGTATGGCTCTAATTGCACTGAATACTAATCGCATGTGATTTGTACAGGAATGCGGTGCAGTTCCTGTGCGAATCACATGGGATTTACTGCACCGCTATAGTGTGAACCTAGGCTTAGTAAAAAGCTGGAAGCAGCAAGAAATACTAATATGATCATTCACCATCTTTCTCCAATCTATTGTAACTGCCTTCTACAACAGTTATTAATTGATATTTATAGTATAATATGTATAATGTGTGAAATGAAAAATAAAAATATGAATAAAAAGAGGTTCCTGCACTCCGCTTCTGAGAAGCTGTACAATCTTTGCAAACTTGGATGGTAACTAAGTAAATAGATACCTTGTATATCTATTAGATTTTTTTTTTTTCAGTGCAAAGTAACTATGTAAACATTGTACCCTTTAGTAAGTGATAGATCTCCTGGTGGATACCTGTTAGCAATCTTGTCAGGATCTTTTGTGAAGGCTGTCCTCAGGCCTATGTCTAAGGGCCAAAGTACAGCTGGCAGTGAGGAGAAGAAGGAGGGTTGGGGTCCTATTTGTGGGGGGGAAGAGGGTTGGGGTTCTGGTGGTGAGCAGGAGTGTTGGGGTCCTATTTGTGGGGAGGAAAAGGGTTGGGGTTCTGGTGGTGAGAAGGAAATTGATGGATGATTCTCCTCTCTCCAATACAAGGGGAAAACCTTAGGGGATCCACTGCCTCCATCCAAGAGGGAACCAGAAATAGTCCACTCTGAGGAAGTAATAAAGAGAAACTCTTTGCCACATTTCCTGATGGTGGCTGGATTTCTCAAACTGGAGGCATTGCTGCAAGGCGAAAACCTATGACCACAAGATGTTTACCCTTCCATAATGAGGGAAGGGCAGATAACAGCAAATGGAGGATGCAAATCATGGTGACAGGAGGAGGAGTATTGGAGTTTTGGAAATGACGAGGAGGTGTTTACTAAAGCGCCACATTTTCTTTCAACCTTTAAAAAAAATGGGGGACACCCCATTGTCCCTATGTAAAAATTAGAAGATGGATTCCTTGCAGGATAGGGCCACCAACTCAGAAACTGGCATAGGTGATGATGGCTACAAGCATTTCTCTGCATGTACTGCGAGCGGGGGGCACAGCCAGGCTAGGCAATGTACCTGTACATCACCACTTGGCTTCTGGCACACCCCCTACTGATCCGTGCTATGATTGGACACAGCATAAGTTTGTCAGCAGGTTTCAGCCATTGATTTTGTCTGAAACGTGCTGATTGAGTGTGTCCAATTACAGCACACAGTTCTGTGTTTACAAACGCACAGAACTCTTTGTAAACAGAAGTGCAATCTGGTTGTTTCTTCTCCCTGAAAAATAGAAAGAAAAAACATTCAGATCTGTGAGTAAAAGCTGTACACATTTACACAAATGACACTTGTTTAGTACACAGTTAACCCCTTGATTGCCCCATGATATTAAGCCTCCCCAGCCAGTGACTTTAGTACAGTGTACACTATATTAGCGTCACTAGGGACATCAGTGTCAGTTAGTAAGTTAGTGTGCCTCCCAACCAGTGTCTGCTACTGCCAGATAGCCTGCCACACTATCACAGTCCCACTATAAGACGTTGATCACTGACATTACCAGTACAGTGTCTATAGCTGTAACAATTCCAGTACATATACCATAGTTTGTCAATGCTATAACTTTCACACAAACCAATTAATAGACACTCATTGTGATTTTCCTTTCTTTACTAAAGACATGTAGCATAATACATTTTGGCATAAATTTATGAAGAATGTCAATATTTTTCTATTTCTTTATTAGATATTTTTTATAACAGAAATGATCAAAAACCACCAAAAGAAAGCTCTATTTGTGTGAAAAAATTATATAAATTTCATTTGGGTACAGTGTTGCATGACCGTGCAGTTGGGCGTTAAAGTAGCACAGGGCAAAAAAATGCCCTGGTCATGGATGGGGAGAAACCTGCGGGAAGTCAAGTGGTTAAAAACAGCTTGCTTTGACTGTGTGTCAAGAGGCTGTAAAGAGGATGCAGGACACACATCAGCAGCACTGAGATGTAAGAAGCCTTCCCTTCCAGGCCCAGTCTGGCCATAGAGCACACTGGGCATTTTCCCGGTGGGCTGGGGCCCCCTGGATAGGAGAGGCGGGTGGGCAGCACATAGGTAGCTATGTCTTTCTTTCTTTCATTTCTTTCATTTCTTTCTTTCTTTCTTTCTAGTTTTATCTTTCTTTTCTCTTGTGCTATCTCCTGTTTCTCTCCTTACTTTCTCTCTCCATCTTTCTTTCTTTCTTTCTTTCTTTCTTTCTTTCTTTCTTTCTTTCTTTCTTTCTTTCTTTCTTTCTTTCTTTCTTTCTTTCTTTCCCTCCTTCCCTCTTTCTATACATCTCTCTCTCCCCCCCCCTCTCTCTCTGTCTCCTGTTTCTCTCCTTCCTTTTGTTCTTAACCTCCTACCCCCCCCCCCTCTCTCTCTATATATATATACCTCTCTCTCTCTTCCCTTCTTCCTTCTTTCTCTCCTTCCTTCTTTCTTTCTCTCTCTCTCCTGTTTCTCTCCTTCCTTTCTTTCTTAACCTCCTACTATATCTCTTTTTCTTTCTCTCTCTCTCTCTCTCTCTCTCACACGCTGTCTCTTTTTTCCCTTCTTCCTTCTTTCTGTCTTTTCGCTCCTTCCTTCTTTCTTTCTGCACGCCTTTCTTTCTCTCTCTCTCTCTCTCTCTCTCTCTCGCTCTCTTCTCTCTCTCCTGCTGCCCATCTCTCTCTCTCTCTCTCTCTCTCTCTCTCTCTCTCTCTCTCTGTCTCCTCTTTCCCTCCTTCCTTGTTTCTTTCCTTCCCTCTTTCCTTCTTTCCCTCCTTCTTTCTTTCCCTCTTCCCATCCCTACATCTCATTTTCTCTCTCTCTCTCTCTCTCTCTCTCTCCTGTTTCCCTCCTTCCTTCTTTCTTTCCCTCTTCCCTTCTTTCACTCTTTCCTTCTTTCCCTCCTTCCTTCTTTGCCTCCTTCCTTCTTTCTTTCTAAATGCATCTCTTTCTTTCTTTATCACTCTCTCTGTCTTGTTTCTCTCCTTTCTTTTCTTTCTTTTCTGTTCTTTCCTTTTCTTTCTTTTCTTTCTTTTACTTCCTTCTTTCTTTCTATGCGTCTTTCTTTCTTTCTCTCTCTCTCTCTCTCTCTCTCTCTCTCACTGTCTCCTGCTTCTCATCTTTCTTTCTTTCTCTTTCGTCCACAAAAAAAATGTTAAAAAAGAATAAAATATAAAATTGTGAAAAATTAAATAAAAATAAAAACCTGCTGACACTAGTGGCAGAATGCCACTGGGTTCTGAGGAAAGGGTCCCCGGGCTTTGGGCTGCTCAGTGCTATTTTTTTGTCCCAGTCCAGGCCCGTTCCCTTCCCTCTAACTGCAAATTCCCCAAGATACACAGCTGTTTTCTTCCTAAACAACATTAATTAAGGTTTTACATCTACTTTAAGTCAAAATGCTTGAAAGCCCCACACTAATCAGTCACTATGCATTTTATCAGCAGCACTCCCTACCCTTTCACCATCCCAGCTAGGCACATTTTCAGTCTGACTGCTTGCTGAGAACCCGCCTTTGTATAGTGAGGGGCTCCCATTATTGGACATTTTCAGCCACCCAACCTAAGTTCAGAGGCCAGGAAGTTCCTTAATGTTTGCTATGGCAGCGAAAGGCCGCATTGGTTCTCTTGGTCCCCAAACACCAAACTCAAATCTAACCTCAACCATAATCTGATGATCATCCCTGATCATTAAAACTTTAACAAAGTTCCACAATTATCAACAAGTGCTATGTAACCCATGAAAGTGTATAGTCAAGAAGAGTTAAAAAAAGGAAAAAGTCTCTGGAATTGATTGGAGCAAGGGGGATTTTTGCTTAGTTGCACTAATCTGATCCCAGCTCAGTGCCTGTAGTAGTGAAAACCTTGTCCAAACACATAACCAAATATATACAATGCAGGAGTTTTCCCTGGGGATGTCATACATAGAGTCCCAGTAAAAGGTGATTTGGCAGATACTTGCGGTATCATTTATATAAAGAATGGGAGCAGCATAGTCTTTACAAGCACTGCTAGATTAAAGGATTCTGTATCAGCAAAGATGTTCATTTGTGGCAATAATGTTGATGCAGAGGAACTAATGCAAATGTCTTCATGTCAGGGGGTTTCCCAGGAGCCTGGTACCTTCGTAACCCGCTCAACTTCTTTTCCTGTTTAATGGAGACGCCAGGGACCAGAACAAAAGTTTACACCTGCTTTGAAGACAATACAATGTACATATAACTTACATTAGTTTAACTGTTAACATACTACAGTTTGCTTGATGTACCCAGTAATTACCTGTAAAGAAACTGTATCAAGACCTCAAGACCATATAAACATAAAAACATGAATTAACAACAATTAATATAATTGCTCATATCTGGGAAGAGCATCAAATGATTAAATGTTCTACCTAGCCGAGTGAAAGATATATATACATATATATATATATATAATTTTTATTTTTTTTTTCTGATTTTAGAACACACTCCCAGCTGACCAATAATGGAGAAAAGGTGAGGTGGAGAAAAGGTGGCAAGAATGAATTTTCCCTGCTGGTATGTATCATTCCTCTTAGATAAGCTGAGACAGGGGTGACTGCTTACTGCCTAAACAGGACATCCAAGGTATTCCCATAGGTATTGTGATACATTTTTATTATACTGTATGACGCATTTTGTGGCATTCAAACCACTAACTCAAAAAAAGTACATAGAGAGAAATCCAACCTAAAGACCAACTCCAGCCATGATGTTTCATTTTGTTTTAGATTGTGTGGTAAAGGGTTAGGCTGGTTCTTAATTCCTGTCTGTTTCTACAGAGGATATGACCCTAGTGACAGGGCATCAGAGGGACAGAGATTGTTGCAAACCTCTTCAACAGAAATAAAAACAGCAATGAAAATACATTTTAGCACAGTCTGAAAAAGTTCTGAAAAGTTTTTAATGCTGTCAGTGGTTCCATTTTTCTGTGACCCTGGTCCTTCATTTTTGCCCTGGTATCACATCAACACAAAGCAAGAGTAATCCTCCCCAATGGAGTCACAGACAGCATTAAAACTGCCAGAGGTTTTAACCCTTCCCCACTGTTCAAAATGTAAAATGTTTTAGCTGGGCTTCTTTCTGCTGCATTTGAACAAAGACCTCTAGATCTAAATCAAAAATATTTATAGCTCTACAATTCTTCAAACTGGTTGTTTAAATATTGGCAAAAAGCTTATGTAGCACTACCCCCTTAGAAGTCACTGAGTTTTTGGGTCCCCCCACAGCTCTGCACAGCCAGGCAACACACATTTTCCTCCATGCTTTGTAAACTGGAGACATTAAACAGTCCTTCAGCTTGGTTTTATGGTTTTATAAAGGGGTTGTTAAGTTGGATATGGTTGAGGGGTGTATAGGATGCCCAAGGAAACGGCAAACCTGGGGACAACTATGTACAAAAATGTGCATAGAAATAGTCTCTCCTATAAGAGCCTCCAAAGCTTTCTCGTGTACGCCTCAGAGGAATCCTCCTCTTCACCCAGCTGCCTGAGGGTATTCCCTGGGCAAGGGGACCAGAAGCTGGCAACTTAAAACAGTGATGAGGAGCTAGTTGGGTTCTCCACCTGACTGCCCTCTCCCCTTATCCGGCCCAGGGGGTGTAGGATTACTCACTCTGTCTCTACTGAAAGGTAAGTGGGTTGGTGGCTGCCTTCAGACCTTTTACTAGGCTGGCTCCTTCCCTTCTCCACAGGCTGTCCTCTCTCAGGGGATGTTGAAGCAGAGAGATCCTCCTTTCCAGCCCCCTACAAGTAGGTGGGCCCCTTCCCATGGGCCTCCTCCCTGGTTCCACACTCCAGCCTTCACTCCATCTTCCACCTCACACTGACTCCCCTGCAGATCAGGTTAAATCATATTTAAGCTGTCCTGCCCCCATGCCAAGCCTTCTGCTTGGGTATTGGCCAAGGTACCTCAAGTACGCATGCCAGCTCCTCACCCCCACCCACTGACTTCAAGAAATTTCTCCAGCTTCTAGATCAGGGGGGTATCAGAGAACTGACCTGCAGAGCCCTCAGCCCTGACCTAGTAACTTGGCTGACTCACATCCTGGCTCCTAACAAGACTCTATCTAGAAAAAAAACTAATTCCCCCTAGCTGAACCTGAAGGGTGTTACACTTATGTAGATTCATTGCTAAAATTGTATGTCATGGCAAATCGAGTGTTAGTTAGTCAATTGGGGTTATTCTGTCATGTTAAAGATGTTTTGTAGCTTATCCAAGTCACGTCTTCAGTTCTAATGAGTGTCAGGAGGAAAATACCCCTGAATTTATAAATAGCATGGACACCTTGATCCTATCATCACAGAAAGCCAGATAATATTGTCCAAGAACAGGGTAGAAGGTAAAACCAAAAGAAACAACAGTGCTACTCCAATAGTGTAGCATTAAAGAAAAAAAAACAATTTATTGAAAAATAGATCTTGGCTCTAACAAAAGTACACATGTGTAGGGCATTGCATAAAATTAACTTGGGAGCCAAAAATGTCCAAGGGGCAGCCACCAGCCTTGGCCACCAGCTAGGTAAGAAGAATGCTGAAGATGGAGGAAGCCGCTGTCACTGCAACTGAAATTCAGCCCGGGACTGGAATACCTGATGTCACTGTAGACACATGAAAAGAAAGAAAAACATAAAAACCAGACTTGAGCTCATCCTCAATATACCAAATCTATTGTGTATTACTAAAAAAGTAAAAGCAAATCGCTCAACACATGAAGTACAAAGTTGACAACTCTTCATTGAAATACAAAAATCTACTGTCTAATAAATAAAACCATAATTCGCCAAATATTAAAAACTCCAACTCTAGCAGCTGCGGGAAAAATACTAAGCATCACCTCCCGATGATGGACAACATACATGAAAGTGATCCTAACAAATAGTATATGGGAAATAGATGGTATCAAAGGGTGTCACAGGCCCCCACCCTTGTTCAATAATGGTTGCTCTATTTTTACATAGTTGGCCTCTTATGCACCTTTTGCAGACCAGTTGTCCTCTATGTCCAAAATGTGCACCTCAATGTTCTCAAAAGAATGTCCCTTTTCCTTTATGTGTCGAAAGACTTCTGAGACTTCACCAGCAGAATTTGTCCTCCTATGTTGGGCATTTGTTGTAAGATTGCGTAATCTCCTTAATGTACAGTTCTTTGCGTTCCCCACTCCACTGCACTGTAAATATCACTTTACTAGTTCCTTGTATTTGGGTGTTGGGTCTTTTGGATGTACAAACTTCTGTCTTAGTCTATTGTGGGGCTTGAATGACAACAGGATGTGATGTTTATTAAAGCTCCTTTTGAGTGTTCCTGACACGCCAACTACATATGGGATGAATTTCGACTCTGTATTTGTTGCTAACATCTTAGCCCAGTGTTGCTAAATTCTAATAACCCCCAGACAGGAAGTATATAAGTTCTATTTTAGATATTGGTATTTACAGTTGCAAGAAAAAGTATGTGAACCCCTTGGGATTACGTGGAGTTTTGCATGAATTGGGCATAAAATGTGCTCTGAACGTCATCTAAGTCACAACAATGGAAGAACACAGTCTGCTGAACATAATACTACACAAACATTAGATGTTGCCATGGTTTAATTGTGCATAACATGTAAACATTCACAGTGCAGGAAGGAAAAAGTATGTGAGGCCCTAGCTTAATGACTTCTCCCAGAGCTAATTGGAGCCAGGAGTGAGCCAACCTTGACTCCAATCAGTGTGATTATATTGGATGTGTTGCTGACAGCTGTCCTGCCCTTAAAAAACACACACCTGTTTTGGGTTTACTGCTTTCAAGAAGCACTGTCTGATGTGAACCATGCCTCGCAGAAAAGAGCTCTCAGAAGACCTACGATCAAGAATTGTTGACTTGCATGAAGCTGGAAAGGGCTACAAAAGTATCTCCAAAAGCCTTGATGTTCATGTGTCCACGGTAAGACAGACTGTCTACAAATGGAGAAAGTTTAGCACTGTTGCTACTCTCCCTAGGCGTGGTTGTCCTGTAAAAATGACTGCAAGAGCACAGCGCAGAATGCTGCATGAGGTAAAGAAGAATCCCAGAGTGTCAGCTAAAGACCTACAGAAATCTCTGGCACATGCTAACATTTTTGTTGACACATCTACAATAAGGAAAACATTAAACAAGAATGGAGTACATGGGAGGATACCACGGAGGAAGCCATTGCTGTCCAAAAAGAATATTGCAGCACGTTTGAAGTTTGCAAAAGAGCACCTGGATGTTCCACAGCACTACTGGCAAAGTATACTGTGGACAGATGAAACCAAGATTGAGTTGTTTGGGAAGAACACACAACACTATGTGTGGAGAAAACAAGGCACAACACACCAACATCAAAACGTCATCCCCACTGTAAAACATGGCGGAGGGAGCATCGTGGTTTGGGGCTGCTTTGCTGCCTCAGGGCCTGGATGGATTGTTGTCATTGATGGGAAAATGAATTCCAGAGTTTATCAAGACATTTTGCAGGAAAATGTACGACCATCTGTCCGCCAACTGAAGCTCCACAGAGGATGGCTGATGCAACAGGACAATGACCCAAAGCATACAAGTAATTCAACAAAACAATGGCTGCAACAGCACAGAATACGCCTTCTGGAGTGACCCAGTCAGAGTCCTGACCTCAACCCGATTGAAATGCTGTGGCATGACCTTAAGAGAGTGATTCACACCAGATATCCCAAGAATATTGCTACCCTGAAACAGTTTTGTGAAGAGGAGTGGTCCAAAATTACTCCAGATTGTTGTGCAGGTCTGATCTGCAACTACAGGAAACGTTTGGTTGAGGATATTGCTGCCAAAGGAGGGTCAACCAGTTATTAAGTCCAAAGGTTCACATACTTTTTCCTCCCTGCACTGTGAATGTTTACATGTTATCTGCAATTAAACCATGGCAACATCTAATGTTTGTGTAGTATTATGTTCAGCAGGCTGTGTTCTTCTATTGTCGTGACTTAGATGACGTTCAGAGCACATTTTATACCCAATTCATGCAAAACTCCACGTAATCCCAAGGGGTTCACATACTTTTTCTTGCAACTGTATAATTATTTGGCACAGATTTTACTTGCTCTTTTGGGAGTTTAGATCATCAGTCATTGGGAAAAGGGCAACTCTGGCATAAGGAAGCAAAGCTTTGTTTCTCTAGCAATATGGCCTCCTTCACACAGAGACACAAATCGGCATCTGGAGCCAAACCTCCTTGTTCTAATTTAATCAATTAACCCTCATGAATACTCTGATTTCAGCAATCTAGCACACATTTTCTCAGCACTCACCAAACCCTGGTAAATGGAGGGTCATTCCCTGAGTCCCCAATAAACATGCATTTTATTGTATGAGATTAGAAATAAAGCCTTATTCTCGACTGTAGAATTCTTGTCTGGCACTTTTCTACCTAGACCCAAAGTTCAAGAACGAGATATGGTAAGGGAATAGGAACAGATCAACTACACAAAGCCTACAGACAATGCTGCTGATAATTCCTGCACCGTGTGCTTGCTTTTTTTGGCCACATCTTCCACAGTAAAGGTCCTCTTTAAAGCGAGACTTGGCTCAAAGTGTTTGCCATGGAACACAAAGCATCTCAATCACAATCACAAGTCTATTATAAACTGATAGGTCCCTATTTCATGAAGTGTAATACATCTAAATGTTCTGATTTCTCACAAGTAGTCATACGGTGGTTACTGACACTCTATCACCTAGTACAGCCCCATGATTATTTTTTTCCTTGTGAACTGATCAAATCCTGTCAAAACAACTACAGAAAGCCACAAGAACTTTGGCCTTGCTTTGGTTATCAGCAGCAACAAATTTCCATTGCCTTTTTTATGGGCTATCATTTGCCTGTTCAGTGTTTGTTTGGTGACTTTACGTGTACAGAATTTTATGACAGCCTTTGACACAGTTGAATTACATGTTCAACATGACTGCAACATTCTGTGGCCTGATCTTGTACACTGGAGAAAGGCTAGGTGAACATGCATGTATGCAATGGTTGTTCTCTTAAACCCTTTATTTATTTATTTATTTTTTTATTATTATGAGAAAGTAGAAGTTCATGAGGTTTGTGAGAAACTTAAAAGCAGTTCCTAAAATCATAAAGATCATTGGGGAAAGAAAATTGTTTAACAGGTCTATAATTTTAGAACTGTTTTCAAATCATATAAAAGTATAGGGGTAGTTAGTGTTGGGCCTGCACTAAATTGCAACAGTGTCATCAATTACATCAGCATATGGCATGAAAAGTGTTTAAAGGTGTCACATGTCATACTCTGTCACTTACTGTGTGACAAATGTCAAGAATAAAGGTGATAACATCAAAATTGTATTTCACAAATTGCAAATTACAGAAAAGCCAACAACCTCTTCTGACTCAATCTAAACGCTTCTGCCTACATTCTAAAGTACTTCTCTAACTCCTAACATTTACATATAATTACCAGCATTTGGCAAAAAGACTGGTTCACTTACTGGTCAATACCCCTATACCTTTTTTATCACTATTTTGTAAAATGATGGTTTTCAAGATGAACAAATATGGATGTGAGGGGGGGAACCCATTAGGAACTAAAATATAGGCACAAGCATTCAATCAATTGCCAGGGAATGTGACCAAAGACATCAGACATCAGAACAGAAAATGATATGCAACATGTTAAGTATTGTTGTGTTGGAAAAAGATATAGTGTATAATCCTCTTCCACTGGAGAGTTTTTGGGTGTTGTATGTGTTTTTCCTGTACTACTGTAGATATCGTGACTTCATTGATTATTTTAACCAAATTTTAATGTGAAAATATAGCTGTATATAATTTATCTATATATTTGTGTTGTGACACATACAGTCTCTACTTTTCAGCCCCCACCAAGGTGTGTGGGTGGTTGGAATATTATAAAGTCATTGGTGATATTCGTAGGATAGTTCCACCTAGGAAACAATAGATAGTGTATAATGCATTTATCTGAAGAGATACTGTCACTTTGCCCATTTAGGGTCCCCTGGCATATATACTAAAGCAGCCATGCTCCTTTGCTGCCTCCCTACACTCACTAAAGTAGCAGGGCTTCAAGGTTTGGGGGGGGGAGGGATCTCTTATGTGACAGTGTTTGGTCCTGAGCAGCCAGTCACTTGGCCTGAACACATATCATGTAAAAGGGTGCCATGACGCTATCCACTTTTCTATGCTCTGAAACCAGTCCTTAACAAGGCTTGATATGATATGTTTGCTGTGGTGGGGAACCATCAAGGGAACATGGATATATAAGTATACATACTTGGGGTGGAGTATATTTAAATCTAAATGATCAAAATGACAGTGTCTCTTTAAGCCAAGGCTACATTTAAAAAAAAAAACTTGAATTACCTTGCTAGCATATAGCATCATGGTATGGTCCGCACTTGCCCATAAACTTTGTGAAGGCTACAGTGGGGCACTAGATAGCAAATGTGAGAGTGAAAGGTAAATTACAGAACAAATGGGTACATGCTCTACATTTGGGTGATTATCTGGGTCTGACATTTTTATAAATAAACAACAACCTTTCTGGGAAAGTGCAGGATTTTGGAGTCCATCTGTGGGAATTTGTGCAGGCCACTCAAGTTTCTCCACGCCAAACTCATCCAACCATGTCTTTATGGAGCTGTATTTGTGCAAAGGGGCCAAACCATGCTGGAACAGAAAAGGGACTTACCCAAACTGTTGCCACAAGGTTGGACATGAACATTTTTTAAAGTTGTCTTTGTATGTTGTTGCATTAAAAGTACCCTTCAAATGAAGCAGCTGAACTCAAAAATTCCAAGGATTGTCCACATACTTATTTACCTACAGAATATAGCATAGCTCAGGGGTGGTCAACTTTCTGTATATAGTGGGCCTCAAGTGCAGTCCCTGACATCATCAAAGGGCCACACATATTATTCCATGAACATAATACTACAGAAAACTGTCAGACTGAAGACATGCAACACAAGATGGTCAAAGGCTACATACATGCTGCAGGAGATGGTCAGGGACCTAAGATGTATTATATGAGACTGCAGTTCATTAATATGACAGATCCTATGCAAATTCATGGTTTCATCTTTGTGTTCCCTACAGCCCTCTTAAAAAAAAAGAACTACTGCCTAAAAGGGCTCTGAGGGACACACAGTAAGTGACAAAGGACCACATGTGGCCCCAGGGGTGTGGGTACTAACCTTTCCACACACTCTTTAAATCTAAAAGAAGATGGAGTTAACTATCACTGACACTGTCCATATGCACGCTTAGCTAATAAAACAATGGAGGACAGGGCTTGAACACTTTAGGCATGGGCAGCCCGGTTTGTCTCATCCTACATGAGAAAAGTTAAAAGGACTAAATATCTAGAATCCTATTGTAGCACCCCTCTAGTTAACCAGGGGACACTAGACTAGGTTTTTAGACAGAGGCTGAATAGCAGCCTGGTCATAAGTCAGCTAGGTCACCTGGGGTCAGGACCGCCCTTAGATATAAATGGGCCTGATCAGCAGGAAGTGAGTCAGTGTGTGTCGGGTGGAAGATGGAGTAGTAGGAGGCTGGAGTGTGGAGCCTGGGAGGGGGCCCAGGAAGGGGCCTACCTACAGGCAGGTGCTGGAAGAGGGGACCTCTGCTGTGCCACCGTCTACTAGTGGGGACAGCCTGAGAAGCAGGGAAGCAACCAGTCCAGCAGAAGACCTGAAGGCAGCCACCAACCTATAAATCTCTCAGGAAGGACAGTGTGAGTAACCCTACACCCCCCTGGCCAGATAGGGGGAGAGGACAGTCAGGTGGAGAACCCAACTAGCTCCTCAGCCAGAACTGTTTGATTTGGGCAGCTTCTGGATCCCCTTGCCCAGGGAATACCCTTAGTACTGTTGTGTGAAGAGGAGATTGAAAAGAAAACCGAGACTATATGGACTTTGTAGGCACAAACACATCAAACGAATTTTCTTTGATAAAATCTTAATTGACTTTATTACAAAAAGTAATACACATATGAAAAGACAAAACAATATTGCCTAAAAGTGATACTACATAAATTCCACAAATTGATAAAAGAGGGATTGCTCCCAGTTCATGAACAAACTGAAATCATACAGCTCCTCAACAACTGTACAAACTAAAGGGTACCAGAAAATAGGGTGAAGAGGAGAATTCATTGGGGGTCTGAGGAGGTACACTTAACAGCAGGAGTACTCTCAAAAAGGAGATTTTTGCTTCATGTCCATAGATTTGTACATAATTGTCCTAGCAGTTCACAATATCTTGGGCATCCCATGTATCCCTCAACCCCATCCAAGTTTATTACCCCTTCATAAAACCACAAAAACAAGCCTAAAGATTGGTTACTGCCTCCGTGTGCAAGTGCGGAGGAAGAAAATGTGTGTTGCCTGGCTGTGTAGGACTGTAGGGGGACCAAAAAACTTAGCGGCTCCTAAAGTTGTAGTGCTACACTATTATAAACTTTGGAAACTGATGATGATAGAAAACAGGATTAATCATGGAGTGATCTTTCTAAAAAAAATATAGATATAACAGATATAAATCAATGCTTAGATTAATATATTATTAAGTAAAAGTCAAAGCAGCTAGTGTAAGTACATGAATATTACATGGTGTCAACCACTTGCAATCCCTCATACAGCAGCTTTAAGACTGGTAGAAATGGCAGGATTTAGAGCCATTCAGATTTTATACAGGCAAATGTACGAAAAAGAAGAATGGTGTTAGGAGAAGAAAGAACAGTGAGTAGAGAGATTGCCTCATCAGCCTATCGCTACTCTTTCACTGCCCAATCAGATGGCTGGAGGTGGAGAGAGGATGTAACTGTATTCTTTAATTGTAAGTGGCATCAACCATCTGGTTGTAACGAGTATCGGGGCTGAAATCTCATGAATAGATTGACAGAAATACAAATCCTTTGGCAGGAAATCAGCTTCCCTATAAACATTTTGTCTGTGTATTTATATGTTTGCTTGGAGTTCAGTCCTCCCAGACTACTATTTATTCGAGCAATAGAAGTAAAGAGTTACAACTTTCTTTAGCCAACCACAAACATGTATGTTTTTCATAAAGCATTGGAAATTGCTGTTGGGACCCAAGGGAACCAAACTGTGATATTTCCAGGTTAGATCTCTACTATTCCAGAGATACAATGTACCGTTTGTAACAATTATAATAATACACCTGTACTGCCATTGTCAATGTGGAGCAGCCACATGGGGTCTCATTAGTATTGTATTAGGACTGCATGGGGAAAGGGATAATGGCCCATAATGAAAAATGCCAAATTTTCTATATAATAAAAATGAACTTGATTAATGGAAATCACTTTCAGGGAAAGAGTTACTGCGTTGTTAGATATAAAAAATGATGTATTAATCCGACACTCTTACAGATGGTCCCAACCTCCTGACAACTGCTATTCATTTGAGATGCTATTAGCATGCATAATTATGCTAATTAAGTTGTAATTAAGCACCGATTCTTCAGAGGGTTTTTTTTTTTCTCTTGCTCTATCATTTAATACAACTTGGCAATAGATTTATATTTTATATGAAATGAAAGGATTTCTTCAGCTCTCTAATAAAAATATAGAAGGGTTGGAAGATGAGGTTTCAACAGAACTTACTGTTGCTGGTATGAATCTAGAAATATTAAATGTATGTGTTTTGTCAGATGTAAAGGAACGCTCCCCTCCACAGCATGGGAAGAGAAACTCAAAGGTTAACCGCGGACACCTTGCATGAAGTCATTCATCAGCTCAATTAGGGGTGGCTCAGGTGAAAAGCATGCTGGGAATTAAATACTAAATCTCCTTTAAACCTCCCCTTGGAAAGTCACAAGTAGAAACCAGGGAATGGTTAAATTGTGACTACACTTCAAAAAGTGAAGGTTTACTATGGTATAGGAAAGATTTAGAAATGTTAATTGTGCCTAAGCAGTATGCTGAAAATTTACATTTTATATTATATATTGCCTAACAAATAGCAGTGCACTTCTTTGTATGTGAGGGTGCTTAGGTACTCCTGTGCCCGCAGCCCCATAGGTGTCTGCAGTGTGAGATCTAGGGCACTGCTCTGACTGCTAGTTTCTTGAGATTTGGAAATGAAAAAAAAACTATGTCTATACCAAGATGGCCTCCTCCACACCAGGGGCGGACTGACAACTCATGGGGCCCCCGGGCTATAGGGAATCATGGGGCCCCTGTGTCCTTGCCCAAACTCAAAAAAGCCTATGAAAAAGGTCAGTCGGCCCCTGCTCCACACAGAGACATAGTGCAGAACAACTTGAAGTGGTAGATGGATAATGATGGGACCTTAGGTAAATAATACTTTAGTGCTATTGGTGTATTTGGCAAAACTGTACTTGTGGTATTACAAAGCGAAACAAAAACGAAAAGCGCACAGACCTTGCGCATTACCTCAATAAACAGAAATTTATTAATAAGAAAAGGTACTCACAAACAGTGAATAAAATCAGGCATGTAAGTCCTCGCAGGGACTTCAAAGAGAGCTCTGATGAAGAAGGTATGGCCTTTGAAACGCGTCAGCTGAACTGAGTGTCTACCCCCACGATGGGACTCGCGCTGGCTCCTTATCTTTGAAGTCCCTGCGAGGACTTACATGCCTGATTTTATTTGCTATTTGTGAGTACTTTTTCTTATTAATAAATTTCTGTTTATTGAGGTAATGCGCAAGGTCTGTGCGCTTCTTGTTTTTGTTTCGCTTTGTAGTGTTGGTCGGGCTTCCCCAGCCTTGTTTGGAGCTGCACAACCTTTGATGCACTGGTGGTCGCTTTTTTCCAGTTCTGCTTCCATCTATTTGCCACCCGCCTGGGTCCTAGAGCGCAGAAGAAATCGTGTTTGTACTTGTGGTATGCCAATGGACTTCTGCCTGGAAGCACTAGGGTCGTTTGCTCGAATCCCAACCACAGCACCACCTGCCTGGAGTTTGCATGTTCTCCCTGTGCCTGCATGTTATTTTCATCCAGGTATTCCATTTTCCTCCCACACTCCAAAGCCATGCTGGTAGGTTACATAGTTAGTTTGGCTGAAAAAAGACAAAAGTCAACCAAAAATATTAATTTGCTCCTGTCTAAATTGGCCCTAGTATGTGTATGTATGAATGTGAGTTACGGAACTTAGATTGTACGCTCCTTGAGGGTTAGGGACTGATGTGAATGTACAATATATATATGTAAAGCGCTGCGTAAATTGACGGCGCTATATAAGTACCTGAAATAAATAAATAAATGGGGCATGTGGGTGATAAGTGAGCTGCTCCCATGATCCAAGGAACTGCCAAAATAACTTCAGACTGTAGAAGTGATATTCTAGTCTAAAGATTGAGGTGCCACACTAAAGTGTCAGTGTAAAGAGTCCAAAATTAAAGTTTATTACAAATGTACAGTATATTAGGTGCTAGAGGCTACAGCACCTATTATACGTTTGGAATAAAACCTCAGTTTGGACTCTAACACTAGTGTTGTGCGTACAATATTTTCAGACTTAGATATTGAAGTGTAGATCAAGGCAGGATAAATCCGTATTGAGGGAAGATCATCTGCAGGTACACCATAGGAAATACTGGTCAATAGTCTTTTGTATTCTCCTTCCCTTTTTTGGGGAACAGCTTCTGAAGATCAGTTTATTTTAAAATTTTACTTAGTAATTTGTATCTAAAGTGTATTTAAAGATAAACTTTAGGAAAGAGAATGGTTGAAACCTCTGTCAAGTTTTTTGTCATTTGCCTGGAATTGGGGAGATTACCCTTCACTTCCTGTCCTGTAAGCGCAAGAGGAAATGAGAGGGAATCTCTCCAAAATAATGGAAGTCCTCTTTTAGAGATTTATCACAAGAACATGTGTTACCATAAGAAGATTTCCACTCTGTTTCTGTTCCAGAATTTGTTCTAACCCCTCACCAACTCACTTCCATATGTGACTTGCTACTCAGCACTTCAAGATATGATCGATGGGTTGTTTCTATGATAGAACATGTAAATTGCAGTTGTTGCTATAATGTATGAAAGCAATATGATCTATTTCTAAAATTAAATCACTTCAGCCCTCATAGATATAATGTGGGAGATTTACTAAAACTGGAACACTCAGAATCTGGTGCCGCTGTGCATGGTAGCCAATCAGATTTTAATTTCAGCTTGTTCAATTAGGCTTTAACAAAAAAAAAGTGGAAGCTGATTGGCTTCTATGTAGAGGTGCACCAGATTTTGCACTCTCCAGTTTTAGTAAATTAACACAATGCATCTTCCTTGAAGATTTATGCCATTCAATTCAGAGTTTGGCATCCCAGGTCCAGAGGGATATACATAGGTGTGCGCACAGGGTGTGCCAGATGTGCCTGGACACACCATAATCACCCCATGTGCATTACTATTATTGCTCTGTGTGTCAATGAGGAGATGGGAAAGATCTCCAACTGAGAGGCTCTGCTTATAAGAGAAGTATGGAAGCACTTCTCTTTCACTCTTAATCTGCAGGCAGGGAGATAATGTGCCCGCAGGGAGATCAGAAAGATACGCATGTGTGTCTAAGCTTCGGGGTGCACATCCTAATGCAATAGACTGCGCACACTTATGGGGATATAACAGAGAAGAATACCTATCTTATTCATCATTGCTCCAGCTCTGGCATTCTTCTTTATTCCAGCCTCAGAATGTGACCGGGTTTTCAGCATCCTCATTTACAATTCAGAACCGCTGAAATTCAAATCAGGGACAGTAAAACAGGAAAGAGAGCTTTTATTATGCTGGCCACACTGAGCAGGTTTTCAATCCCAAAAACAACCAAGAACCAAGGCAATCTACCACAAACTCTTTGAGGTTAATATAATAAAAGCAAATAGACTGTGTACTATGGAAGTGCACATGTTTCAGAGCTTAGTAAATGAGGTAAGGTCTCACTGTTCATAGAATACCCAATCAAAAATGCAAGAAAAATTTTAAAATACAAAATTTTTGCTTGCACATAATTGGATGGTGGAAATCAGCAGAGCTTCCCCTCATTTGCTAAGCTGTGGAGTAACTGCAATTGCATAGTGTACAGTCTGTTTGCCTTTAGTAAATCAATCCTTTTATGTCACGTCACAATGTCGATAGAAATTGATGGTAGAAGATTGCATTCATCTATTTGGTCAGAAGAACACTAACCCTTCCTGTATCACAAATCCTCATGGTAACTCTCCCTTTAGCTTTAACCCTCAAACTAACTGTCTCTGTAAGCCTAACACGAACTGTTTCTGTAACCCTAACACTAACTCTTAAGATAAATCCTAACACTACCCTTCAATTTAACCGCTTCCCGAGCGCCCTATAGAAGAACTACTGCTACAGGGAGGTAGGGCTGCACAAAATCACGTATATATACATGATTTTGTATTTCTGGGCAGGGGGCACATGCGCGCACTGCATGCACACCTTACCCACGCCGCCATTGGCGGCTACAGCTGTCAATCACCAGGTCCCAGCTGAAGATTCCCTGCCGATACCCGCCGATCGCTGAGGAACACTGACGGAGGAGAGGTCTGTATGCAAACAATACAGATCTCTCCCCTATCAGCTCCAGCATGCTGCTTTGTATTGCTCTGCACAGCAGAGCAATAAATAACAGCATTCCTACCTAGAAAAACACAGCACACAGTTAACCCTTTGATCGCCCCAAATGTTAACCCCTTCCTGCCCAGTGTCATTAGTACAGTGTCAGTGCCGCAGCAGAATGCCCGCCGCAGTCCCTCTATAAGTTGCTGATCGCCGCCATTTGATTTTTTAAATTTTTCTACTGGATATGTTTTATAGCAGAAAGTCAAAAATATAGTTTTTTCCCAAATTGCCAGTCTTTTTTTGTTTATAGCGCAGCAAATAAAAAACGTACAGGCAATCAAATACCACCGAAAGAAAACTCCATCTGTGGGAAAAAAAATCCTCAGACCTGTAAGGCGGCCTTCTCTCCTCTCACTGCAGGGATGACAGTATGGGCTAGATGGCTTCTGATTGCTCAGCACCATGACAGTGCTGACCAATCAGTAGCCATCTAGCCCGTACTGTCATTCCTGCAAAGAGAGGAGAGAAAGCCATGGGGATTTCATAATCCCCATGTCTGTGAAGCAGCTCTCTCTCCTCTCTTTGCATGGGTGACATAACGGGCTAGATGGTTGCTGATTGGTCAGCACTGTCACGTGCTGACCAATCAAAAGCTAATTAGCTCGTACTGTCATCCCTGCAAGGAGAGGAGAGAAAGCCACAAGGAATTTAAACCCCCAGACCTGTGAAGCAACTTTTCCTTGTGTGACAGCATGGGAGGTTTCCCTTGTGTGAACTCGGGCTATGACAAACCTGGGTTCACACAGGAGCAGTGGTGAAACTGCATGAAATTTGGATGGGAATCGAACTGCATTCCTGTTCAAATCGCATGCAATTTGCATCTATACATTTTATATGGACACAAATCTTACCAAAGTATAGGTACTCGTATTCGGATCAATAAAGGGCATTGGTGCATCCCTAGCCATAATAAAATCACGTGTCACAATACTGTCCAGGCATCAAACCAGGCCATGGGGCTTCTAGGCAGCGCAGTCATTTGGGTGGATAATTGATGAACAATATAAGGTGGATTCGGAGGGCTATGATTGGACCATTTTAGGTATTCCATGGCTGTAGTTGCATCCCTTTCAGGGCAGAGGGGAATAGTTGCCCGTTTGTGTTATCTGTGGGTTCTCCCCTCCTCCCTCACTCCTTTGAAGCCAAGGCAATAATATGACAATCCATTTTATTATGGCTGAAGATTATTCCAGACCTACACCCATCGTTAATCTTCTCCTGAAGGAGTGGACATTATTCATGAAACTCATTGGGAGAAAATATTCTGGGTTCTGAAAACGCTTTGAATATGAGTATACCCAATCATGATGTTTTGTAATGCAAATGATACCTGGAAAGATTCAAACGTTTACATATGGTTTATTTGGCTTCAACCACCTTCTTACAGAATTACTAATTGCTGTATGTAATTTTATCATATAATTGCTTTTTTTATGCAGTAGGATCAAAAGTTATGAATTTTATATTTGGATGTATTTCAATATAATTAAGTGGTACCCAAAATGTCCCATTTAGTACTATACTGCTCTAAAATCACATTTAGTTTACATTTCCTTTATGGCATGTAAGTCAATCTGTAGGCTTAATCCAAAGCTGGATTCGGACCTGACAATACCCATCTGGCTGGCTGCATGGTTTACAGGTGACTCTCTCACCGCATTGTCCACATTTCTATCTGCATTTCAGATTTATAGTGCAAATTGCTACTGTACACCCATAAAACCAAGTTCCGCTGTAAATTTCCATGTTAATATCTCCTCATATTTTCCACTTCCTCAGTTACATAGAAAACCTGTTTTATGTAGCAGCTAATCATACATTTTCCGACGCAAGTTTCCTTCAAAAACTGAGAACCTGAGCGGTGAAGTCCCAGCTTTATTTCCCAGCATATGCTTGGATTTCACACACCAATCCGTGCATTATGTCTAAATACCAAGAAGCTCTCTCTCTCCGTGAATACTAGATATTTATCTCTGAACACAACTTTGGGCCTACTATTTCTGGCAATAAGCTATGGTTCTGATACACAATCAAACTCCCAGAGGAAGGAAAAGACGAGAAATATTTCACCACAGACACGCACCCACAGCGCATTCCAAGCTCTGAACTTGCATTTATTCCTCTTTGCTAACAATGCTGTTCTCAGTTTGGAAAGTAAAGAAGAATCTTAAAACAATTATCTGCTTATAGGACAACTACCAACAGCTTAGGAAACAAAAAACTAAAATTAAAGTGTGCAAAAAAGAAGTAAAAATGTATACTGCAGTTTACCAGTCCTTGTATATGGCGGTTGCATCCGTTTTTTCCAAGCGTTTGTTTTTCTTTACGTTCACCCGGTGATTCTACTAGTAATATATTTCCTGTCCTAAGCTGACAATGCTTACTCACTGTACTGAACCAAAGTAGGAGTAGTAAGAGAAGTAGCATTGTCACTAAGTCCTCATCCACACTGGACGTTTTTACAGCCGCTGTTTTTGGCTTTTAAAGTCTTTTTTCTACAGCCAGTAAACCCCCCAGCATGTTATCCTATGTGTCCACGCACAGGGGCGTTTTTTGGCTGGAAAAAAAAACAGAACTAGTGGGTTTCTAGAGGAGTTTTTTAGCTATAAAAATGCTCTAACGCTGAAAAACGCTGTAAAACTCAGTAAATCGCAGCAAACCAGCGTTTTTGGACTTCCCCCCAAAAAAATGGGGGTGTAAAAAAAACTCTAAATTAACACTAAAAAATGCAAACGCGAACAAAAGCTGCAAAATGCCACTAAACGCTAATACAAAAACGCTAAAATATGCTGAAAAACTCACGTTTTTAATGGGACTTTACACAGCTGTTTCTAGCTTTATCAAAATGCCCAGAGAGCATGGAGCCTAAGGCTGCATTCACACTTGAGTGTTTTGCAGCTTGAAACTCGAAACGCTCCAAAAAATTCTGAAACTTAAAAATCAATTGTTCTCTATGGTGCCTGTTCACGCGATCAGGTGTGAACAGGCACCATAGAGAAAAATTGTTTTTTTAAGTTTGATTTTTCTGGAGCTTAGAGCTTCAAGCTACAAAAGCTCAAGTGTGGATGCAGCCTTAGCCAAGACTATAAATCTTCCCTTCCCTTTCCTTCCCCTTCCCTTTCCTTCCCCTTCCCTTCCCTTTTCTTTCCCTTCCCTTTCCTTCCCTTCCCTTCCCTTTTCTTTCCCTTCCCTTTCCTTTCCTTCCCTTTCCTTCCCTTTCCCTTCATTTTCCTTTCCCTTCCCTTCCCTTCCATTCCCTTCCCTTTCCCTTCCCTTTCCTTTCCTTTCCCTTCCCTTTCCTTCCCTTTTCTTTCCCTTCCCTTTCCTTTCCCTTCCCTTTCCCTTTCCTTCCATTCCCTTTCCCTTCCCTTTCCTTCCCTTCCCTTTTCTTTCCCCTCCCTTCCCTTTTCTTTCCCTTCCCTTTCCTTTCCTTCCCTTTCCCTTCCCTTTCCCTTTCCCTTCCCTTTCCTTCCCTTTCCTTCCCTTTCCCTTCCATTTCCCATTCCCTTCCCCTTCCCCTTCCCTTCCCTTTCCCTTCCCTTTGCCCTTCTCTTCTCTTCCCTATGATAACAGATGGCAGAGGCAAAGAGCACAGGTAGTCATTAGCTCAGAGGGTTTCTAACAGGTATTTTTTTTTTTGCACAGATTTAAATTTGAACTCCTAGCCTCTATAGCCACAAAGTATATGCTTCCACTTTATATGCACAAAGTGTTTTTGCAAACACAGATGTTAGCTTGTACAAAAAAAGTAGTGACTTCTACTTTTTACAGTAGATCACTGTGCTGGTGAGAGGGATCCAGCATGCCCCATCTGCTACAGGCTAGCTGCAGAAAATTACAGGTAGGGGCACAAACAAGACCAGTCGCCCTGCACATAGAGAGCGAGCAGCAGTGACTGGTCTTTATTAGAGGACGCTCCTGCTCATTGGGAAAGTTTCGCACTGGATTGCTGCACAGATTTGGAAGAAATACACAAAGCACATCAAGATTCAACTAAAAATACACATGGCTCTTGGATTTAGACAATTATTGCTTATTCTGAAGTTTAGCTTTAACAAAGCACTTTCAGTGGTAAACTTACAAACCAAAAGGCAGCAAATAATAGCTCACTCTTATTCATTAGGAGAAGGCCTTAGATTAACAAACATTCTCCAGTCCTAACAGGAATGGCTGCTTAGGTGAACATTCTCTTATGTCTATAGGCACCCTTAAAGTGGTTCCAAAGGCTGAATATTTTTTACCTTAATGCATTCTCTGCAGCCCCCCAGCTCCCCCTTATACTTACCTGAGCCCAATTTCTAGGCTCTCTCCCTCCTCATTGGCTCAGAGACAGCAGTGGGAGCCAATGTCAGTGAGAAGGGGGTTACGGGTAGAACTCTGAAGAAGAGGCAAGTCCTCAAAACGCGTCAGCCTGTTGGAGGTCCTGAGTTCCCATTACGGACAGACATGTAGTGCGGATTCGACAAAGCGGTTCTTTCGCGATGTACCTTTGACTTCATTGTCATTTTGTGAGTACAATACCTACTTTTAACATTAATAAATACATTTTTATAGGTAATGCACTAGATCGGTGTACCCTCTGTTTGTTTTTATCTCTACTAGGGCGGAGCTGTGCTCTGTGTTTTTCTGAACACACAGAGCTGGCTCAGGAATGAGCATGTGACTTGCAATGGTGGGGGGAGGGGTCATAAATGCCAGCTGGGGACCCCAAATAAAAATATGAGGCTGCAAGCACTTCAAATATCTGTAATATCTGTCATCCTGTCCCATCAAGACAGCCCCAAACAACCACCATGTACAGCACCTTGCATCGGTGGGGAAGAGTTAATACTTCATCAAACAATAAGAGAAAAAATAGTTATACTCGGTCTGCTTGTGAATTATGTAGAAAGTCAATCATGTACCAGGGAACAAAATCCCTTCATTAAAACTGCATTAAGTTCATTATATCCTGAGCAGTAATAGTTTCCATGGGTGATAAAAGTCATATCGCAATGATGTGGTCTGAAATGAACATATCCATCATGTTTAAACAAACATTTATTTGGTGTACGGATTTCTCAACTCCGATATGGAAATCAGATAACGTTTACAGGGAGTTTAGCTGCAGTCAATGCATAAACCGACCGTGTTTGCTCAATATTATAGAGGCTTTACAGCTCACAGTAAATTAATTTCAATCATTAGTTCAGTCTAGTGAAAGTGAAAATATATGCATGATCCTTGGCCTGAAGGTATTTGTGATACATATGCCTAACGTCTACCTGTGTTATAGAAGAACACCACCTAAATAACCCCACTGCAATTCCAGCAAAGGGAACTTGTAGTCTTTTCCTTTTTATATTTTATATATAAAATAAAAGCTTGGTAAGTGATCCTGTAAATGTGTGTTCATGTCTTAGATACCTCGTCTCGATGTATAGTTTGCAATTACAGTATATCAGTATATACTGTACGTAAATGAGATCAGCCATATTTGCTCATTATATATTCAGGTTGGGTTTACTGCTTTGCAGTACTACATAATGGTTGTACTTTACTGCTCCCTTTCATAATGTAAGTCTAAAGCTGGGTATGTGAGTAGGGTGCAGCATGGTGCACAGAGGACAGAGAACATTCAGAGGCCGAACAAAATAAACTATATATTGTTGAACCTTCCAACAAGTTGAAACGAGGCCTGGCAGGTGAGCATAACAGTCCGGAGCAGGGGTGGACTGACAACTCATGGGGCCCCCAGGCAATAGGGGATCATGTGTCCTCGCCCACACTCAAAAAAAGCCTATGAAAAGGTACCAAGGGCATCTCATGGGGCCCCCTACTGACCCCGGGTCCTCGGGCAGTACCCGAGTTCCCAAATGGTCAGTCTGCCCCTGGTCCGGAGCCACTTAGAGTCAGTAGCAGCAGCTCTGTAGCTTGAAATGATGCCAACAGCTTCTGAGAAGTGAGAATGTGGCCTGGCTGGTCAGACACAACTGGGAGGCTTCCAAGTTAGAGATAACATAGTCCCTGCACTTTCTCCACTCCTCTGGAACCTCTCCCTTTTGCTAAGTGCTGACCCTGACAGACAGGGAAGCTGTCCCCACACTAACCACTCACTGAATGCATGCCACATCAGGGCCACCTACCTTAAATAAGCTCTGCCCTCACGAAAGAAGACTGAGGAGGTCCCAGAAGACTGCAGAATTCCTTCACAACTCCCTTCCCCTTCTGCCCTGCCACTTCGGTCAAGGGCCACCTACCTTAAATAAGCTCTGCCCTTACGAAAGAAGACTTGGGAGGTCCCAGAAGACTGCAGAAGTCCCTCACAACTCCCTTCCCCTGCATTGCTGCTTCCGTCAAGGGCCACCTACAGTAGGGAGTGCAGACTGCACTTGCCAACAGATATACATGTTCAGCTTTTCACTGGTTGCACCTGATAAATTTCTGCATCATCACAATGATGTATGATGCAAGGATCTCTCCTGCTAAGCTAATCTACACTGACAGCGGGACTCTTACCCTTCAACTCCCCCTCTCCCCCCATACCCCTTGCCACCAGAAAACACTGATCAGCACTCAAGTGCTGATCAAATGCTGGTTTTCCAGAAAGACTGATAGAAGCCAGTGTTGAACCAGCTGACTTTCTGTACTGAGCTTAAAGTGTTACTAAACCCAGGACCTTACATTCACTCTATCTGGTCTCCCACAGTACACAGAACATGGAAATGCAATTATTTTAGTAAATATAAACTGCTAAATAACTTTTCTCATCAGCAGTTAGTGCAGTCTTGTGACTTCTATCAGTGTCCAACAGAGCACTGGTTACAGCTTGTAGGAGGAGGTTTTTTTCTGCTCTAGGAGGATGCAGAAGCCCTGATCTATGCCTGGACAGTGCGTATTGGCCCTGTGCTTTCTCTCCCAAGAAATAAACCTCTCTAGCAATACACACCAAACTGAGCATGTGCAGAGTGTTTCCACACTATATGTCTTATCGGGAGATGAGAGGGGGACACTGGAAGAAGGGGAGAATCAGAGAAATCAGTTTGGGGTTTAGTAACACTTTAAGAGTCAGCCAACTCACTAAAATCAACAAACTGCCTTTATAGATAATAAGGATGAAGATGGAAGCGAAGGAGTGACATGGGTGATTGTGGCCGCACGTTGCTGGAGAATGGTGCTTTACAAGGTAAGAGTGCAGTAATGTGCAGATATGCTCAATCTTGGCCTTCTATATACAGTAATATGAGCTGTAGCAATGGTACCACAATAAAATAGCAGATATTCTGTCACTCCAAGTGCCACTATGGTTCAGAATGTGCATTGGAAGCAGATCCCTCGGTTGATATCAGCACCACTCTACCACCCTCCCCGTAGCCCTAATCGCATAGAGGTTTACTGAGCACTTGGCAGGGGATGTTACATTTGCAAAGGGGATTTGCCCCAGAGAGTAGTGAAGTTCTGTTGACTCATCATCCAATCATGTGCGAGCAAAAATACTGTTTTTTTTAATTTTCTTTGCAGCTGATTAGTTATTCTTTGCAAATTGAAACTTCACCTCATTCACCAAAATTCCCTTTCAAAGTGCAAGTTCTCTTGCATAGTGAACAGTCCATTTGCCTTTAGTAAATCAACCCCAATGCCGTCAAATTATTTTGCAGAGCAAATCATCCAGTGTCTTTTGACTACATCACTGTCAGGAACATAGTGTAAAGTGTCAGGCTAAGACGCACTTTCTGGCTTCTGGCTAATGCACTTGCTCATAGGTATCGGTCTGCACATTGCTATTAGCATAGAAGAAAGATGGAAGGTACATCAATGCTCCTACAAATGAGCATGTAAGTCCTCTGCTGCCAAGCGGCCTAGTCACACCTGAACTCTGCACTAGCCCTTGACCTGAATGGTCTTCAGTCTTGTCCCTGCTATCTTCCTGATATGCAATTTGATTCTGTTACTGACTCCGTTTCCTCTCTGACCTCCCTCTCGGATTATCCTTTTTTGCTCATGTTCGCTGACTGCTTCCTCTACCGATCTTGACTTGGACTACTGACCACGCTTTCGTCTAGTGAATCTGTACCTTGCTGTTTGATCGTTGCCAACATCTGCCTGTTCCTGACTCTGATTCTGCTCATGCCCTGATGTCCTTCCACTTGGCTATCACTTGACCAGGTTTAAGACTTGACTCCATTCTCAACTGGACTTGGCATCTCCATGGTGCACTGCCAGCTGTACCTCTGCTCATCAGATACCAGCGTTCCAAGTTCCTGTTCACAGCGTCTCTTGTCACTTGTTTCTTTCCTTCGCCCCTGAAGACCCCATCCTAACATCCAGGAGTGCTTGGACGGGAACTGTGCAAGAGGTGGTTTGCAGCAATCCCTCAAACCAGACTGCTTTTGACATAGGAAGCAGAATGACAGGAAAACGAGACTGAATTTTAGAAGAAATTATTGTATTTTCATCATTTATTTTTATGTTGCCAGTGCAAGGTTTTATTATATGTACTAAAATATTTCTTTTTTTCAGGCTTCTTGACTTTTTTTTTCAGCATGGGTCCACTTTAAGTTCTGTATTTATTACTCTAATGTGTTGCAAAAATTAATTCTAATACTCTATTAGTAGCAATAGGTTCACTTCCTATAGCTGATGCGTTACAGCCATCCTCAAGTTAATCAGCTGGCAAGAATGAAGAGTAGTAATTTGCCTGATAAATGTATCAGTGTGATTGCAAATCTCATTAGATGGATGGGATAAGTGCTGAGTGCATTAGGTAAATGATACCTGTTCTCCTATGAGGCCACATGGACTGAGTAAACATGACGTACTCATTATAACGGAGTATCAGCCGTCATTGGCGTGAAGCAAGCATGAGATGATATTTCTGCCAATATAAAGTGTCAGGAAAGAAAGCATGAAAAAAATAAAAAGTGTAAAATAGGATGAATCCAATAAAACTTTAAATATCCATATAGTGAGTGTTTTTCATGTTGCTGTGATTTCTTTTTGGTTTTGAACTTCTCAACATGAAAGCCAACCTTTTCCTTAACCCAAGCATTTAAACACAATGCTACTTTTCTAAAGTGCTTCATCATGCTCTTTCTTTCCCCAACACATGCAGATTAAAGAGACCTTGTCACATAATAAATATATTTCAGAAAAGCACATACATGTAAAGAGGAGACTGAATACTTACCTCTCCTGCCACCAGCTCCACTAAACGCTAACCTATTGCAGAGAATTGGGGTCCCAAGGTCCAATGAGAAACCAACACTTCTAGGAGTGTTGACCTCCGTGGTCTCCCATAGCTCTTACTGGTTCTTCTCGCAGACCTCACACTGTACCCTCTTAGTCAAGCCCAGCAGGGACCAAACAAATTTTGATCCACATATTTATTTATTTATTACAGGTACTTATAAAGCGCCATCAATTTACGCAGCGCTTTACATATATATTGTACATTCACATCAGTCCCTAACCCTCAAGGGGTGTATAATCTACAGTCCCTAACTCACATTCATATACAAGGGCCAATTTAGACAGGATCCAATTAACCTATCAGCATGTCTTTGGAGTGTAGGAGGAAACCAGAGTACCTGGAGGAAACCCATGCAGGCACAGGGAGAACATGCAAACTCCAGGCAGGAGGTGCTGTGGCTGGGATTTGAACCAACGACCCTAGTGCTGCCAGGTGGAAGTGCTAACCATTTAGCCACTGTGCTGCCCCCATATGGGCAGGCTGGTTGTACAGAAGTCAATCTATCAAGTGACTTCCATACAACCAGCCTTATGAAAATCTCCTGCACAATCAGCACCACTGTGTAAGGAAAAGCTTGCCCATAATGCAGACAAAGATTTGCAGCGCATAAGTATGTGCATGTGAGAACAGTGACGGGCTGGACAGATGTGCATATACTTGGGCATAGTCACGTGCAGTTGCACACACGCATGTGCACTCGTGCATCCAGGCACACGCCTGTCACTAATGCTTGTGCCAAAAGGGCTATTTAAACAGGCTGCAGTATTATCTCTTTGCCATTTGGTCTTTAGCTCCTGAGTGTGAACCTTGATACTTGTGCCTGACTCCTGATACTGAACCAGCTTGTTCCTGACCTCCGCTTGCCTGCTACCTGCCCTGACCCCTGGCTTGTCTTGGATTACTCTTCTGCCTCTTGCTCTTGTCTGATTGAACTGCTGCTGCTGACCTGGCCTGTGACCCGACTACGCTACCTCCTGCCATCTATGCCTGATCTGCCAGACTGCTACCGACCCGGCTCGTCTGACCTTGCATCCTCCAATTTGCTCCCCAGTGATCCATCCATCTAGCACGGCCGCATCTGGATCCTGCTCCTCGCTACTAACCTCCAGCCTACCGACAACCAAGGTCCGTGCAAGGATATCTGCCATTGGCCTGTCCTGCTGCTTCACCGGCCTGCCAGCTACTGCTGAAACACTAACTACTGGACTGATCACAGGCACTCATACCTCGCCGTGCTCCTGCGGCCGCTGTCACACTGTGGCAGCACCCAAATATTTTAGAGTTCCCCTTAAGTTTTAACATTTCTAACAGCATCTGTTTGAAAAGCAAAGTTATCAGCTCACTTCCCCCCTCCCTTATTTCCTGTGTAACAATGTGTTTCAGTCTGCACCTGATACCCTTATTTTCAGCTGAAGAGAGTTTATCTATCTGTGAAACCACAAGGTCATATTCTGCATTTTTTAGAAAGTCTTTTGAATGTACAGAACAGGGGCGGACTGACCATTTGGAAACTCAGGCACTGCCGAGGGCCCGGGGTCAGTATGTGGCCCCATGAGATGCCCCTGGTACCTTTTTCATAGGCTTTTTTGAGTTTGGGCAAGGACACAGAGGCCCCATGATCCCCTATTGCCTGGGGGCCCCATGAGTTGTCAGTCCGCCCCTGGTACAGAAAGTGAAAGAGGAAATATATGCAATGTGATATAATTGCTGATATGAATACTCTGTGAGATGCTTTTAAGGCACTTAGCTTGCAGACACGAGTCCTTGCTAAGTCTCAACCAGCGCTGGTTAATAAAAAGTTTGTTTTCCTCACGTTCGTGTCCGGAGTTTTACCTGGTATTCCCAAAGTTGTCATTACACCACTATCAGTAGCCCTGGAGCCAGAGCTGTACAGGAGGCCTGCCTCTTCACGTCAGGCTCACTATCCAGGTACCTGACAAACTGGCTATAGCCAGCAGTGCTGATCAGTGTACTCCAATGGCAGGGAAGACTCCCCACTGTCAGAATACAATAACTCAGCAGGAGGTGTTCCTCCATCAACATGAAATGTGTGAATGGGGGAATCAGGTCAGTTTTTTTTTTTTGACCTGCTGGTTGAACACAAAAATAAAACATGTATGGGCTGCTTTGTCCTCAAAACATTTACAAAGATTAGTTTCTTAACATTCACCTATGCATGTAAAAGAAAAAAAACTTTCAAAAACTGTGCTTTGTATTCCTTTTAGGTTCCACCATGCCTACACCAGAGGGCCATTTTGGCACATGAGCTGCAGGCATGCACTACCCTGAGGTCTAGCAGGGATTATTTATTTCAGTGCCTATTCTTACTGAACCGCTGAAATACTGTTACTGATGCTGCTTAATGCTATCTGCACAGCCCAAGATAAAAGTTCAGATGTCGAGTAACTGTATGCTGTGTAAATTTAAAGCAGGCCTGCAGGGACTAAACATATTCAAAGCAATACCATGGATCTTCTGCGAGACACATAAAATGGGGTGAGAATGTGCAGAGCTTGGCACTACCATGGCTTGTGTATATCAGTGCAGAGAAAAATTACATTAACCACAGGCAGAAAACTGCTTTTGTTCTTCTCATCTCACGTTCCTCTTTTACACCATACCACCCAACCATCAAAACTCTAAGAAAAAAACACAAAAGCTTAAAAATCTATCCTTAATCTCACCATATTTATAAGATTCCACCTACTGGGGTGCCCCTACACCAGGGTAGCTCCTAAAGATGCAATCCAGGCAACTTAAAGCAGAAATCCAGGAAAAAACATTTTTGCCCATGCAGTGGGGCTGTGACGGCACTGCACAGGTTAAATGCCCATTTTGTTCTAGGGGAAAGGACACGGAAGATAAACTCACATGACCCACAGATACTCCCTGCACAAGACCGGTCCTTTTGGCTCCTGCCCCCCACCCCCTCGCCCCTGAAGTCCAGCGGTCTTGTAAATGAACTGTTGTTGATGTCAGCAAACTCAAGCGTGCTACACAGACAGGAACAGTCCACCACTAGACCGTGGGGGGGCGTGGTTTTCCGTAGCAGCGGCGGGTCAGGGGAGTATAAGCCGAGTCCTCACTGCCAGAGAAAATGAGCAGCTGATCCATGCAGAGGGGATACAGCCCCACTGCATGATAAAATGTTCTTTTTAACTGGAGTTTTAAAGTGGTTCTAAAAGCAGAGGTTTTTTTTCAATTTAATGCACTCTCTGCATTAAGGTAGAAAACCTTCTGTGTGTAGCTCCCTCCCAATCCTCCCTTATACTTACTTGAGCCTGACCTCGATCCAGAGATGTGAACAAGGGCAGAGGCTCTCCTCACTCTCTCTCTTCTCATTGGCCCAGAGATAGCAACAGGAGCCAGCTGCTGACAATCACAGCCAAGTAGGGAATGAGTAGGGAACGGGGTGGGGGACAAGCTGCGCTCTGTGTGTCTATGGACTGAGTCTGTTTGAGTGTCCCCGTAGCAAGTAGTTTGATATGGTGGGTCCTTGTCAGGGGCAAGGGCAGGAGGAGGACCCTAGAAGAGAGCAGGTAAGTATGACATGTTTGTTATTTTTTAAAAATGTAGAGGTTTACTATCACTGTAATAAGCAGATTAAATAAATATAGAACTATTTTATCTGCCAAAGGATTTGCATTTCTGTCCATCCAGTTGTAAAATGTACACAGCCCTGTCACATAACACAGTTCTCTCCAGCAGAGCAGAGGACCTGATTTTTTTCAGTTGCAGTTAATGAACACAGGTCTTGTCTCTCTCCCAGTCTGTGTTTGGACAGTGAAAGGTGAAGTAGCACATTGACAAGCTCATCTCCGTCACTCTGCTCTCTCCTCCTATCAATCATGCTGCTTGTTAGCATGGGCTCATTGTGCTGCTTTTTCCTTCCCCAATCTGACCTCTGTTGTACAGTGACTACAAGAGGCTGATACCAATTAAAAAAAGTAAATGTATTGATGTATTACTGGCTGCCTCAATATGTGCCTTTTAAACCTGCCTAGGATACAACTTCATATTTTTATCTTCTGGATTCTGGTGTCAAGCCCCAACACAAGCAATAACCCTTCCTCCCTTACGCCCCCCCCCCCCCCCCTCGCCACCACCACCACCTCCTAGTGCCAGTCTTTTTGGCACAATGTAGATTTAGGTCATTCCATCAGCGAATAGCATAGGCATGGTGATAAGTTTGTCTCATCCAAGACAAAGTGTTTGCCTGCCTTGTTGCAGGAATGGCCCTGTCCACCTGCATTCAGTAAACCCTGTTCCTTTTACATCCCAACAAATTTAAAATCTTGCCAAAATCCTGATTTAGTGAGTTCTAGTAGTCATAGTTTCTCCACCTTTTCTTTCATTTTTCCCTGCACTGTTATGTTTTAGCTGTTCATCTATTGTTGGTCTGTGTCAGACTGATCATTGGCAGGTATTCGCTCCATAATTGATTACGTGCGAACATCCACAAATACCAGATGGAGCTCTCGGCCTCCAATTGTTTTCAATGGGGCTTCCCTTCCGCAGCTAAAAGCAGGGAACCCCCTCTAGGTCTCCCTCATCTAATCACAAATGGCCCGATTCACAAGTGTGAATGGGGCCTAGGAGGTCTATTTATAAATGTTTTCCCAGAAGTGTGGGGATCTGCTGCTCTCTACTGTCTGTATTGGTAAAAAGCTGTTGCTTGTTAATTGCCAGAGGTAGCTAGTTATAGGCAGGTACTTCATGTCCCTGCCAGCTGGGTCAGACACCCCAGAGGGAGGAAGTAAAAGGGGGAGCTGGCACACATCTTCTTACTATGAGGGAGCTGCTACTCATTCAGCCCAGAAGCAGGGATTATTAGGCAAGTGTTATTAGGCAGTAAACCCTGGAGGGGCAGAGCAGAGAGCCGGTGACTGATAGCCTGTGCTCAGAGTGGACCTCAGAACTGAGCAATCAGCGGTCTTTGATCGCCCATTGGCAATTGACAACAGTCGAACTTTCCAGTTCTTGGCTGCTTTTAGGACAAGGTAACAATGTAGTAGCACTAATAGCCCTTAGTTTCACTTTAGCCTTGTGTAGGTACCATCAAATTAAAATACTACAAAAGGTCTGGACTACCTATTTGAATGGAGGAATGAAGCAATGTGGGAGCGTGGGGATGTTGAATATTAGCGTGAGAGAGGGTTCTTCTTACAAGAAAACCTGTCTCTTTTTCCCGAATGAGCTCAACAATCCAGCACTTGGCATCTTTCGGCTTGACTGACTCCCAGCATCATTTAACCTTCTTCCTATGAGCCCAGGGTGTCTAGGACCCCCATCAAAGTACCCAGGTCACATACAGTAGAATGGTGCTGAAAGGGGTGACATTTCATTACAAAGTGCAGTTGTGTGCAGCTTCCAGCATCTGTTCACTTTAAGAGGTAGAATAAGAGGAAGAGAACCTAGAACGTCCCATAACCAAAGACATTTGGGAAAAGGCATGGTTACAGATTTTTTGGGGCCAAAATATTGGTAGAGGATGCTATAATGAGTGGTGGCAGCAAATGGGGGGTAAGCAAGCTATCGTTGGTTTTAATCCAATAGGCTTTTCTACTAGCAGCTTGGACCTTCTTTAAAATGCTGACACCAGAACACAGTCATGGAGGGATGTGCACATTATCATAGGATGAGCTTCAGGCAAAGTCAGCCAATCAGTGTCTTTGGCTGAACATAGATCCTGCATTTTGACAACTACCATGTGTCCCATGGCCATGGCTGTGGTCCTGTGCTAAGCAGTCAAAGGTTCCGGAAGATGCTGTTAGATAAGAATTTAGACAGTTCTGCCTGATAGATTAGGTGACAGGGCACTGAAGATAGGGGTGAAACATGTTTGGTGTCTAATATTTACAGCAGGGTTTAGTTACTTGAAGCAGAAAAGTTTGAAATGTATATTGCTCAGATACCCTGAACAGGTGGTCACTTTATTTAGCGGAGAAGTGGCTGCATTTACCTGCTTTTCAGGAAAAACAAATCCTTATCCTCTCTATCTAATGGGCCTTGAAATTAAGAGCAAACAAACGCAGTGTGCATACACAGGCAGAGGTCGTGGTTGTCAGACCTACATTAAACTAACACAGTGGAACAGATAACAGACAAGGGCGGCCAGCCATTAGATTGTGAAATTCATATTAGGAGAATTAACCATGCATGAATGATTCCTTAAAGGAACACTAACCACAACATTGTGCTCTTTAGTCATGTGCTGGGAATGTAACCTCCCCATACACAGGCTAGTTATCAACAGAAGGGTCATATTAAACGTTGCCCATGTATGCACATTCTCCATATTAAAATTCACCAGATATTTGGCTATAAAAACCTTTATCAGCTTTAGGGATTCCCTGGAGTCATTATCTTCGTGGTGCTGTATTAATAAAATATGGATGTGTCCTTGAAAATCATAACCCGCCCTCTCTGTCTTACAGGGCAAAAGAATAGGGGCACTTAATGTGTATGTGCACTTTTCGGGAGGATTTTAAGAAAAAAAGATTGTAAGCTCTGAGCAGGGCCCTCTGATCCCGTCTCTATTCATTTGTATTGTAATCGTACTGCCTGCCCCTATGTGTGTAAACTGTTGGTATTATATAAATCCTGTATAATAATAGTAATAATAATAAAAATGCTCTTATGCAAGTCTACATCTAATGAATAGTACATCCACAGCACTTCTTGGTAGAAATGGTGAAGGTCCTCTAATTCCAGATGCAGTTGTTTTGGGTCCTCTGCATAAAAAGCGCTGGCCCATTATTTTTTTCCATCCTTCCATTTGCAGGATGGGCCGAATTTTCACTATATTGTGGCCACTAGAAGTCACTCCAGGATGTTTCCTCCTGGCTGCAGCTAATCATAGTAGTGGCCACACTAGGCCGCTCAAAGTCTACCCATGCACAGTGTGCTCACCTAAAAAAAGGAGACACAGAGAGACTTTTTGCACAGAGAGAGTTTGATTGGCCCAGAAAAGCGGCTACTAAGATTAGGTGAGGTTGCATTGCGTGCGCCACAGTTTAACAAGTGAAGTGAAACAACAAGAAGCGCACCAACCTTGCACATTACCTCAGTAACCAAAATTTATTTAGTAAAGGAATGGTACTCACAAACAGGGAATAAAAACAGGCATGTAAGTCCTCCAAGGGACTTTAAAGGCAAGAGGCCAGTGTGAATTCCATCATGGGGGTAGCCACTCGGTACAGCTGACGCATTTCGAAGGTCATGCCTTCTTCATCAGAGCGCATAATGCGCAGGGTTGGTGCGCTTCTTGTTGTTTTACTTCACAGTTCTGTTCGGGCTTCCCCAGCCTTGGTGTGGAGCTGCACGACCTTGTTTATTCCGGTGGTTGTTTTTCCGGAGTTTGATTTCATCTACTCACCACCGGCCTGGGTAATGGAGCGCAGGAGAAATCGCACACAGTTTAACAAGTTCCAGACTGGGACAATTCTGACATTGCTCCTATACATGAAAAATCTGCATTTTTTTTTGCTTAAAAACTACCTAGAACCCACAAACATTATATATTTTTAAGCAGAGACCCTGGAGAATATAATGGTGGTTGTTGCTATTTTTTATGTTGCACAATATTTGCGCAGCGGTTTATCAAACCAAATTGTCAGGAAAAGATACACTTTAATGAGTTTTAGTGAATACATACACAATATAATACTCATTTTGTGGTAAACTATAAAAGATGATGTTATGGCAAGTAAAAAGATACCTAACATGTCATGCTTTAAAATTGCATACACCAATGGAAAAGCGCCAAATTACGGTACCTAAACATCTCCATTGGTGACGCTTTAAAAGTGTCAGGTTAAGAGTTTAACATTACACAGGAGGCTCTGGTGCTAAAATTATTGCTTTCACTATCATGTTTGTGGCGATACCTCACATGTGTGGTGTAATCACCGTTTACATGTGCGTGCAGGACCTACATGAGCATTTGCATTTGTGTGTGAGCAGCGGGGGGGACAAGGGTGCTTTAAATTTTTACATTTTATTTATTTAGTATAAAAAAAATGTTTACACTCTACTTTTATGTATTTATTTTATCTAGATCATCTGTATTGCTGTCACAAGGGATGCTTGTGATAGCATGGGCCATGACAAGCCAGGAAAGGTCCTCTTTATGGAGAGGCCTCCTCTGGTGTCCGAAGCAGCAGATCAAAACCAAGATCGGTTTGACCTGCTGCTTCTAAAGCCAGTACTGGCTTGTAAACAAACAAACTGAAACTGGAAGAGACAAAATCCTTGTAGCTTCAGGTTTCTGATGTCACACAGTGGGAGGAACAACAAAGGTTGCTTTCACTGTGTGCCAGAAGTCGGTTCCCGCAGTTGCATCATTACCGGACTCTCCAATCAGTCAGAAGAGCCTGGTAAAGGCAACAACTGCGTTGGCGGGGGGATACCCCCTTCTACCGCCTGTAAAAGCAATCCAGTGACTGTTTAGCCACTCTGATTACTTTTACATAAAAGGAATTGCCAGGTGAAAAAAACAATGCCAGGATCATGACTGTAGCTGCAGTTATGATCCCGGTATAACCACTTCAACCCACCACCATTTATAAACTGCACAGGGATGGGAAATAGTTACACTGCCCAAAGTGGTCACTAGGGGACCCAATATAATGAATTTCAGCCTGTCCTACAAACGGAAGATATAGAAAGGTACCCATTGATCTGCCAGAAATCTAGCGACCTCCTATCTTCGTGTAATGACCTAACAACGTTGTTTCTGCTGCACAGAAATCCCAAGCAGTGTTGTCAGCCCAGTCTTCTTGCCCTACAGATCCTTCTCTGATCTTCTACATAACATAAGAATGAGGTGTTCTCTAGAGGTGTTCTCTAGTTGTTAGCTTCTTGTCGTCTGTCACATACAAACAGCCTGATGTTAAAAAGGTCAGTACTAAGAAGTTTGTTAGAGGTACAGACTCAAACCCGGCTTTTAACTTTTAATGTGATTGGTGGTTTAGGAAGAAGAGAGTGAGGAAGTTAAACCATCCAAGCTTCAGGAAGCACACTCCCAATAATGTTCTTTGGATTCTGGTTACAGGGTTCATTGAGAATTTAGGTTAAAGTGGTTTTAAACCTCAGATATGAAATATGAACAAAGCATATCCCTCTATAGTGTGTATTTGTCTCAATTAATAGCACCAAGTGTCATTTCTGTCTGCTGCTTTGTTCCTCTGCTATCAATATGAGTCACTTCGGACAAGTTTCCTGACACCAAGAGAAAAATGGTGACAAGAGAGGGACCTCCAGCTGATTGACAGCCTCAACTCTGTTCTTATGAGTTGTGTGGAAAGGGGTGCGTCTCTTCCCTCCAATCAGTTCCTAGTGCTCTCCTTACTGAGCTCTGCAGAGTGTAATTTCAGCACTCTGCCCCCTTTGTTCTGAACGCTCAGACAAGCTGTATAAAGTCTTGACTTTGAATGGTTGTAGAGATGGAAAGGTACTGTAAAACGTATGTAGGAGGATTTGTTTCATCTCTGTGTACAACCTGAGGCCACTCACTTCACTGGGTATAGTGAGGATTTACAACCACTTTAGTGTTGAAGGGCTGAGGAAAAGCTACTCCTGTACTGTGACGCCTCTGCAGCTACATACAGCCACCTCTAGATGCCTGGACATTATACCTGACTGTAGAAGTTTTCTTCTTTTTCAATAACAAAGCAACTTTAACACAAGCCTCACACAAAGTCCAGGCCATCTAGATCAAGTACGACTAAAAGAACAAAAAAAAGAACACAATTATTTCCAAAAGCACTTGTAAAACACGCATATCACAGAGCTTCTATGAATACAAGGTCTTTCAAGTCAATGAGCACAACTGTCCAATCATCAATGCTTCACCACAGACATGCGCATTATGGCACTGATGAAGAGGGTACCCCTTTGAAACACGTAAACCATCATGCAACACTGAGGCAATGCTCATGTCTGTGGTGAAGTATTGATGATCAAATATTGTGCTCATTGACTGCATAAACTTTGTATTCATGGAGCTTTTGAGATATCCGTGTTTACAAGTACATACAATATATTAAATGAAATGTTTTTATTGAGGATTTTACATCATGTCAGTGTGCTTTCTGATCATTTTAAAATGTAGTTAAGTATTTCCCAGGCTGGAGAAACCTGCAAGGTGGTGGATCCAACTCTGCATTCAAAAGTCAGGTAGAGACTTTTTAAATTGGTTGTAAAGAATTGTTTTAAATAATAAACATATCATACTGCAAAGGTTTTGCATAGAGCATCCCTGATACTCTTCTTGGGTCCTCTCACCAGCGCTCCTGGCTTTCCCACACTGCTAAGTGCCCCCATAGCAAGCCATTTGCTATGGAGGCACTTGTGCAGGCTTGATCCCAAGCCTCACACTGTGTGTCCATTGACACACACAGCATGGCTCCACCCCGTCCTCAGCTCCTTACTCACTGGCTGTGATTGACAGCAGCAAGAGCCAATGTCTCTCACTGCTACCTTGATCTCCAGTTAGAACACAGAAAGCCGCTGGATTGAGATCAGGCTCAGGTGAGTATAAGGGTGTTAGCTGCACACAGAAGGATTTTTATTCTAATGCAGAGAATGCATTACGATAAAACCTTCTCTCTTTGGATCCACATTAAGTATACCTTGGATGGCATAGATTGTATTAACCGTATCCTTTCCTACTTCAGCAATGGTGGTTGGTGGTGGTGCCATAGGATGGCATTAAGAAGAATTGCTGAATGGTTGTTCAGGTTCATGAAAAATGTTTAAACAAAAGTTTTCATACTAATTTCCAGAGAAACAATTGTTAGAATAAATCTACCCATATGAATGATTCCTTCCCTATGATCAAGTCAGGAAGTTCCCATAGAAAATACAACCCTTTTCTAATTGGCTGAATTGGGCAACAATCATCTCACATATATGGCACCTTTATTTGTATACAGCAGGGGGGTACGCTATATTGTTTATTTCAGTCCCTTCAAATTCTACCTTTTCTTGGCCCATTCCTTCTTTTATATTCATTATAGCATTGAGTGTTGTTGTGAGATAAATGCTCATCCAGATTGCTGTGACTTGCCTTTTGATTTGTGTTTGACATGCTGTTTAGATAGATAGATCAGGGTTGTTAAAATTCCACTTAAGTGTGATACATTGTATCAGCCTGACACATAATAATGTTGATATATAATTTCTCTTGAATCTGTAATTAGATTTTGTCATAATGGTCCAGGTCCTGCAAAATACCCCTTATCTCTCTCATTGAAGTAGGTTTTATCAGACAACCTGTAGTAATGGAGCATCTTTTAATTAAGCCGCTCTCTTCAAAAGGATATTAAACTTTATGCCCTTTCATTGCCCTTCTGACTTTTCCATACAAGCCTCTTTTTTCTCTTCTTTTGTGAGATGGATTTATTACATCTCTTTAAAGTACAGCAACAAACCAATTGACTAATCCCTTTCAAGGCAAGCCATAGACATGAGAAGCTCCAGCCACCAAAGATCCTTCTCATATAAGGTCTTTCTATATATACTATATTGCCTAAAGTATTGGGACACCCCTACAAATCATTGGATTCTGGTGTATAAAATCAAGCACCTAGGCATGCAGACTGCTTCTACAAACATTTGTGAAAGAATGGGTCACTCTCAGGAGCTCAGTGAATTCAAGTGTGATACCATGATAGGTTGCCACCTGTGTAATACAGTAAGTCCATCCTTAAAATTTCCTTGTTACTAAATATTCCACAGTCAACTGTTAGCGGTATTATAACAAAGTGGAAGCAATTGGGAACAACAGCAACTCAGCCACCAAGTGGTAGGCCACGTAAAATGACAGAGCGGGGTCAACGCATGCTGAAGCGCACAGTGCGCAGAAGTCGATGGACAATCCAATGTACGTGTCTGGGTTTGGAAGTTGCCACAAGAATGGTATTTGCCTGACTGCATTGCATGCAAGTGTAAAGTTTGGTGGACGGGGGATTATGGTGTGGAGTTGTTTTTCAGGGGTTGGGCTGGGCCCCTTAGCTCCAGTGAAGGGAACTCTTAACGTGTCAGCATACCAAGACAATTTGGACAATTTCATGCTCCCAACTTTGTGGGAACAGTTTGGGGTTGGCCCCTTCCAGTTCTACCATAACTGCACACCAGTGCATAAAGCAAGGTCCATAAAGACATGGATGAACAAGTTTGTGGTGGAGGAACTTGACCTGCCTGTAACACAATAAAACACCTTTGGGATGAATTAGAGCGGAGACTGCGAGCCAGGCCTTCTCGTCCGATATCAGTGCCTGACCTCACAAATGCGCTTCTGGAAAGGGTGGGCCAACTCAATATTGAACCTTATGGACTAAGACTGGGATACCATTAAAGTTCATGTGCATGTAAAGGCAAGCATCACTTTTGGCAATATAGTGTACATGAACCAGCATTTAAGTCAAGCATCAAACACAGTGTGAAACATACATTTGGAGGTCTACAGTCCCCTACAAGACATCTTCCAGGGAGATTGGACCTTGCTGTATTTCATATGATGTGCCTTTGATTTTTATCCTTTGTGAGTATATCACTTTTTATACAATAAACACATTTTTTAAGGTAATGCACTAGGCCCGTGCGCCCTCTGTTTGTTTCTTTGCATGTGGTGCATGACAATGCCTGGCCTCATGTGGCAAGAGTATGCAGGCAGTTCCTGGAGGATGAAGGAATTGATACTACTGAATGGCCCCCACACACGCCTACCCTAACTCCAATAGAACACAACTGGGATATCATGTTTCAGTCCATCCGCCGCTGCCACCAGGTTGCACCTCAGATCGTCCAGGAGCTCAGTGATGGCCTGGTCCAGATCTGGGAGGAAATACCCCAGGACACCATCCGTCGTCTCATTAGGAGCATACCCTGACATGGTCAGGCATGCATACAAGCACGTGGGGGCCATACAAACTACTGAGTACCATTTTGAGTTGCTACAAAGCAATTTCTGCCTGCTGCATCATTTTTTCACTTTGAGTTTAGGGGTGGCTTTGTATTCAGTCCTCTGTAGGTTGATAATTTTAATTTCCATCAAACGAGGGGGCATCCTTACGTTCCTAACACATTACACATCCATATCAGTATAGATATACAGCATGATATTTTTCTCCATTGTGATCTGGTGTGTTTTCAAAGTGTACCTTTATATTTTTTTTGAGCAGTGTATAACTAAATGCAAAATGTTTTTTGATTGGAAATTGATTAGAACACCTATTAGGTTTTTATTGCTATCTGTGTCCCCATTGGGGACATTCACCCTCTTTATTTGTCCTGTTTGCCATTATGATTGAAAGTAAAAGAAAATCCCAAATTTTGAGTTGTTCCCAGAAATGTATTAAAGGGGAAATCTTCCAATGGGGACACTGGTTCTGATGTTCTTGGTGTCCCCTAGGATTTCCCTTAATTTTTATGGATTTCCTTTCACTTCCTGTTTGGCTACGGGAAAGGAAGTGAAGGGAAATCTCTGCATTCAGACACAGATGGCGAAAAAAGTCTGACGGATTATAACCTTTCCTTGCTCTATCCAAAATGAAAAAAAGTTTTTGCCTAATGTTCTACTGTGTAAAGTGTAATTCCAATCAAGGCCTAACTAAGCTTAAATCTACTCCCACCCCTATCCTAAGCCTATTCTACTCACGCTGTAAAAGGAAAGATCTGTCTACTTACATTTTCTGAAGTTGCTCTGGTCCAGCCACATGATCTCTCCAGTGGTAGCTCCAGTGAAGAGGAGAGATCATCAACAATGGCTGCAGAGCCTGGGCAATGACGTCATCCATAGGCTTACTATGTGCCAGCCATGGTCCACCAACCCTCCTCTACGCTGGAGCCAGGACTGGGTCCCGATCATATGACCAGACTGGAGTGACTTTGGATTAACCTCCCTGGCGGTCTGATTATTTCAGATTTTTGGTGCTGAAAGCGGTACCATTTTTTTGCATGGAAATATGTATTTTTTTTATTGTAGGCCTGTAATTTAGGAATATCTCCCTGAAATCTGTCTGAACAAGAGTCTAGTAAACATTCCGGATATGATAAAACTTGAAACACGAAATCATAAATTATAATTTAATAAATACTCATAAAAAATAATAATATAATAATAATACATTTAATGCAATAATATAATCAAACTAAAAAGACTGAAATTTGAAATATAGCGCCAAGTTCGCACATCACTGAGCAAAGTCGCAAAATCGTTTTCAGTGTCTGATGACGAATTTCCCCCATGAAACATTATCACTTAATTCTGCAAGTAGTTCTGATTTACTATCGCTGTTCTCTAGCCGGTCTAAAACCGATTTTGACCTAAAGGGACGCTTTTTGGATGCCGTGGACGTTTCTAAGTTTCCAGGCAGAAAGAACAGTCAAAATGCAGGCAGGGCACAGGACAAAGCAGTAGGGACAAAATGTATGTGAAATGCTTTGATACAGGAATGTTTTGCTATGAAATAATCGTTTTAAAAAAAAGTCATTTTTTTAAAATTTTCAAATTTGCCGCCGGTTCCGGCGCCCGTATGTCCCGACGTCACAGGGACCGGAACACGGAAGCCAGATGCCGGCATCGGCCGGAGGAGATGGCCGGGGACGCTGCAGGGGACGCATCGCGGGAGTGAAGGACAAGGTAAGCTCTGTAGGGAATCCCTGTGCAATGCCGCATGGTAAGCCTGAGTGTAGCTCGGGGTTACCGCTTTTGGTACTGAAACTTTACCCCGAGCTACACTCGGGAATACCGCCAGGGGGGTTAAGTAAGGATAGACTTATTTCCTTTTACAGGGTAGATAGAATAGGCTTAGAATGAGGTGGGAGTTGATTTTAGCTTAGTTAGGTTTTCGACTGGAATTTAAAGACATGCAGCAATTGTCTTTTTATTCCATGAGCTTGTTTTCAAGACTTTGGCAGCATGTGCAGAGAAAGATGTAGGTTGTATGGACAATTATTCTATGAGTGATATTTTTTTCCTGAACATACAGAACTGACTTCCTTCACTGTGAGTAGTGTTTTGGACAGAGTAGGGAGAATACGCATGGAGCCCAAGGATTGCAGTCAAGTGTTATAACATAAAAGTTCTGACAAGGTGGTAACAGAGTCTGTGTAACATGGCTGAACTGGCCCAACAGCACTTACAGAGAGTAGGGTTGGGCTTGATGTTCGAGTCGAACATATGTACCCCTCTATTTTTACTGATGGCTATTGTTACAGAGGCATAAAGTGAGGGGAAATACAGATTTCTAAAGTTCAGAACAAGATGTGATGATAAATCCTCAAATGGGGAAACCTGTACTGGTGTAAACATGTAAAATCCCTTTAACATGACCATAGCTGCTAACTAGTGATGGTCTGGAACATCAACCGTTCCTGTGTTTGGCGAATACACGAATGGTATGGGCGTTCGGCTGGCTGGTCGCCCTCTGCTCCCCACAATGCACTGTGCTTTCACAGTGCATTCTGATTGGCAAAAGCAATGACCACAGGCCAGGCGCAGTGCTTTGGCCAATCACAGCACAATTGGGCAGAGCTAGCGGTGACGTCACTGCTAGCTCCGCCCAATTACTTACTTCTGACTGGCAAATGTCACATTGCGGCAAAAGCTCAGCAGGTGGGGATGGGGTCAGCAGGTGTTGTTTTTTTTTTTCTTTCAGCAAGTTGGCGTTGTCATGAAAACGCTGGACGCTGTGGTTGACCATGGACTACAACAATGGAACCATTCTTTGGTTTTCTTTTTCTTTATAAAGGGCTTGTCAAAAACAAGTCTAATCTGTCCCTCCTCATCTAGAACCTTTCCCTATGCTAAACACACTGACTCTGACCAGCAGGTTTCTCACCTATCCACTTCACAAATGCATGCCAACTGAAGGGGGGAAATGCTAGTTATTAACACTGCCAACACCAAAGACAGCCTTTGAGGGCATCCAGGGCAGCAACATCCATTTGGACAGCTGCTCTCTTGTTTACACCTATGGAGGCCTCAGAGGAACATGGGTTCACCGTGTCCTCCAATCTTTCTGCAGGTTGGCTCCAAAACAGCACCACCTATGCAGGGAAGCTTCAATACACCTACCTATATCCCTTTTACACGGGTCAGCCAGTAAATACAGGCAGCTGAGGCACATTTTTTTTACTGCAGCTCAGCCGCCTGTAAAAACCTGGCAGCAGCCCATCCAATGGGGACAAGGGCCTCTTCCCAACAGCCCTGGCCCAGTGCTTTTGGGGGTCTGCAGGCAGGGGAGCTCATTAGAATCAGGGTACCCCTTTAAATAAGAGGGCACCCTAATGCTGCTCCCCCCTTGTGAATGAGTAAAAAGAAAACAAATGTTTTTGACAAGCCCTTTTTTAAGAAAAAGAAAACCAAAAAATGGTTTCATCGTTGTAATCCATTGTCAATCATGGCGTGCAGCATTGTCATGACGATGCCAACATGCTGAAATTTAAAAAAAAAACACCTACTGACCCCATCCCCACCTGCTGTGCTTTTGCCACAATCTGCCACAATCAGCCATAAGTAAGCAATTGGGCAGGGCTAGCAGTGACGTCACTGCTAGCTCTGCCCAATTGTGCTGTGATTGGTCAAAGCACTGCGCCTGGCCTGTGGTCATTGCTTTTGCCAATCACAATGCACTGTGAAAGCACAGCAGCGGGCGACCAGCCAGTCGAATGCCCTCACCGTTCGTGTATTCGCCAAACACAGGAACGGTCAATGTTCGAGTCGAACGTAAGCAGGGGTGGACTGATAACTCATGGGACCCCCGGGCAATAGGGGATCATGGGGCCCCTGTGTCCTTGCCCAAACTCAAAAAAGCCTATGAAAAAGGTACCAGGGGCATCTCATGGGGCCCCCTACTGACCCCGGGCCTTCGGGCAGTGCCCTAGTTTCCAAATAGTCAGTCCGCCCCTGAACGTAAGTAACATCCAGACCATCACTAGTTAGCAGCTATGGTCATTTCACACGTTTACACCAGTACAGGTGTCCCCATTGGAGGATTTATCATCACCTCTTGTTCTGCACTTTAAAAATCTGGACTTTCCCTCACTTTCTGTCTCTGTAACAATAGCCATCAGTAAAAATAGAGGGGTATATCTTCCCAATGCAGGCACAGACAGCAATGAAAACTTGAAAGGGGTTCAAAAAAGTTTTATTAATACTCTTTATTTATTACATGTACTTATATAGTACTGTCAATCTACACAGCGCTTTACACATATATATAGTGCACATTCACATCAGTCTACAACCCTCAAGGAGCATACAATCTAAGGTCCCTAACTCACATTCATACATACAAATATTAGGGCCAATTACATACACATATTAGGGCTAATTTTTGTCTTTGGAGTGTGGGAGGAAACCCATACAGGCACAGAGAGAACATAGAAACTCAAGGCAGTTGGCATTTGAACCAACGACCCTAGTACTGTCAGGTGGAAGTGCTAACCATTTAGCCGCTGTGCTGCCCTGTGCTTTGTTTCAAATATTCCTACTTTACAGTGGCTACAAGGCAGAAGTTAGCACTTCTGCCTTGTAGTACTTGGGTCTTCAGTTTAAACATCAACCAGGACACTGAGTCCAGAGTACCCGGAAGAAACCCACGCAGGCACAGGGAGAACATGCAAACTCCAGGCAAAAAAAATGTTTTCTTAATACTCTTTAAATGCTATTGTTCCTCATCAAAATGCATGAAAAATTGCTTTGATACCTGTAGCTAGCACTTCAAATGCCTTCAAGTAGCATAACAAACAAACACTTCATTTTGTACCTTGTTACTTTGATACGTGAACATTTCAGTGTCGCACTCTGGATGCTCATTGCTACCTTGACAGCTCAGAGGCAATAAAACTCTCACAAACACTTCCTTATTGCTGGGGAAACAAACGTGTTAAGCATAGAACAAGCATGTCACAACCTCCTTATCGGCCGTATTTTTTTTTATGAACAATCTTATGTCAAATATCCCATGAATGACCCAGAGATAAGTGCCTTGGAAGGGCTAATCTTCAGAATGAGTGCTGTGAATATTTAGCCAGGTAAGGTACTGGTAGATCGTTAAATTGACTTTGAGTAGAGTTCAAGTAAACATCACAGCACATCGGGTTCACTGATAGGGTAGTCAGTCACTTCCACCATTGCATGCGTGTTTCAGAGGCCGCTGCGCCAATATACTACCGTGTCCCAGCACTTCTAGGAAAAACTCTGACATCTATGCACAATGTACAAGACAGGCTGCTAGATTATCACTTAATGATATAAAGACAGAAACTCTGCCTAGCTGTTAAATTTGATATGTTGGCATGCATTTTTAATTTCATTAGCTGTTTACACTCATTTTTAGAAACAGTTTTTTCAGGTAGCATTACATTTAAAAAGTAACCTCAGTCTAAAAAATTTACTTCTTTTAAAACCAAAAATAATGAGTTTGAATAAGCTAAATATATTTCATGTGCAACGAAACAAATGGTGTTCTAAGCTTTTCAGTTCATTTTCTTTAGAAAGCAGCCACAGCCTGCGTAGAAAAGCCTGTCACCTGCCAACATACTATAGTGAAGGGCCCTTGTTCTCTATGTGGAAGCAGTGGTCTACCTTCAGCGGTCTGATACAGCTGCTGAGCCAGACCTATTGCTCTGTAATTAGCGGAACTCATGCTCCCTGCTGGCTCGAGAACTCTTGGTATGGCTAAGCAGGGGCTATGTCAGATCTCTGCAGAGGGAGCATGTTTCGACCCAAATTAAAAAGGTCCTACTCTGCAGCATGCTGGCAGGGTACAGGCTTTGTTAGATAGGATGTGGCTGCTTTCTATAAGAAAGAAACTGAAATACATTAAATGAAAAGAGAAATAACGAGCAGCACTAAAATACCCTAAAATATCCAAATATCCAAACAGCAATGAAATGTGCAAAAATATGTATGTGCAAACAAATTGCAAACAGTATAATTGTATGAGTAAAAAGTAGAAAAAGATGAGTGCTAGAGTACCCCTGAAGACGTGCATGTGCACGAAACGCGTTGGATTGAGCCTTTTGCTGATGTCACGCCGCCGCGGCCGAAGGACAGAGCGGCGGCAGTCTTGGTATTTATAAGATTAATTTTATTTGTGTCTCCATGTGGCATTTTTATCATTCAACATACAAAATAAACTACTACACTATTGTCAGGGCTCCAGGTATGACCAGAGATGTGTGGACTGACACAGGGAAACGCAGGCTTCAAGTATGGTGTAAAAGTAATATAATTTATTTAAGGTACACAATACACAGAGCACACAGTGCAAAACCAAACCAATCCTTAAGCTAGTCTCAATATGTGCGGGAACACAAGCGTAGTCAGGCAGGCCGGGTCGATAACTATCGGGCAGGTAGGTACAGGAGGAGCACGCGGGGAGTAGTCAGGTCACGAGCCAGGTTCAGCAACTAACGGGCAGGTAGGTACAGGAGGAGCAGGCACAGAGTAGTCAGGTAAAGAGCCAGGGGTCAGTGCAGGAGACAGTCATCAGGATCAAAGCAGGGTCGGCAACAAAGGGTACTTCACAGAACAGAGGATCAGGCACAGGTAACAAGATACAGGGGCTCATGGGAAACAAACACCAAGGCACTGATCACAGGCCTGGTCCTGCTTAAATACACCTCCTGCAATCAGCTTCAGGTGATGGCCTGATTGCAGTAGTGAGATTCTGGCTGCTGAGGGCACCCGCTGGCCAGCCTTGGTACTGCAGCCAACAAGGCAGGTGAGTCCCACCACCATTGGCAAGTTCATTCGTGACAACTATATGCAACTCTCTGGCTCTTGTGGTGAACTGTCCTCAGGACAAAGGCTCCCATTTTGTCTAAAGCCCTCGATGACAGTCCATCCTAACCTCTTGGCTGCCCTCTACCTCAAGATGTGTTGCTTGATATGCCTCTTACCAGTATAATTGTATACATATGCAACTGCTCTGAGGAAGGGAGTATAGATATCATAGCCACCTGCTCTGAGGAAGGGAGTCCGACTCCCAAAACTCATTAGAACTTTCACCCTAGGACCTCGACTGTCCGCAGTTGTCATCTTTTTCTCCTTTTACTCTGTTTTTATGACCTTTTTGGTTTGTGAGTATGCATTTGTAATTTTCCAATAAATTTCCTATTTATCACAGTAATCCACAAGGAGAATGCACCCTGTTTTATTCTTTTTTGCCAGTATCAAGATTCCCCGATCTATCAAGGGCAGCACCTCAGCGAGTGCTAGATTCCGTGTTCTCTGTGCAGCATGAAAATTTGAGCGCTGGTTTCTGGTACATATCCAACTTTGTGCAACCTGAGTATTTTCAAATGAATTTGCTTCAAATACAAGTCCACAAATAGTGCAATAGGTATAAAGTCTCTTATTTTGTTCCAAAAAAACGCCAGCCCAGTGTTCCAGTGCTGGTGCCCTTAAGAAGTGAATCACTCACCAGAGCAAGCTGACCTCTTTACCAAAAGGAAGGTCAAATAACACTTAAAATTCTGCATCCCTCTCTCAAATTTAGTCTGCTGCACACACCAAATTCCTTTAAGATATCTTCATCTCCTGAATACCGAGCAGCCATGGATAATCAGCAAAAATAGATGGGAAGAAGTCATTTGCCCCATTCCTCAAAGCACATATATAAAAAAAAAACAGACCAGGAAGAGAGCTATTGCTTAAAAACATTTTTTAAATTTAAAATCCCACAAAAAGTAAAAAGTAATGCAAAGAACATAATCATTTTTTGTGGTATTTTAAATAAAAAAATACACTCTGCACCTCTATTCATCTCCTTAGGAGCGCCATAGATTTGGGACCACTTCCCGGAGTACACTAAGTCCACAACATTATGCTTTTTGAGCAAGAGGAAAATATAGGCACTTACTAGATTCGTGTAGCACTACCCTCGTAAAGGCTGCTGGATTTGGTTTGGGTCCCCCTATGCTCTGCACAGCCAGGCAACATGCATCTTCCACACCTACCTACAGTTCTTGAGCGGTTTTTTTGTAGTTTTTATTTAGGGGTTAACAACTTGGATGGGCTCTAGGGGTATATGGCATGCCTGAGGAACTGTAGAACTTGAGGACAAACATCTTAGCAACTTCTTTGCCTTCTTAGGCGATCAAATACCACCATAAGAAAGCTCTATTTGTGGGGAAAAAAATGTCATTTAAATACAGTGTTGCATGACCGCGCAATTGTCAATTAAAGTAACCCAGCACCATATCACTGAAATTGGGCTGGTCAGGATAGGGTGTAAATCTGCCAGAGGTCAAGTGGTTAATGTATAACTGAAGGCAAAACTTTTTTTTTTGATAGAGTGGAGAGAAATTAGAACCCCTGATTTATAGTGCTCTCTGTGCTCCCATTAGGGAGATTCACCTTCTCTGTTTGTCCTATTTACCATTATCATTGAAAGTGAAAGTAAAAGAAACCCCACATTTTGGGTTTGTCTGCAGAAAAGTAATAGGGGGAATCTGTTCTAATGAGGATACTAGTTCTGGTGGCCTGGAGATCCCCAGGAAATTCCCTTGACTTTTTTTGGTTATGGGACAGAAAGTAAAGGTAAATCTCCCAAATGGAACACAGATTGGTTATTGACCCTCCCTTACTCGATCCAAAGTAAAAAAAAAAAAGTTTTGCTTATAGATCTACTTTAAGAGTAAACTTTACTATAGCTTTCAGATCCATTGTGGCTGCTAATTCCTCTGGTCAATTCAGGCCTACTACCCGTTGAGAAAAAAAATCAGGTGTTGCAGCCAAAAGTACTTAAAAAGGCTTTTTTCAGGCTAAACTGATTCAGATTGGGGTGTTGCTGCTGTATTTAGACCAAGCTAAATGAAAAAAAAACTTAATAATAATGCTAGTTAAAATGAACACGGCTTACAATAACTTTTTGCAACCAATTACCTCACATTTTGTAAGATTTTTCATTTTTATACCATTCAACAAAAACATAGTAGATTTACTATCAGATTATAACCTGTGCAGGGGCGGACTGACCATTTGGAAACTCGGGCACTGCCCGAGGGCCCAGGGTCAGTAGGGGGCCCCATGAGATGCCCCTGGTACCTTTTTCATAGGCTTTTTTGAGTTTGGGCAAGGACACAGGGGCCCCATGATCCCCTATTGCCCGGGGGCCCCATGAGTTGTCAATCCGCCCCTGAACCTGTGTGAGCAGCTTGACATCCACATCACAGGCGTATCAGTATCTTGAATTATGGTGTATAAGCACTTGAATATAATAGAGAGGTATAAGGGATGAAGGACTGCTGGGGAAACCCCAAGACACAAGGGATTTCAGTAACTTTGACTGCTGAAACCAAATTAAAAAAAAAATTAAGATATTTATTATACAAGCATGCAGGGAGGGCAGCAAGCAATACAGAGTATTGTTTTCAAAAAAATGTCCGCTCTGACTAACAAGGGACTTCTGGTAAAATTTATATGCCCTAGAGTGAGTGGTACCTACCTATCTAATCTTTCTTTGAAGTTCTATCTGTGTCTTTGGTGAAATTCATTGAGATGCGAGTAGTTGTTCACACATGCTTGTCACTTCCAGTGGTTCTTTGGGTTAACAGGTCTTCAAAGGCTGTTACAACAATCTTGCAAATGAAGGGGAGGGCAACTGGTGTTAGACTGGTGTGAATCTGGTTTTCTCATACAGAAAGAGGAAATACAGGATGTTAGGCCATCTGTTTCATTACCAATGTATTTTATATTAACAATGTATTTTATTTATAACTAAAATGGCTGTTCCATTTTCTCCTTCAAGGACTAAGTGTAATACAGGGGTACGAAGCACTAAGTGTAGTATTGAGGTATAAAGCTGTATATCAAATATAGATGTATGGGATGCAGGGTAATAGAGAGGCATGAGGCACTGTTTAACAGGGAGGAATAAAACAATGCATCTAGCACAGAAGTATTAGGCACTGTGTATGGAAAAGAGCAGTTAAACACTGCAAGTAACAGAGACGTATGAGGCACTGTGTATGGAAAAGAGCAGTTAAACACTGTAAGTAACAGAGACGTATGAGGCACTGTGTATGGAAAAGAGAAGTTAAACACTGCAGGTAACAGAGAAGTATGAGGCACTGTGCATGGAAAAGAGCAGTTAAACACTGTAAGTAACAGAGACGTATGAGGCACTGTGTATGGAAAAGAGCAGTTAAACACTGCAAGTAACAGAGAAGTATGAGGCACTGTTTATGGAAAAGAGCAGTTAAACACTGCAAGTAACAGAGAAGTATGAGGCACTGTTTATGGAAAAGAGCAGTTAAACACTGCAAGTAACAGAGAAGTATGAGGCACTGTGTGTAATAGAGATGTATAAGGCACTGATTGTGATAGCTAGTTGATGAATGAGGCACTGAGTGTAATAAGCAGGAGGTGTTATGTATTTCTAGGTACACTGCATTGCAGAGTCTAGAATGTGTACCGTGATAATTTAGGTAATAGTAGGCTCAATAGTTTTAATGATCAGTATTTGCTAGAAATAACTGTTATTTTCAGGAATGAGAGCTGAAAATAACAGCCATAGGGCTTGGTTGTTTTAATCCATTTAATTTTTTTTTTTTTATGAAAATCTGGATACAAGTGGATAAGACTGCTGTTTGTAATGCTAATATAAGGGATTTTAAAATTGTGCACCTTTATCTTTCCAATTCGTTTTTTTTTTCCTTTAAAAGTTGTTCACACGCATATTAATTGTACAATCTCTATTATGTTTCCAAGCTACAATATTGAGTTTGTTTAGGGGTGAAGATAGGGGTAACCTATACAGTTCATGTAATTTGTAACCAATCAGTTTGCTCCTCATACTATATAGTTGTTGGCAACTCTAAAGGAAATTGTAAAATTAAATTTCAACCTGTGTGTCCATTTTAAGGCAGAACTTTACTCTCTCAATCACCATTGACTATTTTTTAATCCTTATGCTGCTAGTATTAGTATTAGTAAATAGATAGGAACGTATAATTCATTTACTTGCAACTTTTTTTTTTTTACATTTCTTCAGTGACTTCCTGGTTTCTGACCTAGGCCAATGATGTCATACATCCCAGGAGTCTTCAAGAGGGGAGGAGGGGTTTTCTCCATAGCTAAATGAGCCAGAGGGACATACCCACTTCCTGTCTCTGTATTAGGTATCAATTAGAGAGGGAAAGCCTAGAAGTGAGAAGCTACTGCTGACCTGTCTTGTAAGAAATTCCTGAATATTCTGCAAACACAATGACATGGAAGCACCCTGTACTAAATGTTTATTTCCAATATATTAAAATTAATTTTAAGATAAGATTTTATACAAATATGGAAAATGTTAAACAAAATGATTATTTTATAAATTGCATAAGCATTAAAAAATAAATACAATTGTGACAAAACCATTATAATTTTACTTTAACCAGGGAATAATCCACAGTCTATGATATGATATAGATAGCAACTAGAAGAAACATTTCTAAATGTACCATATGTAGGAAATACTGTAATCAAAATAAGGGACAGCAAGCAGGTAAAACAGTAAAAATGTGATTAAATAATTAATTCAGGTTGTTAGTATAACAATTGAAAATGTGTGTTCAGTGACAATTGACTTCCTTTTAAATATGAGGACATAAAAATAATAAAACCATGAACTCATTATTTTTCCTTGGTACATATAGTTTAAAATCAATTTTTATTAGATTTTTTTGTTGAACTGAAAATATCCCTAAGCATCCCAGTAACGTATAGACAATTGTAAGTTTCCCTTAATTGTTTTTTATTTACTAAGAATGCAGATATCTTAGATATTCTGTGTGTACTAAAAACTAACACTTTTTTTGTATTCTGAAATTTTAATACATTTTATATTATTATAATAATTTAAAGCTGTAAAAATCAAGATATTTAAAAAAGGTAATAATTAGGATCTAGTTGCAACAGCATGTATAATTCACCCACGCATGAGAATTATGAATTGAGTTACCTTTTTCTCTTTGTAAAGATAAGATGTAAATTAAGATGTGAAGTTTCAGAAAAATACCAACTAGAATTTTCTGATACAGAATTTGTCATTCCCATCCCTGGGTTAAAATGAGACGTCTGCTTTTCAGTCTGGCCAGAACTGTTAAATACTGAACTCTCCTTTGCCAACTGTGAGCAAATACGCCAAAGTACACATCTAAAATTAAAAGAGAAAAAAAAAACATGGTAGGAAGTATAAACTGGGCATACGGTTCAATGTTCAGAAATTACCTCTGAAGAAGGTGTTCAGTAAAAGTCTAAAAGATTTATGTCTGCGTACAGTTTGCTTCTTAAGCTATCTAATTGTACTTATTAGTTTTTGAAACGATAGCCCGTTTAGCAAAAGATTAGTGCATTATACCAGCATATTTTTTTTTACGTTAATGAAGTGTTATGAATTTTGCATGAGGTTTAGCGCATAGTGTCAGGAATTATATCTGCTCCAGCCACAGGAATAATAATACGTATGTTAATACAAAACACATAGTATGTTTTATTTAAACCATGCCATAAACATTTTTGCCCTGGAGGAAGATTTTAAGTAGGTTGCTCCAAAGTATCACTGCCTTGTTAATGGCTGTAACAGATTCTTTCCAGGAAAATAAGAAGAGGAAAATAGAAAAAAAAGAAATATATATATATATATATACACACAAACATTATATATATATATATATATATATATATATATATATATATATAAATATTCAGGTTGAAGTCATTATTTTATCTGTGTGCAGTACAAATAAAGGTACTACACATTTTATCCAGTAGTATAATTAAGGGTCAGTTGATAGCAAGCTATTCTGTTCAAGCTACCGGTAGCAGGCTAAATGAGATTAAAAAACCTGGGAAAAAATTTGGTTATATACATTTTGACCTAATTGTGATTTTAGATTTACATTACATTTTTTTTATAATTACCTGTAAACAAATACAGCAACTGATTTGAATGCACTTAGTTCTTTTTTTCCTCTTTTTTTAATAGTATATGTTACATTCGGTGTTGCTGGTTTTTGTATTTATGAGTGTTAGTATCTGAAAAAAGGAAAGAAAAACATTAGTTTCCTGCATCAAACTGATACGTTGCATGCCAATATGACCGTTAAAAGTAATATATAAACTCTGTGGGGGTATTTATTAAAACTGGAGTGCAAAATCTGTTGCAACAATGCATAGAAATCAATCAGCTTCAACGTTTTATTGCCAAAGCTTAATTCATAAGGCTGAAGTTAGAAGCTGATTGGTTTCTATGCTGAAGTGAGCCTAATTTTGCACTCTCCAGCTTTAGTAAATAAACCCCGATGTCATATTTTAAAATCAGTGAATTGTTAATTACATAAAATAACCAGCTGATATATTATATTATTTCATATCATGTCATATCATATCATATTATTTCTGATGTGGAATCTGAAAAAAATGCAAAGTGATGGAGTTTGTGAAAGGAGAAACTCTGTATGTTACTTCTGCCAAAAAAAATATTTTTTCCTTTTCCTTTCTCTTTTTTTCAAATTGAACACTGAATGAGATTCACAGCAAGTGCCAGGTCAGTATAACTCCAATGTGCATAAAAAAGAATTACATCATCATTGGCCATCCAATGGCTGAAGAATTAAGATGTTGGTCTTGAAGAAGAACCCTAGAGCATAGGAGCAGCAGTCGCAAAGCAGTGGCAGGGTGCATTGATCTGTCATTCTGGAGAAAGAGGCAATGAAATCCACACATTTTTGTTCATTGAGGGGCAAAAATCTAGTGTAGGTTGCATTTATTGCAATGTGCCTTGTGTGTTGTGGTGTGTTGTGCTGCATTGGAGCGCAGGTACAGTATGGAGGCACATTGCAGTTCCACTCAGCACCACGCATTATCATGGGTTGTGGTTACAATCACATTAAGCCCTGGTTTACACTGATGCGGTGTGGAATTTGCGGCGTTTTCAGTGCGAATTCCACACCGCATCAGAATCGCACCCCGTTCATGCAAACTGTTGCGGGTGTGTATGTTAAGTTAACAACACCCCAAAAGCGGTCCACAAAACGCGGTGTGATGTGCAGAATCTGATCGCATAGGTGTGAATACCCACGCGATTCGATTTTAGTGCAAACCCAAAAAAGGGTCCTGTACCTTTTTGGTGCGGGTGTGGTGTGATTAGAGCCATACAAAATGTATGGCTCCAATCATACCGCACACCAATCACATGTGATTTGCAAAGGAATGCGGTGCGGTTCCTGTGCAATTCACATGCGATGTACCCAGGGGTGGACTGACCGTTTGGAAACTCGGGCACTGCCCGAGGGCCTGGGGTCAGTAGGGGGCCCCATGAGATGCCCCTGGTACCTTTTTCATAGGCTTTTTTGAGTTTGGACAAGGACACAGGGGCTCCATGATCCCCTATTGCCCGGTGGCCCCATGAGTTGTCAGTCCGCCCCTGGATGTACCGTACCATATGTATGTGAACCCAGGCTTACTGTGCTACCTCTTAGTAGTATGAACAGGCATTAAGAAGTACGTCTGCCTCAATGTGTACATATGTTGTGCATGCTTACACATTATGGCAAGTGTGTTTGACCCCTCAACGCTCTTCCTAGGTTGGGATCTTTTTTTAAATGTCATGCTGATGTATCAAATGTGAGTATCACTCTGGTATTGTCTATAAATGTTTCGAAGAATAACAAAAATGATTTGCTTCACAATGCTTTTATGGGGATAAATAGAAGCTTTGCTGTGGTTGGGCCCCACTCTACCAATCTATCACCATGACTGACCCATGAACAAAGGAAGGAAAGATTCTATTGGTTAATAAAGTATTTTTATGGCCTCTTTAATTATGACATACCAAGGAAAGGCAATGCCTGGAGAAGATTTACTAAACCGTGAGCACTCTGAATCTGGTCCAGTTGTGCATGGTAGCCAATCAGCTTTTAACTCCAGCTTGTTCAATTAAGCTGTGACAATAAGATCTGGAAGCTGATTGGGTTCTATGCAGAGCTGCACCAGATTTTGCACCATGCAGTTTTAGTTACTGACTCCCCGTTTACAATAATGTGGTTTAGAAAAGGACTTGTATTTATGTATAGGCCCTCAAGCCATTAAATAATTGTTTTATTTTCTGTAGCGATTTAAAAAATTATTGTTATTTATGTTTCTCAGCCCGTTTAAAAAATCTGGCTCATTAACAAATAGAAAGATGTACACCCGATCCTGTGACCCTAATCACTGGTTCTAATATAAATACCTTTGAATTGTACCTTGTTGATGTCTGATCATATTTGATTCTGTATTTTAACCTCCCTGACGGTATTCCCGAGTGTAGCTCGGGGTTAACTTTCAGTACCAAAAGCTGTAACACTCGGGATTATCCTGCAGCATTGCTCTGGGATCCCTCCAGCACTTACCTTGTCCTGCAGCATCCCCGGCCATCTCCTCCGGCCAATCACGGCATCCGTCTTCCGGGTTCCGTTCCCTGCGAGCATCAGTATGTACAGGACGTACAAGGGACGGAACTGGCGGGAATTTCAAAAATGTAAACATTTGACATTCACTAAATACACTAAAATCTGATAGTATTACATTACTGTATCAAACCATTTCACAAACATTTTGTACCGAGTGCTTTGTCCTGTTCCCTGCCTGCATTTTTACTGTTCTTTCTGCCTGGAAACTGAGAAACGTCCATGGCGTCCAAAAAGCGTCCCTTTAGGTCAAAAGCGGTTTTAGACAAGCTAGAGAACAGCGATAGTAAATTAGACTCACTTGCAGAATTGAGTGATAATGATTCATCAGACACTGAAAACAATTTTGCTCAGTGATGTGCGAACTTGGTGCTCTATTTCAAATTTCAGTGTTTTTGGTTTGATTACATTATTGAATTAAATTTATTATTATATTATTATTTTTTATGATTATTTAGTATATTATAATTTATGATTTTGTGTATCAAATTTGATCATACCCAAGATGTTTACTAGACTCTTGTTCGGACAGATTTCAGTGAGTTATTCCTAAGAATTACAGGCCTACAATAAAAAAACAACTTATTTCCATTGAAGATAATGTACCGCTTTGAGCACATAAATACTGACATAATCAGACAGCTAGGGTGGTTCATAAAACTTGTTTGGAAAAAAATATATATATATTTAAGTATATATCTCAGTTTATACAGCACTGCTTACATTAGGATATATTTGTTCATCTTTAATATAGCAGCTGAAGTTTACTGTATATATTTATTCATTGATATTTTACCAATATCCTCCTTTTTGGGTTGTAAGCCATAGCACAGAAGGGTTAACACATTTTTGTTTTATACGTATACATTTTTTAAATTGTTTAATCTTTTAAATTGATATATACAGTATATATATATATATATATATATATATATATATATATAAAACACTGATTCCAATTCGGTCTTAGTCACATTAAATTACTCCCTGAAAAGTAAAGCAAGCTTCCAGCCCAAAGGAAAAAAACTACTACTGGTTGTGCATTCAATGGGAATTTCCATTCTTTCAACCGGAATAAAAAAATGTTATGAATAATGAAGAAATCTCGCATTATTAGAAGTGTCAGGTAAATCCCACCTTAACGCTCCTTGTCACCTGTCATTGCAGAGATATTAGTGTTGCTACTTCTATTTGCTGCAAACTAACTTAACACATGCCTCTAACATCTGTTTTTAGACACAATGTACATTCAAAGATCCTGATGTAAGGATTCAGATTGCCCCTATGGCAGTGTAACATTGCTCTATTACTAAACACCTTGTAAACTAGAATTTTCATAGTTTGAAGGTTTCTTAACCCCATAATGACCACCCAGCATAGCTGGACATTTTAAGTTGTTTTACATTCCCATACCAGGGTAAACATCTAGATTGCACACTTTTGACAAAACTTACATATGGCATTCATGTGTCTGGGGGAACTGAAATCTTAGCATGAATATGTACATATGAGCTGAGCATGCTCATTTGCATTACATACATGGCGTCATCATGGAGTTACTAACACTTGGGTTTATTTCCTAAAGCTGGAGAGTGAAAAATCAGGGTCACTTCTGCATACAAATCAATCAGCTTCTAGCCTCGGCTTGCTCAATTAACCGCTTGCCGACCATCCTATAGCAGAAATACTGTTACAACATGGCAGGGCTGCACAAAATCACATATATATGTATATATATATATGTGATTTTGCACTTCCGGGTAGGCTGCAGGCCCTACCCGTGCTGCCATTGGCGGCTTCAGCTGTCGATCACCGGGTCTCGGCCGGTGATTCCCCGCCAGCAACCGGCGATCGCTGAGCAGGGGCGGACTGACCATTTGGGAACTTGGGCACTGCCTGAGGGCCCAGGGTCCTTAGGGGGCCCCATGAGATGCCCTTTGGTACCTTTCATAGGCTTTTTTGGGTGTGGTTTGAGTGTGGGCGAGGACACAGGGGCCCCATGATCCCCTATTTCCCGGGGGCCCCATGAGTTGTCAGTCCGCCCCTGTCGCTGAGTATCACTGACGGGGAAGAGGTCTGTATGTAAACAATACAGATCTCTCGCCTGTCAGCTCCAGCACACTGCTCCTTATAGCAGAGCAATACAAAGCAATGTGCTTACACAGTAAAACACACACACAGGACACAGTTAACCCTATGATCACCCCAGATGTTAACCCCTTCCTGCCCCGTGTCATTAGTACAGTGTCAGTTCTTTTTATTAGCATCTGTATTAGTGTCACTGGGGATGTCAGTGGCAGTTAGTCAGTTTCCCTCCAGTGTCAGAATGCCCACCACAGTCCCGCTATAAGTCACTGATCGCCGCCATTACTAGTATAAAAAAATGTTTTTTTTAAATTCCAGTATATCCGCCATTTGTAAACGCTGTAATTTTCACGTATACCAATTAATTTACACATTTTTGGATGTAGCAGAATACATTTTGGTCTAAATTTATGACGAAATTTGATTTTTAACATTCTTTTACTGGACATGTTTAATAGCAAAAAGTCAAAAATGTTTTTTTGTTAAAATTGTGGGTCTTTTTTTGTTTATAGGGCAAAAAATAAAAAGTGCACAGGTGATCAAATACCACCAAAAGAAAGCTCTATTTGTGAGAACAAAAAGGACATACTTTTCATTTTGGTGCAGCGTTGCATGACCGCGCAATTGTCAGTTAAAGTAAAGCAGCACCCTATCGCAAAAAATATGGCCTTGTCAGGAAAGAGGGGAAATCCTCTGGAGGGCAAATAAAACTTGGAATCTGGTTTCTATGCAGAAGTGAGTCTGATTTTTCACTATCTAGTTTCAGTAAATGAACCTATCAGAGTCACACTACTTTGTATGTATAGTCATTTTTTTTTGTTTTGCATAGAAAAGCAAAGTATTAAAAACCTCCATTGGTGAGATTTATTTTGCTTCCTGTCCTGGAAATGAAAATGAATTTTCTATAGTGAGAGGAATTGCCTATATACACTGCTGGTGATAGTTGTCATTGAAACAGGCATCCTCGTTAGAAGTTTTACATTCATTTCTTATTCTGGTAAGAAGTCTAAAATTGTGGATTTTCCATCACTTTCTGTCTTGGTGGCAATAGTCTCTAGGAAAACTTTGTAGGAAAAGAACGAAATAAAAATCTGAAAGGTGTTCTAACCCCTCCCTACCCCATCCAAATCTCTCTTGCTCTCTCTCTGTATACAGTATATATATATATATATATATATATATATATATATATATATATTCACTCCCTGGCCACTTTATTAGGTACACCTGTTCAATTGCTTGGTAACACAAATTGCTAATCAGCCAATCACATGGCAGCAACTCAGTGCATTTAGGCATCTAGACGTAATGAAGACAACTTGCTGAAGTTCAAACCGAGCTTCAGAATGGGGAAGAAAGGGGATTTAAGTGACTTTTAACATGGCATGGTTATTGGTGCCAGACAGGCTGGTCTGAGTATTTCAAAAACTGCTACTGGGATTTTTACGTACAATCATCTCTAAGGTTTACAAAAAATAGTCCAAAAAAGAGAAAATATTCAATGAGTGGCAGTTGTGTGGACAAAATGCCTTGTTGATGTCAGAGGTCAAAGGAGAATGGGCAGACTGGTTGCTGCGATATTCAGATGGTAGGGTCAAAATTTGGCGTAAACAGCATGAAAGCATGGATCCATCCTGCCTTGTATTAACGGTTCAGTCTGGTGGTGTAATGGTGTGGGGGATATTTTCTTGGCACTAGCAAGGTGTACCTTATAAAGTGGCCGGTGAGTGTGTGTGTATATATACATATATATATATATATATATATATATATATAAAACTCTCAGTCATACAGTGACCATTTGACAAATTAATATAACAAAAACATAGAATTGCAATAAATATCTTCCCGCTATGTCTCTTACTGGTTGCAAAAGTATTTAAAATCTAAAACCCTTTAAAGTGTTTATACTGAAATTACTCCTATCATGAAGGCACGCAATAAAGCAACAAAAAAACCCAAAAGTAATTGGATTTTATTCTTTCTCTAACTGCATTAACAGAAAATATGTATTTTGCCATCTCCTGGATAAACAGTCGAAAATTAGAACGCATGAGAACTAGCTGAACTTGATCAATTATGGTAATATGTTGCTAACACTTATATGCTTACTTATAGTAAATGTTAAAAAATAACTCAAAAATTAGGCCAAACAAGAAAACATCCTGGCAACCATGTTCACTTTTTGCACAAATGCCCCAATTGAAAGCCCTTTGTCCTGGTGAGTGGATCAAGAACCAACCTTTACAGTTCATCATCAAGATAACTCATGACGTCTTTGGCCCTGATTACCTAAGCTGTAAAAGCACTTAAAGTGTGTGTTACCCCAACCAGGGGTGGACTGACAACTCATGGGGCCCCTGGGCAATAGGGGATCATGGGGCCCCTGTGTCCTTGCCCAAACTCAAAAAAACCTATGAAAAAGGTACCAGGGGCATCTCCTGGGGCTCCCTACTGACCCTGGGCCCTCGGGCAGTGCCCGAGTTTCCAAATGGTCAGTCCGCCCCTGACCCCAACATTTCATATTCCTGATATGTGCCTGCTGTACTATGTACTTATATAAAGAACTATCCCGTTCTCTTTGTATTGCTTCTTTTGTGTGAAATCCCAGGTGATTCTGCCCGTCTACCTGCTTTCCTATTTCAAACTGACCACACCAGTAATGGAAACACATTCATCCCAATGTGGCCAGTTTTCTTCTTTGCCTCCTACTTGAGAGTACAGCCTGCTTGTAATCCAATAGTCAGACTGCGGAGGTGAAATTAAAGCAAACCTTAAGGAAAACAAACATTTCCTTTTAAGCACTTTAAAAACAAAATTCCAGACAAAAAGCTTAAAGTGATTCTAAAAAATTCTAAATAACAAACATGTCTATACTTACCTGCTCTGTGCAGTGGTTTTGCACAGAGCGGCCCGGTTTCTCTTCTTTTCAGGTCCCCCGCTGGCACTCTTGGCCCCTTCCTCCTGTCGGGTGACACCACAGCAAGCAGCTTGCAATGGGGGCCCCTGTTGCTCCATGTGTCCATCCACACATGGAGCATAGGCTCGGCCCCGCCTCTTTACTCTTTTCATTGGCTCACTGGCTGTGATTGGCAGTAGTGGGAGCCCATGGCTTCCGCTGCTGTCTCAGCCAATGAGGAGAGGGAGTCCCAGGATAACCGAGACTCCAGTGCACATTGCTGACTCGAGAGGAGGCATAGTTGAGTATTCGTGGGGGGGAATGATGCACAGAGAAGGTTTTTTACTTTCATGCATACAGTGCATGAAGGTAAAAAACCTTGAGCCTTTAGAACCATTTTAATACACAGACAACATACACATATGGGAACTATTTTACCTGATAAAGGAGTCTAGTAATATACATTCAGTAGACCTATCATACAACATAGCTAACCTAGTGACCTGACTTTTCCTTATCTTGCTCCCCCCACCCTCCACCTGTAACTAGACAGTGAAAGAGAAGCAGCAGAATGATGAGCTTGTCTCTCTGTCACTGTCCTCTCTCCTCCTATCAGTATGCTCCTTGACAGCACATGAGCGCTATTGCTCTGCTTTACAGGGGATTGCAAAAAGGCTGATACCAAGTTAAATTCAGGTACTTGTGTATGTTGTATTTTAAATGATTTTTCTAACAAACACATAACTTCGTGAATTGTTGGTTTTATCTGTTTGGGGTACAGCTTTAAGTACTATTTAGCATGCTTCAAAGTGTCACTAAACCCACAACAGTAAAATCAGTCTGTATATGCAGTAAAGCATGCTTGTTATACTCACTGTGGAACCTAAGGGGTTAATCCTCCACATTATTTAAAAAAGGATGTTTGATCCTGTCTTCTCTGATCCTCCCCTTCTTCTACCATCCCCATTCCATTTGCTGATAGTACAGAGCTCTAGGAGTCACTCTGCACATGCTCACTTCGGTATGTTTTGCGAGAGTTTTTTGGGAGGGTGCATGTGATCAGCACAGGGCCAATCAGCACAGTCCAGACAGAGGATCAAGGGTTATGAAGCCTCATAGGACAGTTAGAGCAGAGTAAAAACTCCTCCTACAAGATTAACTAGTGCTCAGCTGGACACTGATAGAAGACAAAAGACTGCTGTACCTGCTGATGAGAAAACGTATTTAGAAGTTTATAATTACTAAAATAATTGCACTTCCATATTCTGTGTACTGTGGGAGACCAGATACAGTGAAAGCAGGGTCCTGGGAGACCAGATATAGTGAATGCAGGGTCCTGGGAGACCAGATATAGTGAATGCAGGGTCCTAGGAGACCAGATATAGTGAATGCAGGGTCTTGGGAGACCAGATATAGTGAATGCAGGGTCCTGGGAGACCAGATATAGTGAATGCAGGGTCCTAGGAGACCAGATATAGTGAATGCAGGGTCCGGGGAGACCAGATATAGTGAATGCAGAGTCCTGGGAGACCAGATATAGTGAATGCAGGGTCCGGGGAGACCAGATATAGTGAAAGCAGGGTCCGGGGAGACCAGATATAGTGAATGCAGGGTCCGGGGAGATCAGATATAGTGAATGCAGGGTCCGGGGAGACCAGATATAGTGAATGCAGAGTCCTGGGAGACCAGATATAGTGAATGCAGGGTCCGGGGAGACCAGATATAGTGAATGCAGAGTCCTGGGAGACCAGATATAGTGAATGCAGGGTCCGGGGAGACCAGATATAGTGAAAGCAGGGTCCGGGGAGACCAGATATAGTGAATGCAGGGTCCGGGGAGATCAGATATAGTGAATGCAGGATCCGGGGAGACCAGATATAGTGAATGCAGGGTCCGGGGAGACCAGATATAGTGAATGCAGGGTCCTGGAAGACCAGATATAGTGAATGCAGGGTCCTGGAAGACCAGATATAGTGAATGCAGGGTCCTGGGAGACCAGATATAGTGAATGCAGGGTCCGGGGAGACCAGATATAGTGAATGCAGGGTCCTGGGTTTAGTAACACTTTAAGCACTACTGTAGCTTGGTGAATTCATGCTTTTGAAAGCTACAGCTTATATCTTTACTTGCCAAGCATGAAACCATGTATTTCACACTAGTATCTGACCATTTGTATTGAAGATAAATGGGATAAATATTTTAGATTAAACATATATAACAGCGTAATGTATTTCAAATGTTCAAAGGTTGGCAGTTGCTGAGGAATGCAAATATTTGCACTTTTTGTAACATCTCAAGTTGGCCATAGATGGAACAAAATTTCTGCCAGGCCAGTGGAAACCAGATGAATTTTAATCAGTGTGCAGCTGCTCCCTTTCAACAAAATTTGATCCAACAATCATCTTCTGTTGAACAGGCTTGTTTGAATTTTTTTCTCAATCAGCAACTGCAGCCAATGGCTGCAGCTGCTGATTGGTGTATATACTTTACTCAGCATGTAGAATATGTAGCTGTCATGCACCATCATCCTTGTGGCGCATTACTGCACATCTCTATTGCACCATTGACAAACTCATTTTCTGTACCATTATTTATTTGACAGAATATGCAAGTTTTTGTGTGAAAAGTCACCAATAGCTGCAGCTGCTGATCGGTGTATATACTTTACTCAGCATGTAGAATATGTAGCTGTCTTGCACCATCATCCTTGTGGTGCACTACTGCACATCTCTATTGCACCATTGACAAACTCATTTTCTGTACCACTATTTATTTGACAGAATATGCAAGTTTTTGTGTGAAAAGTCACCTTTTTTTATAAGTGCTGCACTGGTTGCATCCTTCACTCAAACCCTTCAAATTGAAATATTACTTAGCACATCCAAAAAGAAGTAGGTATCATTGCACCAGATGTGTGGTGCACCAACAGAGCTTGACAAAGGAGCGCACAAGCACACCTCCTGTTGAACTTTGCATGTTCCGAAACGCGTTGTATATTTCCAGTCTGATGACAACTTCCGGTTGGCGCTGCATTCCACACTGCACTCCACCGCATCCCTGAGTATCTGGTGTCCATTGGTGTCCCTGTGATTGAGCAGTTGGCTCTCTCAATCTCTGGGCAGCTCGCAACTAGTGCAAGTTGTATCAGCAGACTTCCCAACACCACATAGGACCTCCACCCCCATGATGGGCCTTTTATTTTCCTTTATCATGTGAGTGGCTATCAGGGGCGGACTGACCATTCGAGCACTCGGGCACTGCCCGAGGACCCGGGGTCAGTAGGGGGCCCCATGAAATGCCCCTGGTACCTTTTTTATAGGTTTTTTTGAGTGTGGGCAAGGACACAGGGGCCCCATGATCCCCTATTGCCCGGGGGCCCCATGAGTTGTCAGTCTGCCCCTGGTGGCTATTAATCAGCCTTTTAATAAATGATTTCTTTGATATTACACTTAGAGGCGCTCTTTCTTTTTTCCTTTTTCTACATCCCTACACACAGTCTGCTTCTATTAAGGATCATCTGCCATTTGTGGACTCTCAACGCTGTTTTGGATCACATTATGGACTTTATTCACAAACTGTCAGAGCCGTGACTGGTTCATAATAGGTGCATACCAACTCCCTTTTTTCCACTTTGGGGCACCGACAAATAGTTTACCTGGTCCACTGCAGGTGAAAAGGAAAAAAATATGCCTTACTTCTTTGGTCAGTTGTTTTTCATTGAAAATGTAGAAAGGAAAGTCCTGTATGTCTTGAAGGCATACAATGAAATCACTGGAATATCTTTTTTTACAGTAACAGGATAATCACCATTCCTATGCACAGGCAATACAGCTCAGAGAACCAAAAAAGCCAGCTCTCCATTGAGCTTGGTACTGATCCAAAAGTCTGGTCTTCTTATAGGTCTCATCTGCACATAAACCTCTTCCGGAGCTTTGCACATGCCATTGTCACTGTAATCAATACTATGACTGTTACAGTTGCTGTAAAATAAGCAGATAATCTCACAATCCATGACACAGAGAATAGCCATGCCAATAAATGCTGGACACTTCTTTATTCTGATATTTATAGTGCTTCTTAAGCAATTTATAGGTACCCACCAACTAAACTGTGTGTAAGTCTACGGAAATTAGGCCCCATAAATCAGTATAGCATAGAGCAGTGTTTCTCAACCTTTAACCACTTGCCTACCGGGCACTTATACCCCCTTCCTGCCCAGGCCAATTTTCAGGTTTCAGGTTTGAATGACAATTGCGCGGTCATGCAACACTGTACCCATATGAAATTTGTTTAATTTTTTTCACACAAATAGAGCTTCCTTTTGGTGGTATTTAATCGCTGATGGGTGTTTTATTTTTTGCACTATAAACAAAAAAAGAGGAAAAAATTTTTTAAAAAAAGTTTTCTTTTCTTTCTATTACAAAATTTTGCAAACAGGTAATTTTTCTCCTTCACTGATGTGCGTTGATGAGGCTGCACTGATAGGCAGCACTGATGGGCACTGATAGGCAGCACTAATGGGCACTGATAGGAGGCACTGATGGGCACTGATAGGTGGCACTGATGAGGTGGCACGGATAGGCAGCACTGATGAGCAATGATGAGCTGGCACTAATGAGGCGGCACTGATGATTCTGCACTGATATGCAACAGTTATGGGCACTGATAGGTGGAACTGATGGGCACTGATTGGCGGCACTGATGGGCAGCACTGATGGGCACTGATGATTGGCAGCACTGACTGGTGGCACTGCTGGGCACTGATGGGGGTACTGCTGGGCACAGGTGGGTGGCACTACTAGGCACTGATGGGCATAGGTGGATGGCACTGATGGGCACTGCTGAGCACAGGTGGTTGGCACTGCTGGGCACCTGTGGGCGGCACTGCAGGACACAGATGGGCGACACTGGTGGATGGCACTGCTGGGCACTGATCATCAGGGCACTGGTCATCCGTACCCTGATGATCGGTGCCAATCCGTCCTCTGACAATTGCCGGTTATTGGTAGTACTTTCCTCACGCTGTGACAGCGGTAGGAAAGTGCAACCGATAACCGGCAACTGCATTTACCGGTGATCTGCTGTGTCATGACACAGCGATCAAGGAGATCGCCGGGTGCGCGCCCCTGGGGGCGCATGGGAGGGCGTGTTCTGGGAGGACGTCATATGACACCCTCCCAGGACTGGACAACCAGGCTGTAGCCGTCATTCCGCTATAGTGCTGTTGCTAAGTGGTTAAAATTATGGATAATCTCAAGGCACCCTTTAAAACTCAGCACAATCTCAAGGCACCCAATTCTAAAATGTGAAAAACTATTCTACTAGTTTTTTGCATAATGCAGCAACATCCAAACATGTAGTATATCCAATGTTAGAGGTGATTTATTCTTCCAAAGCAAATATACCTTTGCACACTGGTACGGACTAGAATGCCAATGTTTCTCCCTCGATTTCTCTCCCTCACTCAGCTTATGTGACCCCAGTGCTGACAGAGAGATGCAGGGGAGGGGAAAAAAAGGTTGCTGTGCAGGCACCCAACATCCACCTTATCAACTGATGACATCTTTGGGTGTTAGGATGCCAGCAGCTAGAAGGTCATATGCAGGGACGGAGTGACAACTCATGGGGCCCCTGGGCAATAGGGGATCATGGGGCCCCTGTGTCCTTGCCCAAACTCAAAAAAGCCTATGAAAAAGGTACCAGGGGCATCTCATGGGGCCCCCTACTGACCCCGGGCCCTCGGGCAGTGCCCGAGTTTCCAAATGGTCAGTCCACCCCTGGTCATGTGAGTGCACAATGAAAACCCTGTGGCTTTGTATACCAAATGCAGGATTGATCCACCTGCTGGCTTTTGGGCAATCTTTAGGCATATTGCCAAGGGACTCCTGAAGAAGCCTGAAGGTACCCCAGGGTGCTTGGACACCCTGGTTGAAAAAGGCTGCCATAGAGATGGGAAAATGGAAGGACATTTGATGTGCCGTTGTTGGTCTTTATTTATTACCACCCTACTTTTTGTTTTTTTTCAAGCAGGCTTTATCTCTTCTTTTTTTTTAAATTCAGCTTTATATATTCAGCCATTAGTGATTTGAAAGGAGATACAGAAACGGGTGTTTCATTAATGTGGTTCTAAGTGCTGAAGGTTTTTTACCTTAAAGTGATTTTAGCAAAAGTAAAATTTATATATTTTTAAAAACAACAAACATGTTATACTTACCTTCTCTGTGCAATGGTTTTATACAGAGCAGCCCCGATCCTCCTTTTCGCAGGTCCCCTGACGGTTCTCCTAGCCCCTCCCTCTTGCCATAGGGGCTGCTTGCTATGGGAGCACTTGTGTTTGCTCCCTCCTGAGCCCCTTCTGTGTGTCCTTAAGCTCCACTCCGCTCCCTCCTCCCTGGCTGTGATTGACAGTAGCGGAAGCCATTGGCTCCTTATGCTTTGTCGGAGCCAATGAGGAGGTAGAGAGCCAGGAGAGCCACTGCTCTCATGCACATTGCTGGATCAAGATCTGACTCAGGTAAGTATAAGAGGGGCTGGGGGAAAAAACACTGAAGGTTTTTTACCTTCATGCATAAAATGCATGAAGGTAAAAAACCTTCATCTTTTACAACCACTATAATGCATTCTCTGCACTAAGGTAAGGGAGTGCAGTTCCCAACCCCTCCTTAAAGTATTACTAAACCCAGGACCCTGCATTCATTATATCTGGTGTCCCACAGTACACAGAACATGGAAATGCAATTATTTTAGTAAATATAAACTGCTAAATACCTTTTCTCATCAGCAGTTAGAGCAGTCTTGTGACTTTTATCAGTGTCCAGCAGAGCACTGGTTACATTTTGTAGGAGGAGTTTTCTTTCTGCTCTAGGAGGATGCAGAACCCCTGACCTCTGCCTGGACAGCGCTGATTGGCCCTGTGCTGATCACATGCACTCTCCTAAGAAAAAACCTCAAAAAGCTCAAATGGGAAAGGGGTTCACTTGTGTGGGGTCCAGAGTTAGGCTTTAAGGTGAATATCCTTAATGTTCCTGCATAATATAAACTCCACTGGGGCAAAAGCTGTTGATGTGCGAGGTCTATACTTTGTGCCTCTGTGCTATGGAAATTTACTTTGCCGTTTAAAAAACAAATGAATAAAGATTAAAATATAATGCCATGTAACGATTGCACCATAATTGTTCTACTAATAGCAGTAACATTTACATAAAATAATTTTACAGCAGTGACTAAAACAATCACAGAAACACCCAGTAGGAAAAACACAACGCTAATAAGAGAACCATTAGTTTCTACCCATAATAGTTTGGAATCTAATTTTAGGCTGAAATTATACAATATTATACTGTTCCTTATTTAAAAACTTCACCGCTTCTTTGCCCTGAAATTAGCATTTTCTTATATTAAATGGAAAAGAGTGAAACTTCTGCATGCAAACTAAAGAAAAATGTAAAAAAAAATAAAAAATAAAAAAATAATCTGTCTACAAGCCTCTTGGTTCCTTTACACCCACAGTCCATATCGTCCTTGACAACTGACAGTACCAGTAAAGGACTAAATAAACCAGACTATTTAAAGTGGAATAAATTATACCCTTGTCATAAGACGTGGGATAATGGTAGAGAACATTATCCAGCCTGACAATACGGAGTCAGATTTGGATTTTGCCTTGCCTTGTAAGACAACTGAGTGAACTAAATACTACTATTTTTTGCCATGTATAACTATTGTATTTACAGCACATTGGGATCCTGAGGTTTTTACAGGAAAGGGTTATAGCAAAGTGCGTGAACATTGCCCACACTGACCAGAGGACTTTTTTACTTGAACAGGAGGAGCATCAGTCTGATTGACCTTTGGCAGTCAGGACTCATTATGTAGACCTTCTAATGACCTCTTGGCGTTTCCTACAATTATCTAGGCTCTGGATGGGGCTAAATAGACAGACAGTGAGTGTGGAGGTTAAGAAGAATAAAGCCCCATACACATGAGAATATCCGACGAATGATTGTTTGGGGGGGGGGGTTACAGTTGCAAGAAAAAGTATGTGAACCCCTTGGGATTACGTGGAGTTTTGCATGAATTGAACATAAAATGTGCTCTGAACGTCATCTAAGTCACAACAATAGAAGAGCACAGTCTGCTGAACATAATACTACACAAACATTAGATGTTGCCATGGTTTAATTGCACATAACATGTAAACATTCACAGTGCAGGGAGGAAAAAGTATGTGAGGCCCTAGCTTAATGACCTCTCCCAGAGCTAATTGGAGCGAGGAGTGAGCCAACCTTGACTCCAATCAGTGTGATGATATTGGATGTGTTGCTGACAGCTGTCCTGCCCTTAAAAAACACACACCTATTTTGGGTTTACTGGTTTCAAGAAGCACTGTCTGACGTGAACCATGCCTCGCAGAAAAGACTGTATTTTGCATGCTAGTTTCATATTGAAAATGAAGAGGTTACTAAAGTTACAAAAATTCTTGTACGACAGAATAAAAATTCGGAAGTGATGTAATGTATTGTATTGTATTTTCAGATGAAAACTGTACTGATTAACCACTTTCTCTCCTGAGGATTTACCCCCCTTCCTGACCAGGCCATTTTTTGCGTTATGGCGCTACGTAACTTTAACTGACAATTGTGTGGTCATGCAACGCTGCACCCAAATTTACGCCTTTTTTTTACCACGAATTGAACTTTCTTTCGGTGATATTTGATCGCCTGTACAGTTTTTATTTTTTGCGCTATAAAAAATAAAGGCCGACAATTTTGAGAAAAAAACAATATTTTGACTTTTTGCTATAAAACATGTCCAGTAAAAAAAAATTTAAAAATCAAATTTGGTCATAAATTTAGGCCAAAATGTATTCTGTGACATGTCTTTGCTAAAAAAAAATCCCAATACTTGTAAATTAATTGGTTTGCATGAAAGTTATACTTGTAAATTAATTGGTTTACATGAAAGTTATAGGAGTTACAAATGGCGGTATAGATACTGGATTTTTTTTTTCTACTAGCGGTGATTAGTGACTTATAGCGGGACTGCGGCGGGCATTCTGACACTGGGGGGAACTGACTTGGTATCACTGACACCAATACAGTGATCAGTGCTAAAAAAAAAATGTCTTCATAAATTCAGTCCAAAATGTATTCTGCTACATGTCTTTGGTTAAAAAAAAATCCCAACAAGTGTATATTAATTGGTTTGCGTGAAAATTCCAGCATCCACAAATGGAGTAAAAGGGGTGTACTCATTTATGCTGAGCACTGTATATATATATATATATATATATATATATACACATGTACACACGCGTGATTTTGCGCAGCTGTCCCGCACTGTAGCAGCAAAGCTACAGCACGCAGTTGGCAAGCAGTGAAGCTCTGTAAGCTATGCAATGTTCATCCATGACAGAGGATTCCCGGAACACTAGGGGCTTGATTTACTACAAGCAAATAAGCTGTTGAGTTTCCAAGAGAAGTTGCACATTGTAGGGAAATCTTCCTCCCACTTCATGAATGTGGTGCAAATTCATTTTGCAAAGAACACCCAATCACGTTCAAAGAAAATTTTTATTTGCACGTTTAGATGATCAACGTCAGACGCACCTTACCAAAAAAAGATTTTATGGAAGAAATGGTCTCAGCCCTGGGCCACCAAGGTGATATCTACACATCCTTCCACAGTCACAGAGATTTGTATTGCAGTGAATCATTTTTGTGATCGATAACAGTCTTTTACAGCACTTACACAAGATTGATATCTCTGTATGATGTTAAACCCTTCACTGCCCAATCATCAAAAAAAAGTCTGGACACTCAAACCTTTCACATCAGTCACAATGATCAGATCACCATCTGTTTTTTTTGCCCCGCAGCAGCCAATCAGATTTAGTCCTGCCTTAAAAGATAATACCTTGTACTGGTTGTAAAGAGGCAACATGTGCAGTTGGTATTTTCACACTTTTATAATTAATATTCAGTGTTCTATAGAAACTTAAAGGATGGTTGTAGACAACATTTCTTTGCAAAAAAACACAATAAGATCTGCTAGTCCTCAAAAGATCACCTAGAATTATTTTTTTCCTTTAAGTGTTAAAAGTATTCAACACTATCATTTATAGGGTTACCCTAATATCAATTTTAATTAGTATAACACTTTGTTAAATATCACAGCAATTTGTGCAGTTCTAAACATCAGACCTACAAAATAGCCAATTGGACAAAATAAAAAGGGAAAGAAGGATTTGGTTTCAAAAGGAACGACTCCCAATAAAAGATTTTGAGGAAGAAATGGTCTCAACCGTAGACCACCAAGGTGACCAGGAGCACAGATGTCTCTTCAGCCTTGGTGATGCTTGATGCCCCACAATGGACTGCTCACTCTGGTGTCCCAAATTTGTGGGAGTAGTTGCTATGGTGTCAGATCCATCACCACTGATATCTTCACTGGCTAATAAGGCACCTAAAAAAATAATGGACCAGTAGAAATGGAGATGGGGGTTGGGAAAAAGGCAAGTTTTTTTTTTTTTTTTAAAGTGACAGAGTGACTTTAAGTTCATTTCCTAGTAATGCTTCTAAATATTGTACATGATATTTATATATCAGCAATACATTTTTTAATATTGGAACCACTCTGTGGTTCTAAAAACCTATGTTACATCTTTAACACCGGCATACGTGGGGAGTGAATAATTGTATTTTATCACTAATTGGGACAACTGTTCAATTGCAATATAATATGCAGATCAGTTGGAATTCAAGCATGGAGAGCTCATTTTTTATAAGCCTGAATATGTCTTCGGCAACCTAATTAGACCCAAGCCTCTTTAATTAAATGTATCAGGCGAAAGCCAGAGAGTTCAGACCTAATAAGGATAATGACATTTTTTTTCAAGTGTTGTTGTTTTGTTTTCCAGCCACGGTTTATTTAACGCCTTATCTCCACTAAACCAATTTGTACCATATGCCCCGCTCTTCTATACAAAAAACTTCATCACCCGGATGTTATGTTTCATAAAATGAGTGCATGACAAGCACAGTCATTTTTCTCTGGGAGCCAAATCCCAGGGTGTTACAGAAGCAGCTGCTTTTTACAATTGACATTACTTAACAAAACACGAGACAAAACATTCCTCAAAACGCAGGAATCCTACCGCGCTGGGTTGAAGCTAACAAATTTTCCTGCAGGAATGACAAGCGTTCAAATTTGGTGATTTTGTCTTCCTCTCGGAAATTAACCATGGTTTACTGGAAATGCGTCCTCAGATTCCCTCTTCCCTCGAGAATGTGCAAATGGAAAATGGATCATCTTCAAGGATATTTCTCCACTGCATTTACTGTGAGCTCAGAATATGTTAAGATGCACAGCTGCATACACTGGAGACAATCCAGTATGGTTCTGGATCCTTCATCATGAGTTCAGTATATAAAATACACATTGTACTCATATTGGATCTCCCTTATCAAATAGCCATGAGCATACAAGGCCATGAATTCAAGTATTGACTTGCTTGTAATATTGAGTCATGTAGCAGTTAACATCAGCCTAATAACGAGTACACTTTAGAATCAGTAGAACTTATAACTGTGTGGATTTCCTTTGAGATAGATCCATTCCTTTCTATGAAGCATAAATAAGTCTTTACTTGCCATGGTTTGTAAGAGTGGTACACAGTTTTAGTAGTTATGAGTAGATCTCTTAAGCAGCCCACAGATGAAACGAAAGGAAAGAAAATCGCTTGACTCCCCCATCAATACAGTCAGCATTGATTGGGGTATGCCTCCTACAGTGCTATGGTGCTTTTCCAGTGGGGGTGGGGGGGCGTAGGGAGGATTCCTGGCTGGCAGAATACAATGAATATTGCTGGTGGCTATAGCCGCCGGCAGTAATCATATGTAGAAAATTTGACGGTCTGGTTGTACCCAATTCAATATACTTGGGTATAATCAGCCTGTCTATACATGGATTGAATCTTGGCTGAACTTCAATCCATATATGGCCATCTTTAGTTCTTGTTGTGAAATCTCCCTTCTTGTTAGGAAACTCATTGGTACTGAATCCATAGGTACTAAATCTCTTTTCAAGAAAAGCTACTATACTGTCTAACACAACAAACACTTTACTCCTGCACTAGGAAAGGACTCAGTAGACCCAATAGGAATGTTCTGGAATTTTCTGGAATATGCACTGCTTGCTGCCCTCAACAGACCGGGGTGGTCCAAATACACTGGATACAAATGGAGAAACAGAAAAAGAGCACACCGACCTAGTGCATTACCGTTTAAAATAATTTATTAAAGAAACAAAAATAGGTATCATACTTACAATGGACATAATAACACAGGCATGTCAAACTGAACAAGGTGTATGATCCAAACAACATCTGAGTCCATACGATGAAACCCTGGATGACCAACTGGCTAACGCGTTTTGAGGACACAACCTCTTCCTCAGAGCCTCCAAGATCACTGCTTTGTCTCACCTACAACCACTGTGAAAGCATCTTGTGTCTACACAGCCTTCCATGGTCACAGAGATTTTGTAGTATAGTGGATAATGTTTGTGAGCAGTGTGAACAGCCATTTACTGTACAGCTATAACACAAACCATCTCTACCTTCACTATCCGTTCAACAAAGAAGCTTGGACACTCAAACCTTTCACATCAGTTGCAGTTATCAGATCATATGTGGGAGTTTCACCAGCTGTTTTTATTGCTCAAAAGCAGCCAGCCAATCAGATTCAGCCCTGCCCTAAAAAGTAATATTTGGAATGTCTGTTACTGCTAGCAGAGAGGCAACATATACAGTTGTTATTCTAATATTTTAATAAATAATATCTGTTGCCATTTCTATATAATCTTAAAGGCTGGTCATCAACAAAGTTTATTTGCAAACAACTTAAAGATCTGCTAGCCCTCAAACGGATCACCTAGTGTTGGGTCCTGCTGTGGATCGCCCTTTTAAAATCAATTCTGACGTGTGAAACTTAGCTGGCCAACTACCCAGTATGTGAGTATATGGAGGGTCAATTGAAAGGAAGACTTTAAATCAACCACAAAATAAAATGAAGGTCAGCTTACCTGTACTTGGGGGGGGGGATTGGAGAGTCAGCTGTTTGCCAAGGATGACTTGTCGATGTACCTGTGCCACATTTTGTTGTGGCACAGGTACATCGATGATATCCTTATGGTATGGACTGGCCTTATTCCTTTACTACATCAGTTCCTAGCAGCTCTAAATAATAATAGCTTTAATTTTTCCTTTACTCATTCATTTTCAATAAGTATCTCCTTCTTCGATTTGAATATCACAATCGAGGAGAATGGAAAATTGTCCACATACCTTTTTAGGAAAGCAACAGCAGGAAACACTATTTTGGGGGCAAACAGTGCCCACCCTAAGGCACTAGTTAAAAGTATTTCTTATGGGCAGTATCTTCATATTAAATGCAATCGTTCTAATGTACATGATTTTGAAAGGGAAGCTCTAGCCTTGAGAGATCGTTTACTCTCAAGAGGCTATAGAAAAAATTGTTTAAAGAAAGCATATCATATCAAAGGCATGTGGGCGATTGTGGTCTGAGTTGCTGCTTACACGTAGTAGACAGCCTGTAAAGCAGCTTATAAATACTGTAAATTTTGTTACTACCTATACCTATCATCATCATCACATTAGGGATACTTTGTCCAAATTCTGGTGTCTGCTTAGTACAGTTGAGATTGTGCGAAAATATGTGAAGCCTCATCCGGAGATAGTATATAGGCATAGTACATCATTAAGGGATGAATTAGAGCACAGCTCTGTTGCTGTCCCCCCTGAGGACCTTAAACCCCCATGGGGAACTTTTAGATGTGGCAAATGTTCAAAATGTCCATTCATCAGGGAGTGTACAGGGTGTGTACTCCCTAGTGGTACGTGGTTTCAACCATGTTTCCATGCAGACTGCATCACAGTGGGAGTTGTATATTTGAAGACCTGAACTTGTAGTGCATTCTATGTCGGCAAACCAAAGCGGCCCTTTCCTAAACGTATACATGATCATGTCTATTTTTTGCCAAAGATTTATAATCCGATTGGCCACCATATAGGTCTTTCAGATAATTATGAAGTTACTGCTATGCAATTTATGGCTCTGGATAGAGTAAGGGAAGACCCTAGAGGGGGAGATTTTGATAGGAGAGTGCTTCAATGGGAGACCAGGTGGATACATCTGCTTAAAGCCACGGTACTGCCTGGCCTCAATGATGTGATCAGTTTTGCAATATTTCTGTAATAATTTGCAATGTATTCTACTTTATTGATGCATGTATATATTGATATAGAGTTTATATGTATTGGATATATATGTCTGCATCTTCCATCTGCATCTGTCACATGACGTTATCCACATGAATATGTTATGTATGTAGAGGTTAGGGTTTGGTGATTTTTAATCCCTTTCTTTCTAGGGGGGTGTTGAATTTCTCATGCTTTTTGTTTTGGTGTAGTTCATTAGTAATATAAATTTCTTTATTCTTCTTCCTCCTGGAAGGGTACAGATCTGGATGTGCTGGGAGTGGATTTGGACTGCCCAGGGAGCGTGGTCGCTGCTGTGTGTATTTAGGTTTGCTTGCATACCTCAGGCCCCCAGGAGTCACTGTGATGGATTCCCTTGTCACAGTATTGGTCTTGGGTGGGGTTGGTATTTGCGCGTCACGTTGCATCTTCATCACCGCTTGCCAGTTTGTTGGTTGGATGAGTGTCTTTGAGCATGCACGATGCGCATGTGCGATCCCCCTTTGTGCGGCGGTGGATTTGGCAAGACGTGTGCTTACGTCCCTCTGGAGGACATCCACCTGTGCCCAATTTCAGGGGCTACTTAGTGGTGGAGGTCACACCCAGCCATGCTGCATTGCTTGGATGATACTATTATTGAATCTGACCATGTTGAGCTGCTTTTACTATATCTGTAGCTAAAGGATGGAACTTTATGGAGTGCACTCAGGCTCTTTGGAATTGAGGGGAGCTTTGCCTGTTTTTAAAGAGGTATGCTGTTAATAACTTTTGGATATGCTTGGAAATAGTATGATATTGGGACTCTTTTTAGCTTTGCTATTGTTTTTGTAGGATATTCCAATTCTATTCAAGATATTATCCTGATGGCTGTTTATAAGCCTTTGTTGTAAGCTTTCAAGTTGGATTTTTGGAATCCTTTCGGGTGGGTTATGGGCAGTGCATATGATTTATAGAGACAACTTTTGACATAATGGTTTACTTTAGCTCGTAAGTTCTTTGTTTTTTATTCTTGTTAATAGGAGTATGCTCCCTGCAAAACTGTAATTTTAAATATATGCAAATGTCAGTCCTCTGTGGCTCCATCGTTATCATATACAAAATCAAAAGCACTGTAAATATCTCTAGAATTGAGTCGCTCTGGCGTGTTTATACCCTGAGGTAAATTGCCTATTGGGTTACCTTTGTTGTTAATATTCCTTCTTGTGGGGGAGATGATAACAGGGTTATGTCCATATATAAGCTTTATGTTATTTTGTTGGTCACTGCCCTATGCTAAGAAATCAACTATATATGGTGGATACTGTTTTATAGAGATAAACCATATGGTGTTAGCATGGCAGGGTGTGAAACAATTTCCAAAACACATTTCCTGAAAGAATTTCCAAAACACTAACAGGATGGCTGTTCTGTGACCCCCATTTTTTAGTGAGGGGACTGGCACATAGCAAAGCCCCCATTATTGGTCCTTCTAAGCCAACTAAGTTCAAAAGCTCTCACACTGCATTATGATTACAAAGAATTTGATCTTGGAGAAATTCACTATAAATTCACCAGGACTGTGAATGTCAGACCCACAGGATTTACCTCAAACCGTTGGTACCACAGAACCCAAACCTCATTCCTACCTATAACCACTCTGAGTGGTGAAAGATCATGTGGTTCCCATGATTAACAAATCATAGTGATCAAAGGAAAGTCTGTGTCCAGCAACATATGTTCCTACTTGTTGCATTGTACTGGTTTCTCTGCACTCATAGCATCTTCAGTTGCAAAGTGAGAAATAAAGATCTAGGAGAGGCACTTTACAATGTGAAAAAAAACACTTTAAGTCATCCATGAATTAACACAATTGAATACAGAGCACAGCAATGGAAAATGCTTAATATCTTGTAATCTAAAATATACACACTTGTTACTTGATCATACAATGGTGACTTGTGCATTAAAACCTACACATATGCTTCTGATGTGTTTTTTTTTCCCCCAAGAAATTACAGTAGTAAATATATTGAAAATTATAATAATTTTACAAAAAAAAATACGCATTAAAGTGGTTCTGAAGTCTAAGGCCCCATTCAAATCTCGCAATTGCGTTGCAATTACAACACAATGCCCTGCGCGTGTTTGGGTGCCATTATCCTTCAATCCAATTTTATCCTTCAATCCAATTTTTTCAATACTTTTTCGGGCGACAAACGCACATAGGGCAGTCCATTCAGGTGAATGGGCTGCCCTATGCAACACACAGAATCATGTCTATCGCCTGTCAAAATTGTGTAGCGGGAACGATAATGTGAACGAGACCTAAATGTTTTTCACCTTAATGGACTCTCTGCATTAGGTTAAAAATACCCCGCTACCTTTCCTACCCCCTTCTGTCAATAAACGCTTACATGGAACCATGTCACTGTCTAGTGCTTTCTTCGACCCCCACTTTTCTCTCTTGCTTCCTGCTTTCATGGAGAAACTGAGGGCAGAAAAACCATAGGTTCCTCAGTCATACTCCTGTGAGGAGGGAGTGGGGGCATGACATACCAGTGCTGTATGTGTCTATGGACAGACACAGCCCGGCTCAGGACCTAGTGGGAGCCTCCTTGGCAGTTTGCTTGCTACAGGAGGCACCCAAAGGAGGGAGGAGTGGACAGGAAAAGAGGGGACTGCCAGAAGAGGTGAGTGACCTTTCTGTGAAATATTGTTGCACAGAGAAGGTAAGTATAGCTTCTTTTTTATTTAAATAAAGTTCCTTTAGTATCACTTTAAACAAACTAAGACTGTGTCTTTCTTTTTTTGCATTTTGCTCATTTCTCTGTTTCTTATAAAAATACATTCAGGGTATTTTTTTTTAAACAAATGACCAAATAAAACCCCCATGTCTGCTTAACAATCATCTGAAAATAATATTGGTGTGCAAGGTGGTTGTAAACCAGTGCTTACCAAATCCTGGTCTGTGCAATATGGTTTTGAAATTCTTACCCTAAAGCTGGGTATACATGGACCAAAAATTGGCCAAAAAGAGTGGGTTCGGCCTGTGTGTACAGCTCAATAGCTGACTGGCATCCAATCAGTGGCTGCGAGCACTGATCAGTGTGTACTGGCAGGGGGGTCTCCCTGTCAGAACACAATAGATCAACAGGGGGGACCGCCGCACTAACAATGCATATGGCGACCTTGTTTTTTTTTCCATTTGGCCCGATGGGTTGAAGGAAAAAAAACTTAATGTGCGTACCCAGCATTAACACATTCACTACCCAAAACTACTTAATTCAACCCTATTGCATGCAACTCTTGCAAACTTCCACCACGTAGTCAGCAGAACAATACACACAGGGGTGTATTTACCACAAGGCAAACAAGGCATTTGCCTAGGGCGGCATTTTTCAAGGGGGCAGCACTTCCCCCAAAAAGAAGGGACGGAAGAAGGGACACGCACACTATGGGAACAGGTGGGATCCGAGCGAGGCTGTGGGCTGCTTGATGGTGTATTCACTACCCAAAACTGCTTAATTCAACCCTATTGCATGCAACTCTTGCAAACTTCCACCACGTAGTCAGCAGAACAATACACACAGGGGTGAATTTACCACAAGGCAAACAAGGCATTTGCCTAGAGTGGCATTTTTCAGGGGGGCAGCACCTCCCCCAAAAAGAAGGGACAGAAGAAGGGACACGCACACTATGGGAACAGGTGGGATCCGAGCGAGGCTGTGGGCTGCTTGATGGTGTATTCAGAGCCTGACTCTTGTTTCTGGGGATTTCTGGAGCTGTGAAGGTGAGTTTCTTCTCTCCTGCAGGGTCAGAAGTGGGGGGGGGTTTAGTGGAAGGCTGGAAGGGGGTGGGGCTGGGGTGTCAATGTCAATGTCAGGCTCTCTTTGTGGGGAAGAGGGGTGTTGGTTGGTGTCAGGGTCTCTCTGTGGGGGGGGGGGGGGAGCCAATTTTTGTGTTGCCTAGGGCAGCACAAAAAATAAATGCACCACTGAATACACAGATATAGCAAATACATCTTCAGATATCTCTTTCCCACAGCAGATAAAAAAGCCAACACCTCCAGGTCACAACTGCAAACCTCAAACAACATTTTTCTAGAGGAACAGTTTAATCTCATTAATTGCTAGCAGTGAAAGGTGGTAAGATGCTTATAAAAATCTAAATGTCATCTTGGGGTCGAAGTTAGGTAAGGATAATTATCTGTGGGTGGAATATTAAGCACTTGTTTAATTGTACAGCAGTTACAATAATTGGTTGCGAAAGAAGAAAACTTCAACAGTTTAATATTAATTTCTACCTAAAAAGCATTACAGTAAATTTTCAACATGTCCCCTCAGTGCAATTTTGCAGCAAAAAGTATAATTCCATCTGCCACTGTGAAATCAAAGGCATGTAATCAGAGTATGGTGCATAATGTGTGCCCCCTCATTTGTCAAGATGCTACATTTTACAAGCTGCACAGAGGGAGAGGTCTGTCATAACAAAAAGCAAACTTTTTTTATATAATTTTTTTTAATTTAAATTTTTTATTTGTTAACGTACGGCGATGAGCTGCTGGATTTGTGATGTTTGGGTTCATACTGATTAGAGTTCATTACAACTTTAATAACAAACACACAGGTGTTAAGCTTTGAAATTTTATTAGCGGCCCAATTAAAAGTGTAGACTATGGCTAATTGTAGAACATAGTTTTCTTTTTATGGAACCTTGAGGGGTTTCAAAGGATGGCGCTCATAAAGAATAGCAATGCTTTACTAATGAAAGAAAATAATACAATGCCTAATAACCAGACATAAGGTACAAAGAGAGTGTAAAGAACACAAACAGGGAGGAAAGTGGGCCAGGAGATTTTAAGCATTTGTAAAGGTAATTTTTTCAAGTTAAAATAGCAAGCATGTTATACTTACCTGCACTGTGCAATGGTTTTGCAAAGAGCGGCCCCGAACCTTCTCTTCTGGGGTCCCCTGCCGGAAATCTTGTTTCCTCCTCCCCTGTGTTTGCCTCCATAGCAAGAGCTTGCTATTGGGGCAAACGTGTAGGCTCAATCTCAAGTCAGAGTGAGTGCATCTGCTGACACAAAGCACAGCTTAGTCCCGGACAGGATTTGATTGACAGCAGCGGGAGCCAATGGCTCTCGCTGCTGCCTCTGTAAACAAAGAGAGAGGAGCAAGCCACCGCAGACAGGCACTGGATCGAGATAGGACTCAGGTAAATTTAAGGTTGGTGAGGGGGCAATACAAACACTGCCATTTTGGTACCTTTTTGGGGGGAGCGGGTACCTGGTTTTGACAGGTGCCCGCTCCCTCTTCTGGCTCAGTTCGCCGTGGCCCCACTCCTCCCTCCCGCAGTCTCCTGGGAACTTTCACAGAAGACTGCCGGACCAATTAGGAGGCACAGTGTGACTCGCTTATGCGCAGTGCGCACCAGGCTCTGAGGCCGCAAGCTGTCACAGCCTGATGCCCACAGTTGAGATGCTGGTGCCGTGGAGGGGACAAGGGACGGCGCAGATGAGAACATCGCTGGACTCTGGGACAGGTAAGTGTGTGTTTATTAACCGCTTAAGGACCTCCCTATAGCAGATATACTGCACAGAATCACGTATATATATATATATATACTTAATTTTGAATTTCCGCAGTCGAAGATGTCAATCACTGGGTCCCTGCCGGTGATTACCCGCCGGCGCCCAGTGATTACCGAGCATCTCCGACGGGGAGGAAGATTGTTTTGTTTACAAACAATCTTCCTCCCTGTCAGCTCGAGCACACTGCTCGGGATGGCTGTGCACTGTACAGCCATCCTGATCAGTGTGCTTACAGTGAAGAACACACCCCCCGCCCCCTAGTAAAACACTCCCAGCACACAGTTAACCCTTTGATCGCCCCTCACATTAACATCTTCCTGCCCAGTGTCATTAGTACAGTGTCAGTGCTTTTTTTTTAGCACTGATCACTGTATTGGTGTCACTGGGGCACCAGAGAAACCAAGTTAGTTCTCCCCCAGTGTCAGAATGTCTGCCACAGTCTCGCTATAAGTCGCTAGTAGAAAACAAATTCCTATTATCTATACCGCCATTTGTAGACGCTATAACTTTCACATAAACCAATTCATTTACACGTATTGGGGGTTTTTTTTAGCAAAGAAATGTAGCAGAATACATTTTGGCCTAAATTTATGACAAAATTAGATTTTAAAATTTTTTTTTACTGGACATGTTTAACCATTTGCCGCCCGGCCTATAGCCGTTTGGCGTCCACAAAAATACATTACCTTTCCGGGGTGTACGCCATTTGGCGTCCTCCCGCACATGCGCAGTTCACGCGGTTGCAGAGTCGCGCAGCGGCGTGATCTGTCACTGGCCGTGTACCTCGGACACGGCGGATGACAGATCTGAGTACCGGCCCCTGTTGCTGGTACCATGTGACCTGCTGTGACCAATCACAGCAGGTCACATGACAGTTGTATACAATGGATGGCTTCATTCATGCCATCCATTGTATACTAGTGCCTAGCTGTGAATGGTCACAGCAGGTCACATGCACATGTCATGTGATTAGCTGTGGCCAAATCACAGCTAAGCACAAAAAAAAAAAAAAACCTGAATGAATCGATGTCATTCAGGTAAATGCTTGCTTATAGCAAAGTAATTCTTTGCTATAAGCAAACTGTGTAAATAAAAAAAATAAAAAAATACTGATCACTTCCCCAAAGTAGTACAATGTTACTATGGTAACATTGTACTACTTTGGTCATAGTAAAATATGAAAAACAAATCTTAAAAAAAATTAAAAAAATGTAATAAAAAATAATAAAAAAATAAAAAAAATAAAACAAAATATATATATATTTTTTTTCATACTGTCACCAGTCAGTGTCCCTGTTCACTGCCATGCCAGTTATATGATGACGCTGTACTGCACTGGTGACAGTATGTAAAAAAGAAAATAGTGAAAATAATTTTTTTAATTTTTTCATTTTCCGAAAAATTATGACAAAAAAAATAGAACTTCAAAAAACTCTCCATGCCTCTTATGACGTACGTCGGACTGTCTACTTTACAAAAAGGGGTCATTTGGGGGATATCTGTACTGTTCTGACATTCTTGGACCTCAAGAAATTAGATTGGCTGTCAGTACTTCAGGATTGATCAATATTCAGATCTATACCATTGTGAACTCTATAACTTTCCTACAAACTAAAAAATACATCCTAATTTGGGTTATTTTCACCAAAGACATGTAGTAGAATACATCTTGGCCTACATTTATGAAGAACAATTATTTATTTGTAAACTTTTATAACAGAAACAAAATTTCAAAATTTTGGGTATTTTTTTGTTAATTTAGCAAAAAATAAAAACCCCAGCGGTGATTAAATACCACCAAAAGAAAGCTCTAGTTGTGTGAAGAAAATGATAAAATTTTAGTTTGGGTACAATGTTGTATGACCGCGCAATTGTCATTCAAAGTGTGAGAGAGCTGAAACCTGAAAAATGGCCTGGGCAGGAAGGTGTAAAATTGCCCGGTATTGAATTGGTTAATAGCAAAAAGTCAAAAATATTGTTTTTCTTTCAAAATTGTCAGTCTTTTTTTGCTTAAAGCACAAAAAATAAAAACTGCACAGGCAATCAAATAACACCGAAAGAAAGCTCAATTCGTGGGAAAAAAAGGACGTAAATTTCATTTAGGTGCAGCGTTGCATGACCGCAATTGTCAGTTAAAGTAACGCAGCACTGTAACGCAAAAAATGGCCTGGTCAGGGGGTAAATCCTTAGGAGGGCAAGTGGTTAGAAGTCAGCAACTACAGTTTTTGTAGCTGCTGACTTTTAATAAACACAAAAATGGCTGGAACTCCACTTTAATGCAGGGAAAGGATTAAGGTAATAAATGTCCAGGCTTTAGAACCACTTTAAGGCTCTGATATCATGCCTAGAGTAAAAACATGGGAGGATGTAACCAGAGGACCTGGAACATACAAAAGCAATCAGAAACATACAAAAACTCTACTTAGAACAAGCTAAAGGATTATGGTGGGGGATATACAAGACATATAGGAAGACAGGAGAGAAATTAAGGCAGCCAGGTTCTACCTATAAATAATATTTATTTTTTGGCTTGCTGACCCTACTGGAACTTTTCTTCATACTGATTATCACTGCTTAAGGCCCCTTTCACATACACAATCTAATCAGGTCCTCCATTCTCCTCTACAGAGCGGCAGATGTAAACAGAGTTGTGTCCATTTACACACGCCTACTTCCAATCCGAATCGGAAAAAACAAATGGAAGCGGATAGGATTGGATTGGAGGGCAATAGGGTGTAAACAGTCAGCCAGTCTGTTTACATTCGATTGCCCATAGAGCAAAGCGAACTGGGTCTGTTTCTGTTCTGCATAAGCAGAGCAGACATGGACCTGTCAACCGCCAGCTCCACTCAGCTCAAAGGAAGCGACATGAGAATAAGTGAGTATACCTTGCTTGGGGGTGGGGTGCCTTAAATGGGTAATGTGAAAGTGTCTTTATAAATGTTTAGCCAAATTTCTTTGAAATCCTTTCCTGACATAGGCAGGATTTGTACACAACTGATGCACTCCTAAATGTTTTGATAAAGGTTCTAGCACCCACAACAGCTAAATCAGTGTGTATATGCAATAAAGCATGCTTGTTATACTCACTGTGGAACCTAAGGGGTTAATCGTCTGCATTGTGTAAAAAAGGGCCTTTTAATCCTGGCTTCTCTGATCCTCCCCTTCCTCCAGTGTCCCCCATTATCTCCTGATAAGGCATATTGTGTGGAGACCCTCTGCACATGCTCAGTTTGGTGTGTATTGCTAGAGAAGTTTTTTTTTTTTTCATGTGAGAGTGCATGTGATCAGCACAGGGCCAATCAGCACTGTCCAGAAAGAGGTCAGGGGTCCTGCATCCTCCTAAAGCAAAATGAAAACTCCTCCTACATTCTTTAATCAGTGCTCAGCTGGACACTGAGAGAAATCACAAGACTGCTCTAACTGCTCATGAGAAAAGGTATTGTCGGGGATCGCCGCGGCGCTGGTCTCGCCGCAGGCGCAGTGCACCGCCCTGTGCAGGGACACGGGCACTAGGGCCAGGCCGACCGTGGCGATCGAGCTCGCGCATGCGCAGTAGAGGCCGCGGGCGCGCCTGGCACCAATGACAGGGCAGGATATTTAAATGGCCCTGAGCTGTCATTCAGTGCCTTCTGGTCTTATCCTGTATCCTGTATCTGCGAACCTGTTTCTTGTAAGTTGCTGACCCGGATTGTACCTGACCCTGCTGTATTCTCCTGCCCAGACCCTTGCTTTGCCTGACCTCTCTCCTGGATGCCCCCTATTGGACCTGACCTGCTGTTGCTGACCTGGCGCGTGACCCGACTATTCTCTGCCCGCTGCTTTGTACCGCACCGTCCCCATAGTTACCGACCCGGCCTGTCTGACTTTGCACTTGCTCAGCCATCCATCCCTCTCAACGGGGTCTCCAGACCTCCTCATATCAGGCTCTCTCCCGTGGGAGCCACTGGCGAATACCCCTACCACTGACGGGTATCCTCAGTAGTCACGACCTGGTCCCGGGGTACTCCAAGTCCATCCCCACCATCAGGGGCCCTGGTGAACAAGTACTCTGGGGCTTAGACTCCGTGCGCTGGGGATGCCTGATCAGTGGAGTGCTAGTGGTGTCACCGGGCGGTCCTTTACAGGTATTTAGCAGTTTATATTTACTAAAATAATTGCACTACCATGTTGTGTGTACTGTGGGAGACCAGATATAGTGAATGCAGAGTCCGGGATTTAGTAACACTTTAAGGAAATACATCATTTTAGCAGAATATACTCACAGTAATGTATTGTAATGTGGTGCATTGGCAAAAAGACCTGCATGTTGCATTTTTCTTGGGTTAACCTGCTTTTTCACATCTAAGTCAATCCAAATGGAGTCTTTCAAAAATGCTACATAATTTATTTAAAAATATATTACATTTATTATGTAACAAGTGTTCTGGTATTAACAAGTCCTAAATCAATCTAATGTTGCTCCTTCTAAAAAACTGCAAAAAATCTAAGAGTTCATTGTAGCGAATGGGAGTAACATACATTAGAGTGTTTAATATTAGTTTAATACTAACAACAACTTACAAAGCCATCCACAACTCTGCCCCCAGCTACATCACCAACCTGGTCTCAAAATACCAACCAAACCGCTCTCTTCGATCCTTCTACGACCTTCTGTTCTCTAGTTCCTGTGTCACCTCCTCCCATGCTCACCTCCAGGACTTCTCCTGAGCTTCTCCCATCCTATTGAACTCCCTACCCCAATCTGTCCGGCTGTCTCCTAATCTATCCACCTTTAGATGATCCCTGAAAACCTTTCTCTTTAAAGAAGTCTATCCTGCTTCTACCTAGTAAACCGCAATTTATTTCCTCCATCAGCTCATCCCCCCACAGCTATTACCTTTTGTATCACTCAACCCTTCTTCCCAGATTGTAAGCTCTAATGAGCAGGGCCCTCTGTTTCCTCTTGTACCAAATTGTATTTTAACTGTAATGTCTACCTTCATTTTGTAAAGCGCTGAGCAAACTGTTGGCGCTATATATATCCTGTATTATAATAATAATAATATTAGGGAGTTCATTACTGTAGGGACTGCTGGCCAGATCTGCTAGTCATACTAAAATTGGTGCGGAAATCCTTGTGGTAAAAACTACCAGCATCAGACGAATTAGAGTTCAAAAAAGGAAAACATATTTTGTATACTCATCCTTCTTGACAATATATAGTAAGGAGAAAATACATATAAAGTGTCAAGTGTGGCATTTGCTGACATAAAATACAAATTGCAAGGTTGAAACGGGCTAAAAAGAATTTACATGACATTTTTTGAACCTTGTTGCACCATGCATGCAACTAGAATGTAATCCAGAAAAAAAGACTATCATCAGGAACACAAAACGTAGATTTTTAAATTAATTACTCCATGCATCCAAGTTATATAAAGACCAGAATTGTGTAAAAAATAAGGCTCAATAAAGTTGCTACATTTCTGGTCTGTCAAGGGATGCCCAAAGTAAGAAGAAAGAAAAAGACATGAGTGGAGGGTAGGCATGACAGGGGTTAAAGGGGTGGAGAGAGGAGAGTCATCCAAGAAACAGGACGGGGAGTGATAAGTGGTTAAGATAGGAGCGGGTGGAGCCACAGGGGGTGGATTGGACGGAGTGTGGGAGGGGATGTTCTTTTGGAAGGAAGATTAGCAAAGGAAAACTTCCCTCACTCTTGTGTCTTGACCAATTTTTTGGGAAATGGTTGTGTTGGTTAGTGCTGACGGGAGCCGGCGGGTTGCAAAGTCCTCATAGGTTATTGTGGGCACAAAAAGATATTTTGTAGGGACATGTCTGAAGTACAGCTCTCAGTTTTTTCTGATGGTGGTATCTGCGCTGGTTGTCTCCGAGTCGGTGGTGTTGCGACTGGAGGCCTATTTTAAGTAGAACGCAGGTAGTTTTGTTTATTGATGCCTACTGGGACCTGAAAGCTCCAGTTATACTGTGTTTACATTATTTACAAATGTTATTTATTGTTGTAATAAAAGACTGTTTTAGCCATTAACTCCAGCTTGTTGTCCGAGTGGTTAATTAATGTGAAGGGGAGGAGGTAATGGTCAAAGGGAAAGGGGGACAAGCCATCTTTAGTCCCATAGTCATGACCCTTTATCAACCAGCAGCAACCATCTATCCTACCTAAAGCTTAGTACACACCATCAGATTATTGTACGGAAAATACTGATTTCAAAGTGATCGGATGATAATCATAATGTTAGTACACAGCTTTCGTCTGAAATTATTCAAAGAGACAAGCACAAATATTTTTCTCATATGATACCAGATCGCACAATTTTAATTTAATCCGTACAGTTTTCATCCAAACATACAATTCAAATATATTACATCACTTTCTGATTTTTAACGTAACTTTAGCAACCTCTTCACTTTCCATATGAGACTGGCATGCAAAAAAAATGATCATTCGTCCGATATTCTCATCGTGTGTACAGGGCTTTAAAATCACTAATGGGGTGGACTGAACCACATGATAAGATTATGATAGTGTGCAGACATTCAAACAAAATGTAACCAGAATGTATTTATGCTGACTGTTTTTTGAACATCGTTTATCTCAAGAACAATTTTGGCTATCTAAATTTTCAAGCACATTTGATTGGCTTTGCTTTTAATATTCAAAATCCAATAAGATCCAATAACATTGTACAGCTTTTCTTTCTTCATAAACCTACAGATGTTCAAACAAAAGAATCTAAACTCCTTGCATCTGTAAGGTACATGCCATGTCTATGGCCACCAACTCAGGACCTTTAAGGCACCCAAAAAGGGAAAAACATGATCTGACCTTAAGGCACCTTGATCAGATGTAGACATAAAAACAAATGCTCCCTTATTGGAGCGTTCGTGTTTAAGCCAATGGAGAAGGATATCAGCAGAAAAACAATGCCAGCACTGATTATCTTTGGGAGGGTCAGTATGTGAGCAGGGTGCAGCATGGTGTGCAGCATGGTGTGAGAACACACAGAGGCCAAGGAATATGGACTGTATATTGTATAATGTTTCAACAAGGTACAAACAGGCCTGGCTGGTGCACACCGCCATACAGAACCACTTATGAGATAAATGGCAGCTGTTCTGTAGCTTGAAATGATGTTGATATCTTCTGCAACAAGCAGCAGAAATGGGACCTGGCCGTTCCAACCAAACTGGGAGGCTTCCTAAGTGAAGATAACATAGTCCCTGCACTCTCCCTAGCCCTACACAACCCCTCCCGGTTGCTAAGCGCAATGCCTAACAGACGGGGGAACCTGTACCTATACTAACCACTCACACAATGCACGCTAAAACAGGTGGTTGGAGGTATAAATAAGTTCTGCCTTCACCCAAGATGGCTGCGGAGGTCACAAGGGGTTTCATCATCCAATCACCAGCTGTTCTCATGGTGACCACAGGAAGTCATAAAGAAACTAAGTTCCCTACTTCCTGCCCATTCTGTATTGCTGTTTTAATCAAGCGCCACCTACAGTGGGGAGTACACACTGCACCTGCCTACAATTGGGTTAGGATTTATGAGCCGACTGATCAATGTTCCCCCAAAGGCTAGCATCTCTCTGCCTACACACACATGAGATTGTTGCCTGCCCCAATTGGATTGGGCAACTGTCATTTTACATCTATGGACACCTTTATTCTGATTTTTTTTTACTTGTATTCTTGTTTTACTATTTCCATGACCATAAAACCAAACCATGGCTGGTGTATACATAGACTACTGCATGTGCAAGTATTTACTTAAGACTGATTGGGTGTATTAGGGGCCTAAGTATGCCTACCAATCAATTTACTTTATCAACCCAGCAAGTTCTAAGCCAATGCAGTAATAATGTTAGAATGGACACAAGATAAATGAGTGCACAGTACAGGAAGGTCTGCTGCCAGACCTTATTTGTCAAGTCTGAGATCCTCATGGGGTTATAATAATATGTAAAAACTCTCATGTCTTAAATCACTGCATCCTCAATTAGCATAATTAACAAAATAATAAGAAATTCCCTCCACATACTTTTGGGCCTTCTAATGATTCAATGTTGTATTCTGGTTGCAGATCATTTATATCATTTCAGTAAATGGCTGCACAGCAGCTTATATCTCCTAATTTATTCAGGTCAACACAACGTAGTTGAATAGTGCCAGATAAACGACTTATCCCGTGAAGTGATCAGAGATTAATAAACGTACACCTATTTATAAGCCACCACAGATTCAAAATAATCCTGGTGATTGTCAAAGCTCAGACTCATATTCAGGGAATATAATACTGCTCTGTGCATGAGAGTGATGGTACCTAGTTTTAAAGAGAACCTGTCAGAATACAATTTTGGCCACGCCTAATGTTTTTGCTATCTCTCTGATGGGTTTGTTTTGTTTTTCAGCCTAATGATGACTTGCTTCACTGATAGTGACAGCTCTTTGGATCTCATCTTGAGAGTTGACAGCAACAGATTCCGAATGCAAATAGCACACTTGAAATGAACTCTGGACCTTTTATCTGCTCATTGTAATTGGGATAATGAGGGAATAACACACACCTGGCCATGGAACAGCTGAGAAGCCAATTGTCCCATTACTTTTGGTCCCTTAACAAGTGGGAGGCACATATGCAAATTGTTGTAATTCCTACACCGTTCACCTGATTTGGATGTTAATACCCTCAAATTAAAGCTGACAGTCTGCAGTTAAAGCACATCTTGTTTGTTTCATTTCAAATCCATTGTGGTGGTGTATAGAGCCAAAAATGTTAGAATTGTGTCGATGTCCCAATATTTATGGACCTGACTGTATATATATAAAACCATATATAAGGTGCAGCGCTAAAATAGTAAAATGGCATATATAACATATAAAATATAAATGTACTAAAGTGCAAATGTCAAATCACACTGCGGTGAGGTTAAGTGAGATGAAAAAAGTCCCAAAATAAGTCAAACGTGGGGATCCAATAGATCCTAGTAGGTGCGTGGGATAAGACTCTGTGTAGCACACGGTGAATCTGAGGTAAAAATTGCGCACTCACCAGAAGTGTGTCAAAAAAACGCATGTAAGGTTTATCCTGTGATATCAGATAGCGATCATCAGTTGCCAAGATAGGGATAGAATCCTACACCTTCCAATCGCACCTTGGGTATTTACTTCAAATTTCATATGCGTGTCTTAGGCGTGTCACCATCCGGGGTCCCCTTTTAAAGTAGATTCTGCAAGTGGGGACTCTGCATGAGTTCATTTGCAAATGCTGGACAAAAAAAAGTATTTTTTACATGTCAGACGGTGTATCCAGAGCTACGGCTGAGGCCATCCTACACACACTGGACTCCAGGGACAGGGTACAGTGGTGTCTATCTCCTTATCCTGTATAGCATCTTGAGCAGGGGCGGACTGACCATTTGGAAACTTGGGCACTGCCCGAGAGCCCAGGGTCAGTAGAGGGCCCCATGAGATGCCCCTGGTACCTTTCATAGGCTTTTTTTGGGTGTGTTTTGAGTGTGGGCAAGGACACAGGGGCCCCATGATCCCCTGTTGCCCGGGGGCCCCATGAGTTGTCAGTCCACCCCTGATCTGGAGTGATCAGTAGATGCTCCCATTTTATTCAACAGCAGGATTATTTCTTCTCTGACACTCTGGATTGGAGCGGTGCCACAAGTCCTCATACCCTCTTAGGCAGTTTTCTCCTGAACAGGTCTCTGCATTGAAAGATTTCTCTTCTTTTTCTGGGGACAACTCTAAAATTTCGGAATTTCTTTCATTTTCTTTCTTGATGACAGTCCCCAGTAAAAAAGAAACCTCCCTTAACAGACATTCTAACTCTACTCCACTCTGTTCAATTCCCACTATATAGCAAATCTGTCTATACCATGATACTAATTAGGTAAAAGCACATACAATGCAGGAACATAGCAGTGACAATAGCTTTAGGTCTGGTTCACATTAGCGTGATTTCTTATGCAACTTGAGTCACAGAGAACTGCATGACAATGGTGCCTGTTATAATCAATGCAACTTAGAATGGTGCAATTTTGCAAAAGGTGCCTGCACTACTTTGGTGCGATTTACAGTGCGATCTGGCCCCATAGAATATGCAAAGTTGCATCAAAGTCACACCACATAATTGCACTGTAAATCGCATCAAGGTCGTTCGGCAATAGTGTAAACTGAGCCTTAGGTGCCTTCAGGAATACCTCAGGTGCCCAGAATCCAAGGGCATTCTAATATGCAAAATTTGACACTTGAGGTATTGGCAGTTGGCCCATCCCTATCCTTGGCATTCTTTTGACCATCATCATACTGGTGGACCAAGAGGAAAGTGTGGGTGGTAGAAAGGGAATTGTCAGCTTCTGACACTGCCAGCAATTGTTACCATTTTCATGTTAGAGCAGCTTAGATTTAGGGCATCTGAGTTGTTCAAGAAGACATCTAAGGGTATGTGCCTGCATTGTAGTGCTACAGTCTTTTAAGTACCATTATGACACTAACAGGCTTACTTTAAAATTTAAACCATTAAAAAGGAATACAAGTGATACATTTTTTGCCCTGTGCCCCTGCTTTTTATAATACATCTGACAAAAGGAAAAGCAGAAAGTCTGGCAGGTAAAAAAAAAAAAGCTGCAAAGGTGGATTAGGCTACATATATCCAGAATTATTGTTCAGCTCACAAAGTAACCAGGCTTGCTGAAAGTTAACTTTCATGTTCTGCACAGAAAAGGGAACAATTGGTGTCCTGTCTCACATAGATTTCCAGCCTGTGTGTGATTTGAAGCACTTCCAACAATTGCCAGCTCTTATTATTGGACTCTAGTTAACCTCTGTACAGACTGATAATCCTCAAGGTGATGTTCTATCACAGGTTTGTCAGTATGGGATCTGTATTCCCAACTTTACTCAACAGTACTCAACCCAACTGGTTGTGCTTTCTCTGCCAAAGAACAGATTGTTAAAGGATTGTGCACATATCTTTACATTTATTGGTGCCTTTATAGACATTTAATTTTTAATAAAAAAAATATATTATTACCACAACTCAACAACAACACAACTCTACTGTAGTTCTAGGTCTCCAGGCTCCATAAGAATTAGAAGTTGTTATCCAAACCTTCAAGTAACTAGATTAAGTGCATTGCCAGAGATGTGATATTGTAAATATGTGACTTACCTAGAGATAGGTGGTCAAGAAATGATGGTGAGTTTACATATATGTGGGGCACCAGTGTGAACACAGTGAAGCACTTGCCATTTCAGTATGGAGTATCACCGTTAAAGATACAGCACCGCTGCACCAATTAGTCACATGTTGAGGCTGCATATTAACCTCCCTAGCAGTCTGATTATGTCCATATTTCTGTGCTCAAAGCAGTACATTTTTTTGCATGGAAATATGTATTTTTTTTTATTGTAGGCCTGTAATTTCTAGGAATAACTCACTGAAATCTGTCCGAACAAGAGTCTAGTAAACATCCCGGGTATGTTACAATTTGAAACACGAAATCATAAATTATAATTTAATAAATAATCATAAAAATAATATAATAATAATACATTTAATTCAATAATATAATCAAACCAAAAACACTGAAATTTGAAACTGAGCGCAAAGTTTGCACATCACTGAGCAAAGTCGCAAAACCGTTTTCAGAGTCTGATGTCGAATTTCCCCCACGAATCATTATCACTCAATTCTGCAAGTGGTTCTAATTTACTATCGCTGTTCTCTAGCTGGTCTAAAACCTCTTTTGACCTAAAGGGACACTTTTTGGACGCCGTGGACGTTTCTCAGTTTCCAGGCAGAAAGAACAGTAAAAATGCAGGCAGGGCGCAGGACAAAGCACTCGGGACAAAATGTATGTGAAATGCTTTGATACAGTAATGTTTTACTATGTGATTTTAGTGTATTTAGTGAATGTCACTTTTTGTCATTTTCAAATTTCCTGCCGTTCCGTCCCCCGTACGTCCTGACGCTCGCAGGGGATGGAACTCAGATGACAGATGCCGGCATCTGCCGGAGGACATTGCCAGGGACACTGCAGGAGGGACATCGCGGGAGCGCAGGACAGGGTAAGAGATTGAGGGATCCTGGAGCAGCGCCGCATGGTAAGCCCGAGTGTAGCTCGGGGTTACCGCTTTTGGTACTGAAACTTTACCCCGAGCTACACTCTGGAATACCGCCAGGGGAGTTAATATTTTATTTGTATTTTGCTCAGTGTTTTCACTTTAAAGATTGCACAGTTTATTTTGTCAATTTGTAACCTTAGCGCGGTCCATTTTTGAAATATATAATACTGTAAATATGGCTATGCAAGAGGAATTCTAATGGTTTGGCAATGACCTATCCGATTGTTGAGCATCTTTTCATCTGCCATAAATACTTGCTCTTTATTGTATCCCAGATGATTTTCCTATTGCTGTTTATTTGGAAGTAATGTTTAAAGTGGAATTCCAGGCAAAACCTAACGCTAAGCCTACTCCCAGCCCCATTGTAAGCCTAATCTATCTAAGCCTGTAAAGAACTGTACCTATTCTGAAGCCACTCTGGTCTGTTCTCCAGCGGCAGCTTCTGGGTAGAGAGAGAAAGCCAATAATGTCTGGAAATGAATAGGAGATGACATCACCCATAGACTTACTATGGAGCACCCGTTGTCGGCTGCCTCCACACAGAAGGCGCCGCTAACAGCTCAGCCTGGGACCAGACCCAGAGTGGCTTCAGAATAGGTAGGTATAGCGAACTGTTCTTGGCAGGGTTAGATAATTTAGTCTTAGAATGGGGCTGAGAGTAGGTTTAGTGTTAGATTGGTTTTAGCTGAACTTCCACTTTAATAGTGGGTTATGCCTATTCATAGCCACAGAGAATAATGCCTTGTGTATTAGTACTGCTTGGGCCTTAGAAGAAGAGAGTAAACACTGAACCTGAAAATTTAACTATTGAGGCAAATAAAAAAGGCACTATGGGCAGTATTTAACTGTATTTTATTGACAATAAAATATTTCTCAGAGTTGCACTAATATTAGTGTCACCAATCACAATACCAAATAACTGCATCAAAAAAGTAATAGAATGGGCAACCAACATATGTCACAAATGGCAAACAGTAGAAGCCATAGAATGTAACAGCCTGCTAAAAATATAACAAAATAGTTTATAAAGCCTAAACTTTTTTTACTTTAATGCATTCCTTGCATTAGGATAAAAAATGTTTAGGTAGTTGTATCCCCCCCTCAACCCCTTTATACTTACCTGAGCCAGGGGCGGACTGACCATTTGGAAACTCGGGCACTGCCCGAGGGCCCGGGGTCAGTAGGGGGCCCCATGAGATGCCCCTGGTACCTTTTTCATAGGCTTTTTTGAGTTTGGGCAAGGACACGGGCCCCATGATCCCGTATTGCCCGGGGGCCCCATGAGTTGTCAGTCCGCCCCTGCCTGAGCCCTCATTCAATTTAGCGCTGTGCACGTCTGCAGCGACTCTCTCCCCTCACTTTCTTGTCCTCACAGGCCTTGCTGAAGCATGGGAGCCATTAGCTTCTGCTGCTGTCAATAAAAGCCAGTGATGAGGAAACGGGGGGGGCCTATGGGGATACTTGCCAGAAAGGAGGTGCCACTAGTACCAACGGGGGACCCAAGAAAGATATGCTTGACCCTCTCTGTGCAATTCCATTTTACAGATCAGGCAAGTGTAACCCTGTTAGTTATTTTTAAAAAATACATTCATAATCACTTTAATAGTGCATAACGTAACACTGAAAATCCAGGCTATACTCTACAGGCTGCTGTATTACTTAGTGGATTGTCTGTTTTAAAGATCCAGGTCAAGACATTTTTGCACCCAAGGCAGCCATCTCTTTGTCCTACCCATTGACCAAGCATTGACCCACCATAATCCTGGAACAACAGTGATAGCAGTGAACATATGATACTGAGCTCTATAGCTGAAGAAAGGGTTGGAAAAACTTTGTGTAGAATGACAAGCTAAGTCATCTGTCATGGGCACTCATTATCTTGCGAGATAATGAGAAAACAAACAATAATTTTGAGTGGTACAGTAGTGGAGTGCCCATTATGAACTTTTAAACTAGGATGTGGGGGGAAATGTTCAGTAAAGGGTAAACCGTGTCATGAACAGGGGTCAGAGTGTGCAGAAATGGGCATAGCCAGGAAGGAAGGGGGACTCAAACCAGATGATTAGAAAACAAAAGTGTGCAAGGATGAAAAAATGTACTCTTACAAAATTAAAAGGTATGTACATGTAGTGCTTACCCCTAGAAGGATTGTAAATAGACAGGTACCTCTCTAAGTTGTACAGGGGCTGCCAGTCTCACAAGCACTGTCCCACGCACACCGAAAATTCAGGTTCAGTCTAGGGGATGTCTTTTTAGCATTTATTGCTGGAGAACTTTAACCAGAGAAGGAGAGAAGGGATAAGAGGCATATGATACTCCAAATCTATTAGTAGCAATGATAGCAGGACATCTTCTCTCTAATTTTCCATTAGTAGCTTTTCTGAAGGTAGCAGGGAAAGGCTGGTATAATTAAGACATGGTTCCAGAACCACAGCATACCTTCAGAGGTCTAGTGGAATCCATTCCTCAATGAGTCAGGACTGATTTGGTGTCAAAAACGGGACCTACTTAATATTAAGTATTTACGGTGGGTAGTCACAATATTATAGCTATGTATACATACGCTGGATGGCAAGTGGTTAAGAAAATAATAGCTAATGGCAGGGAAATTCCATCTTAATCAAGAAATTATTTGCAGAAAGTCACTCACACCAGGGTTGTCTGGGTTGTCTGGACTGATCAACATATTCAGAAATATGACTATTTCATTTTTCAGTCAATTAGAGCTTGATGGGGTAAAACATCTTATATCTTTGAGCGCCTTTAGGCTGCCTATACAGGAACCAATTTTCTCAAGAGAATCCAAGCATGAATCCAAGAGTTGTTTACAACAGTCAGGTAATTTAGAGGTTAGTTAGAAATTAATGATAAGTATGAATGGGAAGAGGAAGTTTTCATTTTTGCTTAGGGCTAGGAAGGGACTCTGAATTTGTGTTTATGACTAAAGTTTGTCCAAAAGTTACCTGAATGTGGCTGTATTTTGTGTGCACTTTTAGCCTTTCCTGTATGTCTATGGCCAGGTTGCCCATAGACAGGCCAAAACTCCCACAGTGAGAATAGCAGATGGTGAAAAATATGCCCATAACAACTTTCAATGCTGGATCCACTAAACTCACAGTGCCAAATCTCTCCACCCTGAAAGATGATTGACGGCAGTGCAGATGAGATGAAATTATCATTCTCCTCTATATACACAAAAGAATAAGATCTTGATGGTCAAACAGATGTTCTTATTTTTGAATATAAGCAGCTATAACACTCACAAGTTCTCATGGTTACTCAAATGTTAAGCCTTATGCAGTTTGATTATGATAGATAAGAAAGTATTTGAAAGCATGTAATACTGTACGGAATGCTATCATACTAGGTGTACTATTTCTTTACTGTGCCAATGACATTGTGTAAGACGAATACAGACTGTGCCATAACTCCCATTTGGTGTTCAAAGATAAATCCCCATTATATTCCATCAGGTGGCCAGAGCTCACATAGGGGAGAGGTGCTCCCAAAAAATATTTGATCTATTGTTATCGTAATTCATCTCCTTACTCTGCACCTTGTGGACTCCCAAAATCTAGCAGCACTGATGTTAAGTGTGGTACACCACTAAAGGAAAAAAAGTTTTTTTACACTAATGCACATGTGTCAAACACAAGGCTCATTGGCCGAAGTCAGCCCACCAGGCCTTTGCATGTGGCCCTTGTTCCTCTCCTGTAGCTGTGGCACCTCCCTCATCTCTGCCCCCCACCCACCTTGTCTCAGCCATCAGCAGAAAAAAAGAGGATAGTGTGACGGTCGCGGCGTCAGACCCCCAGCCCTTCTCACCAACTCGTGACCGAAGGACTAGCCAATCTAAAACCGTGCTGTCACGTGCGTCACAAAGCCACGCTCAGCTGCACCCTGCACAAAGATTTTCCAGCTAATGGACCACAATCTATGTACCTGCAGCCTGAGAGCGATTGTTACTGGGTCAGGTTAATTACGCAATTAACCCTTCACACTGCCACCACCTCCTTTTTGTACAGAGAAGGAGAAAACTCACCAATATTAGCAATAACACTATGATATTTGCATAAGCATCTGTATACACAATGTCACCGCAGACAGATGTATATAGAGGTTTAAAAACACACAGTAGCGCTCTTCAGAGACAGGGATTCTTAGTTTGCATTAAAGAGTTTTAGAAACAGTTCAACACTTTTCAGAAAATAAGATTTATTACTAAAAAGGTCAAAATGGTGCCATAAAAGTATTTACATAAAAAGATGTAGCCAATATATATATAAATATAAAAAACAGAGAGCAATAACACAACGGAGAGATAACAGAAAGAAGTTTAGAGAGGTAGAATACTTGCCATCAGCCTTGGTTTAAGCAGATCCAGTTTCCTAAACAAAAGGGTACCATCTCCCAAGTTGGTTCCTAATGTTAAAAGGGGAGAAGTATTCAACTTACTTCTCTAAACCTGACAGCCTTTTTCTGGGAACTCAGCAGGGTGTCTCCTTACAGTAGAGAACCAATCGCCTCATTTGGGGAGGAGTGTTTTAGGCGGGAACTCAGGCTATGACCAAATCCCTCGCAGTTCATACCAATACCTTCCCTAGGTGCATGTAGCAGCCTAGCCACTAGTAGATTAATATGCAGAATGATATCCTGAACGTTCCGACATCAAACATGCCATATTTCACTATTTCAGCTAGAACTATATGGCTCTCTGCTCTCCTGTAGACTTCAACTAGGGGGTGTAAGATATCAGGCGACTCGCATTAAACTGAGCTATCCGAATATATGCTTCGATTTCTGGTAATTATTTCCTAGCTTGAGATAGGAAATTATATGGAAAAGTGATTTTTAAAATGTGATGTCTGTTTTATGGCTATCTCGGAATGCGTTTGAAGTCCAGTGAAGGACTGGTTTATGGCTTTACGATTAGCTTCAGAGCAAGAGTTCCACAGACATACTAGGCCCAGGCTAATTGGGGTTTACAACCATGAGGCGATCCCACTGGGCCTGATGCTGTGATCTCTCGGGCATACATACAGACCACATTCCTGAGGGAGGAGGGATTGGAGGGAGAGAAATACAAGTTGGAGGATCCTTAGCAAGATGGAAGACCGTGCCCATCTCTGTGTGCACAATTGCTACAGATAGAATGTCTACAGATCCTGTGCTTCTCTGTGCAGCCACAGCACACTCATGCCTCTCCTGGTCTTACTATTCAGCAGACTTCAGCAACAGCACAAGGTAAGGGCGTGCACTGTGGTGTAAGGGACAGTGGGGGACTCTTCACTTCTGATGGCGGGGGGGGGTATCCTGACATCTGATGTAAGTGGGATGGGGTGCTCTGGACATCTAGTCTTACAGATATAACCAGCCCTTTAAGGGCAACCATATTGCTGAAGCGGACTGAGTTTGACACCCCTGCATTATTGTATTCTCTGCATGAACCTCTTGGTGCCAGCTGAACGCAAATGTGCAGCCTCCTGGCATCTGGACCTACATGCCAAGCGGCCACACATTTGCATTCTATTAAAAAAAACCATATGTGCTGAGAGCGCATGCTCTGCGCGTTCCCAACACACATGTCTGGTACTCACGGAAAGGTCCTGATCTCCTCTTTCGATCGGGACCTTTCCTGATCATGTGACTGCCGTGATGGCGTGTCACGGTGGTCACATGACCCCAAACCCCCGCCTCCAAGCTTCTGAAACCCTTAAAGGGCTGGGAGGCACAGGCGCCAAAGGGTTAAGGTAAAAAACATTTCAATAACACCTCCCCTCAGCTCCCTCCTGAAATAATTACCTGAGTCCTTTGACAATTCAGTGCTGTACCCATGTGCAGCAGCTCTTCTTCTCTCTTCCTGTATTCACAGGAGGTTCTGATGGCAGCAGGAGCCATTGGCTCCTACTGTAGTGAGTCAAAACTTGTGAGGAGGGATCAGGGGGGTGGAGCCCAGTCTCACTGTGTGTATATGGATGCATGAGTACCGCATAGCAGCTGGCTTGCTATGGAGGCACTTGGAGAAGAGGAGGAGTAGTGAGCACTGGCAAGGACCCCAAAAGAGGGGGTAAGAGGTCACTTTGTGCAATATCCTTGAACAGAGCAGGTACAGTAAGTATACCCTATTTTTTATTTTAATCACTTTAAGACCGCCCTATAGCAGATGCAGTGCTACAGGGTGAACGCTCTATGCAAAAACATGTAAATATACGTGGTTTTGCATTTCTCGGTAGGGCACTCCCTACTTGTGCTGTCATTGACTCCCGGAGATGTCAATCACCCAGTCCCAGCCAGCAATTCATGGCCGGGACTCAGTGATCGGCGGAGTAGCTGACAGGGGAGAGATCTGAGAGTAAACAACACAGATCTCTCTCCTGTCAGTAGGGACATGCTGCTTTCTATTTCTCTGCAAAGCAGTGAGATAGAAAGCAGCACATCCCCTTGTAAAACAACACACAATAAGCACAAAACAGTATACAGCTAACCCTTTGATTGTCCCAGATGGTAACCCCTTCCTGCCCAGTGTCATTAGTACAGTGCTCACGGCTTTTTATTAGCACTTATCACTGTATTAGTGTTACTGGAGATGTAAATGGCAGTTAGTCGGTTCCCACCCATGTCAGATAGTGTCAGAATGCCTGTCGCAGTCCCGCTATAAGTTGCTGATCGCCACGATTACTAGTAATAAATCAATCAATCCATTAATAAATACAAATTCCAGTATATATACTGCCATTTGTAGACACTACAACTTCCACGCAAACCAAATAATATACAGTTATTGGGATTTTTTTATACCAAAGACATGTAGCAGAATGCATTTTGGCCTAAATTTGGCAAATTTTCGCCTAAGAAATTAAACATTTTTTATTCTTTTATGGGGTTTGTTTTATAGCAAAAAGTAAATCTTTTTTTTAATTTTTAGTCTTTTTTCATTTATAGCATAAAAAATAAAAAACCCAGTGATGATCAAATACCACCAAAAGAAAGCTCTATTTGTGTGAAAAAAATGTTAGACATTTAATTTGTGTACAGTGTTGCATGACCGCTAAACTGTCAGTTAAATTAGCGCAGTGTGGTATAGCAAAAAAGGCTTGATCATAAATCTTTAGGTCAAGTGGTTAAGAAAAAAACCAAGGTGTTCACCAAGGTGTTCATTGGTTCCAATTTACCTGTCCATCTGCTTATACCCTTAGATGCATTTCACTTTTGTTTCGTTTTCTAGTACATACTCCCTCAAAATGAAGACTTCCAGGTTCAGGTGATTGCTGCACGTTCTGCAGTCTTGGATGTCCAAACTAGTGCACCGAACAAACCCATCCACTCAAAACTTGGATCGACCAGATTGTCTGAACATGTTCACAGAGAGCTGGTCCAATCTGCTGTGAGTGCTGACCCCAGTGCAGTGTCCCCAACTACTGTATATTGATTTTCTGAAAGCAATCTTTGAATTGGTTGCATCCCTTTTTAGAAATCGGAATATGTATAGGTGATGAATACAAGAGAAAAAGAGGGGGTTTTCAAGGTGCCACCAATAATGATCACAACAAAAAGACTAAAATTTACAATGTTTATTATTAAACTAAAAATTCTTGAAATTCAATAAAAGTGAAAAACACTTCTGTATCAAGACATCAATAGTTGTTACTCATTCAAAGATTATTCCGGTGTCATAATTCTCAACATGTTTCATCTATTTAGGCTTCTTCAGGAGATATTTTATAACACCAAATAGATTTGTGCATATGAAATGAGTTGGAGACCATATGAAAAATTCAAGAAGGTTTTATTTGGCTGACATATACTGTAATTTAGTTGGGCAACCATACCTTTGTATAGCCCAGACACGATGATGTATGCCTTAGGCACCGGAGAGGTACATGAGCTGGGTTGAACTTTAAGAAATATGGCTTGCACCGCGAAATAACCAAGCAGCATACAGATACTTGTATTGTCCCTTTCCAGTTATATCTCCCCAAGGGAGCCAGAAAATGTTGCCCCAAAATGGGTTCTCTCACAACAATTTTAATCCACATTTATGAGGATGATTCCAAAGGAATGCACAGATCTATTTGGTGTTATAAAATATCTCCTGAAGAAGCCTGAATAGGCGAAACATGTTGAGAATTATAACACCAGAATAATCTTTGAATGAGTAACAACTATTGATGTCTTGATTCAGAAGTGTTTTTCACTTTTATTGAATTTTATGAATTTGTAGTTTAATTAATAATAAAAATTGTAAATTTTAGTCTTTTTCTTGAAAATACCATCATCTCCCAGCATTTGGGGAGGTCCCCCTCCCCCTTTTTTTTTCTTGTATTCAGTTAACTTTCATGGGATGTGGTGCCATTGAGCACCTCTCTGAATAGATATTCTTGTTTCTATATATAGGTGATGACCAATACACATCAGATAAGCTCAATGGATAGTTTCAGCTAATTTACAAGAAGTCTTAGATATCTTGCTGAGAAAGGTGAGGAGATATTTTTCCAACCTTGATTTTGTCAACCAAGCCCCTTTTTTATCGGTTTTGGGTAGAAAGCCATTTTAAACTGACCCCACAAATCATCCAAAGACAGCAAGAGTAGAAGTAATCACTGTAGCTTCTTCATCTAGTAAGGAAAAGTATGTGTGTCAGTCTTACTGGGGTGAACAATAGGAAAGGAGAGAGAAGTGGTCCTTACACAAAAGCTAGATCAGATGGCAAGCTCCAGTGTTTTCTTAAGCATTATCTTGATCTCTTGGCTGCAACCTGCCACACTGAAAGCTAAGCTATATAAATAGCCATTAGTTGTTGATTAAAAGCCATCTGTGACCCGAGATTAGCTGGCCAGATTGACCATTAGACTAACCGGTAAATCAAGGATCCTTAACTTATGGTCTTTCATTATATAACTGACTAAAAAAAAGTAAATAAATAAAAACAGATGGTGTTTAACAGTTCAAGTAATAGGTAGAGGCGAACATACAAGTTAAAATGACTGATCTATACACAGCGATTTCATCACACCAAATCGATTTTTTTTAAAAAAGGGCAGTGTGAAGACCAACTCTCCATTTCATCTACAATTCTCTTTACCATTGAGCTTTTCTGGCAGAGATTTTTGGAAAAACCTTTCTATCCCTTATTACATTTATGGTATATGAGATTGTTTATAAAGTACCGGTATATGTAAGCCCTAAGTGAATGGCGTTTAGTATGCTAAAGTATTGAATAGCATAAACAACTGCCAATTGTTTAATAAAATACTTGTTTTTCATTCCTTGTTGCATCCAAACACTACTAATCTCCTGCAGTTTTTTTTGCAGCCAATACCTATCTATATGCACTACTGTGATAGCTGCATGGCATTTCTTAGGGTCGATTTAGACGTGCGTTCAAAACTCCCTTTCCTCTGAAACTCGATTCGCATTTGGATCATGCTTCAAAGGCTAATGACAGGCGGTTAGGAAGTGATGGGATGCCCCCTAACGGCCTGTTTTAACAACTTTTTTGCAGACACTTCCACAGTGTGTAGCTTGTGGCGGGCTTGCCACCCACCGATCACTACTTGTTACGTAAACTTTGCTGCAGGCACAAAGCATGCGACTACGGCATGTATCTACTACTTATTGTAGCTTAAAGTGGAACTGCACTGCTTCTGAGTACCACAAACCAAAAATGCTATATAATTAATTTTTAGTATTCAGCACAAACTCCTCCGTCCATCCATGTTGCCATGTTTTATTTTGCAGAGAAATCGTTTTAAAAAGAAACATCCCCTGGCATTTCTGGCAGTAGTCATCTTTAGCTAAGGGAAGATGACATATGTAGCAATTACTTCCTGGAATCCATCTGCCCTTAGCTCAAGCATTGGCTGAGCTGAGAACCCTCCATCCCTTCTTGAAGACTCCTGGGATGTGTGACATCATTTACCTGGACATTGAAACCAGGAAGTAGATTAAGAAATGCAAAAAAAATTAAAACTTGTAAATATGCTATACCAATGCTAGCTGCATGAGGATTAGAAATAGTCCATGTTGATTGAGAGAGTGAAGTTCCACTTTAAGGAGGGGCCAGTTGGTGGGAGGCAAAAATGCCACCCAGCCATGTATTTTTGCCTTTGGGTGGACCATGCCTGAATAATGTGTGTGGAAACGACCACATGGAGAATCGACCATAATTCCAGACAGGGTGACAACACAAAAGTGTTGGTAGTAAACTCTTGTTGTTGATTTATATCTATAGCAGGGGCGGACTGACCATTTGGAAACTGCGGCACTGCCCGAGGGCCCGGGGTCAGTAGGGGGCCCCATGAGATGCCCCTGGTACCTTTTTCATAGGCTTTTTTGAGTTTGGGCAAGGACACAGGGGCCCCATGATCCCCTATTGCCTGGGGCCCCATGAGTTGTCAGTCCGCCCCTGATCTATAGGTAAGCCTATAAGAATGGGAGGGGGGGACAAGTGAACCACTCTCCTCCTGAACCATGCCAGGTCACTTGCCTTTAACAGGGGTGGTGCTTTGGGGGAGGGAGGCTCCCCCCCCAAAGCACCTTGTCCCCATATTGATGAGCACAAGGGTCTCTTCCCCACAACCCTGGCCTGGAGTTTGTGGGGGTGCAAGGGGTGACTTATCAGAATCTGAAAACCCCCTTTAACAAGGGGACCCTAGCTCCCAGCCCTCCAATGTGAATGAGTACATAGTACCCCTAGTCATTCACAAAAAAAAAATGTTAAAAAGTAAATAAAAACACAAACAGTTTTTGACAAGTGCTTTATTTAAAAAAAAAAAAAAAAAACGTTCCCCAGTGTAGGAGACACTTGCTGAGTGACAGGTGGGCAGGGTCAACTTCAGGCTACTTCAAAGACTCTTTGTGATTTTCCGGGTTGACAGAAAGCAGCCTTCAGAGAGTTTGATTTGGACCACCGATTCCCATCCACTGTGAAGTTCAGTGCTCGCCCAATACACATCCAAATGGAAGAAAGGAGAATGAGTCACGTGCTTCCCTGTATCTCAAATTTCTCCTCCCTTCTGGCATCTGAGTCCAATGATAGTAAAGTGATGGCAACTCAAGCCCAGTATGTGCATTTGAGGGTTCCACTAATAAAGTGAACTTAGTCCTAGTTTGGCAACATTTTAGATAATTGCTTTAGCATAGTTTTGAATTATTATTCTCAGTATAGAAAACTACCAGCACTGAACTCTTAGAACAGCGGTTCTCAACCTTCCTAATGCCGCGACCCTTTAATACAGTTCCTCATGTTGTGGTGACCCCCAACTATAAAATTATTTACCCATTAATTATAATTCATGAAGTGTCGTTTTACCTCCAATACTGCTGCTTTCAACACAGTAGCTGCTTTCAACACAGTAGCTGCTTTCTACACAGTAGCTGCTCTTTACACATTGGAAATATGTATTTTCCGATGGTCTTAGGTGACCCCTGTGAAAGGGTTGTTCGACCCCCAAAGGGGTCGCGACCCACAGGTTGAGAACCACTGTCTTAGAACCAAGACCAAGAAAGCATTTTATCTTAGTATTTTATCCAAAACTCTTATAAAGGATTGGCGTTTATTTCCCTGAGATAGGGTTGACATTGGAGGTGCTTTTCTTTACCCAGCTGATTGATACAAACTCATGTTCATACACAAATTGCTTAAAAAAATATTTGTCAGACAGATTGTGCCACCATCTTACGCCTATCAACTTTAGTGTATTCATGCTCTAAAGATATACAGTATACACTAAAAAAAGGGTCTGAAAAAATGTAGACTCAACTAAAATACAATATCTCTCCCGCTAGTCTATCTCCCTCTTGTTTTATACTCTAGAGCAACATCTCAATTGAGTGTAGAGCGAAGTCAATATCGGATGTGACAAGTGTATGTGTTTCCCAGACATCTGACTGTTCATTTTTACTTGCAAGGGCTGGAGCACCTTTCAAAAATTTTAACCCACCGTTTGGGAGCGAGTTCTCTTTATGGCATGGCTGTCACTTTTCCCAGAGCTCAGGCTGCTATTTTTCCATCATGGCATTTGTTGACAGGTTGTTAGAGGACTGACAGTGAATATGTTTGAAAAACTGTCAACCTTGTGCAAAAAAAAAAAAAAAAAAAAGAAACGACAAAAGAAAAAGAATAAAAGAAAAAAGTAGGAATGAAAATAAAGCTAAAGGTACATATAGAATAAAATGTTGCATGTTTGCTGTGGGATGCTAAATTGTAAACAGTTGTCAAACGCATTGATGCCTGCTTGGACTGATGCAATTAACAATACATCACAATTGTCTTCCAAGGAGGCACTTGATCACTAAATTATTATCACTGATCAATAATGATTTTGCATTCAATCTAATGTATGTTAACACAAATCAATAGTGGGGGGAAAAGGGAAAATGGAATGTTTATTTTACTCTAAGCACAACACAGAAGATTTTAAAGCAGGTTAAATTTTTTATAAATAAATCTCCCTACAGACAAGGTATAAAGTATAATATGCAGTAAAGTGACTCTCCTGGGAACATTGTGAGCCTAGAGAAGGCATATACTTATTAAATGAAGGACAATTCATTTCAAGGAAAATGTTTCTTTTTCTTAAAATTTTCAAACTATACAATAATGTTAAAGCAACTACACAGTAATATATTTATTGTTGAAAGGCAATAATCATTTTTTTTGGAAGTGATCACTTTGAATGGCACATTATAGTTTTTAGGCAGCGCAACACATCTCATTTGACCTACAGCGCACTAAAATGCCCAGAAGTGAAGGGACTTTTCAGTTTTAAAAAAATTGTTCATGTCAGCTTTTCTGTACATTCATTCCCTTGCCGCTTTAGCACTGCGTTGCTGTGCTTTACTGTTCGCATGTTAACACATGTTGTGGTTATGTAGCACATTAATATATGTAGCATTAAGGCAGTCCATTCATTTTGAAAGTGCTGTCAAGACACCACAATGCCGCAAAAAATACATCTACAGCAGTGGTTCTCAACCTTCCTAATGCCGTGACCCTTTAATACAGTTGCTCATGTTGTGGTGACCCCCAACTATAAAATTATTTACCCAGTAATTATAATTCATGAGTGTCGTTTTGCCTCCAATACTGCTGCTTTGAACACAGTAGCTGCTTTAAACAGAGTAGCTGCTTTCAACACAGCAGCTGCTTTCTACACAGTAGCTGCTCTTTGCACATTGGAAATATGTGTTATCTGATGGTCTTAGGGGACCCCTGTGAAAGGGTCGTTCGACCCCCAAAGGAGTCGCAACCCACAGGTTGAGAACCACCACTGCTCTACAGCATATTTTTTTTAGGCAACAGACCTCATGTGCATCGCAGTGCGATATAGCAGGATTCCATTAGCATCTACTGTAGTTATAATATATGGCACTATAACGCACTACACAGAGGGCCATGTGTTACTGTGCATTGTGTGAACTGCAGGTTACCGCAATGCATGGGGGATATTTACTAAAACTTGAGTGTGCAAAATCTGGTGCAGCTCTGCATAGAAACCAATCAGATTCCAGGTTTTATTGTCAAAACTTAACTGAACAAGCTGAAGTTAGAAGGTGATTGGCTACTATGCAGAGCTGCACCAGATTCTGAGTATTCCAGTGTTAGTAAATCTAGCCCATAGCGTGAAGCCAGCATTATAGAGCATGTCCAGCCCATTGGAAATTAATGGGCTGCCTTAAAGTGTTACTAAACTCAGGACCCTGCATTCACTATATCTGGTCTCCCACAGTACACAGAACATGGAAATGCAATTATTATAGTAAATATAAACTGCTAAATACCTTTTCTCATCAGCAGTTACAGCAGTCTTGTGACTTCTATCAGTGTCCAGCCAAGCATAGGTTAAAGCTTGTAGAAGGAGTTTTCTTTCTTCCTTAGGAAGATGCAAACCCCCTGACCTCTGTCTGGACAGTGCTGATTGGCCCTGTGCTGATCACATGCACTCCCACAAAAAAAAAAACACCTCTCTAGCAATACACACTTGTCACAGCGTTCACACAGAATTGGTGCAGGGAGATTTCCCGCAGCGGAGAGTGGGAGAGAAGGGTGTGTGGGAATTTATACCATGGAGGCAGATGCTCCGTATTCTCAGCTGTAGGAGAGGAGAGAAATGGTGGGGATTTGAAATCCCCATGGCTTTCTCTCCTTTCCTTGTAGGGATGACAGTTCATGCTAGAGGGCTTTAGATTGGTCAGCACAGTCACGTGGACAGTGCTGACCAATCAGAAGTTTTCAAGCCCATACTATCATCCATGCAAGGAGAAGAGAGAGAGCTACTTCAGATAAGAGTATGGGCTAGATGGCTTCTGATTGGTCAGCGCCATCCATGTGAAGGTGCTGACCAATCAAAAGCCCTCTAGACCGAACTGTTATAAACTACAAAGAGAGGAGAGAAACCCTGAGGGAATTCAAATCCTCTCCTACAGCTGAGAATCCGGAGCATGTGCTGCTATGGTATTCATCCCCACACGTATACATCCCCATTCTCTCCCACTCTCTGCTCAGCATGGGATCAGTGCAGGGAGGTTTTTAACAAGCCTAGGTTCATGCAGGTGCAGTGGAGAAACCGCATGCGATTTGGACAGGAATCACATTCCTGTTCAAATAGCATGCTTTTCTTTGCGGTGCAATTTTCATTTTGTATTGACGCAAATTGCACCACATAGTATCAGTTTACGGTATCGGGAGCATTTTCATGAGTTCAAAGTATCAGTACAAGTGAAAATACCCGATATCAGCACTGATAACGGTATTGGTATTGGTGCATCCCTAGTTGTGCACTTGGTTTCTCCCTAAGCTCAGTGGGGTTGTGATCTCTCACTGGTGGCAGTAGATGTCACTGCACTGCTAGCTATAGTATGAGATTTCTCTGTCAGGTTGAGATATGAATATTCATATTTTTCACAGCCATCCCACTAGGAGGTTCAAGCCACTGGAGCTTGATGGGAGATGGTATAAACATTTGGGAGGGCCATGTGCTTGCTCTCTTGCCTCAGGCTGAGGCCTGAGAAATTGCTTCCGGACTGCCTATGCTGCTGGGCCCAGAATCCTGATTGGAGCCTAGCATGTACTGACTGCAAAGTTCTACACATCTGGCCTTGGAGATTCACCAGCTGGGTGAGTTGCCATCTCTGAAGGCCTTGCTGCTGATCTATACTGATGCTCATCAGAGTCCCAACTGTGGCAGAGCAGGGGGCCCACACCTGCAACTACAGAGATACCCCCTGAGAATCCACCCTTGAGGACCCAGTCTACCGAAACATCATTAGAAGTCAACAGGAAGCTATGTCTGTGGTTTCACAGAAGTTGATCTACTGACTGACTTCTGTGTAACAGCCCTGTTAGAGTTTCCTCATTCGATCAGCGCTGCAGGCTGTAGCCTGCAGTGCTGATTAATATATTCTGATGCAGGGGCGGACTGACAACTCAACGGGCCCCTGGACAATAGGGGATCATGGGGCCCCTTTGTCCTCGCCCACACTCAAACCACTCCCAAAAAAGCCTATGAAAGGTACCAGGGGCATCTCATGGGGCCCCCTACTGACCCCGGGCCCTCGGGCAGTGCCCTGTTCTGATGGCATATAAGTCTCCACACTGTCAGAATTCAATAGCTCAATGGAGAGGATTGCCCCATCTACAATGAGTGTTTGGATGGGAGAATTCCTTCATTCTGCTGGGTTAATGAAAAAACGGACTCATCTATGAGCTACAGTAAGTCTGGGTGAACATGGAAGATTTTTGCTAGTGCAATCACGCTGCTACAATCAGTCATGATCACCCATAATTAATCATTAGGGGTTGATGCATTTGCATGCAGTAGAGGTGAGTCACACGAATTTAAAGCACTGTGCTATCATTAGCCAAGAATTCCTACTACATGCTACACTACATTGTTCCTTATGTATAGCAGTCAATTGCTAGTGATGAATTGCAAGGTCATGAGTGACGATCACTCTAGAAAAAATTGTACATGGCTATGTACCCAGCTAGGCCAAATGAACTATTTAAACTAATAGGAAACCTGATCTTCAGCTTAAGCCCTCATGCACACTGGATGGTTTGATACGCTGGTAACGTTAGCTGTGTAAAGTCACATTAAAAACCTGAGTTTTTCAGCTTTTTTTAGCATGTTTGCATTAGCGTTTAGCAACGTTTTGCCGCGATTAGCGGCGTTTTCCCACGTTTTCTGTGTTTGCATTTTTTAGCATTTTTTTTTACCAAAAAAATAATTTGTTTTGTAAAAAAAGTCCAAAAATGCCAGTTTGCGGCATTTTACCATGTTTTTCAGTGTTAGAGTGTTTTTACAGCTAAAACACTCCGAGAAACCCACTAGTTTTGGGGTTTTTTTCCTGCCAAGAAATGTTGATTACAGCCTATGTGTGTATGGACACATAGAATAACATGCTGGGGAGTTTATTGACTGTAGAAAAAAACGTCAAAAGCCAAAAACAGCCTCTGTTAAAATGTCCTGTGTGCATGAGGGCTTAAAGTTAAAGTAATCTTTATGTATTATACCACTATATGGACTGACAACTCATGGGGCCCCCGGGCAATAGGGGATCATGGGGCCCCTGTGTCCTTGCCCAAACTCAAAAAAGCCTATGAAAAAGGTACCAGGGGTATCTTATAGGGCCCCCTACTGACCCAAATGGTCAGTCCGCCCCTGTATGTAACTGCCCTGTACTTGCAGCAACATTGTTGGTTCACCCTGTAGTTTTTGTGTTAGACCATTGGAAACCCAAACCTTGCACTCTAACCCTAGGTTCACATATCCGCATTCCTGCTGGCCGCGTTTTGCACGGGCACGAGAGCCCATTCATTTGAATGGACTCCCATGTCCCCGGGACACGCAGGGAAGAAGTCCCTGCACTTCTTCTGAAAATGCAGCACAGGAACCTTGGTTCCCAATACGGTTGCGATTTTGAGTGCAGGCGGCGTGTCATTAGAATTAATGGCACCCGCCCGCAGGTCCGCATTCTTCTGTGTGGGTGGTGCGGCTGCACAGATTTTTGTGTGGATCTGCAGCGGCACCACCCGCACAGATGTGAACCTAGCCTAAATGTAAGCAGAAGTCCACATCTCTGGCATGCTGCCAGCACGGGCAGTTTCATATAGTAGTAAAGCAACAAAACAGTAAAAAAAAAAAAAACACACGGGGGTTATTTTATAAAAACTGGAGCATGCGAAATCTGGTGCAGCTCTGCATAGAAACCAATCAGATTCCAGGTTTTATTGTCAAAACTTCACTGAACAAGCTGAAGTTAGAAGCTGATTGGCTACCATGCACAGCTGCACCAGAGTGCACCAATTTTAAAAAATCTCCCCAATAATTTACTTTTAAACCAGCCTTAATAAAACATAAAGGATCGATTGGGCTTCAAGCTTTCCATTGCTTGTAAAACACAAGAAAAAGTAATTCGCAATTATTTTGCAATGGCGCAGATTTTCTTTCCTGTTGATGTGATTGTTCTAAGCAGAGTTAAGCAGGCTATACATGGGTCGAATTCCGAACGATTTTTCGAATCGAAATCATTGTTCATTCTGTAATCTGAAGGTGCCACCAATGATTTAGAAAATTGGTCGTTGTTTACGAATTTTCCAGCATGCCCGATATACGAAATGGGGAGGAACCACGAAAATCGGCCAATGCCATTGCCCCACTAACAGAGCGAAAATCGGCTGATTATTCTTAGGTCCGATTTTCGAACGAAAAATCGTTCGAAAATCGACCCATGTATGGCCGGCCTTAAACAGACGATAGAGATGTAACTGACAAAAAAGTCTACAAATTAATAAAAAAGACAAAACTCTCTCAATATTTAAACGTACTTTTTGATGCTACAAAAATGTATAATATTTCTAAGATGGCCTTGATGTCTATATCAACTATTACATTTTTTATGTATTACATACAGTAGTACATATATTTTATTGATGAGTAGTTTCATTATCATACACAATACTTATATCAGCACACAGAAAATAGCTGTAAATATCCCCCCCCCCAGCAGCTGGAAACACAATGCCCTCTGGGCAAATCTAAAAATATATAACATGTCATTATCATGTATATACTGTACTATATCCATTGCAATGTGAGTATATATGATTACTCTGGGTTTATATATTTGCAGGTATGTCAATGGCTTGGCAATGAATCTAGGGTTAGAACATGGCTATTTGCGGTTCGATTGAGTCACTCCATCAGTGGCGTGTGCTACCCATGATGTCTCGGTGATATCAATGATGACTGACCACACTCTCTCAGCTCTGAAAAGTACTGCTTTCATGGTTCCTACCAATGTGCTGTGAATGTCTCTTTGTCAATGTAATAGTACATAGTTCTAGTTTACACTTGTGATTGTGATTTCAACCATGTTTTTTTTATGCCAACCCCCCGTTGGCATAAAAACACATGGTTGACATATATTTTTACCACCTCTAATATCTGAGGTACACACATACCACGGTCACTTTGCAAACATTATCCCTGTTGTTGAGTTCTCCTGGCAGTACCACCAAATGCGACCCATTCAAGTGCATTGCAAGTGGTTGTGGTGCGATGCAGAGGCGTATTTACCACAAGGCAAACAAGGCACTTGCCTAGGGCGGCATTTTTTAGGAGGGTAGCACCTCCCCCCAGAAGAAGGGATAGAAGAAGGAACACGTGCGCCAAGGGAACCAGGTTGGATCTGAGAGAGGCTGGGGGCTGCTTGATGGTGTATGTAGAGCTTGACTCTCGTTCCCGGGAATGTCCGGAGCTGTGAAGATGAGGGTCTTTCTCTCTATCACCGGAGGGGGGGGGGGGTTGATGGAAGGCTGTCCCAGGTTGTTGGTCAATGTCAGGCTCTCTCCATGGGAAGGTGAAGGGGGGGGTGTTAGTTCGTGTCCATGGGGGCAGATGATCTTTGTGTTGCCTAGGGCAGCACAAAACCTAAATACACTGGTGCAGCTTTTAGGGGTGAAAACAGGTGGTGAGGAAGCAACATAACAGCTTCTTACCATATGTAAAATGCCCTCTAAAAAGTTATTCACTGCGGAACACTCTTCAGAGGGCCAACACAAGTGTAAACTCACCCTTTGGGGAGCCCTTAAAAAGGGAATAGTAATATCTGAATACTTGTGATGAAAAATGTCCTTATAGTTCTTTCAAATTTGTATAACAACCCTAAAGAATATAACACACTGTGTACGAATGTGACCACTTGTACATGGACTAATCGAAGAATGTGCATCATGCAAAATCCTAATATGACGGCCAGGGGCGGACTGACCATTTAGGCACTCGGGCACTTCCCGAGGGCCCAGGGTCAGTAGGGGGACCCATGAGATGCCCCTGGTACCTTTCACAGGCTTTTTTGGGTGTGGTTTGAGTGTGGGCGAGGACACAGGGGTCCTATGATTTTCTATTGCCCGGGGGCCCCATGAGTTGTCAGTCCACCCCTGATCATGCTCAATCAGAAATGTATATTATTACTTTTATTATTTTTTTTTTAAATCAGGTCTTTTTTTATTGACTTTTTGATCCATTTACATGCATAATTATACAATCCCAACCTTCGTCATAGGACATCAGTATTAATAACACATTTCAGTAATGCAATACATAAGGAGTATACATCAAAACATACAGAAGACATGAGTATAGATCCCAAACCACAACGTTTTCCATTTTTGTTGGAAAAAGAAAAAATCTACAAAATACAAAAGACCAAGAAAACAAAAAATGAAACCTGAACAGTAAAACAAACCAGTCTTCAGCTGGACTGAACATGGAAAACCAAGCTGCCTCAACATATCCATGAATAGAACAATAGATAAAGTACTATGATTATTATTATTATTATTATATTTAGCTAACAGTTTGCAACAGTATTTATCTATCTATCTATCTATCTATCTATCTATCTATCTATCTATCTGTCTGTCTGTCTGTCTGTCTGTCTGTCTGTCTGTCTGTCTATCTATCCAGCATTAAGAGTTCTAATATACACTCAGCGGCCACTTTATTAGGTCCACCTTACTAGGACCCCCTTTTGCCCTCAGAACTGCCTTAATTCTTCATGGCATAGATTCAACAAGGTGTTGGAAACATTCAGATTTTGGTCCACATTGACATGATAGCATCGCGCAGTTGCTGCACATTTGTTGGCTCCACATTCATGAACCGTTGATACAAGGCAGGATGGATCCATGCTTTCATGTTGTTTACTCCAAATGTTGACCCTACCATCTGAATGTCGCAGCTCAAATCAAGACTCATCAGACCAGGCAATGTTTTTCCAGTCTTTCATTGTCCAATTTTCGGTGAGCCTGTAAGAATTGTAGCCTCCATTTCCTGTTCTTAGCTGACAGGAGAGACACCCAGGGTGGTCTTGCTGCTGTAGCCCATCTGCTTCAAGGTTTGATGTGTTGTGTTTTCATAGATGGTATTCTGCATACCTTGGTTGTAACGAGTGGTTGTTTGAGTTTCTGTTGCCTTCTATCATCTTGAACCAGTCTGCCCATTCTCCTCTGACCTCTGACATCAACAAGTTATTTTCGTCCACACAACTGCCACTCACTGGATATTTTCTCTTTTTCGGATCATTCTCTGTAAACCCTAGAGATGGTTGTATGTGAAAATCCCAGGAGATCACCAATTTGTTAAATACTCAGACCAGCCTGTCTGGCACCAACAACCATGCCATGTTAAAAGTCACTTAAATCCCCTTTCTTACCCATTCTGATGCTCGGTTTGAACTTCAGCAAGTCGTCTTCACCACGTCTAGATGCCTAAATGCATTGAGTTGCTGCCAAGTGATTGGCTGATTAGCAATTTGTATCACCAAGCAATTGAATCTGTGTACCTAATAGAGTGTCCGGTGAGTGTATGTAACACTGGGCAATGTTACTGAATTGCAGCACCTTATTTATCTAGAAGATGGCATTGTCAGTCAGACTTGTCTTACTGTGACAGGATTACAGGTTGCCAGGAGCAGTCTGGGAAATGTAGTCTTGAAGAGGGATTCTATCTACAGCTTTTCATGGGCTGCAACATCAAGGCCCATCAGCATCTGAGACCAGAAGGGACCGTATAAAAGTAATAGCCTGGGAAGGAGCTGGGCATTGGGGGAAAGTTTGCCCTCCGGGCAGGTGAGAGCTGTACTGTGTCAAGCCATACTGTTCAGTGCCAAAGAGAGAGAGTAGTTTGCTGTGCTGGACGCTGGAACCAAGAGGCTGATCCAAGTGGGGACATCTACAGTGGGGCAAAAAAGTATTTAGTCAGCCACCAATTGTGCAAGTTCTCCCACTTAAAAAGATGAGAGAGGCCTGTAATTGGCATCATAGGTAGACCTCAACTATGAGAGACAAAATGAGAAAAAAAATCCAGACAATCACATTGGCTGATTTGGAAAGAATTTATTTGCAAATTATGGTGGAAAATAAGTATTTGGTCAATATCAAAAGTTCATCTCAATACTTTGTTATATATCCTCCTTTGTTGGCAATGAGAGAGGTCAAACGTTTCCTGTAAGTCTTCACAAGGTTGGCACACACTGTTGCTGGTATGTTGGCCCATTCCTCCATGCAGATCTCCTCTAGAGCAGTGATGTTTTGGGGCTGTCACTGGGCAACACGGACTTTCAACTCCCTCCAAAGGTTTTCTATGGGGTTGAGATCTGGAGACTGGCTAGGCCACTCCAGAACCTTGAAATGCTTCTTACGAAGCCACTCCTTTGTTGCCCGGGCGGTATGTTTGGGATCATTGTCATGTTGGAAGACCCAGCCACGTTTCATCTTCAATGCCCTTGCTGATGGAAGGAGGTTTGCACTCAAAATCTCACGATACATGGCCCCATTCATTCTGTCCTGTACATGGATCAGTCGTCCTGGTCCCTTTGCGGAGAAACAGCCCCAAAGCATGATGTTGCCACCCCCATGCGTCACAGGAGGTATGTGTTCTTTGGATGCAACTCAGCATTCTCTCTTCTCCAAACATGACGAGTTGTGTTTCTACCAAACAGTTCTATTTTGGTTTCATCTGACCATATGACATTCTCCCAATCCTCTTCTGGATCATCCAAATGCTCTCTAGCAAACTTCAGACGGGCCCGGACATGTACTGGCTTAAGCAGGGGGACACGTCTGGCACTGCAGGATCTGAGTCCCTGGCGGCGTAGTGTGTTACTGATGGTATCCTTTGTTACGTTGGTCCCAGCTCTCTGCAGGTCATTCACTAGGTCCCCCCCGTGTGGTCCTGGAATTTTTGCTCACCGTTCTTGTGATTATTTTTACCCCACGGGGTGAGATCTTGCGTGGAGCCCCAGATCGAGGGAGATTATCAGTGGTCTTGTATGTCTTCCATTTTCTAATTATTGCTCCCACAGTTGATTTGTTTACACCAAATGTCTCTCATAGTTGAGGTCTACCTATGATGCCAATTACAGGCCTCTCTCATCTTTTTAAGTGGGTGAACTTGCACAATTGGTGGCTGACTAAATACTTTTTTCCCCCAATGTACATCCAGGTAGGAGCGTATTAACCACAAGGCACTTGCCTAAAGCAGAATTTTTCAAGGGGGGCAGCACCTCCCCCGAGAAGAAGAGATGAAAGAAGGGACATGTGCACCATGAGAACCAGGTGGGATCCGAAAGAGGTTGCGGGCTGCTTGATGGCGTAGAGCCTCGCACTCACTCATGGGGATGTCTGGGGCTGTGAAGATGAGTGTCTTTCTATCGCTGGGAGTGGGGGGGAGGTAGTGGAAGGCTCTCCTGGGCAGGGGTATTGTTGGTCAATGTCATTCTCTCTCTGCGGGAGGGGGAAGGGGGGGTTGTGTTGGTCGGTGTCTGTGGAGGGGCAGATGATTTTTGTGTTGCCTAGGGCAGCACAAAACCTAAATACACCACTGCATCCAGGGCAGTGGATAAGGGGGTACCACTAGTCCTCCTGTACGGGTCCCAGGCAAGCAGGGGGACCCAGGCAGCTGGGTGATTTGGATGTGGGCAGGGAGGGAGATCGACACAGTGCAGGGGGCAATTACTGGAATCGATCCCTTTCAGCTGCTGCACAAAGAGCCATACAAGGGATCGGTTCCAGTAATTGTCCCCCCACCCATCACCCTCCCTGTGCACCATACATTTCCCCCTGCTGCCCAGGCCCCCTTGTGTGCCCTCATCTCCACAGTGCTGCCAGTTTCCCTCCTCTCTTTCCCACTGGCAGCTGCCACCACACAATAGGATCCTTCATGATGGAAAGTGGGGGAAGAGTCCAGTAAATATGTCACATTTACCAGCACCTTTCTTTCCTGACACAGTGAGTGATTGATACTGATCATTTGCTGTGTTCATTCATAACTGAAGCAGAGTAAATTGTGTTTTTTTTTGGGGGGGGGCTGTCAGGTTGGCTGTATGGGACCCTGTGGTTTCTAACAGCAGCCCTGTCTACATCCACTGTCCAAAGGCCCCATTGCAGCTGCTGCCATCTGCTGTCTTGCTGTATAAGGGTGCCCCGCATCATACAGATCACGTGCTGCCATTAGAGGATCCAAAATTACTAGCGGCTCCTACAGGGGTTGCGCTGCATATGTATGTCGAAAAAAGCTCTAAAATGTATTTAAAAACCCTGCATTATGATATCACCACCACTTTGAGTTGTTGACACAAGGCAGGATACATCCATAAATAAAATTTTGATCCTACCATGTGTATTTCAAAGCATCAATCATTGTTTTATTGGGCAAGGGAAACCTTTTCCAGTCTTAAGTTACGCAGGATAGTCTTACGGTGTCATACAAAGATTGACGTCCTCAGAGATGCCCTTCTGCACACCACATTACAAAGTGCAGTCATTTGAGCAGTTGTTGACTTGAACAAGTCTGGCCTTTCTCCATTTACCTTTCTCATTACCTAGGTGTTTTTCCAACAGATCAGCTGCTCGGTGGATTCTTCTGTTTTTACACCAGTCTCTGTAAATTCTACAGTCTACAGTGTATAAAAATCCCAGCATGTCTGCATGTTTTATGTATTGAGCGTCAGCCGCACGATTCGCAATTTTGGCTATTTTTGTTAACAAGCAGATGTACCTATATAAATGTTTAAGTGCGTGTGTATCTGTAGGTTTGTGCATCGTGTGTGTGTGAAAATATATATATATATATATATATATATATATATATATATATCAGAAATGTTTAATTTTTTGCATTTAAAAGAAAGAATTGTACTGAATCTTATATATTGTGTATACTCTCATGAAAAAAACCTTAGATGATCTCTAAAATGTTACTTTCATTTTCAATATTTTTAAAACTGAAACTTTTATTAAGATATGAGGTGATATCAAAAAGTTTCTAGACTGGTTTTGTAACACGCCAACAGATGGCAACACAAGGCTGCACGCACAGTCACAGGGAGCACCGACCTTCATAAGTCAGTGTGCCACAGACATTGTCCTGTGTACATCGGAAGCTGTGCAACTAGTGCTATTCTGACCACATGCATTACCACGTCTGTCATGGACAGCAAGTTTGAACACAGAACATGTGTGAACCTGGGCAAATCGCTGAATCTCTGCAATCTCTGCAATGTTGTCAAAACAGTGACCTTTAACCTCTTCCCCGCTGCCGTATAGAAGATATACTGCTACATGGCGGCATGGGTGCGAAAAGTCACTATATATAAGTGGTTTTTATTTCCGAATAGGGGGCACGTGCATGCCCTACCTGCGCTTCCGTTCGCAGCCACGGATGTCAATCACCAGGTCCCGGCAGGTGATTATCCGCCGACGCCCGGTGATTACCAAGAATCACCATTGGGGGGGAAGACTGTTTTGTTTATAGTCTTCTTCCCGGTCAGCTCAGGATGGCTTTGTGCCCGAGCTGACATTATGCTCCCCAATCCGCTCCCGGTGATTACCAAGAATCACTAATGGGGAGGAAGACTGTTTTGTTTACAGTCTTCCTCCCTGTCAGCTCAGGATGGCTTTGTGCCAGAGCTGACATTATGCTGACCAATCCGCAGATCCAATCCATCTTGCAGGGATCGTCGGCTTGCAACCTAAACGGGGTTAACTGACCTTTCAACACCGGTCCGGGGGGGTGTGACGGGGACACAGGGAGGGGAAGAGCCAGGCTGTGTGTGCATGACAGGGATCGCCCACATCTGGAGGGGTGACACCTTGTGTTACCGCAGATCTAATTTATCTTGCAGGGATTCTCGGCTTGCTTTAAAACTTTTTGGTGTCACCCCATGAGATAGGTGTCACCCAATCAGCACGCACCCCCCGCACCCACCTATGGACGCCACTGGTGCAGGCTTCTGGGAAAATCAATGAGCCAATCACACAAGCAGGAAATGACATTTTAGGGGGTGTCCTGTACACCACTAATGTACAGAACGCCTCCAGTTTGCCACATTGCATTTTACAGGAAATTACAGCACTGCGGGTCAAAAAGCAAAGGAAATTTTTAACAACATAAAAGTGACTGTAACGTTTATTTATTTTTTTCAAATTAAAATGATAAACATGTTTATACTTACATATTCTGTGCAATGATATTGCACAGAGCCGTCTCTTACCTCCTCTTCTGGGGTCCCCTGATGGTGTTTTCTCCTCTTCCTCTTCTGTGTCTGCCCCCTTAGCAAGCCACTTGCAGGCTCAGTCCTGAGTCTATGGACACTCACAGTGGGGCTTGGCCCCACCCCTCTCTGCTTACTGTATTACACTGACATCAACAGGAGCCAATGGCCAATTAGCAAAGCCTGTGAGACCAGGAAGAGAGGGAGAGAAGGCCTGCAGCCAGGCACAGCACTGGATTAATACAGGAGTCAGGTACAGTGGGGATCGAAAGTTTGGGCACCCCAGCTAAAAATTTGTATTAATGTGCATAAAGAAGCCAAGGAAAGATGGAAAAATCTCCAAAAGGCATCAAATTACAGATCAGACATTCTTATAATATGTCAACAAAAGTTAGATTTTATTTCCATCATTTACACTTTCAAAATAACAGAAAACAAAAAAATGGCATCTGCAAAAGTTTGGGCACCCTGCAGAGTTAATATCTTGTACTGCCCCCTTTGGCAAGTATCACAGCTTGTAAACACTTTTTGTAGCCAGCCAAGAGTCTTTCAATTCTTGTTTGAGGTATCTTTTCCCATTCTTCCTTACAAAAGTCTTCCAGTTCTTTGAGATTTCTGGGCTGTCTGTCACGCACTGCTCTTTTACAGTCTATCCATAGATTTTCAATTATGTTGAGGTCAGGAGATTGTGAAGGCCATGGCAAAACCTTCAGTTTACGCCTCTTGATGTAATCCCCCTTGGATTTCGAGGTGTGTTTAGGATCATTATCCATTTGTAGAAGCCACCCTCTCTTTAACTTCAGCTTTTTCACAGATGGCATCAAGTTACCATCCAAAATTTGCTGAAATTTTATTGAATCCATTTTTCCTTCTACTCGTGAGATGTTCCCTGTGCCACTGGCTGCAACACAACCCCAAAGCATGATTGATCCAACCCCATGCTGAACAGTTGGACAGAGGTTCTTTTCATTAAATTCTGTGCCCCTTCTTCTCCAAACGTACCTTTGCTCATTCCGGCCAAAAAGTTCAATTTTAACCTCATCGGTCCACAGAACTTGTTTCCAAAATGCATCAGGCTTGTCTATATGTTCATTTGCAAAGTTCAAATGATGATTTTTGTGGTGAGGACGTAGAAGAGGTTTTCTTCTGATGACTCTTCCATGAAGACCATATTTGTACAAGTATCTCTTTATAGTGGAATAGTGTACCACAACTCCAGTGTCTGCCAGATCTTTCTGGAGGGATCGTGCAGTCAAACGTGGGGTTTGAATTGTTTTTCTCACAATCCTGCGAGCTGTTCTGTCTGATATTTTTCTTGGTCTTCCAGATCTTGCTTTAACTTCCACTGTTCCTGATGACTGCCATTTCTTAATTACATTCCGAACAGAGGATATTGACATCTGAAAACGCTTTGCTATCTTCTTATAGCCTTCTCCAGCTTTGTGAGCATCAACTATTTTCAGTTTCAGTTTTCTAGACAACTGCTTAGAAGAACCCATGGTGCTGATTGTTGGGGCAAGGTCAGATGAGTCTGGGCATTTAAGACCTTCGAGACTAACATCACCTGGTCTTCCCAGACGATGATTGAGAACAATCCATGACACTGGCAGGTCTCAGCTTTGCAAAGGGGGCAGTGCATGCTATAAATTCTGCAGGGTGCCCAAACTTTTGCAGACGCCATTTTTTTGTTTTCTGTTATTTTGAAAGTGTAAATGATGGAAATAAAATCTAACTTTTGTTGACATATTATAAGAATGTCTAATCTGTAATTTGATGCCTTTTGGAGATTTTTCCATCTTTCCTTGGCTTCTTTATGCACATTAATACAAATTTTTAGCTGGGGTGCCCAAACTTTCGATCCCCACTGTAAGTGTAAGGGAAGCAGCAGACAGAAATGGAACTTAGTGCGCTGGTTTGCGACAAGTACATACCATAGAAGGATATGCTTTGTTCATATTTCATTTCTTTTAGACTTTAGAAGTACATTAACCCCTTGACGCCGAGCGTACGCAAATATGCAGTCTCTCAGCGGCTGGGCCTTGACGACGAGCGGCCGCATATTTGTGTACCATTTGAAAATACGTATGTGCTGAGAGTGCGTGCCCTGCGTGCTCCCAGCACATATGTCCGTGTCTCACAGAAAGGTCCCGATCTTCCCTTGCAACTGAACCTTTTCCAATCATGTGAACGCCGTGACAGCGAATCACGACAGTCACATGGCCCTAAAAACTCACCCCGCCTCCCGGCATCTGAAACCCCTTAAAGGGCTGGGAGGCACCGGTGCAAAGGGGTTAAGCTGCAGCATAGCTTGAGTAGCAATTGTATATGCTATATTATTTTTAGGCTATATTTCTTTTCCACAAAAGTGGAGCTACCTTTTAAGCTTAGGCACTACCTGTTATTGGACAACAAACTGTTCCCGACTGTGTTCCTGCATTGTCATACTATCAAATGAGCTTCTGATGGAAACTACCAACAGAGTGGCCAATTCAACACACATTAGTCTGGTATGGTCCAAATTTGTCACCAGCAGGAAACCCGCTCTATGAAATTCCATGCAGCCATTGCTGGTGGCTATGTGGACAGGAAGAGGCTGCATGATATCAGCAGCATGAAGTGCTGAGTGAAGAGAACAGTACTTGCCTGACTGCATTGTGCCAAGTGTAAAGTTTTGTGGAGAGGGGGATTATGGTGTGGGGTTGTTTTTCAGGGGGTGGGCTTGGCCCCTTAGTTCCAGTGAAGGGAATTCTTAAGGCATCAGCATACCAAAACATTTTGGACAATTTAATGCTCCCAACTTTGTGGAAACAGTTTGGGGATGGCCCCTTCCTGTTCCAACATGACTGCTCACCAGTGCACAAAGCAAGGTCCATAAAGACATGGATGAGCGAGTTTGGGGTGGACGAACTTGACTGGCCTGCACAGAGTCCTGACCTCAACCTGATAGAACACCTTTGGAATGAATTAGAGGGGAGACTGCGAGCCGGGCCTTCTCGTCTGACATCAGTGCCTGACCTCACAACTGCGCTTCTGGAAGGGGTGGGCCAACTTAATATTGAACCTTACGGACTAAGACTGGGATGCCATTAAAGTTCATGTGCATATAAAGGCAGGCGTCCCAATAATTTTGGAAATATAGTGTACATGAACCAGCATTTTAGTCAAGCATCATACACAGTGTGAAACATACTGTATGTTCACTTCTCAATCTGATTGTTTTCAGGTAATAACCCTGTTCGATCTGTTGGCAGCAATAGAAGTAGCTTAGAGAAAGGTAGATTGTTTATCAAGAGCTGCAGTTGATTAGAAAAATACCCATCTCTGTTCTTGCCAACATTCTTAAAGTACTCTACTCAAAAAATTAATGACGTGACTGCGCATTAGTGCACAAAGCAAGGTCCATAAAGACATGGATGAGCGAGTTTGGGGTGGAGGAACTTGACTGACCTGCACAGAATCCTGACCTTAACCCAGTAGAACACCTTTGGGATGAACTACAGCAGAGACTGCGAGCCAGGCCTTCTCATCCAACATCAGTGCCTGACCTCACAAATGCGCTTTTGGAAGAATGGTCAAACATTCCCATAGACACACTCCTAAATCTTGTGGACAGCCTTCCGAGAAGAGTTGAAGCTGTTATAGCTGCAAAAGGTGGGACAACTCAATATTGAACCCTACGGACTAAGACTGGGATGCCATTAAAGGTTATGTAAAGGCAGGCGTCCCAATACTTTTGGCAATGCAATATAGTGTACTTTAAATTAAAAAAAAAATACATTGTGCCAAGTGTAAAGTTTGGTGGAGGGGGGTATTATGGTGTGGGGTTGTTTTTCAGGGGTTGGCCTTGGTCCCTTAGTTCCAGTGAAGGGAACTCTTAAGGCGTAAGCATACCAAGACATTTTGGACAATTTCATGCTCCCAACTTTGTGGGAACAGTTTGGGGATGGTCCCTTCCTGTTCCAACATGACTGCACACCAGTGCACAAAGCAAGGTCCATAAAGACATGGAGGAATGAGTTTGGGGTGGAGGAACTTGACTGGCCTGCACAGAAGTGTTGAAGCTGTTATAACCGCAAAGGGTGGGCCAACTCAATATTGGCCCCTACGGACTAAGACAGGGATGCCATTAAAGTTCATGTGCGTGTAAAGGCAGGCGTCCCAATACTTTTGGCAATATAGTGTACTTTACATTTTTTTAAAAATACATTAAAGAACAACATGACTAGAGGAGAGTTTTTGCTTTGCTACAGCTAAACAATTCTTTCCTCTCCAGAAACAGTTAAACTAATTTTACAAGGCAAGCACGAGAGCATAGAGTCAAGATTGTACTTGTGCCTCTTATTATGTTACAAAATGCATCTACTCTGCTTCAAATTTCAGTATTTAAGGAAGAAAAAATATGTGGTTTTTGGGCCGTTGATTCATTTTCCATGGACTCCAGAAGCCCTTATTGGCATCACGTTACCTTTCACCTTGGCTTCGGTGCTCCCTCACGTCCAATTCACGATTTCGGAAGAACACATCTCAAATGTCCTTCCCACAGACAGATGCTGCAGACATTATATAATTTTATCATCGCCGATTTCGACAAATTGGATATATAAAATATGAAACACAAAACCGTTTTTTCCAGCACGCAGGCTATAACCTTAACCGCCATGTCAAATGTAGTGTATAATTTAATTGGATGAAAAGTGGTCGTGTTGAACGCTGTAGCGGGAGCCCCCGTCACATTTTCAAGATTATAACAAGAGTCAGAACCTCGTTTTAATAATAAAACCAGCAAGGTATTTCAATTACACAATGTTTCATTGAGACAAATAATAGGAAGTCGGCGTCTCTGGATCGCCAAGCGCATACGAGAAACGTTCCACTACATTGCCAGCAATTACATATTACAAAACAGCGTTGTATTTTCCCCTGCAAAGTGCCATTTAAAATCACATTTGGTAGGCGTATTCTCGGCACTTAGTGTTGAGTAAACTCAGCTTTGCTGTAAATTGCAATAATCTACATGCATAAACTAGAAACAATAAAAACAAAAACAAATAGTACACTAACAGTAAAATAATCACAGGTATAATTTTAGCAACCAACATCACAATAATTTTCCATCCTATCATTTGGTCAAACAACTGAACTTGACCATGTTTTCAAGCTTTAGATATTAAGTTGCAGCCATGGTTTGCTGTTTTACTATTTGTTTTAACAAGTATGTAGGCAGTTGCAGTTAGCTACTTCACCACTAGGTAGCTTTGTACCAGAATAATGTCTGGTACAGCAGGTATTGATACCAGGTGTTAGGCGCCTTTTACATAGAGCCTTCACAAAGTGATGCCAGGGGTGAGTCAGCACACACACACACATACACACACTTAGGCCATGAGAACTAAACACCCCACACCTGTGAGGATGTAGACAGTACCCGTAAGCCCTGGAAAGGGCAGGAAGCTGGGTGGAGTAGACCTCTATGCAGCAGGAGCTGGCTGTAGTCATTCTGTCCTTTAAGGAGGTGTGGGTTAGAGCTGAAAGGCAAAGCAAAAGACCTTTTAGGCCAGGTTGGAGTTCCCTGTATGAGGCTGCTTCCCTGGAGGGTTCCCAGGAGAGATGTTCTTACCAAGGAGATGTCTACAGAGAGCACAATTCTGTGAGTACTAACGACCCTGGGTAGAGAAGACACTGTAGGGAGATGGCTTCTGACGTGCTGCACAAGCTTTCACTTGTGACTGCTGCAGACCGTCCACTATATATGATTGACTGTGTAATGTCAAGCGACTCTGGAATGTATGTCCTTGTGATGTGACTGTATTGCCATTTCCTGACTACCAGCAGTAAAACTATTTCTTGTGTGGACATTCCTTTCTTGGAATATAAAGATCTATGGCCAGAAATGTTGTGTGGAAGCCTATGGCATACAGCAGGGAACAAAATGGCGGAGAGTTTGACCTCAGCAGGAGGGACAGCTGATGCTAGAAAAAGTGAAATCACAATAAACTATGTCCTTCAGGAACACCCACCTTTCAGCATGTCTACCACCTTTCACTGCTGCACCATGGCAAACTTTCAGACTACAAGAAACTACCGTACCATGAAAGGGCCACTTGATTAAATTTGCACCCAGTCCCCAATTCAAACATTTATAGTCCTGCTCTGGTCATCAGGTAAGACGTAAGTACTTCCTTTGTTGCCTTTTTGATGTCATGTGACCAAATGTTGAGAACTGCACAAGAAGTTGATGCTGGAAAAAGTAAAATCACAATAAACTATGTCCTTTAGGGACATCCACCTGTCACTATGCCTACCAATCACTGCTGCACCATGGCAAACTTTCAGCCTACAGGAAACTACCATACCATAAAAGGGCCACTTGGTTGTATTTGCCTGTGGTCCCCAAGTCAAAAATGTATAGCCCTGCACTGGTCAACAGCATCCAGTAGGCAATATAGCTATGGATTGATAATGACCTTATTTAAACTGGCCATAGATGGATCTTTTTTATCATTTGGCCAGTGGGCTGAACAAAAAAAAAGAGTGGATTCCTCCATCCACACAATCAAGATGGATAGAAGATATTGAATTCTGACAGTGGGTCTAATTTCTCGCTGATTGAGAAACATTTTCCAACAAGCCCTTTCAACAGAAGATGATCATTAGATTATTAGAGTAGGAGCAACCACACAAGGATCAAAATTTGGCCAGTTCCTGCTGAACTGGCCAAATTTTGGTCCATCTTCTGGCTTAAGCTCTATCTGCCTCTCCTCATCTTCACCACTTCTCTCCAAAAGTCCCTTAGCCTTTCCAAGCAGTGCTAAAATTTAAGTTAGCAGTTCCACCCTGTCATTTTTTGGTTTCCTCCTCCATAGGGGTTTCTCTGGGAATCTTGAACACTTAATTTGTGCCTATGGAATCTTGAATCAAAATCTGATGATGGTTGAGGGAAATGCTGGGATGGGTTATCATGTCTATAACCCACTTTACTTTTTGGGAAATGTTGCACTAAAACTCTTTAATTAACTTAAATAAACAGTTGGAATACTTATGTGCTACTTTGTCCATGCAAGCCATTCCAGTTTTATCTGTATGTGTTGCTAAGCTTAACAATCCCCTTGGAAATTCTTTTATTTTCTTTAACAGATTTAACCCAGAAAATACAGTGCAGGTTTTGTGCCAGTGGACGTCCCACTATCATAATATAGCCGGTATTAGCAAAAGGTCTCAGAATCCCACTTACAAAGTAAGCAATCTTTATGCCATTCATGGCGATTAACAAGTAACTTGTGATCTAATAAATGTCACAATCAGTTTCATTTAATTAAAAAACAGATATTATATAGTAATGCACACTGACATTTATGTCTTCATTTACGTGACATGGGATTTACGGCCGATGCTTTATTTGATGGAGGCCACAAATACTGGTCATTAAACTGCCACAAGATGGACACAAGATCACATTAATGAAATTAGACAAGGCACGGTCCTGATATATGAGGTCCTTCTACAATATTGGAAAATAAAAGTCCAAAAGAAAATGTTTTCCTTGGCTACAGCAGACCCTGGAAACAATTTTACAAGGCAACTCTACTTGACGCATAGGCCCTTAGAAAGGGAAACAGTCCATATGGAGATCTTCATCATCTTCTTGGACAGACAATTATTTTCGTGAACAGAAATATGAGCTGAGCCGTTCATATCAGTAGATTTATACAGATCCAGAGGTTTAGGGTGCTGAAAATGGTGAGTGTTGAAAACGCACTTCACACTAAATAAATGTTAATAATATATTGAATAGTGCCACGCAGTATAAAACAAACAAAACCATAAATGTCCTTATGTAATACCACAAATCATATATACAAATCAATTATGCAAGTCCACAATAATAATCAAATAAAAGTCTTTCAAATATCCATATGTGTGTCCATGATTAATTTTCATCCACTTGTGCCAATAAATACTGTATCTTTTCTGTTACAATATATTTTAATAACGCCAACTTGCTTTGTGCAGAACAATGTCATCAACATCCCAATATTTTCACTTTGTGGTTTGACCCAATAATAATCAGGTCTTATGTGTTTTCCCTTTAAACAGAGTAAGGCCCCATGTACACGGGACACTTCTGAACAATGAAAACTGACTGCTGGAAAACTTAGGTTAAAAACCGTCTGCTTAGTCGTGTTTGCATAACCCATTTATGCGCGTTTATGTGCGTTTGCGTTTAGAAGCGTTTTTTAAAGATAAGCACAGGAGAACCTCCCAAATGCCCAGAATGCACTGAAAAGTGGTAAATTATTAACTATTTCAGACTGTTCCAGAGAAATACAGAGAGTAGACGCAGAGACAGCAGTATGTGTTTAGATAATTAGGTGTGAGTTGCTCATTAACATTTTTTTTGTTTCCAAGGGTGGGAAAGGTGTCTGGTGGAGTGAGTCATTAAGGACACCTGGCAGGGGGTCCTCATGAGGAATTTGAGGTGTGAATGGTCATTAACATATCTTTTGTTTCCAAGGGTGGGAGAGGTCTGAGGTGTGAATTGGTCATTACAATGTGTGACAAGCTTGGTAGGAACATCCTGTGTTCAGTGTTTTGTCCATCTGAGTACCTTGAAAACACTTTGCATGTATTTTTCATGATGGAAAAAAAGCTCAGAACAGCATCAGGAACTGAAAATTTTCAAACGAAAACGCTTAAAAACGAGATTTGCCGCTTTTACAAGCGTTTTGCGTTTGCAACGCTGATAAAATCGACTGCTGAACACGAGTTTTCTGCATTCAAAAAAACAACTGTAAACTCAAATGCCTGTAAATGACTGTAAACGAAGATATGTACATGGACACATAGGAAAACATTAGGGAGAGTTCAGGGGCTGCTGAAAAAAAAAGCTGAACAGCTTCTAAACGTGAGTTTATCAGCTGCAGTGTACATGAGCCCTAAGATGTGCCAGGAGTGTTGTTCCCCTCTACTCCACGGATATAATTCAATCCATCTCCATCTCTAGGAATTCTTCAGTAGTTGTATATAGGAAGCTCAAAAAAGGATATACTGTATATAGTGGTCTCCGTATATTTATCATTATTTTTATTGAAAATAAATCCCAAAGTTAAACACTCAATTTAAAAAGATGCACATGTACTGGTGTATATCAGAAAAAATGCAAGTACATTCGAAATTGCTCACGCAAGATGGCTTCCCGTACACTTCCTGTTTGCGGCATGACATCATAGGCTCCTCCCAACATGTTGCATCACGGAGTCACTAGCCTTCCACAGGGGATAACTATAAAAATATATTGAAAATAAATAGCTGAACACACGTTATCAGATTCCGAAATTATATCGCTTATGTCTACATTCTGCTACTCAAAATGGTACCATTCAGCAAATGTATCCGGTTCTCTGGGTTGATTGAGGTTGGGATAAACCAATTTTCGATCCTAATTTATGCAAGATAGGCAATTGATGCTATATTTAGCCTTATCGCTTTGTATCCCTGATGTAGGCAGAATTTGAAAACAAAACTTGATTGCATTCCATGCTTATATTTCCTTTTCTTTTCTTCTTAATTATTTTTTTCTCTCTTTTTTTTCTTTTTTAATAAAATTTTTGTCCTTCTCTTTTTTTTTTATTGAAAGGGATATCTCCCGATAATGGGTTATTAGTCACTGTTTAAGGATTGAGATCCTATTTCTTTGTAACCAAGTGATAATATGATGACGTATACCCGTATGCTGAAGTAGCACTGTTCAGTTTACTGTTTTAAGTCCCAATGGACTTGAGATGTTCATTGTGTTATATTTTGTTTACTTATGTTGAAAATGAATAAAAAATGTATATAAAAAAAATAGCTAAATAAGAAACATTCACAGACAATTTGAAAACGGAAGAACAATTATTTTGAAAGTTATGCCAAATGTCTCCTAAAACAACAACAAACTCAACATTATGGGACTAATATATAAAAAGTGTCCTATTAGAAAAGTCTTAATATTTCTCAACCAATCTGCTTTCAGCTGTGATTTCTGCACTTCATAACTAAAAAAGGATACTAAAAATTAGATTGGCTGCAATAGGCCAGATGAATTTTCCAGGTTGGTACACTTTTCATATTTAAGCATCTTTACGGCTTATGTATGAAAATGTGCTGACAAGATCTTCATAGATCATTGCAGGCTCAAGGCAAAGGCACATAGAAAACAATTGTTTTCTTTGTGTCCTCTTCACACCATACATATGCAGTGATGTGTGCTGCGTAGAACCAAGATCTCTCCTCTGGCCTCCAGAGCAGCTGATCAAATTGAGATCAGATCAGGTCAGCTTTCATAAGCCAGTAATTGCTTGTTAAGTTCAAACCGAAAACAGAAGCGATGAAATCCTCTTTGCGTCCGATTTCTGACATCACACAGTATGAGGAACATATCAGTCACTGTGTCCCATGAACTGGATGACATCCTTACCAGACTCACCGATGAGATGGGAGAGCCCGATAAAGGCAGCAGTGGTGGGAGGAGGGGGCCCCCCTTCTGCCACCTGTAAAAGCAATCCAACGGCTGTATGGCCACTTGGATTACTTTTACAATTAAAGTGTTACTAAACCCACAACAGTAAAATCAGTCTGTATATGCAGTAAAGCATACTTGTTATACTCACTGTAGAACCTAAGGGGCTAATCCTCTGCATTGTGTAAAAAGCCTATTTGATCCTCACTTATCTGATCCTCTCCTTCTTCCGGTGTCCCCCTCCTTGTAAGACATATCATGTGGACTCACTCTGCATATGCTCAGTTTGGTGTGTATTGCTAGATAGTTTTTTTTTCTTGGGAGAGAAAAGGGCCAATCAGCACTGTCCAGATAGAAGTCAGGGGTTCTGCATCCTCCTAAAGCAAAATGAAAACTCTTCCTACAAGCTTTAGCATGTGTTCTGCTGGACACTAATAGAAGTCACAAGACTGCTCTAACTGCTGATGAGAAAAGGTATTTAGCAGTTTATATTTACTAAAATTATTGCATTTCCATATTCTGTGTACTGGGGGAGACCAGATATAGTGAATGCAGGGTCCTGGGTTTAGTAATACTTTAAAGAGAATTGTCAGCTGTAAAAAACAATACCAAGTTCCTGATTGTAGCTGCAGTTATGGTCCTGATATAACTGGTGAAAGGATGGGAAGTGGTTAAAGCATACTCAAGGGAATTCATAAAGTGTGTCTAGGAGATGCTTCCACATGGCAAATATCAGTGCAGGCAACAAATTCATGTACTTCTTATAGACAGGTACTGTAATAAAAAATGAAAAACCCAGTGGTAATCAAATACCAATACTATTTGTGGGAAAGAAATTATATTAATTTTGGGTACAGCGTTGCATGACTGCACAATTGCCAGGTAAAGTAGAGCAGTGCTACATAGCAAAAAATGGCTCGGTCAGAAATAGGGTAAATAAAATCCTTCCAGTATTTTTTATGAGGTTTTTTTTGGCTACTTTTTTTAGCCATTTGCCATACAGGAGCCTCTTTGGGGCAGGATCATGAATTTTTGACCCCATAACTTTTATTATGAGAGCTCCTGAAAAACATGTTTTTTTTTCAGGTTCTCCCATTAAATTCTTTAGGGCCAAAAATGCCCAAATCTGCCAACAAAAAAAAACCCTCTTGTACTTTTTTGAGCAAATGTCATCAGAGTTCTCAGGTGTGAACGGGCACCATTGGCACCACAGGCACCAAAGGCAGCTTATGGCTACAGAACACTCAAATGTGAACTGGGCTTAAAGATCTAAAAGTAATAAAACATGATTTTATTTTTTTAATTATTTTTTTTTTGATAGAGGATTTTTTTGGCACAATCGTAAAAGCAATGCTGCATCTGTAATGTCGAATTAGCTGGCAGCCATTCAAAGTTTTAGGAATTTTTTTTGTCTGTAAGGCGCAGAAAGCAAAGCGTTCCTAGGGCAGCGAAGGGTTAAAGAAGCATATTTTCCACTTGGTCAACAATGTTACAAGCCGATTTGTCCTGCGGTGGCGTGGCGCCAGGAAAATGCTCACACACTTAGTGCTCATGCCAGATCTAATTAGCCACTGACTTCAATAATCTGGATGCCAAAGATTGAGATCTATTTGTTGTAAATCAACAGGAGCATTAAAAGACGCTAAACGTACAGGAGCACCTTTTGATGAATGCCTATTTGTTTTATCAATCACAAGCCTTGCTCTGGCCAGGTCCCTTTCATTCAACATCCAATTCTTCTTGTGTTCTGCCCGCTGCTCTTAATTCCATGGCGGAGAGAATGTATACAGCACTTTGCTGATTAGCTGCAGACACTTGTGTGAAATCTCAAGACTGAGAGAAGGAGACAGGCTGCGGGATCTATCATCTCCATAGCTCTTTCTTTATTTGTTATGGTATCATTTAGCCCATACATTTTTATTGGCCTGCCAGTTAAAGCAGATTTGCATTATCCTACCTAGGCCTCATGCACTCCGGGCATTTTATACAGCTGCAGTTTTTGGCTTCTGGCTTTTTTTTTCTACAGCCAGTAAACTCCCCAGCAGGGGCGGACTGACGATTGGGAAACTCGGCCACTGCCCGAGGGCCTGGGGTCAGTAGGGGGCCCCATGAGATGCCCCTGGTACCTTTTTCATAGACTTTTTTGAGTTTGGGCAAGGACACAGGGGCCCCATGATCCCCTATTGCCCAGGGGGTCAGTAGGGTGCCCCATGAGATGCCCCTGGTACCTTTTTCATAGGCTTTTTTGAGTTTGGGCAAGGACACAAGGGTCCCATGATCCCCTATTGGCCGGGGGCCCCATGAGTTGTCAGTCTGCCCCTGCTCCCCAGCATGTCCATGCACGCCACTTGCCCTCCAGAGGATTTACCCCCCTTCCTCACCAGGCCATTTTTTTGCTATATGGCGCTGCATTACTTTAACTGACAATTGCGCAGTCATGCAACGCCGCACCAAAATGAAATTTACAGCCTTTTTTTCCCACAAATTGAGCTTTCTTTTGGTGGTATTTGATCGCCTCTGCATTTTGTTTTGCACTGTAAGGGCTCATGTACACTGCAGCTCCTAAACAGACGTTCAGGAGCTGTTCAGTGTTTTTTTCCGCAGCCCCTGAACTCTCCCTAATGTTTTCCTATGTGTCCATGTACACATCGTCGTTTACAGGCAGTGGAGTTTACAGTCTTTTTTTGAACGCACCAAACTTGCATTCAGGAGTAGATTTTGCAAACGCCAAATGCGTGTAAATGCTTGTAAACACAGTTAATTGCGTTTAGAAGCGTTTGCGTTTAGAAGCGTTTTTTAACTGTTCCATGTGCAGATGCTGTCCAGAGCCTTTTTTCATCATCAGAAATGCATGCAAAGCGTTTTCCATGTATTCAAATGGACTCGGTACATCAGCGCAGTCAGTTACAGGTTTCACATGAAGGAAAAAATGGTAGAATGTGCCGCATTATGCTCATGATGGGATCCATAGTGAATACAACCAGAAAAGACAGGTCATCTCAACACATACTGCTCTCTCTGCTTCTGCTCTCTCTATTCCTCTCAAAATGTCTGAAACAGTTAATTTTTTACTATTTTTTTCAGAGCATTCTGGGCATTTGGGAAGGTCTCCTGAGGTTATCTTTTAAAAACGCTTCTAAATGCAAATGCACATAAACGCACATAAACGCGGTATGCAAACGTGGCTAAACTGACATTTTTTAACCTACATTTTCCAGCAGTCAGTTTCCATCATTCAGAAGAGTTTTCCAAATGCCCCGTGTACATGAGCCCTAAAAAGAAAAGACCGACAATTTTGAGAAAAAAACAATATTTTTGACTTTTTGCTATTAAACATGTCCAGTAAAAAAATTTTAACATTTCATCATAAATTTAGGCCAAAATGTATTCCGCTATATGTCTTAGCTAAAAAAAAAATCCCAATACGTGTAAATTAATTGGTTTACGCGAAAGTTATAGCATTTACAAGTGGCGATAGATATACTGGAATTTTTTTTTTACTGGTAATGGCGGCGATCAGCAACTTATAGCAGCGGGCATACTGACACTGGGGGAAACTGACTTGGTGACATTGACATCCCCAGTGACACCAATTCAGTGATCAGTGCTAATAAAAAGCACTAACACTGTACTAATGACACTGGGCAGGAAGGGGTTAACATCTGGGGCAATCAAAGGGTTAACTGTGTGCTGTTTCACATTACGTGCTGTCTGTGTGTTTCACTGTAAGCACACTGTTTTGTATGGCTCTGCTATGCATCTATATATGGCGAGCGCTGAGTATTTGAAGCTGCTAGCACAAAACTGGGCAAAGGTAACGAAATCCACAAGAACTAGTGTAAGTAGAAGTGCAGTGCAGGGGCGGACTGACCATTTGGAAACTCGGGCACTGCCCGAGGGCCCGGAGTCAGTAGGGGGCCCCATGAGATGCCCCTGGTACCTTTTTCATAGGCTTTTTTGAGTTTGGGCAAAGACACAGGGGCCCCATGATCCCCTATTGCCCGGGGGCCCCATGAGTTGTCAGTCCACCCCTGGTGCAGCGTTAAATATTAAATGTCATCATGAAATGTTATGGTGAACAATGTGAACAACTAATATTATTAAACCATGTGACACAATCTTAGGTGTCCTTCTATCATGCAGTGGTAAATGACCGCTGCTCAGTGCTCCGGCATTCTCGGAGAACACAGTTCTCCTCTGAATGCCTTTTTATGAAGCGGTGTAGATCAGTTCTCCGAATGAAGGGAGAACGATCTACAAACGCTGGAAAACGGCTGCTTTTACTATAATCTCGCGAGATTACAGTAAGAGATCAGTCAAACATCGTTTACTAAACAGATGTAAATTATCGCTGCTTAGTTTGCGTTTCCTCCGATTCTCCAGCTCTGGACTGGAGAATCTGGAGGGAGAACACAGATCGCCAGTGAAGGGCTGACATCGCTCCTTCATACATTAGCTATCTGTGTGCTGAGATGATCAGCGGAGAATATGTTCTCCACTGATCATCTTTGTTTCCTAAACCACAAATTATTGGAGATCAGCAACGATCTTCAGGACCGCCGCTGATCTCTGTTTCATAAAAGGACACCTTAATGTATTGCACAAAAATAAAATACAAATAAAATATCCGTGGTACTACAAGTTTCAGCAATACCCATGTGATAGATACAAACATAAAATGTCCGGGTACTACAAGTCTCAGCAATACCCATGTGATAGATACAAACATAAAATGTCCGGGTACTACAAGTCTCAGCAATAACCATGTGATAGATAGAAATATAAAATATCCGTGGTACTACAAGTCTCAGCAATACCCATGTTATAGATAAAAACATAAAATGTCCATGGTACTACCAATCACATCAATACCAAAGTGCTAAATGTAATAGTGCTCATCATCTGGTGAAGAAATTTGTGGTACTACAAGGTACCGCAATACCAGGTGAGTATAGTGTAGTATTTATTAAAAGCTTTAAAACTTAATCCACGTGGATAAAACATTCATGGCCGCCGCTCCGAGCTCCGGCCGCGACGGCGTGACATCAGCATGCAAGGCTCCACTTAACGCGTTTCGTGCACATGCACGTCCTCAGTGGTACGCCGCACATTTAAGTGAAGTAGTGTGATTTCAAAGCCACATTCAGTGTGAACCAGGACTAAATGAGGCCTTACACCCAAGTCACATCAGGTGCGACTTGGCATGCGACTTGCATGCCCTACGGCTTGCAAATCGTATGCCAAGTCGCACCCTATTGTCCGCTATTAGAGTGGTCATATCGGTTCTGACTTGGTCAGAGCTGCACCGATTTCTAAAGTAGTACATGCACTACTTTTGTTGCGATTGGCATAGATATCTGTGTCAGATGTGTCAGATATCTGTGTCAGATGTCTTGGAAATCGCAACTGAAATCGGAAAGGTCACCCGATTTTGAAATCGTGCAGCTTCACTGTAAGTCGCACAAAATCAGCTTTGACGTGAACGGGGGCTTAGGATGCCAAAAGTTGTGTTCTTGGATTCCCATCGATGGCAACCTGAATCTGCATCTGTATGTGCAAAATGTAGACATTACCAGAAACAACAACAAAAATAGCCCTTTTTTTTTTCTTTTGTTACTTTACTGATTCATTTACACTAGCCGTGTCCCTGTGAGTCCATTTACACCCATCTGTCCTCATCTCTTCTATTTAAGTCATTCTAATGGCAAAACATGTCTGTCACACAATTAGCAATAATGTTTGCAGATTCATTACCAGGCTGCAATATTAGCCCAGAGACTGCTCATTTACCATCTTTCAAGATGACAAAACCGAAATGTATGCCCTGCACACGCTGTCAACAGCTGCTAAGTGGACAAATTGTGCAAGAAAACACTTCATGAAGCCAACAGGCATTTAATTAGGTAAACTATCCTGTGTAGGGCCTGAATGTGCACTGAAGCCTCCCTGTTTACCCATAGGGCTTGATTCAGCTCAGTGTTTGCCATCATCTTACCTTGCCTCCTCTACAACCACAAATTTATATGGATTGTTTAAAACAGTGGTCTCCAAACAGATGCGGCCCTGTGCTTGCTTTTATCTGGCCCTTGGGGCACTCTTTCATTCACTGACATGAACAATGGGGCACAATTCCTAGCAAGGAATGGCAATAACATCAATGATGGGGCACATTTTCTCCACTGACACAAACAATGGGGCACAATTCCTCCCACTGGCATCAAAGATGGGGCAATGTTTTTTTCCCACTGACATCAGGACCTTTTCTACTCCAGCCCCCCTAACATCTGAAGGACAGTAAACTGGCCCTTTGTTTAGAAAGTTTGGAGACCCCTTGGTTTAACCCCTTCTGGTTTAACGGCCCCGCGGCCGTGTGAGCGTCTCATTTTGACAGGATGTCATATGATGCCCAGTCACAACGAGAAGTGTCCCGCCTGGTTGTCAATCTGCTATAGGCCAGCTGGGACACTCCTCATTGTGACTGGACGTCATATGATGCCCAGTGACGAGGAGTGTCCCGCCTGGTCGTCAATCTGCTATAGGCCGGGCGGGACACTTGCCGTTGTGACTGGACGTCATATGATGCCCAGTCACGAGGAGTGTCCCACGTGGTCGTCAATCTGCTATAGGCTGGCTGGGACACTCCTCATTGTGACTGAACGTCATATGATGCCCAGTCACAACGAGGAGTGTCCCGCCTGGTCGTCAATCTGCTATAGACCGGGCGGGACACTCCTCGTTGTGACTGGACGTCATATGATGCCCAGTCACAAGGAGTGTCCCGCCTGGTCGTCAATCTGCTATAGGCCAGACGGGACACTTGCCTTTGTGACTGGGCATCATATGATGCCCAGTCACAATGAGGAGTGTCACGCCCGGTCATCAATCTGCTGTTGGCTGGGCGGGACACTCCTCGTTGTGACTGGGCATCATATGACGCCCAGTCACAACGAGAAGTGTCCCGCCTGGTCGTCCATCTGCTATAGGCCTGCTGGGACACACCTCATTTTGAATGGACGTCATATGATGCCCAGTCACGAGGAGTGTCCCACCAGGTCATCAATCTGCTATAGGCCTGCTGGGACACACCTCATTTTGACTGGACGTCATATGATGTCCAGTCATGAGGAGTGTCCCGCCTGATCGTCAAGCTGTTGTAGGCTGGGCAGGACACTCCTCGTTGTGACTGGACGTCATATGATGTCCTGTCAAAACGAGCCGCTCAAGCGGCCACGGGGCTGTTGCAGCGGCGCGATCGGTCACCGGCTGTATCCACGGGACACAGCCCATGACATATCACTACACCGGCCCATTGCCAGTGTCATGTGACCGCTGTGACCAATCACAGCAGATCACATGTCGATTGTATACAATGGATGGCTTCCTGTCATGCCATCCATTGTATACAATTATGCTGTTAGCTGTGACTGTTCAAGGCAGTCACATGATACAGACAGGGCCAATCACAGCCTATCTGTATCATGTAATCAGCTTTGCTCAATCACAGCTAATCAGAACAAAAGACTGAATTAATCAGTTTCATTCAGTAACAAAGATAGCAAATATCAATGAGATACATTGGTATTAGCAATCATAATGTGTTTAAAAAATCTTGATCACTTGCCCAGAGTAGTTCAATGTTACTATGGTAACATTGTATTGCTTTGGTCACAATGTGCTGAAAAATAAAATAGTAAAAAAAAAAGAAAAAATGTTGTAAAAAATTAAAAAAAAAAACAATAGAAACATTTGAAAAAAAAATACAAATTCAATTATTATTATTATTATTTTCACCAAAGAAATGTAGCAGAATAAATTTTGACCTAAATTTATGAAGAAATCTTATTTACTTGCAAAATGTTATAACAGAAACGAAGAAAAGTGCATTTTTTTTCAAACGTTTCAGGTGTTTTTGTTTTATTTTGCAAAAATTAAATAAAACTTAGTGGTGATTAAATACCACCAAAAGAAAACCCTATTTGTGTGAAAAAAATGATAAAAATTTCATATGGGTACAATGTTGCATGACCGCGCAATTGTCTTTCAAAGTGCGACAGCGCTGAAAGCTGAAAATTGGCCGGGGCAGGAAGGGGAAATGTTCCACATTTTGTCATGTTACCAAAAAACTTACATTTATTTTATGTGATAGACCAACACAAAGTGGCACAAAATTGTGAATTGGTAGGAAAATGCTAAAGGGTATTCAAATTTTTTTACAATTAAATATCTAAAAAGTGTGGCGTGCATTTGTATTCAGCCCCCTTTACTCTGGTACCCCTAACTAAAATCTAGTGGAATCTATTGCCTTCAGAAGTCTCATGACTAGTAAATAGCGTCCACCTGTGTGTAATTTAATCTCAGTATAAATACAGCTGTTCAGTGAAGCCCTCAGAGGTTTGTTAGAGAACATTAGTAAACAAACAGCATTGTGAAGGTCAAGGAACACACCAGACAGGTCAGGGATAAAGTTGTGGATAAGTTTAATGCAAGGTTAGGTTATAAACAAAATATCCTAGGCTTTGAACATCTCACTGAGCACTGTTCAATCCATCATCTGAAAATGCTGATGCAGACATCCCCCAAAAAAACTTGCAGCTGTAATTGCTGTGAAAGGTGGCTCTACAAAGTATTGACTCCGGGGGGCTGAATACAAATGCACACCACATTTTTCAGATATTTATTTGTCAAAAATTTTGAAAACCATTTATCATTTTCCTTCCATTTCACAATTATGTGCCACTTTGTGTTGGTCTATCACAAAATCCCAATAAAATACATTTACGTTTTTGGTTGTAACATGACAAAATGTGGAAAATTTCAAGGGGTATGAATACTTTTTCAAGGCTCTGTAAGTGTATTCTACTTGTAGGGCTATACTCCAATCAGAATTTAAAGCCCACCTCTGGACTAGGGTCTCCCTAATCCTGCTGTTTATCCCTCCATTGCAGCACCTCCAGACCTTAAAGTCATATTAAATGTATTATCTTTACTGCTCTGTGTTGTTTTCCAGTATGCTTGGATAAAGGGAATCATATGCAGGGCTTTCTTTCAGCGGGATCATGGGGGAATATAGTTCCTGTATGTAATTTTGGCTGAGGGGCATCTATTATTGCTGGGGAGGTCTATTGTTGCTGGTGGGGGACCTATTGTCACTGGGAGTGAGAGTTTTATGTTGCTGGGGGACAATTGTTGCTGGGAGGGATCTACTGTTGAGGTTGGGTCTATTGTTGCTGGCTGCTGGAGGGTCTATTGATGCTGGCTGCTTGGAGATGTATTGTTTCTGGTGGGGGCTATTGTTGCTGGGGGGAGTTTATTGTTGACAGAGAGTCTGTTGTTGATGGGGGGGGTCTATTGTTGCTGCCATCTGGAGGGTCTATTGATGCTGGCTGCTAGGAGATGTATTTTTGCTGTTGGGGGATTTATTGTCACTGGGGAGTGAGGGTCTTATGTTGTGGGGGTCAATTGTTGCTGGAAGGAACTATTATTGAGGGTGGGGTCTATTGATGCTGGCTGCTGGATGGTCTATTGATGCTGGCTGCTAGTAGATGTATTGTTGCTGGTAGGGGCTATTGTTGCTAGGGGGTCTATTGTTGCTGGCTGCTGGAGGGTCTATTGATGCTGGTTACTAGGAAATGTATTGTTGCTGGTGGGGGTCTATTGTTGCTGGGGGAGTCTATTGTTGACAGTGGGTCTATTGATGCTGGCTGCTGGGGGTCTATTGATGCTGGCTACTGGGAGATCTATTGTTTCTGGTGGGGGTCTATTGTTGCTAGGGGCTATTGTTGACAGGGGATCTCTTATTGCTGGGGGGTCTGTTGTTGTTGGCTGCAGGGTACATTATTTTACTTCTTTTCTTGTTATCATTAACAAATTCCATGTATATCACTTAGCACCACAAAATGATACTTGGTTCTATATTCTCTAAGAGGGGAAGTACTGGGAGGTAGGTAGGTGGTGGAACCAAGAGACAGTGCTTGGAGGTGGGTAGAGGGCGGTGACACGGAAGAGGGGAGTACCTGAACCTATTCTCTAAGGAAAAAAATCCTGGTTGTATATCAATTCCTAGGTATTTAAATCGCTTGGTGAGCTGCAAGGGGCAGTCTATTGGAAGGATAAGGATTCAGTATTCAAAACATTATTGAGGGTAGGAGACATGTTCCTCCAAGGCATCTATATGGATTCAATTTATTAATGGAGAAATTCAAATTTTTCAGATTTTGTCAATGGCTCTACCACCACAGCAAAGATAAAAAGGAGACAATGGGCATCCCTGTCTGGAAATATTTCCATTGACTGTAAATTGATTATATAGAATTTTGATCCACGATATGACGTTATCCCAAACATTAATATACATCACAAACATTAACATACATAGACTTTTTAGAAACTTGCAATTTCCCAATGCCTCTGATGGCCCAGAGCTCTTCTTGCCTTAGATACTCAACTTCATTGAATGGCCCTATCTCCTTGGCATTTTACAGAAATTTGTCGGTTACTTAAAATCCTATGTATATAAATGTTTGTACCCACAATGAATCCAGTTTGGTCAGAATTAATTAATAGTGTGATGATTATCGAGTTCCTTCTTGTATTCCAATGTCATTTTGAGAGCTGGTGCTGATATCTGCTTTTAGGGATTCTCCTTTCCCCTTGCAGGAATTATTAGAACCACCCGTTCCTGCATGTTCCCATAGGCTCCAAGCCTATGCTGTGCCTCTGCCTGAGCCAAGGTGGACAGGAAGTCAAAGTGGATTGGAGAGGGCATGGATGCGCAGTGGCATTTGGCATCACATGTAGTCTTGAGGAAGAGGCTCAGGGGGCTTTGCATGGAGTTTTAATTGTGTGCTCCCCAATCTGAGATTTGGGGAAGCAGTGTAGAGTAACCTGGGGGCTATGCTTACAAATACAGCATATCGTAGGTGTTTCTACATAAGTAAAAAGTTATTGTCCTTTTACAAAGTTATACTGATCTCACGAAGTTGGCATATATTCATATAAAAATAAAAAATGCCTCTCATAGTGCAGATAGTTTAAATACCATTTATTAAAAAAGAGAGAAACGCACTTACAAACATCATAAACATCCAGCAAACATTAAAATCCTTAAACAGCAAGGAACAGCATAAACGGCAATTCTTACGCGATGATGTCACCAAGGGAGGCACTTTTTTTAAATTTTTAAGTGAATATATGCCAACTTTGTGAGATCGGGACTGTCTGAGGAGCCTTTGATGATACATGTGTTCTGGCTTGAGATATATGTGTCTGGATTGGAAGTGTTATAATAAGGCATATGTGGACCCCCTACAGTTAAGGGGTCAAAAGATCTGGCAAGCCTCCTAATTGTCATCAAGGTGGTGCAGTGTTCACGCTGGTGGTTATACTGGAACGAAGAGTTGAGACCATTTTTCACAAAAGGGAACTGTATATACCCCATAGGGACTGGCACTTATATGTTAATTATTTTGCACTTTAAACTTTTGGTACTGGTGTATTATTGAGCACTTTGTTCATTGTTCACATTTGTATATTTATGTATTGTTTGTGCATAATATGTATATTACTTTGATTGCACTTTAGCACCAGAGATTTATTTGGATTTGCTATTTACCCTAGGTTCACACCTATGCAGGTTGCGTTTGAGAAGTTTCTACATTGTATTTTGCATTGCGTTTCGCTTTTTTGCATTTGCGTTTTTGACAGGTTTTTGATGTGTTTTGCTTTTTTTCATTGTTTTATTTTTCTTAGTGCGAGGCAGATTTTAAACGCAAAACGCATCAAAATGCTGCAAAAATACAGCAAACACACAATACATGCTTTTCTGCAGCATTCCCTTGACGTCTATAGAACCAAAAATGCTACATTTTGCGTTCAAAAAAGTCCCGGACCCTTTCCAAAAAATGTACCAGGTGAAAAATCACAGGTATGTACATGTACCATAGAAAATCATGTTAAATGGACTGTACCGTATTTCTAAAAAATGCTGCCGAAACGCTTAGGTGTGAAGCTAGGGATAGTGTGTTTGCTGCTTTGTACACTACTTAATTCAAGCACTTGCTTGGTTTTTTATTGTGTTTATTTAACACTGATTACTAGACATGTGTGTTTTGTTTCATTACAATCAATTAACAAATGCATTTGTTTAAATCATTTTATTCGGATGATATCACATGATGCAACACTAGTTAAAGCCCATGTCGAAATTAATTCAATTTTCAAATTTGTTCGATAATTCGGATTTGAGTAAATTTGTGATTTAAATTGAATTTGTAATTGTCACAGTCGGTCACTTCAGTTCCACTGTCTAATGCCTAATTTTTCCCCTGCAGGAGCAAATTGATTCATGCTTTTCTGTTTTTTTTTTGCCTTCCTCTGGATCAACTGTCGGTATAGGATTATAACTTTTTTTTTTTTTTAATGGTAGAACTGGATTGACTTCTGTTTTTTTTCAGCCATACTAACTATGTCACTAATTCTTAGGTTGGAAAAACTCAGGGTAGCTGAATTTTGCATTATATTTATTCCATTGTATCCAAAAAGATCAAATAGTTTCTATATATGAATAACGAATCCAACCAAAATATAGAAACCGAAAACTAATATATAGCAATCTTCAAAAAAAACTGCAAAATTTGAAATCACCCAGACCAATGACTATATGCAAAACAAATGGTGGAAAATAGGAAACAAATTCCAAAAATGAATTGGTTCAACATAACTAATTTGACAAAATTAAATTCTTCAACGAACGTATGCATCCGAAATGAAACAATCACTTCAGTCGTCTGATGACCTAGGAGCTGTACTAAATTTTCCTAGCAGCCCACATTCACTAGGAGGGTGCTACAGACCCAACATTACAGAAACTTTCAAAAATTGGTTGTACTGGCCAACTACAGTCCATAGCTGAATCCATGACGTTGTTCGCTAATCTCAATGTATAGCCAGGCGCTATAGCAAGAATATAAAATAAATTTCCAAAAAAAAAATAAACTAATATATAGCAATCTTCAAAAAAAAACTGCAAAATTTGAAAGCACCCAGTCCAATGACTATGGTGTCTGTTTATGACACAGAGAATAGCTGCGATTCAGAGGATCGCAGCTATTCTCTGGTCATTCACAGTTTATGACACTCAGGAGATCAGCGGAGAACATGTTGTGCCCTTCACTGGAGATCTGTGTCCTCCCTCCAGATTCTCCAGCCCAGAGCTGGAGAATTGGAGGAACCGCAAACTAAGCAGCGATAATTTACCTCTGTTTAGTAAACTGGTCTTTTACTGTATTCTCGAGAGATTATAGTACAATCAGCCGTTTTCCAGTGTTTGTAGACCGTTCTCCAGCGTTTGTAGACCATTCTCCCTTCGTTTGGAGAACTGATCTACACTGCTTCATAAACTGCATTCACAGGAGAACTGTGTTCTCTGAGAATGCCAGAGAACTGAGCAGAGATCTATTACCGCTGGTTCATAAACGGACACCTATATACAAAACAAATAGTGGAAAATAGGAAACAAATTCCGAAAATGAATCGGTTCAACATAACTAATTTTGCATTATATTTATTCCGTTGTATCCAAAAAGATCAAAAAGTTTCTATATATGAATAACGAATCCAACCAAAATATAGAAACCAAAAACTAATATATAGCAATCTTCAAAAAAAAACTGCAAAATTTGAAAGCACCCAGACGAATGACTATATACGAAACAAATGGTGGAAAATAGGAAACAAATTCTGAAAATGAATCGGTTCAACATAACTAATGCGACAAAATTAAATTCTTCAACGAACGTATGCATCCGAAACGAAACAATCACTTCAGTCTTCTGATTACCTAGGAGCTATACAAAATATTCCTAACAGCCCACATTCACTAGGAGGGTGCTACAGACCCAACAAAACTAAATTCTTCAAAGAACGTATGCATACGAAACGAAATAATCACTTCAACCCAGGGGTGGACTGACCATCTGGAAACTCGGGCACTGCATCTCAGTAGGGGGCCCCATGAGATGCCCCTGGTACCTTTTTAATAGGCTTTTTTGAGTTTGGACACAGGGGCCCCATGATCTCCTATTGCCCGGGGGCCAATGAGTTGTCAGTCCACCCCTGCTTCAGCCTTCTGATTACCTTGGAGCTGTACTAAATTTTCCTAACAGCCCATATTCACTAGGAGGGTGATACAGTCCCAACACTACAGAAATTTTAAAAATTGGTTGTACTGGCCAACTACAGCCCATAGCTGAATCCATGACATTGTTCGCTAATCTCAATGTATAGCCAGGCACTATAGGAAGAATATAAAATAAAATACCAAAAAAAAATCTATGAAGCTGTAGTATATAGTGAGAGCAGAACTTGGCTAGAAGACAGCCTCGGATCAAATCCCAGTGTCAGTCTCTGTGACTTAAGGCTATTCTCTTTATGTGGACAGACCTCAGGCACCAAGATTAGATTGGAAGCTCCACCAAGTCGAAAACTAATACCTGAAAATAATCCACAGGCTCGACTCGGTTGGCATACCCTGAGCAGCCAGAGCAGAATAATCACCGTTTTAATTACCCGCGGCTGAGCTGCGATGGCTTTTGTGCCGCAGGAGTTAAAACAACAGCTTGTACATTAGCTTCGTCCGCTTCTTGAAATAAGCATGGCTTATGAGAAATCTTATACAACAACACTAATTCCACAAGTGTACTGCTTCACGCACTGCTGTCATTCTTACAGATGACTTACAAGACTACGAGAACTTGCTTGCTCTAGGCTCCTTGCCACCACTAAGCTTAAATTAGCATCTATGTGGGCCCCATCCAAGGCTTCTCTGAGACCAGCTGTGCAAAGACCTGTCACCGTCTTGTCAGTGAAAGTTTCCTGTCCAAAGAACTTTTGTCATTCCTCGTTCCTCAAGTAAAGGCATGTCACTTGAAGAGGCAGCTAAAGTCACTTGCAATGACTGGTCTCAAATCATAGCTCTCTAGCCCTGTCACTGAAAGTCTCACCCCGCAGCTAAAACTGTCACTGATCATGTTTAGATATGTACACTGAGGTATCAGATTAGAAGGGAGTGTGCACGAGATGGGACTTTAAAAGGGGCCAAGTCGCAGGAGAAAATATTAACCCTTGCGCAGCTTCAGGGGGAAAAAAAATCAGAAAGGAACAGGTTAAATGAATCAGCTGGCATTATTTTGCTCATCAAACATTCCTATATATATATATATATGTGTTTATGCATTTATTTTATGAAACGGGTGAACAATATATTCAAGGATGCAACAAGCTCCCTTGCGCTGAAAATTATTTCTGATTGTTATAGATGAAGATGTGAAAATGGACAATATGGCCAAGCTGGCCGTACATGTTACAATCTAATTGCACAACTTCTGTACAATTTCTCCTATAGTGGTAACACACACATAATATAAACTCACCGGCACTTTATTAGGTACAACTTGTCAGTGCCAAGAAAATATCCCCCACACCATTACACCTCCACCACCAACCTGATGCAAGGCAGGATGGAGAAATGATTTCATTAGGTGTGAACCATCTCACCCCAGGTTCACACCTGTTTTCTGCAGTGTTTTGCGTTTTGCAGAAACGCAGTACAGTCCATTTAACATGATTTCCTATGGGACATGTTCACATCTCTGCGTTTTCACCCGGTGCGTTGCTATAGATGAAGATGTGAAAATGGACAATATGGCCAAGCTGGCCGTACATGTTACAATCTAATTATACAACTTCTCTACAATCTCTCCTATAGTGGTCACACACACATAATATAAACTCACCGGCTACTTTATTAGGTACAACTTGTCAGTACCAAGAAAATATCCCCCCCACCATTACACCTCCACCACCAACCTGATACAAGGCAGGATGGAGCCATGTCTTCATTAGGTGTGAACCATCTCACCCCAAGTTCACACCTGTTTTCTGCAGTGTTTTGCGTTTTGCAGAAACGCAGTACAGTCCATTTAACATGATTTCTTACGGGACCTGTTCACATCTCTGCGTTTTCACCCGGTGCGTTGCTATAGATGAAGATGTGAAAATAGACAATATGGCCAAGCTGGCCATGCATGTTACAATCTAATAGCACAACTTCTATACAATCTCTCCTATAGTGGTCACACACACATAATATAAACTCACCGGCCACTTTATTAGGTACAACTTGTCAGTGCCAAGAAAATATCCACCACACCATTACACCTCCACCACCAGCCTGATACAAGGCAGGATGGATCCATGCTTTCATGTTGTTTACGCCAACGTCTGACCCTACCATCTGACCCTAGGTTCACAAGTGTTTTCTGCAGAAATGCAGTACAGTTCATTTAACATGATTTCCTAAGGGACAAGTTCACATCTCTGCGTTTTCACACGGAGCATTTTTTGGAAAGGGTCAGGGACTTTTTTGAACGCAAAAGTTGCATTTTTAGTTCTATAGACTTCAATGGAAACACTGCAGAAAAGCATGTATTGCATTTTTGCTGTGTTATTGCTATGTTTTTGCTGCGTTTTCGATGAGTGTTGCATTTTAAATCTGCCTAGCAACAAGAACATTTAAAAAAATGAGAAAAAAGTAAAGCGCAAAATGCATCAAAAAAACGTGGCAAAAACTCAGGTGAAAAAAGGGAAAACGCAATGCAAAAATGGCTCAAACACAACCTGCATAGGTGTGAACCTAGCCTGAATGTCACGGCAACCAGTCTGCCCATTCTCCTCTGACATCAACAAGGCATTTTCATCCACACAACTGCTGCTCACTGGATATTTTCTTTTTTTCAGACCATTCTCTGTAAATCTTACAGATGGTTGTGTGTGAAAGTCCCAGTAGATCAAAAGCTTTCAAAAGTCTCAGAACAGCCCGCCTGGCACCAACAACCATGCCACATTCAAAGTCACTTAAATCCCCTTTCTTCCCCATTCTGATGCTTGTTTTCACCACATCTAGATGCCTAAATGCATTGAGTTGCTGCCAAGTGATTGGCTGATTAGCAATTTGTGTTACCAAGCAATTGAACAGGTGTACCTAATAAAGTGGCTGGTGAGTGTATGATTAATTAATTCATCATTCAATGCAACTAAGCTCATCAAATGGAATAAAAACACAAAGAAAAGATGGGCTATCGATAGACTTCCTTCACATCTGCGGTAAGCTTATTGCCCTATGAAAAGCAATCCACAGAAGGAGGTATAGCAGCGGCTGAAAGGTGTTCGGAAGGCACTACTGCTGCCTCCTGAATGCCATTTTTTTTTCAAATTGTAGGACAGCACTGCCAAGCATGTGGCATGTGGTTGCAGTGCAGCCCCACTGACAGTTGTCATAGTCCAAGTTAAAAATGCCAGCCACAGTTCAGCTGCCTGTTTTTACTACCCCTCAGCCTCCTGTGTGAAGCAGGCCTTGGTGGGAGCTCTGCCGTTGCAGAATTCTGTCAGTCACTGCTGATCGATGAAACAGATATCTGCTTATATGTCAAAAAGCCAATCACAATACAGATCAATTAAATGATTATTTAATAGATCATTTATAAGGACTTGTATTTTGGATTGATATTATCAGCCATCGAGGGACAAATCTGTAGGGTGATATATAATTGTGAGAATGTTTTCCCAATTTTGTTTTTTCTTTCCCTTCTGTCCCCCTCTAGACATTTGGGGCTATATTCAGAAAAAGAATGATAGGATGAAGATGAGGAGGAGTCGGAAGACTCACTATAGCTCAAGAATCATCAGACTGTCTGTAATTCCTCTTGTTTCGTGATCAGCATAGAACAGAAGTAGTTCTGTACACCAAGCAGACCCTATGTTAGATCCACTGGCTTATTCTAGTAGTGGTATTGAGGTTTATGTAAACCGCAACAATAAATTTCTCCTATTTGCCCTCTTTTTGGTAATCTATTTGATAAATGCAAAAAAAAAGTTAAACTGTTGATCCTGCTAGAAATCTAGTGAGCCAATAGCTTCATGTGGACTCAACCAGTGTTACCAGCAATTTCTTGGTTGCCTTTGTAAACTAAGGAACACCTCCTTGTTATGGATCAGGGGCAGACTGACCATTTGGAAACTCGGGCACTGCCCGAGGGCCCGTGGTCAGTAGGGAGCCCCATGAGATGCCCCTTGTACCTTTTTCATAGGCTTTTTTGAGTTTGGGCAAGGGCACAGGGGCCCCATGATCCCCTATTGCCCGGGGGCCCCATGAGTTGTCGGTCCGCCCCTGATAGTAATAATATGTTTCTAGAGGGACAACACAGTTCCTTCATCTATACAACAAAGTAAGTGATTGTTGTCACCCTAGTACAGGAAATGTGTTACTGGCAGGATCATCAGTTGAACATAAAGAGTAAGAGAAGCTTGAAAAAAAGAAAACTAATGCAGCCGCCTCATCTAAGAATTGGTAAGCTGCAATGCATTACATTTTTGTTGCTGGGTTTAGATACATGACTACTAGAGGAGGGACTGGTATTTTTTTGAACAAGTATAAGTTTGCTTCATGTCTAAATGCAGCCCTAGCTATGTAATACAGGGGGGCAGCCTCAGGACCCAGGACCCTGCATTCACTACATCTGGTCTCCCACAGTACACAGAACATAGAAATACGATTACACGATTATTTTAGTAAATATAAACTGCTAAATAACTTTTCTCATCAGCAGTTAGAGCAGTTTTGTGATTTCTATCAGTGTCCAGCAGAGCACTGGTTAAAGCTTGTAGGAGGAGTTTTCATTCTCCCCTGATTGTCCTATGAGGTTGCATAACCCCTGACCCTCTGGAAAGTGCTGATTGGCCCTGTGCTGATCACCTGCACCCTCTCAAAGAAAAGAAAAAACTGTCTAGCCATACACCCTAAACGGAGAATGTGCAGAGTGACTCTTAGGGCCCGGTAGTATCAGGAGATGGATTGGAGACACCTCGGATACTGTCTGGACAGTTCTGATTGACCCTGTGTTGATCACATGCCCCCTCCCAAACGAAAAAAACTCTCTAGAAACACACACTAAACTGAGCATATGCAGAGTGACTCCTGGAGCTCTGTACTATCAGCAGATGGATTGGGGACAGCAGAAGAAGGGGAGGATCAGAGAAGACAGGATCAAACAGCCTTTTTCCACAATGCGGAGGATTAACCCCTTAGGTTCCACAGTGAGTATAACAAACATGCTTTACTGCATTTACAGACTGATTGTACTGTTATGAGTTTAGCAACACTTTAAACTCTTACACTACCTACAGGGGATTGGACAATTCAATTGTAAGGTGTGTGGCCTTAAATCTGTATGTTTTCGATCTGCCCGAACAATCCCAGACTTGAAGGCCCCTACAACCCCTGGTTGTGTTATAGTTCATCCTGGCCCTTGTTACTGTCATTTTTGCTGGGCAGTCGCGTCTATATAAATAAAGGCTTGTGAAACAGAAAGAAAATGTCGTTCTAAGACAGAACATGGTGATTATATTAGTATTAGCTGCATACAGTTATCAGAATACAATATTTTTTATGATCATTGTCCTTTCATCTGATTAAGTTAAGCTCCTAGTTCAGATGACCCCCAATTGGTTGCTATGGGTCATTGCACAAGATTACACATTACACTTTGAGTCATTAATTAAAGGCCATTGACACAGGTGTAATATTTTATTACTATATGTACTGCTCACGTTAGAGTCCCAATGCACAGTTAATGAAGCAAGCTAATGAAGCTCGGGGCTCAGCTGCTGTGGTGGCCAGCCTGTAAAATTAACTATTTTTGTCCATGTTAATTCATGTTTCCCCTCCAGCTGTACAAATCTGAAGTGTATAGTAAAGATAGCTAGTGACAATATACTGTAATTGGAGCACCCAGGCTAATTTGTAAAAAGCCATAGCAGAAGAAAACAGCGGCCAAGCCAAAGCTAATCTGCCTCAACCCACTCCTTCTTCCCTCTACGTGTTTGTTGTGTGGAGTTTTACCCTCCTGGAATTTACTATTGCAAATAAATTGTATTGGTTTAGTTATTTATTTTTTTTATATATTTTTTATTAGTTGAACACGATGGACTTATGTAATTTCTCAGCCTATGTAACTATGTAAAAATGTACCTAATTGTTTGTAATAATACAAAACCATTAATAATGTACAATAATACAAACTCCATCGTGTTCAACCAATAAAAAATATATCATTATTACAAACAATTAAGTACATTTTTACATAGTTACATAGGCTGAGAAATGACACAAGCCCATCGTGTTCAACCAATATCAATACCAATACCTGTTATACTTTGTCTTATGCTTTTACATGCCTCGTCATCATTTTATTGGCATTGCCAATGAATGTGTCTACGTTTGCACCAAATATAACTGGCTCTTATTATTTATAAGTAAGTATTGTTTTTGTCTCTTTCTCTGGATCAACTGTATGTTTAGTGTTCTATATACAGAGGCTTTTGGTTTATTTATTTATTTATTTTTTTATTGGTTGAACACGATGGACTTGTGTCATTTCTCAGCCTATGTAACTATGTAAAAATTTACCTAATTGTAATAATACAAAACCATCAATAATGTACAATAATACAAACTCCATCGTGTTCAACCAATGAAAAATATATCATTATTACAAACAATTAGGTAAATTTTTACATAGTTACATAGGCTGAGAAATGACACAAGTCCATCGTGTTCAACCAATACCAATACCTGTTATACTTTGTATTATGCTTTTACATGCCTCGTCATCATTTTATTGGCATTGCCAATGAATGTGTCTAAGTTCGCACCAAATATAACTGGCTCTTATTATTTATAAGTAAGTACTTTTTTTTTGTCTCTTTCTACGGATCAACTGTATGTTTAGTGTTCTATATACAGAGGCTTTTGGTTTATTTATTTATTTATTTATATATTTATTTATTTATTTATTTTTTTATTGGTTGAACACGATGGACTTGTGTCATTAAAGATTTACCTAATTGTTTGTAATAATGATATATTTTTCATTGGTTGAACACGATGGAGTTTGTATTATTGTACATTATTGATGGCTTTGTATTATTACAAACAACTAGGTCAATTTTTACATAGTTACATAGGCTGAGAAATGACACAAGTCCATCGTGTTCAACCAATAAAAAAATAAATAAACCAAAAGCCTCTATATATAGAACACTAAACATACAGTTGATCCAGAGAAAGAGACAAAAAAAAATACTTACTTATAAATAATAAGTGCCAGTTATATTTGGTGCGAACTTAGACACATTCATTGGCAATGCCAATAAAATGATGACGAGGCATGTAAAAGCATAAGACAAAGTATAACAGGTATTGGTATTGGTATTGGTATTGGTTGAACACGATGGACTTGTGTCATTTCTCAGCCTATGTAACTATGTAAAAATTTACCTAATTGTTTGTAATAATGATATATTTTTCATTGGTTGAACACGATGGAGTTTGTATTATTGTACATTATTGATGGCTTTGTATTATTACAAACAATTAGGTAAATGTTTACATAGTTACATAGGCTGAGAAATGACACAAGTCCATCATGTTCAACCAATAAAAAAATAACAAAAATAAATAAATAAACCAAAAGCCTCTATATATAGAACACTAAACATACAGTTGATCCAGAGAAAGAGACAAAAAAAAATACTTACTTATAAATAATAAGAGCCAGTTATATTTGGTGCGAACTTAGACACATTCATTGGCAATGCCAATAAAATGACGACGAGGCATGTAAAAGCATAAGACAAAGTATAACAGGTATTGGTATTGGCTGAACACGATGGACTTGTGTCATTTCGCAGCCTATGTAACTATGTAAACATTTACCTAATTGTTTGTAATAATACAAAGCCTTCAATAATGTACAATAATACAAACTCCATCGTGTTCAACCATTAAAAAATATATCATTATTACAAACAATTTGGTAAATTTTTACATAGGCTGAGAAATGACAAAAATCCATCGTGTTCAACCGATAAAAAAATAAATAAATAAACCAAAAACCTCTATATATAGAACACTAAACATACAGTTGATCCAGAGAAAGAGACAAAAAAAATACTTACTTATAAATAATAAGAGCCAGTTATATTTGGTGTGGACTTAAAGAAGCATTCATTTGCAATGCCAATAAAATGGTGACGAGGTATGTAAAAGCATAAAACAAAGTATAACAGGTAGTGCAACTAATGTAGTACAGGGCTGCCTGGGGGTAGTTCTCATGAAGACCACTATATGGCAGCACAATGCAAAATAACAGTATCTAAGATAGGGGTCTCCAAACTTTCTAAACAAAGGGCCAGATTACTGTGTTTTAGACTTTAAGGGGGCTGGACCATAGTCAGAGGGAGTAAACAATGTCCCATCTTTGGAATTGGAGAAATACTACAACCCCATTGTTGCTGTCAGTGCAAGGAATAGTGCCCCATCATTGGTAACAGCGGGAGAAATAGGGCCCCATCGTTGGTGCCAGTTGAAAGAATAGTGCCCCATCATTTATGTCAGTGGGAGGAATAGTGCCCCATTGTTGGTATAAGTGAAAAGAATAGTGCCCCATCATTGGTGTCAGTGAGAGGAATAGTGCTCCATTGTTGGTGTCAGTAGGGGGAATAGTGCCTCATCATTGGTATCAGTAGATGGAATAGTGCTCCATCATTGGTGTCAGTGGGAGGAATAGTGCCCCACTGTTGGTGTCAGTAAGAGGAATAGTGCTCCATCATTAGTGTCAGTGGGAGGAATAGTGCCCCACCATTCAAAACAGTGGGAGGAATAGTGTCCCATCATTGGAAACAATGGGAGGAATAGTGCCCCATTGTTGGTGCCATTGGAGGGAATAGTGTATTATCATTGCTTTGAGTGGGAGGAAGAGTGGCTCATAGTTGGTGTCAGTGGGAGAAATAGTGCCCTATCATTGGTGTCAGTAGGAGGGATAGTGCCTCATCATTGGTATCATTGGAAGGAATAGTGCCTCATCATTGGTATCAGTGGAAGGAATAGTGCCCCATCATTGATGTCAGTGGAAGAAATAGTGCCCAATCATTGGTGTCAATGGGAGGAATAGTGCCTCAAGAGCCAGGTAAATGTATGCATTCTACCCACAGGCAGCAGTTTGGAGACCACTGATCAAAGAGCACAAGAACTCACAAAACATAAAAAAAGCACAGCACAGTCCAGTCAAGTACAATGATAGTTACTTGCATTTCCCTCGGGGAATAACACCTCCCTCACAAGGAGGCTGTTTGTACCTGGTGGCTCAGGTAGTTGACCATAGGTATGTTTGGACAAGATCAATGGGGAAAAGGCGAAAGGAGTCCTTGGATTGGAGTCTAGGTATCAGCAGAAGTTCTAGGCAGCTGTAAATGTAGTATTCCAGAGTCAGCTAGCACAATGCCCACCACAGTGATTGGGGCTCAGGATGAAGCTGCATACTCTTGCACTCTCATCTGGTAATCTGTATGCCAGGAACAATGAAGGAGGCCCTTTTAACATACCCAGTCACTGCTGTCCCATCAGGTGTGGTCTCTCTGTGCACCTGAGGGTTGGAAAGCAGTGGAATTTTTAATCCCCTAAGCATGGCCAAGTGTCTTACTGGAGCCCATTGGATTGTGGCTAAAAGAATTAAAGGGGCCTGCACCCACAGCTAACGCAAGGTGGGTAATGAAGGAATCCACTAAAGAACTGTAGTAGCTTCTTTCCATGAATGGAGGCTTTGCATTGGTTGGTTATTAAGGTGACTTTGACACATAAGCTCTTAACAGAAGTAAAATGCCTGCACCTAAAGGTGCCTGAACTTACCTACAGTAGTTGAAGTTGCTCCCTGTATGGCTGAATGCCAGCCAATTTGAACCACCAAAAATCCAGCTCATTGTTGGTGCTTGTCCAACCTAGTGAGGGGCCACTATGAATATGGGGGAGCAAAAGGTAGGGCATATTTATAGATAGATATGCCCACCTGAGAAATGGCACAGTGGAGTCTGGACTGGGAGAGGACAAAGCAGCACAAGGAACCATTTTGTTGTGTTGTAGTTCTCATGTGTTAACAAGAAGCATGTTGATGGGAGAGCAGAGTGATAGAGAGATGTGCTCTTCAGTCTGCTACTTCTCCTTTCACTGTCCAGTCATAGGATGGGAAAGAGATAAGACTTATAAGTGCTATGTAATTGCAGCATCGCAAAATCAGATCCTCAGGTCTGCCAGACAAGGCTGTGCTGTATGACCGAGTTGTATACATTTCAGAAATAGATGACAGGAAATATAAATCATTGGACAGATAAAATAGCTCCCATTTATGCATTTCATCTGTAAATGTTACTGTATGTCTGTTTGGTTTAATTTTTAGCAAGGTTCTGCTTTAAATACAGCTCTGGCAGAAGACAGTGGGCACACTACCTGGACATGGCAGAGCATTGCCTGCTTAGGAAAATCCAGAAATTCTAGTGTATAAGAAGCAACTGAAGTTGCTATAGGTATGTGCAGGCTTCTCTATGTTATGGCCTCTTTTACTGGAACAGAATGTTATGGCTATCTGAAGAGCTTCAAATGTGGCAGCCTATTGTTTCCTATGGATCTTCTTAGCAGGCCTCCCTACAAAGAAGAAAAGTTCAGCTACCCGTAAAACCACACTTTGGCGCTCTTCTGAATTGTGACCCAGGCCTTAGGCTAGTGAGAAATGAAAACTTTACCTTGACTGGTCTCTGCCATTGGGACACCTTCTGTAACAAAGGTGAAATCTTAAGGTGACACTATTAATTATTGATACTTTACATTCATGGGGAGAGCAAACCTGATGTAGCCCAGATTTTACTGATTACTGGTTTGCCCTTAGAGTCTCTTCCTTCCTTACCTTCCTTCATTTTCTCCCTTCTTTAATTTCCTTCCTTTATGCTTTCTTTCCTCTCCTTCTTCCATAATTTACTTCCTTTGTTTGTTTCCTTCCTTCCTTCCTGCTCCTCTTCCTTAATTTCCTAGCTTTGTTTCCTTCCTCTCTCTTCCTTAATTTCCTTCCTTTCTCCTTTCCTTCCTCCCTCCTCCCTCCCCCTCTTCTGCCTCTCTTTGTTTCTTTCCTTCCTTCGATGTACTTCCTTTCTTCTTTCCATCCTTCTTCCCCCTCTTTCTTCATTACCTTCCTTTGTTTCTTTCTTTCTTTAATTTTCTTCCTTTATTCTTTCCTTCATTCCTCTCCTTCTTCCTTCATTTCCTTCATTTGTTTCCTTCTTTCCTCCCTTTCTTCTTCATTTTCTTCTTTGTTTCTTTCCTTTCAGTTTTCTTTCTTTTCATTGACTTTTTCTTCTCTCCCCTCCTTCCTTTGCTTCTTTCCTTTCTTCCTCCCCCTCCTTTTTTATATCATTTTTTTCCTTCCTTCCTTCCTTCCTTCCTTCCTTCTTTCCTCCCCCTGTTCATTCACTCCCTTCCTTTTCCTCCCCTACTTCCTCCATTTCCATCTTTGTTTCTTTCCTTTCAATTTCCTTTATTTTTATTGACATTCTTCTTCCCTCTCATCCTTCATTTCCTTCCTTTGCTTTTTTCCTTCCTTCCTCACCATCTTTGCTCATTTCCTTCCTTCCTCCTCTTCTTCCTACATTTCCTTACTTTGCTTCTTTCCTTCCTTCCTCCCCCTCTTCCTTCATTCCCTTCCTTTGTTTCCTTTGTTTCTAATGTTCCCTCATGTCCTTTGTTTCCTTTTTCCTTTGCTGCCTTCCTTCCTTCTTCCCCCCATTCATCTGCCTTCCTTCCTTCCCTCCCTCTCTCTTCTGTCCTCCCACTCACGCTTTCCGTTTTCTCTTCACTCTCCCTTCCTTTAACTATCCTTGTGTACAACTTGCAATTCATGCGTGTTAAAAAGGTTAAAAAACTAAATTGAATTGCCTGATTTGTAAGCAGCAGCAGAATTTTTAATTATTAAAAATGTAACATTTTATTTTGGTTCTTGGTCCTAAATAGAATATTTCTTACTGTATTCATGTGTGTGTGTGTGTGTATATATATATATATATATATATATATATATATATATATTTGTAAACCTTGTCTATATTTAATAATGAATTATATTTTATGTTATGTATGAGTTAATCAATGTAAACCAAGCAAGCTCTGTCAGTAAGAGTTCCTCCCAGCTTATGTGAAGGAGGCAAGCCTCTAGCTGCAGTGCTAGCTCAGGCTATATCTATGTTGTCTATCTTGTTTACTTTGCCTCTGGGAAATAAAACTGCTTTGAAGACTTTACTGTAACTTTTTTAGTCTGTGTTAATGTACAAAATGTTGTCATTTTTCCCTACTATCCTATGTCCATGTGTACAGGAACCCTGTACACAGAGAAATTCAAAGGCAATCATGGCTGAGCTCATTCTGCAAATGCTAGCTGCTGGGTTATCATGCTGATCCAGTGACACCAATACTGCTTGAGTCTCTGACCCGAAACAAGTCAGGTTACTCTGAGCACATAGGAAAAAGGACACATGACAGGGTGGGCTGGAAGGCAGGAGAAGGGTTAGGAATGGTGGGAGAATGGTTTAAGGTTATGCTGTAGGGAGCAGAATGGATGTGGTCATAGCTTAGGGAAACCTTGAAGATGAACAGAAAGCATGGTGAGCAATGTGTCCCACCTGACACCCTCTTGGTAAATCTTTGTATATGGATATGATTGAAGGTGGAACATTTTGGGGAGGTATTGAGGTATGGGAAGAGGATGACAGAGTTGTGGGGCATATTGTACTTTTGTCACAGCATCGGTGGGTCCTTGATAGTACCAAAAAAGTAAGTTCGTTGGTAATGTTTGGATCAGTGGTTTAACCTTAAGGTCACAAATATGTATGATTATGTGGTATTCATGAAAAAAGTACTTACTAAGGTTTATGGTGCACCAGTTTCACAGCTCCTGATGTACATAGGATGATGTCTTTTGGCCTACTGACTTATGAAGGTCGATGCTCCCTGTGATTGTGCGTGCAGCCTTGTGCTGCCATATGTTGGCGTGTTGCAAAACTAGTCTTGAAATCTTTTGATACCGCCTTGTATCTAATATTCCCTTCCATGTCCCAGGAGGAGTGTTCTGTGTTCAAGCTATTACTCTCTCATTGATTTGGCACCATGTGTTACCATGGGAAAAGGTCAGGAAAGGAAAATTACAGTAGGTATTTTGGTCATCAATTTTTCCATTTTCCTATTCTCACCATGGCATCACACAAACAGGAATTAACTAGTTGAAACAGGGGTTATACGCTTTCACAAGTTTATATATTGGCTGCAGTCAACACTTTTGGATTGAAGTTGACTGTGGTCAGTGATGCCAAATCTAAGCAATGGTGAATCATAAAAGTGCAAGGCGTTGTCTGAGTAGCCTCCTTGCAGATTATTTTTGTCGAGACACAATGCCTCCAAAGTGGTAGCTAGGATCTCTGTCACGTAGATGGCCATAAAAACAACCAAGTGGGTAAAGGACCCAATGGAAAAGAAGCCCTCAGGAGAACAAATCTGTGGCTTGAAAAACGATATATTTATTGAAAGATATACGGTGAGGCAACATAACTTCCTTTTTTCAAAACGCAATAAAACCCATTTTATGAATCAGAATTGTTTTTATTGTCCTTAATAATGTAGGTACATGTCTAAAGTTCTGTTTTACACAGTTTTGAAAATCATATCAGGTAGGTGACGCCCCCCATTGTCCATACACTGAATAAGCCGATTTCTGGCATTTTTCATGACCCTTACCAGCATAGCAGCGGGTATGTTGGCAATTTCTGCGCGGATGTTGGCCTTCAGGTCTTGTAGGGTTCTTGGACGGTTTACATAAATGCGGGATTTCAAAAAACCCCACAAAAAAAATTTGCAAGGGGCCAAATCGGGGGAGCAGGCTGACCACTCCAAATCGCTCCTTATTGAGATGAGGCATTCCAGGAAGTGTTCCCTTAAAACAGCCATTGATGCTCTTGAAGTGTGAGCTGTTGCTCCATCCTGTTGGAACCAAATGTCCTCTAAGTCCAATTCATCAAGTCGTGGAAAAACAAATTCCTCCAACATGTTCACATACCGGTCTGAATTCACTGTCACTGTGACCTCATTTTCTTCAAAGAACCAGGGACCAATAATACCAGCTGAGGCAATTGCACACCACACTGTGACTTTAGATGAATGCAAAGGCCTTTGATGCAATTCTTGAGGATTGGTGTCGGCCCAGTAGCGCATGTTCTGTTTTTTGACGCATCCAGTCAAGTGAAAATGGGCTTCATCACTGTAAAAAACAATTGCGTCCTCAGGGACGTTTTCGAGTACTGCCTCACATGCGTTCCTCCGAGAATTGAAGTCGCGTTCGGAGAGTTCATGCACAATCGCCAACTTGTACGGATGGTAATGAAGGTCATCGTGAAGAATCCACCTCACTGAACGATCCGAAAGTCTAAGGGCAGACGCATGTTTTTGTGCGCAGAACGCTGCGGGGATCGCAAGATTGAAGCTCTCACTGCTTCGATGTTCTCAGGTGATCTGATGGGTCGAGGGACTCCAGCTCATCTTGTCGTACTCGCAGTTTGTCTGAATGTAGTGACCCATGTAACAATTGATTTCCAGTCCGGCCTCTATGGCATACGCACGCTGCTCACTGTTCCAACGCATGATGATGACTGACCTGGAAGAGAACAAAAACTTTAGAACTACACCTGTCGCCTGAGACCACTCCCGCCCCGCTATGGCCGCTACAGCCTGAATGGCACGCATTTCAAAAAAGGAAGTTATGTTGCTGCACCCTGTATATACCAAATATCAAAAGAACAAAATCCCCTCCACCTTACACAGTAAAACATATGACAACGTTGTCATGTATTAAAAACACCTGCCCGGGCACACAGGCATTCTCTTCACATACACGGGGCACACTAATGTAGATAAAAATAAATAAGGGGTCATAAGGACCAATTAAAGACTAATGAATAAGATCAATCAGAGGTATGGGCTGTTTGTAGTATGGAGAAGTGGTGATAATATAACCATGAGAGACCTTCAATGATGGCCAGGAAAATATACCAAGTATAGGCCAGTATGTTCATGAAACAGTCCATAAATCCACTAGAGGATCAATTGCAATCACTGCAGACCCATAAAGTCCCATGAGGAATAATCCTCATATATTAACAGGTGATGGTAATGGACACAATGATGCCAAAATGAATAATAGACTGTTATCACGGAGTGGGCAATGAGGCAGGAGTGATGTCCTGGACATAACAGTCTGGAATGCAGTGACCAACAGGTGGGTAAGTATGGATGTTTTGGCCGATATATTTGGTATATATCTTTCAATAAATAAATTGTTTTTCAAGCCACAGATTTGTTCTCTTGAGGACTTCTTTTCCAGTGGGTCCTTTACCCACTTGGTTGGTTTTTTTTGGTATTAGTTTCTTTGGTCCTGAGGACACCACCCTCAAGTTTGGATTAGTCGGCATAATAATAAATTAATAGATCTGTATACATCTTATTGCAGTGGATCCCATTTTTGTTTTTATTATTTTTACATGTAGATGGCCATATCTTCTGGAATAAGCATGGGCCCTATAGGTCTGGTGATATAGGTATAAGTTATGGTGTGTACTGCTACCTGTTCCCCTTTGTTTTTGCCAAATGGGACCCCAAATAGCTGGTCTAATTTTCTGATGTCAGCAGTTGTTTTTAGATCTCAGTTGAATCTCCAAACTCTACCCATATCAAGCAGATATATCAGTTGGGTTTCTGGAACCTCAAATACCCATAATGCTTTTTGGATTAAGTGAAGTCTAACAGTGAGGGCAACGCTATCCAGTAGAAAGCTTAACAAAAGTTGCAGCAACCTATAGCCCTGATCTAAATGTAGTTGCAGATAAATTGGTCCTGGCCATCTGTGCGGCCAAAGGAGTGTGACTGAGGGCCATCTTGGCCAAAGTGGTACAATAATTAGTGCTACTACTGGTTACTGGTACAAATCCCCTGAGATATTTGTGTATTAGCAGCAGCAGGGGAAACAGGCATATCATCATTCACTTCCACTGCAAAGTGACAGCATCCTTTTCCAACGCTTGGGCATATAGAAATCTGGAAATGAAGCAAGATAATTTTCTGTTCTGCTATAAGGCAAAAAATGTTCACCTCCGGACACCCCCATAATTGTGTCAGCAACTTAAATATCTCGGGTAGTAATGCCAGTCCATTGTTTCCTAGTGAGGAAGGCTGCCGTGTATTCTGAACCTTGGGAATATAGATCATGAAAATCTCAAACAGATTTGGATGACCCAAAACTATATGGGAGACACTTTTTTTAGGAACATTGCACTTTATGTTCATCTAAATACTCCACTTCTATTCTGTTGTCCTGCAACAGGACTGACCGGATTTTCAGATGGTGAAAAAAGGCTTTTAATGCACAGAATGTTGCTCTCAACTCTAGGATGGTGAATAAGTAAGTGTGATACTTTAAATATTATATGCTACATAGTAATATTCCAATGTGTAAACAAATACTAATATTAAATGCTAAATAATATTACCAAAAAGAGTTACCCAAAAGTTTGTGAAAAAAAATATACCAGAATACATTCATAATGTGCAGAATACACATCCTTGTCAATCATATACATTGCTCAAAAAAATTAAAGGAACACTTTTTAATCAGAATCAGGGGCGTATTTACCACAAGGCAAACAAGGCACTCGCCTAGGGTGGCAGTTTTCAGGGGGGCAGCACCTCCCCCCAGAAGAAGGGATGAAAGAAGGGACATGTACACCATGGGAACCAGGTGGGATCCGAGAGAGGCTGTGTGCTGCTTGATGGTGTATGTAGAGCCTGACAGAGCTGTAAAGATGAGTGTCTTTTTCTCTATCGCCGCGGGAGGGGGGTAGTGGAAGGCCAATGTTGGTGGGATGTTGTTGGTCAATATCAGCAATGTCAGGCTCTCTCCGCAGGAGGGGGAAGAGGGGGTGGTGTTGGTCGGTATCCGTGGGGGAAGGCAATATTTGTGTTGCCTAGGGCAGCACAAAGCCTAAATACACTACTGATCAGAGTATCGCATCAAGTCAGTTAAACTCCTGGGATATTGATCTGGTCAGTTAAGTAGCAGAGGGGGTTGTTAATTGGTTTCAGCTTCTTTTGTGTTAATGAAACAGGTGCACTAGACGGGCAACAATGAGATGACCCCCAAAACAGGAATGGTTTTACAGGTGGAGGCCACTGGCATTTTTTTCCCTACTCATATTTTCTGACTGTTTTTAACTAGTTTTGCATTTGGCTAGGGTAAATGTCATTACTGGTAGCATGAGGCGATACCTGGACCGTACAGAGGTTGCACAGGCAGTACAACGCCTCCAGGATGACACATCAATAAGTGCCATTGCCAGAAGGTTTGATGTGTCTCCCAGGACAGTCTCAAGAGCATGGAGGAGATTCCAGGAGAGAAGCAGTTACTCTAGGAGAGCTTGACAGGGACGTAGAAGGTCCTTAACCCATCAGCAGGACCGGTATCTGCTCTTTTGTGCAAGGAGGAACAGAATGAGCACTGCCAGAGCCCTACAAAATGACCTCCAGCAGGCCACTGGTGTGAATGTCTCTGACCAAACAATCAGAAACAGACTTCATGAGGGTGGCCTGAGGGCCCAACGTTCTCTAGTGGGCCCTGTGCTTACTGCCCACCTCCATAGAGCTCAATTGGCACTTGCCATTCAACACCAGAATTGGCAGGTCCGCCGCTGGCGCCCTGCTTTTCAAAGATGACAGCAAGTTCACCCTGAGCACATGTGACAGACGTGACAAGATCTGGAGAAGCAGTGGAAAATGTTATGCTGCCCGTAACATCGTTCAGCATGACCGTTTTGGTGGTGGGTCAGTGATGGTCTGGGTAGGCATATCGATGGAGGGACGCACATACCTCCCCATATGGAAGAAAAATATATTTGAAATATATTTTTAAAATATTCTTCCCAAATATATTGACATATATTTGAAATGCTACAATTTTGGCCATATTCAATATATTTCAAAATCTATTTCAATAAATATATATATATATACTGTGTACTGTATGTTAAAATGCATTTTTTTAACAAAATATGTGAAAAATATTTTTAAAAATACATTTCAAATATACTGTATGTCTTTAAAAATACAAATCTACATGCATTTACAAACATATGTAAAAATATATGTTAAAATTATTTTTTTATATGTTAAAAAAATCTGAAGAATATATTTTATATATATATATATATATATATATATATATATATATATTTATAAAATAGGAGTATGTGAGTATGTAAACGCACTAAAATGTAAAAGCAGCTGTGCACAAAGGTAACCAAGAAAAACCTCAATAGAAACAATACAGTAAAAGTGCAGCACTAAAAAGTAGTATGATCATAAATTACCTCATGAAAGGGATATAAATAAAAGTTCATAAAATGTATATGTATATGTGTATATATATATATATGTATGATAAACAGTCCACAGGTGACTATAGTCCTCTTAAAGTGCTTGGTGTCCTGGTAAGCCGGTGTCTGTGCAGTGATTATAGAGGAATTGCACACTCAACAGATTTGCAATTTAAATGCACATATAAATGTAACTCCAGATGACCTCAGGATCAGCCAGGTAATGGGGGAACTTCCCTCTGAAGAGTAGGTGGTCATCAAAGGATCCTAGGGCGTTAGTGGTGATCCAACACAGCCAGAGCTCCCCTAGAGGGTTACGTGGGTGCTGCTCCCTGGATGGGTAGGAGATTCCCTCTCTGGATACTGGGATGGATCTTGACCTTTGGCAGGGCGTCTGAAATTAATGCTCCACCAGAGAGTTAAGACAAGGACATGCCCATAGTGTAGTAGGTATGTATACATTTATTCAGAGAAACATAAAAAAATCGATGCATCATCAATTGTAAAGCAAGCTATCAGGACTAACCGTCCACATTTTAAGATGCTCCACGATGCTCCGACGGCTTGCGCACAAAATGCGTAGATTCCAGAAAAACGTTCTTGCCGGAGTACTGCAACTATCACTTTCTGGTTGAGGAGGGTTTCTATGTATTCCCATAAAACATCCTGCTTTTCTCTTGCCAAAGGTAATTTTGTCGGGACAAAGATTCTGCAGAGATCCCTCAGGAACTTCCAAGCATGGCCGAACCGGATGGTGGAAACTACCCAAGGCTCCTTTACCTCTTGTGCCCACACCTGACAGAACTTGAATAATCTGGCTCCTACGCAACAAGACTTCTGGGATTCCTGTCCCAGAGACAAAGTTGGCCTCTTCGACTTGCAGTTCGCAGCCATGTTGGACCATTGACAATTAAATTCTCTTCCTAGCCTGTAAGACTTAGCGTCTCTATCTGTTCCTTGGCGAATTTTTGTCAGCTGCACCACTTCTGCGCAGGAGCCTTTGATCCTGGGGAATAAATCACGATTTCCCGCCTGTGGCATCTGAGATGGCAGTGTCTAATTTATTTCCAAACAGGGACTGCCCCTCAAACGGCATCTTACACCGTCCTTGTTTGGAGGCTGGGTCCGCCACCCAGGGCCTCAGCCATGTGGAATATTTTATAATGAAAGTTTTTTCTCACAGTTCAGTTTTAAGGTATAAGATAAGCCATTTTTTTCAAGTTGGAAAAGAGTGGAGAAAGGTTACAATATCTGTTGGGGGTTTTTTTTTACTGCTATCTGTGTCCCTGCTAGAGAAATATACCCCCTCCATTTGTCCCAGTGACCACTGTCAGCAGTAATGGGAATTCCAAAATTTTCACAGTTGTCACTAGAATAGAAATAGAAGACAACTTTCAGTGGGGGCACTTGGTTCCAATGGTTCCAATGACAACTTGTTTCCTGCTGTTGGCTCCAGGACAGGTAGTGAAGAAAATCTCAACATCATAAAACTACAGGGTTTTATCCACACCCTATTCCACTCAATATTAAAAAAAGCTTTGTTTTTTAACATACTTTAGTTGATATTTTTTATCAATTAATCATATAAGTAATTTTATGATGTACAATCTTACAGCTTTGTGTTTTTTTTCTGCTCTAAAATTCTTTACTTTACTTCTTTTAAAAGTATGAGAATTAGTGAAGCTACCACGGAAGAATTTTTTGGCACAAAAACAGGTCCATCATAGCTGAAAGAAGCCATTTAAAGCCCACTACACCCTAAAAACAACCTAAACCCCCATAGTTTCACCTTCCCTATTCAATTTGACATATTCTCACAATGTTTGCCGAATGTTCAGGGAAATGAAAACTCTCAATTTCGCTCCAATATAGCTTACATTAGCCTGGAGTTCAGTTTTAATGTATCCATTTTCTAAAAGAGAACTTTCCTCTCTTTTAGACAAAGGTAGTAGATTTCATTTTTCATATTGTACTCCATGTCAGCGCTCTGTGTAGTTGCTGCTGCTACGGCAGACATATAAATCTATTTCACGATTGTGAATTTCAAGTTTGTTTTTCATTTTTTAACCACGCACATTCTATAAGATGTAATGTTTTAATGGAAACCTTCGGCGGCGGGGTGAAGGGTAGTCAGTACACCGAGATCTTTTGATTGTAGTCGGTGTTTAGATAAGGAGCTGGTTGCTGCAGGATTGTCTTCCAGCCACAAATATTAATAAATAGCTTCAGTACTAGCATTCATCAAATTCACCTCTTAAGTTTTTTTTTCTGTAATTTTTATTCCTAAGGATGTAGTGTCAACTATAAAATCCCTGCATCGATTTGTAATTCCATGTAGTGAGTCCTGTCACTTTTAAAGTGTTATATTCTTGTAGAGAATATATTAGAGTACAGTTCTACCTTCATGAAAGCTTTCAGGAATATGTGCAGCATAAACAAAATATTTTACCTATTGGAAGTTTATTTTTCACTCTTGTTCTGAGAGGTTTCTATGCTCCTCCATTTCTGTCTCTGAAAAATACTCACTGTCAGTCAAAGTTTGAAGAATCCTGAACATTTTACATTGAGCTGCACACATACCAGTCCATTGGGAATCTGTCTGCGTGATTTGGGTAGTGATGACCCCTAAGGAACTACTAAATATTATGGGCCCTCCTAGCTTTTCCACAGGTAATGTGACCTACAGCTTCCCCAAAACACTCATTGACCCACCAGGGGTGATGACCCCCTAAGAAGCCACTAGATTTTATGGGCCCTCCTAGCCTTTCTACAGGTAATCTGATCTACAGCTTCCCCAAAACACTCACTGACCCACCAGGGCAATAAACCCCTAAAGAGTCACTAGATTTTATGGGACCTTCTAGCCTTTACACAGGCAATCTGACCTGCATCTTCTCCAAAACACTCGCTGATCAACCAGGGGTAATGCCCCTCTAAGGAGCCACTAGATTTTATGGGCCCTCCTAGCCTTTCCACAGGTGATCTGACCTGCAGCTTCCCCAAACCACTTACTGACCCACCAGGGTGATGACCCCCTAAGGAGCCACTAGAATTTATGGGCCCTCCTAGCCTTTCCACAGATGATGTGACCTACAGCATCCCCAAAATACTCACTTACCTACCAGAACTGATGACCTCCTATATAGCCACTAGGTTTATGGGCCCTTCTAGTCTTTCCACAGGTGATTTGACCTACAGGTTCCCCAAAACACTTACTGGCCCACCAGGGGTGATGACCCCCTGTGAAACCACTAGATTTTATGTGCCCTCCTAACCTTTCCACAGGTGATCTGACCTACAGCTTCCCAACAACACTCACTGACCCACCATGTTTGATGACTCCCTAAGGTGCCACTAGACTTTATGGGCCTTCCGAGCCTTTTCAGAGATGATCTGACCTACAGTTTCTCCAAAACACTCGCTGACCCACCAGGGTTGATGGCCCCCCATGGAGCCACTAGATTTTATGCGCCTTCCTAGCCTTTCCACAGGTGATCTGCTAACAGCTTCCCCAGAACACTCACTTGCCCACCAGGGCAACAAACACCTAAGGAGCAACCAGATTTTATGGGCCCTCCTAGCCGTTCCACAGGTGATATGACCTCCAGCTTCCCAAAAAACACAGTGTCCCATCAAGGGTTATGGATAGACCGACATCCACTCTCCCAATCTTTATTTGCAGGTTTTATTATCTCAAAGATCAGGGAGAAGAGGACTAGGGATTACAGGATACCCCAAAACAGCAACAAGTATTCCTTCTGCTCAAAAATAATTCAAGCCAAAGGATAGTGGGGTGTCGAGACCGGCAATCTTCTGTTGTGTATCTTCATGCCGACACTGGCAACGATTGGGGCATGATATTGTGAAGGCGCTCTCCTTAACAGCACCCTCCTGTTTTCCATGCCCTATCATAGGTCAATTCTCAGTCCTTGGGGCTTGGCTCTGAAACTGTTCCCTCCCCGGACAGCAGGCCTGGGATGCAGAGGGCCTCTTTTTTTAGGTACATTCTCTCCAGGAATAGCTCAGGAGGCCAAGGACCCTTCTAGAAAGAATCCCCGAATATGTATCTTCTTCTCCAACCCACGTCACTGACAATAAACCTTCTAGTGATTGGTGGAAGTGAAAGAAATAATCATAACCCACAGCATTGTATCTTCTTGCTCTATCTTCTGAAAGACACTCCTCAGAAGCTAGCAGAATTAAACAATGTCCTAGGTTTAGGGGAAACCCAACAAATACCCAACAAGTGAGGAAAATCAGAGCTCATGACTTCAGTCCAGCTGCCCACTAAATTTGAATAGGGAACTGTTTTAATTCCATTTTCATCCTGCATCTTATTGATGCTGATCTCCTGCATCCTTTTTGTAGCCAATTCCTACCTACACACCATGCATCAACTTCACTTCACTGCTCAGACCTGGAATCCTGTCAAGAGTGAACCATGACTGTGTGCAATGTGTATCCTCACAGCTGCTTTTAGTCTCCAGTGCAGGGATAGGGATAACGCAGTAGCATAAGGGAAAAGTGTTGTCATTCTGTAACGCTTTGTTTACATTTGAATTTCTCTCTGAAGATGGATCCGCATTCAGATCTCTCTTCAGGGAGCATTTGACAGGCAGTGGGGAAGCAAAATATTGCCTCCTTACAGCCTGTTTTAACCCCCTAAATGCCACATTACAGTGCATGATCCTGTTCACTTGAAAGGGTCACGTTCAGTGGGCAATAGCAAATGAGACAGGGGGTATAACTCCAGCTGTGAAGCAGAGCACTGTGGCCATGGCAGCTAAAGAGGGTGACGTTAAGGGGCAGTAAAAACATGGCCACCCCAATGCTGGTGTTAACAAGCCCTATCAGGAATGCCTGAAGAAGGACTTTCAAGACAGGACCATCAGGTATTATTTTAATGAAAACTACAAATTTACGATGATTGAAAACATTGTTTGAAATTGCATTAATGCGTTAAACATTCTGTACACCAATATTAATTCAGATATTTTTAAGCTGAGGATTCATTTTAAAAGTTAGATTAAGTGGAAAGATTAGGGGTGGGATATGTTATGGAAAAGTGATACCTAGGTTTTGAATAACCCTGCACTCAGCTATCAGGTACCATATACTATGCTGAGCTACCAGGACCTACCCACTGTGGAATAGGGAACGATGGGGAGACCACTCAACATTACACTGTAACTCTTGGCAAAACCCCTCTCTCTTCACCCTGGAGGCTATTGTCACTGAGAAAGAAAGAGTGGTTAATGCCAATGAATCAACCAATAATACCCAAGTGCAATCACTCCTATAATTCTGCTTGTGAATATACGTATACTTTGTGTACTGCTGCGCACACTTATGTGTTCCAACAAGTTAAATAAATCAAAAATAAATATAGTCAGTGCCGCGCACTACTATGCAATAAACAGACCAATCTATACCCTTTAATTGCTCTTCATAAAGTGCTCCATGTCATCTCTCAAAAAGAAAATTAAAATTATCCATATGTACCAAACAATTTGTCCTTGTGTACCACTTTAAATATGAATGTCCCTTTAACCACTTGCCAACTGCGCTATAGCCGAATGCCGGCTACAGCTCGGTTGTCCAGTTCTGGGAGGGCGTCATATGAATACTGCACCACTGTGATGACAAATTGGAGGCTGACCAGATCCTTTGTTCCCTTGACTATAGAGGGGTCAATAAACGCCTGATATAAATACTTCCATCCAAACGCATATAATTCAAGTCAGATCACATGTATCATCAGAGGCTCCTCAAATCGTCCCGATCTTGTGGGGCTGACTTGCACAAATATAAAAATTAAAAAGGTGCCTCTCAAAGTGCAGAAAGTTAAAAAAAACATTTATTGAGCAAACAGAAATGCACTTACAAGCATCATAAAATGTATAACGATCATAAATCATCAAACAGCAAGGAACGGTAGAAATGACGATTCTTACGTGATGACGTCACAAGGGAGGCTCTGCCCGACTCATTTCGTCATATCAGACACTTCCGGGGCTAGGAGACACCTGTTTCAGGGACAGCTCTCTAAAAAGGAAACTCCGCTAGCTTTGGGAGATTTCCTCCCACGTACTGTTGCTTTTCTCCCCGTACTATCAAATTTGAAAACAGCGCATCCATGCGGGGCTCCGCCCATACAGACGTACCATTCATTCACGGACTTCTGTGAATGAATGAACTGCAAGTCCTGACAGCCTTGGCAGCTATCGGCTTGTATTTTTTAATGAACTACCACTGCACTGTGGAACTCCGTAGTAGTTCATTGAAGCTTCCTGCCAGAATATCTGCTTGACTGTACATCCCGTATGGCAAGCAGATATTCTGACAGGTCTGCAGGAGACCTGCATGGCACCAGTGATCTGTTGATCGCTGGTGCAATGCTTTTCAGGCTCCTATAGACAAAAATAATAAATGCACATTTTTTTACCTGCAAATAAAGTATTGTTTATTATTTTTGTCTAAAAGATGAACTGATCCATTAACCACTTGCCCTACTGAGGATTTACCCCCATTGCTGACCAGGCCATTTTTTGCATTATGGCGCTGTGTTACTTTAACTGACAATTGCGCGGTCATGCAATGCTGCACCCAAATGAAATTTACGTCCTTTTTTCCCCACAAATTGAGCTTTCTTTCGGTGGTATTTGATCGCCTGTGCGGTTTTTATTTTTTGTGCTATAAAAAAAAAGACTGACAATTTTGAGAAAAAAACTATATTTTTGACTTTTTTTCTATTAAACATGTCCAGTAAAAAAATTTAAAAATTCAAATTTCATAATAAATTTACAGCAAAATGTATTTTGTGACATGTCTTTGCTAAAATAAATCTCAACACGTGTAAATGAATTGGTTTACGTTAAAGTTATAGCGTCTACAAATGGCATTATAGATACTGAAAATTTTTTTTGTCAATTTTTATTGTTAATAGTAATGGCGGTGTTCAGCTTCTAGTGGGACTGCGGTACTGTGGTAGACACTGGGAGGAACTGACTTCCCAGCAGGGGCGGACTGACCATTTGGAAACTCGGGCACTGCCCGAGGGCCCAGGGTCAGTAGGAGGCCCCATGAGATGCCCCTGGTACCTTTTTCATACGCTTTTTTGAGTTTGGGCAAGGACACAGGGGCTCCATGATCCCCTATTGCCTGGGGGCCCCATGAGTTGTCAGTCCACCCCTGATTCATGCACATTTTGAAAGGTCCACTTTAAAACAGCTTCCCAGTGACACCAATACAGTGATCAGTGATTAAAAAAAAGCACTGACACTGTACTAATGGCACTGGGCTGGAAGGGGTTAACATGTGGGGCGATCAAAGGGTTAACTGTGTGTAGGGAGTGTTTTACTAGGGGGTGGTGTGTGTTTCACTGTAATCACACTGCTATGGATGGCTGTGCTGTGCACAGCCATCTACAGCAGTGTGCCCGAGCTGACAGGGAGGACAAAACAGTCCTCCTCCCCATCAGTGATCGTCAGAAATCACGGTCGGAGATGCTTGGCAATCACCGTGTCCCGGCGAGTAATCACTGGCCGGGGCCCGGTAATTGACAGCTGTGGCCGCAAATGGCGGTGCGGGTAGGGTGTGCACGCGGCTCGCATGTGCCCGCTACCAGGAAATACAAAATCACGTATATATATGTGATTTTGCGCACCCGTGCCACCCTGTAGCAGTATTTCTGCTATAGGGCAGTCGGGAAGCAGTTAAACACCCCTTAACAAAACATAAAACCCAGCTCAAGGATTGTTTACTGACTCTGAATGCAAGTCTGTGGGAAATGCATGTTGCCTGGCTGTACAGGACTATAAAGGGACCCAAATCAACAGCAACTTCTAAGGGGGTAGTGCTACAACTGTATAATGAATTACTATGAATGTATGGCCCAGCAAATAAAAATAAGGAAAAGAAAATGTTAAAAATTACTTTTAAGAAAAATTTGTCAACTGTAAAAATAAATATAGAATGAATATTTCCTGAAGTTACAGATCGGCCCCTGTATAGTAATCTATCATTAGTACATTTTGTAAGGCAATTCATTTTTGAAGTTTATTGGTGCTATAATAGTGGTGATGGAACTTAATTAAAATAACATAAGGGGAAGGAAATATAAAACTGGCCTAAGCCTGTCTAAAGATATGACATGTCAGACAACATACACTCACATGGCGTGTTGGTTTTATATGCATCACAAATGACTGCAGAGCAATGCAAATAAATACTTGTGGAACAACACCTGCTTTTACAGTTCAGACTCTATTAGATCACCGACCTTGACCACGTGTGAAATTACACACATAGCTATTTATTGTACGCTTCTTACTACAGAAATGTTTTAGCAGGTGTACACTTTATGTTTTTTTCTTTTTATTTTCTTTCCAGCCTTCTTAATTCTGGAAAATAATATTACAGGGAATTTCTCCCTTTAAGCCAAAATGTTCAGTTTAGATGTTAAGTTTCTTAAGGTGGGAATACACGATTAGAAAATCATCCGGCGTTCATTTGTTGGTGGAAATCGTGGCCCACATTAACCTCCCTAGCGGTATGATTATTTCAGATTTTTGGTGCTGAAAGCGGTACCATTTTTTTGCATGGAAATATGTCTTTTTTTTATTGTAGGCTGTAATTTAGGAATAACTCACTGAAATCTGTCCGAACAAGAGTCTAGTAAACATTCCGGGTATGATAAAACTTGAAACACAAAATCATAAATTATAATTTAATAAATAATCATAAAAAATAATAATATAATAATAATAAATGTAATTCAATAATATAATCAAACCAAAAACACTGAAATTTGAAATATAGCGCCAAGTTCGCACATCGCTGAGCAAAGTCGCAGAATCGTTTTCAGTGTCTGAGGACGAATTTCTCCACGAATCATTATCACTCAATTCTGCAAGTGGTTCTGATTTACTATCGCTGTTCTCTAGCTGGTCTGAAATCGCTTTTGACATAAAGGGACGCTTTTTGGACGCCATGGACTTTTCTAAATTTCCAGGCAGAAAGAACAGTAAAAATGTAGGCAGGGCACAGGACAAAGCAGTAGGGACAAAATGTATGTGAAATGTTTTGAAACAGCAATGTTTTACTATGTAATAATCATTTTTTAAAAAATGATTTTTTTTTAAAAATGTCAAATTTGCCGCCGGTTCTGGCGCCCGTACGTCCCGACGTCACAGGGACCGGAACACGGAAGCCGGATGCCGGCATCGGCCAGAGGAGATGGCCGGGGACGCTGCAGGGGACACATCGCGGGAGCGAAGGACAAGGTAAGTGCTGCAGGGACTCCCTATGCAACACTGCATGGTAAGCCCGAGTGTAGCTCGGGGTTACCGCTTTTGGTACTGAAACTTTACCCCGAGCTACACTCGGGAATACCGCCAGGGAGGTTAACCAATCTAACAAAATTGTTCGTCGGATAATACGTAGTGTTGACGTCTTCCATACAAGTGGAAGTGATGTAGTGTGCGTGTGACCTTGTAGCCACGCCCTTCCGGCCAGAACGAGCGATATACACAACAATTACCAGCAATGAGTATAATATCGTTTATTACATGACCTATATACATAAATAGTGATACATAAAATATAATCTGCAGAATTCTGCTTTCATTATCTCATTAGGCCAATCTACTTTTAACATTTGGATTTTTCGTTCGTGTTTACAAAGATTCCTTGGACATAGACATACAAGTCATCTTCTGTTTCCGCTCATGCATGATAGCGCTTGATAGATTTTTTTTTGTACGACCGTCATACCACCGCATAGAAAATTGGTTGTTCGTATGCAAAACGACAAAAAAATTTTCACTGTTGTTCAACCGGATTTTTTCGTTCACAATATCGTTATCTCTTAAAACATCCTGCTCATCAACAGAGAGAAAATCGCTCAATCAGTGGTTCCACAAAATTTTTCGGACGATTTTCTTATCATGTGTACGGGGCATTAGAATTCTGCATCCCTCTCTCCAATTCTGTCTGCTGCACACACCAAATCCTTTTTAAGATATCTTCATCTCCTGAATACCAAGCAGCCATGGATAATCAGCAGAATAGATGGGAAGAAGTCATTTGCCCCATTCCTCAGAGCACATATATAAAAAAAACAGACCAGGAAGAGAGCTATTGCTTAAAAACACAATAATATACAAAAAGGTGCAGCGCTAGAGTACAAATAAATGAACATATATATACATGTATAAAATCATGCAAAAAACATAAAGTGATGCTGTGCACTCCTATATATGCCACTATGTGGTGGCTAATATAATGTGAGGAAAAAACTGCTGTGTCCACAGATAAGTCCAACGTGAAAAATGTGAACAAGATCCCAATCGATCCATGGACTTCCAACCAACATAGACTGTGCACGCGGTGAGACAGTGAGGATATAGATTACGCACTCACCAGATGCGCAACCTTTATGCGCCTTTATATATTATAGAGACTTCCAATATGTCATCAGAGGTCTGGTCAGGTCTGGTCAGGTCCCCTTCGTTATCCCATAATCTGCATACAGCCTTCTCTTTAGGCGATGACCACTCTGTAGATGCACCTGGCTCCCAGAGGAGCTCAGAAAAAACAGAGAGGGCCAATAGTGCGGTATGTCTATGGATGCTTTATTCCCACATACAGAGACAGATGATAATCAAATACAATGCCAGGGATAATAATAAAAAATGAACTACTGACCCAGTGAAAAGTTGCCGCCGGGACCCCTCGTGGTGCCGGCGGTATTAGCGTCAAACTGCTGCAGCAGACTGACGCGTTTCGAGCGAAGAGCTCTTAGTCATAGGGTTTTGGCTAAACCCTATGACTAAGAGCTCTTCGCTCGAAACGCGTCAGGTCTGCTGCAGCAGTTTGACGCTAATACCGCCGGCACCACGAGGGGTCCCGGCGGCAACTTTTCACTGGGTCAGTAGTTCATTTTTTATTATTATCCCTTTCATTGTATTTGATTATCATCTGTCTGTATGTGGGAATAAAGCATCCATAGACATACCGCACTATTGGCCCTCTCTGTTTTTTCTGAGCTCCTCTGGGAGCCAGGTGCATCTACAGAGTGGTCATCGCCAAAAGAGAAGGCTGTATGCAGATTATGGGATAACAAAGGGGACCTGACCAGACCTGACCAGACCTCTGATGACATATTGGAAGTCTCTATAATATATAAAGGCGCATAAAGGTTGCGCATCTGGTGAGTGCGTAATCTATATCCTCACTGTCTCACCGCGTGCACAGTCTATGTTGGTTGGAAGTCCATGGATCGATTGGGATCTTGTTCACATTTTTCACGTTGGACTTATCTGTGTACACAGCAGTTTTTTCCTCACGTTATATTAGCCACCGCATAGTGGCATATATAGGAGTGCACAGCATCACTTTATGTTTTTTGCATGATTTTATACATGTATATATATGTTCATTTATTTGTACTCTAGCGCTGCACCTTTTTGTATATTATTGTGTATTGGAAGGTTTTATATGGTGCCTTTGGTGTACAGCTGCTACTATTTAGAAGGCGCTCACTTACTTACACATTTTCAATATTGCTTAAAAACATTTTTTAAATTTAAAATCCCACAAAAAATAAAAAGTAAAAAGAAAATCGGTTGTTCGTATGCAAAACGACAAAACTTTTTCACTGTTTTTCAACCGGATTTTTTCGGTCACAATATCATTATCGGTTAAAAAATCCTGCTCATCAATGAAGAGAAAATCGTTCAATCAGTGGTTCGGCAAAATTTTTCGTCCAATATGTGACGATTGCGGCGTCAGACCCCTGACCTTCTCACCAAACTCGTGACCGAAGGACTAGCCAATCTGAAACCGCGATGTCAGGTGCGTAACAATGCCACACCCAGCTGCACCCTGCACAACGATTTTCCAGCTCACTGGACCTCCAATCCATGTACCGGCAGCCTGAATGGGATTGTTACTGGGTCATGTTAATTATCTTGTGTACAGGGCATAAGCCTTGTGTTGGCTATACATACATTTCTAGATTTTCAACCAATTTCTGCTGGCTGGTCCAAAATTCGAGCAAAAATATGGCCATGGCAGCTCCCTTGGTTCAACAAAAGTCAACGCTTCAATCAACTTTTGTTGAAACAGTCTGTCGAACAATTGATGGACAAACAGTGCCTGAATTCCATCCAGCAGGGGGGGAAATTTTTTTTACAATTTTTCTTGTTGCTTCGCAGATTTTAACTGCAAAACACATAAAAAATGCATAAAAACCGTGGAAACAACTCAGCAAAAACGCAATACATGCTTTTCTGCAACATTCTCATTGAAGTGTATAGAACCAAAAACGCAATGTTTTGCGCTCAAAAAAGTTCCTGACCCTCTCCAAAAAAACGCACCGGGTGAAAACGCAGAGATGTCAACCTGTCCCATAGGAAATCATGTTAAATGGACTGTACTCCATTTTTCCGCAAAACGCTGCAGAACACGCTTAGCTCTGAACCTAGGGTCAGTGTTGCTAAACCCAGGACCCTGCATTCACTATATCTGGTCTCCCAGGACCCTGCAATCACTATATCCAGTCTCCCAGGACCCTGCACCCACTATATCCGGTCTCCCAGGACCCTGCATTCACTATATCTGGTCTCCCAGGACCCTGCAATCACTATATCCAGTCTCCCAGGACCCTGCACCCACTATATCCGGTCTCCCAGGACCCTGCATTCACTATATCCGCTCTCCCAGGACCCTGCATTCACTATATCTGGTCTCCCCAGACCCCGCATTCACTATATCTGGTCTCCCCAGACCATGCATTCACTATATCTGGTCTCCCCAGACCCCGCATTCACTATATCTGTTCTCCCTGGACACCGCATTCACTATATCCAGTCTCCCAGGACCCTGAATTCACTATATCTGGTCTCCCAGGACCCTGCATTCACTATTTTTGGTTTCCCCAGACCCTGCATTCACTAAATCTGGTCTCCCCAGACCCTGAATTCACTATATCTGGTCTCCCCAGACCCTGAATTCACTATATCTGGTCTCCCCGGACCCTGAATTCACTATATCTGGTCTCCACGGACCCTGCATTCACTATATCTGGTCTGCCCGGACCCTGCATTCACTATATCCGCTCTCCCTGGACCCTGCATTCACTATATCTGGTCTCTTAGGACCCTGCATTCACTATATCTGGTCTCCCCGGACCCTGCATTCACTATATCTGGTCTCCCAGGACCCTGCATTCACTATATCTGGTCTCCCCGGACCCTGCATTCACTATATCTGGTCTCCCAAGACCCTGCATTCACTATATCTTGTCTCCCACAGTACACACAACATGGAAGTGCAATTATTTTAGTAAATATAAACTGCTAAATACCTTTTCTCAGTTAGAGCAGTCTTGTGACTTCAGCAGAGCACTGGTTAAAGCTTGTAGGAGGAGTTTTCTATCTGCTCTAGGAGGATGCACAACCCCTGACCTCTGTCTGGACAGTGCTGATTGGCCCTGTGCTGATCACATGCACTCTCCCAAGAAAAAAAAAATTCTCTAGCAATACACACCAAACTGCATGCAACTACGGAGTCAGTCTATATCAGCATGGACATTTCAACAAGAGGAGGGGCCTCCATGTTATCCTATGTGTCCATGCACACATCGACTTTTAGAAGCTTTTAGTAGCAGTATTGTTTACCAGCAGGAAAGAGAAACCCAGGGACAGTGCATCCAGGAGCAGCAGCGTATTGGCAGAAAAAACGCTTGATGTGGCTAAACATTAGCTGCATTTACCACTTGAGCATTAATTCATTTCAATGGCCAGAATAAATGATCATTCTGGCCAATTAGATGAATTACCGCCCAGGCGCTTGATGCTTGTAAACGTGCCTCAACACTTGTAAAAGCATTAGATACTTTTTTTCTGTATTTTTTCTGTAAAAACGCTGCAGCTAGGAGGACAGCTTCTAGGAGAGGTTTTTTTTGTTTTTTTGTTTTTGTTTTTTAATGTCCTGTGTGCATGAGGCCTAAAGTTCAGCAATGTACCTTCATAATAACAGCTTGGGTTTTACAATATGTCCTCACCCCGTTTTCCTTCCCACAATGCACTTTAGAGTGAGGGGGAGAGGACATGCCTAGTTTTATGCAAATAACGACTTTCAGAAAGTCATCATTTCCATGGGACACTAAGGCCTGGTGCACACCTATGCGTGTTGCAATCTGCTGCGGGGGAAAAAAAATCCCTGACCCTTTTCCAAAAACACATAGTTTTCTGCTACAGAGTTGCTTTAAAGTGTTACTAAACCCACAACAGTAAAATCAGTCTGTATATGCAGTAAAGCATGCTTGTTATACTCACTGTGGAACCTAAGGGGTTAATCCTCTGCATTGTGTAAAAACGCTGTTTGATCCTGACTTCTCTGATGCTCCCCTTCTACTACTGTCCTCAATATATCTCCTGATAGTACAGAGCTCAAGGAGACACTCTGCACATGCTCAGTTTGGTGTGTATTGCTAGAGAGATAGGTTTTTGTTTTTTGTTTTTTGGGGTAGTGCACATGATCAGGACAGGGCCAATCAGCACTGTCCAGACAGAAGTCAGGGGCCCTGCATCCTCTTAGAGCAAAATGAAAATTCCTTCAAGCTTTAACGTGCTCAGCTGGACACTGATAGAAGTCATAAGACTACTCTAACTGCTGAAGAGAAATGGTATTTAACAGTTTATATTTGCTAAAATAATTGCATTTCCATGTTGTGTGTACTGTGGGAGACCAGATAGAGTGAATGCAGGGTCCGGGGTTTAGTAACACTTTAACTGCTTTAGCGCCCCCCCCCCCCCCCCATAGCAGAAGTACTGCTACAGGGTGGCAGCTGTGTGCAAAATCACGTATACATGATTTTGCATTTCTGGGTAGGGGGCATGCGCAAGCCGCACGCACAACCTACCCGCGCAGCCATTCACGATCGCGGCTGTCAATCATCCAGGCTGGTGATTGCCAAACATCCTCTTGACTTGGGGGGGGGGGAGAACTGTTTGTAAACAAAACAGTTCAATCCCCTTTAATCCCCTGCACACTGCTTTCCATGGATTTACATAGCACAACCACAGAGAAGCACACACACAGCACATAGTAAAACAGCACAGTTAACCCTTTGATCACCCTACATGTTAACCCCTTCCTGCCCAGTGACATTAGTACAGTCGGTGCTTTTTATTAACACTGATCACTGTAGTGGTGTCACTGGGGATGTCAGTAACACCAAGTTAGTCCCTCCAGTGTCAGAATGTCCGCCGCAGTCCCGCTATAAGTCACTGATTGACACCATTACTAGTAAAAAGTAAAAAAAAAAAAGCCCAGTATATATACCGCCATTTGTAAACGCTATAACTCTCACATAAACCAATTAATTTACACGTATTGGGATTTTTTTTTAGCAAAGACATGTAGCAGAGAAAATTTTGGCTTAAAATTAGATTTTTGGATGAAATTTGATTTTTAAAAAAACATTTTTACTGGACATATTTAATAGCAAAAAGTCAAAAATATAGTTTTTTTTTCCTCAAAATTGTCGTTTTTGTTTTTTTGTTTTTTTCTAGCGCACAAAATTAACAACACACAGGTGATCAAATACCACTAAAAGAAAGCTCTATTTGTGGGAAAAAAGGATATAAATTTCATTCGGGTGCAGCGTTGCATGATCACGCAATTGTCAGTTAAAGTAACGCAGCGCCGTAACGTAAAAAATGGCCTAGTCAGGAAGGGGGGTAAATCCTCAGGAGGGCAAATGGTTAAAGGTGCATTGATTGTTTTCATACACCATTTTCTTTGCAAAATGTTGTGGCTCTGTAGATAATGCTGTATCCTTGATAAAGTCTACACACGGGTGTCTGATTTGAACTGTATTGCACTTTTGCAGAGAAGGTAAAGTGCAGACTGTTATGTTAAAGGAAACCATGAGCTTCTAAGGCAATACTGCCATCTTTAGGAAATAAGAGGACAATGCGCCAACAATAAAGCATGTCATAAGAAAACAAATAAACAGACTAAGGACTTTATAACAATAATAAACTGCAAATAGCATACTATATATATATATATATATATATATATGTCAACTCTGCCCAGCATGAAACTATACACTTTGTCAACTGCTTTCACAAAAGTACAGCCAGATATAACTCAAAGTCAAGCGATCATATCTACTATATATTCATGGACTGAATGTTGGTTCATAGAAATAAAAGACTGTTTTAGAGCAGCCTTCATATGCTTTTTTTTTTTTTAACCAGAGAGGAGGATTCCTTGAAAATGTTTTCAGATCTCAAAGAACCCCCACTAAAAATTCGACCAGGTAACTAGTTGGTTGCAGAGTTAAAAAAAAATGAAGATGTACTCTAACCCCTTTTGCTGCCAGAGCAATTTTTGCATTTTTGTTTTTTGGGTTTTTTTCTGCACACATTTAAAAAATAATTTTAGGCCTGAAGGTTGCATAACCCCCCCCCCCCCCGAGAAAAAAAAAGCAGATAACACAGGAGAATAAAATAGTGGTAGTTCCAATTTTCTTATGTCACACAATATTACCACAAAGGTAGTAACAAATACACTAAATTTAATTTTAGGGCACATAAACTCAATAAATTGAACAATTTTTTTTAAATAGTAAATACATAACCAGCATGTCCAACCTTACATTTGTGAGCACCTGTGAAATGGCGACAAACTTCAGTACCCTATATTTTCCATAGGCACGCTTTAAGAGCCCCCTATAGGTCATCAGTTTAGCATTATGGAGGAGGTCTAAAAAATCCCCTCTGGCCAGGGACGGACTGACAATTCATGGGGCCCCCGGGCAACAGGGGATCATGGGGCCCTGTGTCCTTGCCCAAACTCAAAAAAGCCTATGAAAAAGGTACCAGGGGCATCTCATGGGGCCCCCTACTGACCCCGGGCCCTCGGGCAGTGCCCGAGTCTCCAAATGGTCAGTCCGCCCCTGCCTCTGGCGTGCACAGCGATATGTAACATGTATCACAATCGACAATTTCATGTGTAGGCACCCCCGACATGTGTCTTTTTGTTCAAACATGCGTGTATGTGGGGGTGGCCTCAAAAATGTTTTTTTTTTGGGGGGGGGGGGATTTTATATGTTTGGGTGTAACTTTAAATTTCTACAATGTTAAAAAAAAAAGTTTTTTTTTTTTTTTCCCCATCACATAGGGGACAAAAAGTCCCCAATGTGATGGTTTTTTGGTGACAGGTTCTCTTTAATGAGACATCCAGTGGAGTACAGGGGTGGATGCCTCCCCTGTACTCCACTGAATGTAATGCAGTGCAAATCAGAGCTGCTGGACTGCTTTCATGTGACAGTTCATATAAACCAATGTATAAAGTGTATAGTGACAGGCAGAAGTTAGCGTGTCAGATATGTTTAAAACTCCCCACTGTCAACTGGCAGAGAAGGGGTTAAAATGTACTTAAATTGTAGGGGTTAAAATTGTACTCCCAATGCCAGGAAATTTGAAAATCCTCCCTTGCAGTTGAGCTGTGCCCACACTGTAAGGTTTAACTGCATGTTTAGTCTAGGGAAAAGTAAGAGTACTTTAACTTACCTGATCCTTCTCTCCCCCCCAGCAGATGGCGCTCCCCCATGCTTCGGCAGTGGACTGACCCATGGTGTCATCTTATTCAGTGCAGGGCTATGGAATCTGCATTGGTCTTGATGACATCTTTACTTTAGACCACAGGAGCATGGGGGAGAGGATGCTGCAGGGATTGGTCTTGTAGTATGGAAAATCATGGAAGTAGATCGTGAGCAGTGGTAATCATGAAATTATATAAATGATAAAGAAGGCCAGAAAAAAAATTGGAAGTGAAAATTGCAGTGACCTCTTACATTGGTTATCAGTGTGGAGATCAATCTAGCACTGCTCCCTCCTGAAGGAACCCCTAGCAATTTCTGGAGGAACCTTAGGGTTCCACAGAACCCTAGTTAAAGGCTGGTTTAGAGATATGTAGCTATAACATAATTGCTGTGTGTTCTTCATCGTGTAAACTGTTATTAATTACCTTTTCTTTCCTCTTTACAATTTTTGTTACCTTACTGTGTCGTAGCCTCAAATTCAAGAATATGTAAACCAAACATATCATGTTCCTGATAAGTGCCTGCTGTACCATGTACTTGTATGAAAAATATCCTGTTCTCTTTGTATTGCTTCCTTTGTGTGACATCCCTGGTGTTTCTGCCAGTCCCTCTGCTTTCCTATTAAAAACTGACCACATTAAGCTTGAGAACACAGTCTGGTCAGTTTTATGGCTGTGCTGAGTGACACCACACACACACACACACACACACACCTTGCACAACCATTCACTAGGAAGACCAGTGTGCTGCTCTTTCACCTCCCCCAGCATCTGAGAACAAAGGGTATGTGATCACTTATAAAAAAAGGGAAAAAAAGGTATTTATCATGTTTTTTTTTATATTTATTCAAAAATGTTTTGTATTTCATTTCTATTTTAAACTGAATGGGTTATTTTTTAAGATGAGGGTTTACATATACTTTCATTTTCAACTACATTATGAATTGTTTGCAAATAATTATTTGCACGACTCCAGCCACTAAACCTAAAATAAAGGATTGGTGCGATTTTTTTTATGTTTTGATATAACCTGTAAATATTGTCTGTTTCAAGAAGGTTCTACTGTAGCACAGGGGTCACCAAGCTTTCGAATACTGTTAGTTTACTGTCCTTCAGAAGAGGCAGACTGTGGCCAGTAGGAGTAGAAAAGATCCTGATGTCAATGAGAAAAAACACTGACACCATTTGGTATTATTAGGAGGAATTGTGCCCCATTGTTGGTGTCATTGGGAGGAATTTTGATCTATCTTCGGTGTCATTGGGAGAAATTGTGCCCCATCTTTGGTGTAATTGGGAGAAATTGTGCCCCATCTTTGGTGCAATTGGGAGACATTGTGCCCCATCTTTGGTGCAATTGGGAGACATTGTGCCCCATCTTTGGTTTCATTGGGAGACATTGTGCCCCATCTTTGGTGTCATTGGGAGACATTGTGCCCCATCTTTGGTGTCATTGTGAGACATTGTGCCCCATCTTTGGTGTCATTGGGAGACATTGTGCCCCATCTTTGGTGTCATTGGGAGACATTGTGCCCCATCTTTGGTATCATTGGGAGCAGGGGCGGACTGACAACTCATGGGGCCCCCGGGCAATAGGGGATCATGGGGACCCTGTGTCCTTGCCCAAACTCAAAAAAGCCTATGAAAAAGGTACCAGGGGCATCTCATGGGGCCCCCTACTGACCCCGGGCCCTCGGGCAGTGCCCAAGTTTCCAAATGGGCAGTCCGCCCCTGATTGGGAGACATTGCGCCCTATCTTTGGTGTCACTGGGAGGAATTGAGCCCCATCTTTGGTGTCATTATGAGAAATTGCGCCCCATCATTCGTGTCGTTGGGAGGAATTTTGCCCCATCTTCGGTGTCATTGAGAGGAATTGTGCCCCTTCATTGGTGTCATTGGGGGGAATTATGCCCCATTGTTGTTATCAGTGGATGAAATGGTGCCCCGAGGGCCGGATAAAAGCAAGCAAAGGGCTGCATCTAGTCCTCGGGACGCAGTTTGGAGACCACTGCTGTAGCAGAAGCAAAATCAGGAGCCCTTAACACTTCTCTGTGCTGCACATCACATGCAATTACTGAAAATGGAAGTCCCCACAATAAGTTTAGGATTACACTATGGCATTAATTTGGATAATGAGTGAGTGGAAAATATTGCTTTATCTAATTAGTACATTGCTACTTTTAAATTACTTGCAGACAGATTCCCTTTAACGCCTACGGTATTTTGCACCTCCAGTTTACAAATTTTCCTATTTAGGCGATTAATAATTTTAGTTTAATGACACTTTTTTCTTACATTATCGTCCATTTAAATAGAAAGCATTTCTAGCCCTAGACCGGGAGGATGGAGACAAGCCGGAGTCCCAGCATGAAAAGGGTGAAGAAAGGAAGAATTAGAAGGAGAACATTGCCATCTAGTGGTCATGTATAATGAAGGGTTAAAGGGAAGCTATAATAGTCTATGCACAGAATTGCTATTAAATATCTATGTGAATATGATCAGTTTAAAGTGACCCTGTAGAGAAATAAAAACATATTTAGTCTGTCATTGCATAACAGGCACAAGAAAGTGCCAGATTTTACCTCTATCTTGTTCTTCTCGCAATTTCCTTATGCAGAGTTGGAGCTTACACGGGGGTATAAGCCAGCATCCCGTCCCCCCGCCATATGACAGTTCTTGAGCCTATTGATTGGCTGCTCAGGCTCCAAGCACTGCATTATAGGAGACTGTACACAAGTGCCTCCATCCAAGTTAGTATCTTGGTAATTGTAGGGGCTCTGGGGTCCGATCCTAACAACAGGATAGCAAGGTTGAGATAAAAACGTGCAATTTTTTTCTGCTTTCCAGTTTCCCCTAGCCTCTGTACACCTGAAATTTCTAGCTTAACACTCTTCTGCATGATTGCTAAAGGAAGGTTAATCTACATTCACTCCACTTTGACGAGTAGAAGCCAACACCAACACCACCGTCTCCAGTTCAGACTAATAATAAGAAGCCAACGAGTTTCAAGAGAAAACTCTCCCTTCTTCAGGGCTGTTGCTGCACGCTATTACATGGGAAAAATTCCCACATCGGTTTTACTTTGACAAGTAGAAGCCAACATCAACCCCACTGTCTCCAGTTCCCACAAATAATAGTAAACCCTCTTAGGGTCTGGGCTGCTGCCTTTCTGGTACGGCCTTGAGGTCACTGGTCGTAGGTGGGTGGTTGCGTGGGTGGGTAGGGAGAAGTCCTTCTAGTCAGTTGTACCCAATGGTGGATGTTGGTGGTAAACCCTCTTAGGGTTTTGGCTGCTGCGTTTCTGGTACGGCCTTTGATGGTAGATTAGGAGGCATTTATTGAGTGTAACGACAAGTAAATCAAGCCAACGAGTGTCAGGAGAAAATACTCTTCCTTCTTCAGGGCTGTTGCTGCACGCTATTAAATGGGAAAAATTCCCACATCAGTTTTACTTTGACAAGTAGAAGCCAACACCAACCAAACTGTCTCCAGTTCCCACAAATAATAAGAAACCAATCAGAGTTGTCCCTTTTATGTAATCACAATGTCAGTCATCACATGGTGATCATATGTAGGCTGGAGGCATGATTCACAAAACAAGCCTTCAGCTTGTCAATGCTACTGGTGATGCCACTAGCCTGAAGATGGCAATGTGCCACTGATTAATACTGTAATTTTTTACATGCAATTACAATATTTAAAAAAATAATAATCTATTACATTTTGTATAAAATTTTGTTTCCTTTTTTACATTTTTGTATATTTGTCTGTCTATAACTAAAAACACTACAGGGTTTTTATAAAATGGTGTATTAAATAAAAGTCTTTGAAAAAAATGTGAGTATGCAAATTAACCATAAAGATTTAGAAAAGTTAACTAACTCCTATATGAGCATCTAAGTTTACATTACCCTCAGCCATAAAAAGTTAATGTAAGTGATCTAAACCAGAGGTGTCAAAACCAATTTCATTGCAGACCACATCAGCATTATGGTTGCCCTCAAAGGGCTAGATGTCCAGATCACCCCACCCCCCTTTACATTAGATGTCAAGAGTAAGCCCACCCACCATCAGAAGTCAAGAGTCCCTTGCATTATAGTACACTCCCCTTGCCTTCTGCTGCTTCCAGGAAGAAGCTGGGGGAGGAACTGGAAAGCAGAAAGTGCAGATTCTGGAGGAGGACCAGAGGAGGGCTGGTGTCAGCTGCCAGAATCTGCTGAATGCTGAGACCAGGGGAGGTGGAGACAAGTGGGTGCTGCAGTTGCATAGAGAGGTGCAGGATCTGTACGAGGAGTTCTGTCCTCCTCTCTGTTGCCGACTGCTGAAAAGTGGGGACAGATACAAGCCCCTCCAGAGCCAAATGAAAAAGCGCAGGCTGTGGCGGCGGAGTTCTGTTTTCTCTGTTGCTAACGGCTGAGACAAGGGGTGCAGAGATGAGCATCTCACTGGCTGCACAGAGAACAACAGGATCTGGTGGAGGACTTCTGTCTCTCTGCTGCTGACTGCTAAGACGTGGGGCAAAAATTAGACTTTCCGTGGCTGCACAGAGAAGCACAGGATCTGGCAAAGGAGTCCTGTCCTCCTCTCTGCTGCTCACCGATGAGATAAGGTGGGGCATTGACAAGGGGAGGGGCTACAGCTGCAGGAGTGATACAAGCAGGGGCATATTTACCAAAAGACAAACAAGGCATTTGCCTAGGGTGGCATTTTTCAGAGGGGCAACACCCAGAAGAAGGGGCGGAAGAAGGGACACATGCGGCATGGGTAGCAGGTGGGATCCAAGAGAGGCTGCGGGCTGCTTGAGGTGTATGCAGAGCCTAACTCTCATTCCCAGGGATGTCCGGAGCTGCTGAGTGTCTTTCTAGCGCCGGGAGGTGGGGGTGGGGGGGTGGTTTTCCGGTGTATGGAGGGAGGTGGTAGTGGAAGCCTCTCGGGGGGCAGGGGTGTTGTTGGTCAATGTCAGGCTTTCTCTGCCGGGAAAGGGGGGATTTTTGTGTTGCCTAGGGCAGCACAGAACCTAAATATGCCACTGGATACAAGGGCTACATTAAATGGCCTAGTAGGCCAGATTCAGGCTGCAGGCCTTGTGTTTGACACGTGTTCTAAGCAGTTTGTAGTAATGTTTAAAAAAGCTGTTTTATATGTAACGTTTATAAATTTATATGTCTGTACTTGCTTATTACATATGCAGGTTATGCTTCCTACATAAATGTCACAGTTGGTCTCCCTTATAGCATGTCTTCATCCCTCATTTACTAAAGCAAGAAGTAAGGTAAGAAGCAGGAAAGTAAACATTAACCTGACTTACCAAAGTGGAAAATGATGGGAACCACATTGATCATCCATACTGTGAAGAAGCATACACTGTATTCTTTTCAAATCCCCCTGCACCTGATTGGATATTTAAAGTGAACATAGGGTAAATCCTCTTTGCTTTTCATTTTAGTAAATCAGGTTGAATTACACCACTTTGATGATCTTGATGATTGGGAAAGAAGACCTCAAGAGTTAGGTCTGACCTGACAAAAAGGCTAACTGAGCTTATCACAAACATGTATTAGGTTACGTTCCCACACATGCTAAATGGGGGTACTTGGCATGTGTCATTAGCTCTTGCCAAGTGTCCCCCAAAAGCGTAGTAGACAAGCACTTGGCTTGTTACCTACTTCTAGGTTCATCAGGGATCACCTTTTTCCAATCCAATAACTAAATGTGGTGTTTGGGCTGTGGTAGGCATTCACTAGAGGGGCTTTTATCAATGTCAAGAGCGTAAGAGTGAACATAACCTATAACAAACCACTAGGAGGTGCTTCCAAAAATCTCTGTATCAAAATCTCAGGGCAGCACAGTGGCTAAATGATTAGCACTTCCGCCTGGCAGCACTAGGGTCATTGGTTCGAATCCCAGCCATGGCACCACCTGCCTGGAGTTTGCATGTTCTCCCTGTGCCTGCATGGGTTTCCTCCAGATACTCTGTTTTCCTCCCACACTACAAAGACATGCTGGTAGATTAATTGGATCCTGTCTAAATTGGCCCTAATATATGAATGTAAGTTAGGGACCTTAGATTGTACACCCCTTGAGGGTTAGGGACTGATGTGAATGTATAATATATGTAAACCGCTGCATAAATTGACAGTGCTATATAAGTACCTGAAATAAATAAATAAATGCTACATTCAAAAAACTGAACAGCAATCAGGTGATAAACCAATTGACCCTCTCACTGCTGGATCACACCTTCCATCCTGTGGGTGTCCCTGTCCATCTCTTCCCTGCTCTGCTGGTAGGATGATGTTGTTGGTGGGGCAGGAGAAATTAATTAAAATCATGTTTAGGTAAATGCTGCAATAATGATTTGAAAGTTGTTCTTCAAGATTCAAATAAAATGAGTCATGTAGAAAAACATGTATGCCTACATTTGTGTGGTGCAGGGGCAGACTGACCATTTGGAAACTCGGGCACTGCCGGAGGGCCCGGAGTCAGTATGGGGCCCCCATGAGATGCCCCTGGTACCTTTTTCATAGGCTTTTTTTAGTTTGGGCAAGGACACAGGGGCCCCATGATCCCCTATTGCCCGGGGGCCCCATGAGTTGTCAGTCCGCCCCTGGTGTGGTGTGTTTTTATACATGGGTTAGCATACATAATGTTGTGTGCTGCATTACGGTAGTTCAATGTGTTTCTGATGCTCCAAAAACATCCTAAAAATCAGATATGTTGCAAAATTTTTACCATAACGCATGCGTTACACAGCACATACATTGCACAGGGAGCTAATCAAATTAATGGCATCGCAATGTGTCAGTGCATGTAACATGCTGTTATACATTGCAGTAATATATGTAGCAGAAATATATATCAGTCCCCTGCACTCAAGAGTGGTTTACAAAGATGCAACTATGACACATCCTCCATGTATCAAAAACCAGCACTGGTCTTGCTGCCCTCTAAGGGTTGGGGGGAAACCCACAGGAACCAACTGTAAAAACAAAAGAAAACAGGGGGCGCACCAGCTTTGTGCATTATCTAACCTACTAAACGACATATCAGATTGGATGTCGCTCCACTTCCTTAAACTGAACCTCCCCAAAACCAAGCTCCTAGTCTATCCCCCAGCCCGGACACCATCCCCCATTGACTTCTCCATCATGTCCAACAATGCCACCATCAGGCCCGCCCCGCAGGCCAGAGTATTTGGTGTCATTCTGGACTCCAACCTATCCTTCCAGCCCCAAGTCCAATCACTAACTAACTCATGCAGACTCCACCTCCGCAACATCGCCAAATTCCGCACTTTCCTAACCCCAGAAACCACTAAACAGCTCATCCACTCCCTCATCATATCACGACTCGACTACTGCAACTCCCTCATCACTGGCCTGCCTCGCCACAGGCTATCCCCGCTTCAGTCGATCCTGAGTACGGCAGCCAGACTCATTCACCTCACCAACCGCTCCGTGTCCGCCACCCCCCTCTGCCAATCCCTCCACTGGCTTCCGATTGCGCAACGGATCAAATTCAAAATCCTAACACTGATGTACAAAGCTGTCCACCATACTGCCCCGAACTACATCTCCGACCTAATATCCAAGTACCACCCAACACGCACTCTCCGCTCCTCACAAGACCTCCTTCTCTCTAGTTCCCTGGTCCCTCCTCCCATGCCCGCCTCCAGGACTTCTCCAGGGTGTCACCCATCCTCTGGAACTCCCTACCCCAACCCATCAGACTATCACCTACTCTCCTCTCCTTTAGGCGCACCCTGAAAACCCACCTCTTCAGGGAAGCCTACCCCACCCACTGCTAATTTGCCAACCTCCTCCACTCTTCCTACCACTCCATCCCCGACAGATATCTCCTCCTGTACCACTATCCACTCCCTCCTAAATTGTAAGCTCCAAGGAGCAGGGTCCTCGAACCCCATTGTATTGTTACTGTACTGTCGCATGTTCTGTCTCCCTTTGTAATGTACAGTGCTGAGCGAACTGTTGGCGCTTTATAAATACTGTATAATAATAATAATCTAGGGTGATAACTTTAATGATCCATAATAAAATATGCTCACAAACATTGTAGAAACAAAAGCGTGTCAGATACAAAGCAGCCAGTACACAGGATCAGCTCCCAGATTCATGAGGACCCTCTTAAATCTGACGTGTTTCGAGGAGCTCTGAGGAAAAGGAGACAGCTCCTTGAAATGCGTCAGCTTTAAAAGGGTCCTCATGAATCTGGGAGCTGATCACCCTAGATAATGCACAAGGCTGGTGCACCCCCCTGTTTTCTTTTGTTTTTACAGTATGCATTGCAGTAATGCGTGGATTAATTTGTGTGTCCTGCAATGCATAGATGTAAATCAACCCTTAGGGTGAAGTAGAAGCAAAAAGTTTCTTGACCCGCATACTAGTTCCAATGATTCAGTTTACATTCACTGCCCTCAAAACAACACAGGGCACATAGGTCAAAGGGGTCACTGCTTCTATCAGAGCCTAATCACACGGGTTATTTCCATTGTGACAGATTTCCTTTAATCATGGTGGTGGTCCCAATTTTAGCTTTTCGTGTGAATTTAGGCATCTCAGGAAAAGCAAATTACTCTATCTAATAATACCCGTATACTAAGGGATCTATTTACTAAAAAAAAAAAATCAATGTGTGAATGCCTCAGCATTTGCACAGCTGTTGTGATAATCATACAAATGTGTCTAATATGTGTAATTCATATGGTCATCAGCTCCATCTAGTGGCCATAATGTAGTATTTTCCTGAAATACCATGGTCAGGAAAATATTGCAATATGGTCACTAAATAGAGCAGACAATCATAGAAAATACACATATTAGCGGCGCTTGATATGATGGGTTCTCAGTTCTTCCACAACTATTTAAATTGCTTGGTCCCCACTGACACCCCTGTCTAACTTAAGCATTAGTATGCTATCACTCTATAATAATGCACTGAAAATAGGCCACAAGCAGCTGGATGATAGCTTAATTAGATACATTATGGCAAAACAAGGCATACAATTAATAAATCAGTAAATATGGAACTGAACACCTTTAAAGATGCTGTATTAGATAAGGTGAGCACTGACCCATAACATGACAATCAACCTAACTGCAAACCAAATTTTAACTGATGCAAACAGGACTAAAAGGTTCAAAATTAACTAACCCAAAAATAAATGTCCTTGAGTGCACACTATGTATACAGCCCTCACAGTGAGTGAGTGCATGCGTTCCTGTTAAGTGGTTCCCCTTGAGGTGGCTATAAAGTACCTGGTACCTATTTAGCAGTACTAAGTCGGTTATTGTTGGGGCCCATATGTAAGGTGGTGCACATAATGCTGTCCCTTTAAGACTATATTCAATGGATGCCAAATGGGCTGCTAAGTATGGAGCAGTCTTGCTTGATGTTAACTGTGGGCAGTAAAAATTTAGGCTCAGTTATTCTGCTCACCACTCCTGATATGTAACCGATCAGGTGCATTTTGAATCACGGGTTGGGGGCTCCCATGTAGGCAGATATTGCATTTTTATGCAAGATTTGCTTTGATTTTGATTATACCATTTTTATTGCTTCTAGTCTGCTTCCCTATATCCTGTAATTAACACAAAAAGCATTTATTTTAAAACTTGTAACCAGCAAGAGCAAAATATAAGCAGATTAAACTTCAGCTTTAAGGAGGCACTGCAGTACTTAATAAAATGGTAGGATCATTTCAGGGAGGGCATGGATTTGATTACCTCTTGGCCTACTCTTCATATCTAGGCTATTTATTCATGAATGTCAACAGAGACCCTTATCACATTGTTCAGATGAATGAAAAGGAAACATGACATTTAGCTGCTCTTTAGGCTAGGTCCTACAGTCATTAATTGTGATCATCATATCTGAATGGTCATAAATTGATCTTTTGTGAAGTACTGTAAGTTCTCCAAGACGTTACACTAATCATGAATGATTGCCAAATGCAACACAGTCCCTGCAAATACAGCAACCATTGCAATTACATCCTGGTTTTCTAGTTTTGGATAAAATGTACAAGTGTTAGGACCCCTGTCACAATTTTGTTGCTGTCATTTTACCTGTTGGGAAGAGTCACTCTTAATCTGTCCTAATGACCATTGTCACTGGGGTAGACAGGGACATGAAATCCAACATCTTCAGGTGTCACCAGAATAGGATGTGAGGGGACAGATGTTAAAATTGGGATTCCCTTCACATTGGGAAGGTATTCTCTTACTTTCTCTTGTTTCTCTGGAATAGTAATGAACTGGCATAGACAGTAGGAAGAACTTGACAGGGGTTCTACTCATTCCCAACTCTAATCTAAAACCAAAAAAGATTTAAATGAAGTTCTTCTGAAAAGGTCTGCAAATTTCCTTTAAAGGATGGGTTCACATTTTATAACATGTTATATCCGTATTCAGGGTGTAACATGTTACTACTGCAGCTGCCCCTGCGTCCCCCCCTTCCCGAGTTCCCGCTGTCACAGCAGGCCGGGGATCTTCTCCCCATGTCTGCTATCACCATTTTAAAAAGATGTGTGAGCTCCATCCACCCAGCTTTATCATTTAGTCACAGTCCTCTGTGAATGGGAAAACTACAAGTACCATCAGCCTTTACGGCTGATGGCTTGTAGTTACATAGTAAAGGGCCTATAGTTACATAGTTAGTCTGGCTGAAAAAAGGACAAAAGTCCATCCAGTTCAACCATTAAAAAAAAAAAGTTATAATCCTATACCCACAGTTGATCCAGAGGAATGCAAAAAAAACCCAGCAAAGCACGATCCAATTTGCTCCTGCAGGGAAAAAAATCCCTTCCTGATCCAACGGGAGGCAATCAGAAATTCCCTGGATCAACTTTACCTATAAATGTTAGTATCCAGTTATATTCTGTGTATCTAAGAACGAATCCAGGACTTTTTTAAAGCAATCCACTGAGCTGGCCAGAACCCACTATTGAGGGAGTCTATTCCATATTCTCACAGCTCTCACTGTGAAGAAACCTTTCCGTGTTTGGAGATTAAATCTCTTTTCTTACAAATGTGAAGAATACCCCCTTGTCCTCTGTGATGACCTCAGGATGAATAGCTCTACACCGAGTTCACTATATGAACCACTGATGTATTTATACATGGAGATCATATCCCCCCTTATGTATTATACATGGAGATCATATCCCCCCTTATGTATTATACATGGTGATCATATCCCCCCTTAATCTCCTCTTCTCAAGAGAGAATAAATTCAGTTCCTCTAGTCTTTCCTCATAGCTGATCTCCTCCATGCCTCTTAGTTTGGTTGCCCTTCTCTGTACTTTATCCAGTTCCCCAATGTTCTTTTTAGTTCTCAATGAGCTAGCACGGCACTGTGGAGTGTCCTAGCAGTTCATTGAGTCTTCCTGTCAGTAAGTATCTGCTTGCCCATACAAGATGTACGGGCACACAGATACACTGACAGGTCTGCAGGAGGCCTTCATGACACCAATGATCTGCATTGAGCTGTCTACGTAGTTCATTGATTCTTCCTGTTAGTATGTAACTGCCTGCTCATACAAGGTACGAGCAGTCAGTTTACGAAGATAATCTGCAAGAGCCCTGCATTGCATGTGATATCTGCTGATCTTGGGTGCAATGCTTTACAGGCTCCCAATAAAAAAAGTTATAAATTCAGATTTTGTTTTACCTTCAAATAAATCTGCATTTATTTATTTATTTACTTTAAAGGTGAACGTATCCTTCAATTTACAAGTAAATGTGATCAGCCTAAAGCAGCTGTCATCAACCTGGGTTCTGTGGAACTTTAGGTTTCCTTCAGAAGTTGCTGGGGGGGTTCCTTGAGATGTGACTAATTGACCTTCCATTTGATGGTGCCTGTATGGTTCTGGGGACAATGCCACATAGCAGAGTCAGTGGCATGACACCAATGTACTTTTTAAGTTGCCTGTAAGGTTGCCGTTCTGACTACTACTGCAAAGGGGACATTCTTTTCACTGACCACCAATGGAAGAGGCATTTTTTCCCACTTACCCCCAATGAAGTGGCTTTAACAAGGTTCTTCAAGACTTAAAAATTATTCTAAGAGCTGGAAAAGGCTGAGAAAGGCAAGTTTAAAGTGTCTATTCTCCAGGCAAAACATGAAAAACTCTGTTGTGCAGGTTTCCCACATTTACAGTTTGCTTCTTTAGGCCTCTTGCTCACAGGTGTTTGAGCCTGAACAACATAAATTAGCATAGTTCCCCCCGCACGGGAAGCCAGGGGGGTGCTTACAGCTGCCTATAGTCATGAATGGCTGTGGGTGGCTGAATTTGGATATATGACATTGCTCACATAAATGCAAGTATAGCATACAATGTACTGAAGTACAGCCATACACGTCAACCAACATTAAAAAAAAAAAAAAACAAAGTAAGCAAATATAAAAGTTACAGCTAAAAAAAATCTTTCAGGTAAATATTATAATGATAAATAAAATTGTGTACTCAGCTAAAATAAATTATGATATCTTTCACAAAGCTTTCTTACTGCCTAAACATCCATTCATGTAGTAGCGCATTCTAAAAGAAATACCTTGATAGTAGTCTTACAGCAGTGCTAAACCCAAAAGCAAATATTTATTATATTGCAGCTTACCAAGATGTGTTGGCTGCATTTGTTTTCTATTTTAGGCTTTCTTTCTTTTATTTTGCGCTTATGATCCAGCCAGTAAGCCTGTTATTTTTCAGAAGCATATACTCTCCAGAATGTATCACTTTACATGGATGAGACAAACCACTTTTATTTATTTTTTTTATTTTAGGTACTTATATAGTGCTGTCAGTTTACTCAGTGCTTTACAAATATATTGTACATTCACATCAGTCCCTAACCCTCAAGGGGTGTACAATCTAAGGTCCCTAACTCACATTCATACATACACATACAAGGGCCAATTTACATAGGATCTAATTCACCAGCATGTCTTTGGAATGTGGGAGGAAACCGGAGTACCCAGAGGAAACCCACGCAGGCACAGGGAAAACATGCAAACTCCAGGCAGGTGATGCCATGGTTGAGATTCGAACCAAGGACCCTAGTACTGCCAGGCAGAAGTGCTAACCATTTAGAAGCTGATTGGTTACTATGTACAGCTTCCCCAGATTCTGACTGTACCAATTTTAGTAAATCTCCCCCATTTTTAATTTTTTTAAAGTCCGTGGAGGTGCTAAAAACAAAAACCCGTAAGTGAACAAAAAACGTGCAAGTGCAAAACAGTGCACTTAGGGGTGTGCTTTAGTCCACCCCCCCAAAGGGGTAGGACCTCTACCCTGATCCAATCTCCCCCATAGTGTACATAACCATAACTAGTATGCACTGCTCATACATAAACATACTAGGGCCAATTTAGGCAGGATCTAATTCACCTACCAGCATGTCTTTGGAGTGTGGGAGGAAACCCACGCAGGCATAGGGAGAACATGCAAACTCCAGGCAGGTGGTGCCATGGTTGGGATTCAAACCAGCGACCCTAGTACTGCCAGGCGGAAGTGCTAACCATTTAGCCACTGTGCTCATGTGACCTTTGTACCAAAAGGAAAAAAACGTTGTTGTAACTGATTACAAGGTGTAAGCTGAAGGTTGGCTTTACATTGTTATTTTATTCAAATCTGCTAATACATTTAACACTACCAACCACCTTCCAGACTGACTGTCTGCTGTGCCACCTGTGCTCCTTCATCCAGAGTGGCGGCACTCTAATACAGGAGGTGTGTTACTGGTCAGATCACCAGGTAAAAACAGAGGGGAAAAAAGTCAAAGAAGCAAACACTGGTGCAGCCATCTAATGATTGCTAAGCTGCAATATAATACATTTTTGGTTTTAGATTTAATACTGCTTTAAACTTTTTTGAAGTTGCCCATAATTTTTAAATAGAGCTTTAATGGCTGAGGAAGGAGAAGGACTTAGAAGCATCAACATTTCTGCCAGGTCAACCTGCCAACACTAACATATCATTAAACTGTTGTGGCAATTTAAAGTCTAATAAAGCAGAAATTGTTAAAAGGGCACCTTTAAACTTACATTTTATACCAATCTTCCATCCACCCTCCAGCAGCAAGAGATTAAAAGATCAGTATACATTACCTAAAATATCCCTCAATATGAGCACCCTATTAAAGCAAAACTAGAACCAGAGGTTTACTTTTTATTGTTCTTTTTCTTGCCCCATTGGCAAGATTCTCTCCTACTTCCTGTCCCTGTGACTACTAGTCACCAGAAAAAGAATTAGGGGGACTTTTTTCCATTGAGTGCACTGACCACTTTATCCCAAAAAAAGAGGTTTTACCTGGATTTCCACTTTAGGTGAACTAACTTAAAATAATACCTCCTGCCCACCCTACTGCATTAAAGGTGTAGCTGAGTGCTGCAGCCACCCTCTCTCCCCTCTCTCACTGCTGCTGACAGGGAGGATCTATGTGAAATCCCCCTGGCTCCTTTCTCCCTCTCCATCCTGGCAGAGAATTAAGCCCAGGGGTGGACTGACAACTCATGGGGCCCCCTGGGTAATAGGGGATCATGGGGCCCCTGTGTCCTTGCCCAAACTCAAAAAAACCTATGAAAAAGGTACCAGGGGCATCTCATGGGGCCCCCTACTGACCCCGGGCCCTCGGGCAGTGCCCGAGTTTCCAAATGGTCAGTCCGCCCCTGGTTGAGCCAATTATGGAGCAGGGGAGCTTGAGCCAATTTATCATGAGAAAGAAACCTTGCTGTGTTGCAGAGCCCCATGGGAGTTGTAGTTCTTAACCATTTCAATATCGGGCAATTTTACACCTTCCTGCCCAGGCCATTTTTCAGGTTTCAGCGCTCTCACACTTTGAATGACAATTGCGCGGTCATACAACACTGTACCCAAACTAAAATTTTATCATTTTCTTCACACAACTAGAGCTTTCTTTTGGTGGTATTTAATCACCACCGGGGTTTTTATTTTTTGCTAAATTAACAAAAAAAGACCAAAAATTTTGAAAAAAAAACACATTTTTCTTTGTTTCTGTTATAAAAGTTTACAAATAAATCATTGTTCTTCATAAATTTAGGCCAAGATGTATTCTGCTACATGTCTTTGGTGAAAATAACCCAAATTAGGATGTATTATTTAGTTTGTAGGAAAGTTATAGAGTTCACAAACTATGGTATAGATCTGAATATTGATCAATCCTGAAGTACTGACGGCCAATCTAATTTCTTGAGGTCCAAGAATGTCAGAATAGTACAGATATCCCCCAAATGACCCCTTTTTGCAGAGTAGACAGTCCGACGTACTTCATTAGAGGCATGGCGAGTTTTTTGAAGTTGTATTTTTTTTGTCATAATTTTTCGGAAAATGAAAAAATTAAAAAAAATATTTTCACTATTTTTTTTTTACATACTGTCACCAGTGCAGTACAGCGTCATCATATAACTGGCATGGCGGTGAACAGGGACACTGACTGGTGACAGTATAAAAAAAAAAATTATATATTTTTTTAAATTTTTTTTTTATTTTTTTATTATTTTTAATTTTTTATTACATTTTTTTTTATTTTTTTTAAGATTTTTTTTCATATTTTACTATGACCAAAGTAGTACAATGTTACCATAGTAACATTGTACTACTTTGGGGAAGTGATCAGTATTTTTTTTTTTTTTATACACAATTTGCTTATAGCAAAGAATTACTTTGCTATAAGCAAGCATTTACCTGAATGAAATCGATTCATTCAGCTTTTTTTTTTTTTTTTTTGTGCTTAGCTGTGATTTGGTCACAGCTAATCACATGACATGTGCATGTGATTAGCTGTGACCATTCACAGCTAGGTACTAGTATACAATGGATGGCATGAATGAAGCCATCCATTGTATACAACTGTCATGTGACCTGCTGTGATTGGTCACAGCAGGTCACATGGTACCAGCAACGGGAGCCGGTACTCGGATCTGTCATCGGCCATGTCCGAGGTACACGGCCGGTGACAGATCGCGCTGCTGCGCCGCTCTGCATTAGCGCAAACTGCGCATGTGCGGGAGCACGCCAAATGGCGTGCACCCGGAATGCAGCAACACATTTGAAGCCGCCAAACGGCCATTGGCTAAATGGTTAAAAGAGCACAGAACAAAACCAGTGAATAGCAGAAGGGATGGACTCTAAATTACAGGAACAAAGATCCCTATCTACAGAGTAGTAGAGACAGGACTTTTTTCCCAGGTGAAGGAGAGGGACTGATTACACAGGTCTGCGACTAAAAAGCTGTTTGATTATTTTCATCTAATTTCCATGTATTTTGGTGTGCTGAAAACAAATAAAATATTGAAAAAACTCCTAGACATCATGATTTGCCACAAAATGCAAAATTGTCTTCAAATTTTTTAAATTTTTGGGGTTTTTAATATTATGGGTTTTTAACCAAATTTAAAGTCCAAATTATTATTAATTAATTCACATAAGTGCATTTAAGATATAAAATGCCAAAAAACCTTAAAGGGGTTGGCCGAGTTATGTAAAAAAAAATATAGCACTGTAAATCTGATGGTCAGCAATATATACAAAAGCTAAGCAAGTTTTAGGGAAAAAAATTCTATTTCCTCATTTCCCTAGTTCTCTTCTGGCCCTTTGTTGTTATTTGCAGGTAAACAAGCTCTGCCCCTCCCTCCCTGCAAAGGGGGTGAATACAAGTGCTGCTCTGAGTGACATGTCTGACTACTGGGATACTCAGCAGCATGCTGTATGTGTAAGCCTCAGCCCTGAGTCTGTGCTTCTAATGGTAGAAGGGGTTAATCTTTCCTGAAGAATCCAGTGGGTGGGATACCAAATACCCTTGTTTTCTGTGTCTATGGGACAGTCGAGACCGACAAAATCACTGGACCAAGAAGAGTTGGCAGCCGAAGGTGCTAACAGTCGGTGAAAAAAATGTCCTCCGGGAAACTTTGGTACCTTCCCATAAAGTTATTCTACCACCTCTCCACATAAAATTGGGATTGATGAAGCAATTCATAAAATCACTTCCAAGAGATGGAGAATGCTTCAAATACTTGGTCACCAAGTTTCTAGGCCTGTCGGAGGCAAAATTGAACGAAGGTGTGTTCGTCGGACCAGACATTAGAAGGCTTATAGTTGATCAAGAGTTTGTCAATACCATAACGGATCCTCAAAAAGAAGGGTGGATTGCATTTAAAGAAGTCGTACAGAAATGTTTAGGCAATAACAAAGATCCTCACTACAAAAAGATCGTCGGACAAATGCTGAAAACATTTCAAGCTTTAGGTTGCCTGCTGAGTTTGAAAGTGCATTTCCTCCAGTCCCACCTTGACTACTTTCCTGAAAATTGCAGAGCTGTGAGTGAGGAACAAGTTGAACGATTCCACCAAGACATTAAAAAGATGGAAAGGAGATACCAGGGAAAATGGAGCATTACAATGATGGCAGACTACTGTTGGGTGCTTCAGGGAGACATTCCAGATGCTACTCACAAGCGTAAATGCACCAAGAGGAGCCTCACAGGGAAGAAGAATCGAGTTTAGTGTGTGTAAGTGAGCTCATTTCAGTTCAAAAAAGGATTTTCATGAAAAAATTGTAATAAAACTTTAATTTATAAGTCTATTTCCATTTATTTTGAGGTATTGCCTTATTTAACATAGTTACCTAAATTGTCAGGAAACGTGATGTCCTATGACAAAATGGAGGTCATTTTCGGATTCAGCGCACCAAAAAACATAAAGTTTATGTGGAATAACCAAAACAGCTCTTGAAAAAAAAATTTTTTTTGCAGATCTGTGTTATTCTTGTGAAGGGATGCTGTGCTGAGAGGACTTGCTTTGGGACGAGCAGCTGCCTTAGAAAAAAAGAGTGCCACAAAGAGAGGTCTTGCTGCTGGTGCCTAACCTCCTACATCCAAGGGAGGACAGTCCTGCTGCTTCAGCTTACCAAAGACTATGCGAGTGTGTACCAGAGCTGAGGGACTGAGTCTCCAGAACCTGTCATCTGGAACTACCAAGTGTATGGAGTTGGACCTGTCATCTGCCAGGAGTTGTGAGAGGAGAACCCACATTTAACCCCTTGGTACAACCTGCTCTGCAAAGACTGCTCCTTACTTAGAAGTCTACAGTTATATATCCACTCACTAAAGGGACAGACCCTTGAGCACTACTGATAGTAGGGCCCCACCACAAGCCGGCCAAAGCTAGCTTTAAAGAGCCAGGTACTTGTCACCACCTTTAAAGGTTACCCCGCTCAGGATCATAGATACTCATATTTGGGGTAGCTTAATAGAGTGTACTCAAGAACATTTTCCATGAGTTAGTTGAGACTAATATAGCTCGATAGAAGTTAGTCCAGTTAAAATGTGGCTTAACACTAATGTAGTACAGTTTGTTTTTCCAATTATAAGCCAGTGTTCAATTTATTCTGTTCTGCATCTTTGAAGTATCTATTTGCTACCTGGAAGTCTGGGCCTAATTTTAATTGTTACATTGTTGTGAATCTCTAACAGTTAAGTTCTCCAAGTTTAAATGGTCCTCTACCTCTAACGTGGTATGTCAGTGGGGTCTGAGCAGTTTTAAGAGTTGTGGCAGAGGACCCAACAACATCAGCAGCTCCTGCAGGGGTAAGCGCTACAAAGCTAACCTTTACTTATGTAAATTTATAGACTACTATTGCCGATCTCCTTCTCAGAATGCTAATTGCCTGGCTATCTCTACCTTCAGCACTCTGATAGTTGAGCAAAGTGGAAAAATAGCTCTGGGCCAGTGAGGTTATCTTATTGGAATTGCTATCTTAAAGTACTGATGCTGATGTAAATAATCTGGTTCCGAGGCAGCTGAATTCTACACCCCAAAGGATCCCCTCAATATCCTTGGCTTGTAGTGTAATGTAACAAAAAATGGAAATTGAAGCCAAACCAGCTGCTGACAAGGCCTGTGCATATAATCACACTGCAAGAACCCTAATGAAGTGGACATTTTTGAACCTCCCAAATGCATTGGATACGTTTTGGATTATCCCCCTGAAGTCTACTGTAATAAAGTTGTATCTGGACTTCTAAGCAATGGTTTGGTGCCTTGATTTCTACTATTGTTTCAGTACTCTGAGTCATTAACCTGGAACAAGCAGGTAGGATGTGAAGGTGTATCTAAACCTAAAAAGAAAGTATTGAGTATATTGCAGCTTACCAACCCTTAGATGTGGTGGCTGGATTAGGTTTCTTTTTTCAGGCTGTTGTCCTTTTATTTTCACCTGGTGATCATGCCATTAACACACATTCGTCCCAGGGTGACAATTTTCAATCACTTTACTGTATCTATTGGGAATTAGTATTGTTACCCTAGGAAAGGACTACAGAACCCCCTCCCCCTTAATCCATAATATAGAGAGGAGGGGTTGTGTAGTCCTCATTGATAGCTAGAGACAATGTAACTGATAAGAGTGCAGAGCAGACACACTGGATATTATCAGCTCACAAAGTCTTTCCTGGGATTTGCAGGGATTTATTTTGCAATTACTGAATAGAATAGATATAATAAAAGGCTTTCAATGGTTGGTATAGCGGTTATAATCAATTTAGATACAAGCAAACTCAAATAATGCAGGCCACAGATGGGTTGTTTATCGGCTGAATTTTTGTCCACATGAAAAATCGGCCGATATTCACGCCGTTAGTGGGGCCAGCCCGTCAGCCGTTTTTTGTGGATCTTCTCCTTTAGTTTTATCGGTCTTGCTGGAAAATCCGTGAAAAACCTGTTTTTCGTGGACATGGGTGACAGCATTGGCAATGGCCTGGCTATGGCCTGCCTAAGCCAACTATCATTGATTATTATATGCAACAAACAAGGTAATGTTCTGCATATTAGCAATCAACTGCAATTATGGATTGAAAATACGACCTATGGGTATAAATGTAATCAAGCTACTAGAAACAATTATTGAAAGTGTAACTAAAGGCAAAACTTTTTTTTCATTTTGGAAAGGGTAAGGAAGTTATAAGCCCCACCAGTTTTTTTTTTGCCATTTGTGTTCCATTGGGGAGATTTCCCTTCACTTCCTATCCCAATGGTAAAACAGGAAGTGCGAGGAAATCCCTCTAAAGTGAGAGAATCCCAAGGTATCATCAGGGTCACCAGACCTAATTTCCCCACTGGAAGATTTCATCTCTATTAGTGTTCTGATGTCAACCCAAAATTTGGAATTTTCTTTTACTGTCACTTTCAATGATAATGGTATACAGGACAAATTGAAAGGATGAATCTCCCTAACAGGGCCACAAACAGCAATAAAAACAGACGAGTGTTCTAATCCCTCTCCACTCTATCCAAAAATTTAAAAAAAGTTTCGCTTTTAGTTACACTTTATTTAAACAAAGAATTGGGATCAGTTCTTCGACATGCACATGCATATTTGTTAGATCAGAAGTGACCAACAAAATTATGTCGCTTCCAATCGAGTCAAAATCAATAGAAAAGTGGTTAATGTTTCGAATCGAGGGTCTCATGACTTTTATTCAATTTTATTAATTTAGTCGCATTGAATGACAGCTTGAAGGCCATCATGAAGAGGGACCAATCAAAGGAAGTTCATCATATTAGTGGGGTCATCCATGACTCAAATAGCATTAATGACATTAAATACACTTGACTTCTAAGACAAATTTGAGGAGCATTGAAAAGCCAACAATGGAAACCTAAACATTTCTCTCAGTACAGGTTTTCAGTAAATTCAGACATGCCCAAATAACCCCAGAAATACTTATCTGGCACCACTGTGGGGTTTCGTAGCATAATAAGTGTGACCTTTGGCATTGTGAGGTATGAGTTCAATAGATACATTTTTTTTTAATAAATATGTGAAAATATGAGGTGAGGTTTTGAGGGGACTGGAGTAAAATGTAGAGCACAATTCCAACTAAAATGTGTTTCTTACTGTTCCCTGTTCCCATTAAAGAAATTTCTCAATGTTTCCTGCCCTCTGAAACATTTACACCAGGACAGAAACCAGGACCTGTTGGGCAGGGATCAGAGACAATAACAGAAACCACACCTTTATAGGTGGTTCACACTGGTGCAATTTCTGATACGACTTGAGTCACACAGAATCACATTATAGGGAAATCACATTATTTTGGAAGGTGCTCGTTAACATCAATGCAAATCCGTACAGTGCGATTTTAGAAAAGATTTATATGCTACTTTGATGCAATTTGACTCCAATGAATATGCTAACCACATCCAAAGTCACTTCCCAATTGCACTATATAATGGCACTGAAAGTCGCATCAAAGTCACGTCTCAGTAGTGTGAACTAACCTTAAACACTCTACTAAACTTATGTTTGTTACTGTATCTGTTCCCATTAGAGACATTTCACCTGCTCCACATTCCAATGCTGGGTTTTCTGTGTAAGTGGCCAGCAGCTTCCACCAGCATCTAAACCAATCTCAGATCAGGCACTGACTTAAAGGGCTAGCTGGTGTGTTATGAGTATAACCCAAAAGTGCCACGCTAAAAATGCTAAAAAATCAATACTGTAAATAATTATATGAATGAATACTGAAGGCATAAGTGCGTAAAGAATAATGATAACAAATCAAAATGTGCACTGTGACAATGAAATCCCCAAATGTGAAAAGAACAATGACAGTCCCAAATAATAAATACTCCTAGACCTTTCCACTGCCTTTGACACCGTAGACCACCCGCTCCTTCTCATTAAACTCCACTTAATTGGCCACCGTGACTCTGCTCTCTCCTGGTTCTCCTCTTACCTTTCTCAACACACTTTTAGGGTCACATACAACAACAATTCCTACACTCCTCTTCCTCTTTCCGTTGGGGTACCCCAAGGCTCTGTCCTTGGGCCCCATCTTTTCTCTCTCTACACCTTCCCCCTGGGCCAATTGATAACCTCCCACAGCTTCAATACCACTTCTATGCTGATGACACCCAGATCTATCTCTCCACTTCCAAACTCACCCCCTCAATCTCATGTATCACAAATCTACTAAGCGACATATCAGTATGGATGTCACACCACTCCCTCAAACTCAATCTTTCCAAAACCGAGCTTGTAATATTTCCTCCTCCCTGATCCCCCACTTATGACTTTACCATTAAGATCAACAGCACTGTCCCATTCCTCATGCTAGGGTGCTCGGTGTAATCCTAGACTCTGACCTCTCCTTTGGGCCCCACGTCCAATCACTGGCTAAATCCTGTCGCCTCAACCTCCACAACATTTCCAAAATCCACCTATTTTTGACCAATGACACCACAAAACAACTTATCCATCCCTTGCTTATATCCTGCCTTGACTACTGCAACTCCCTCCTCACTGGTCTACCGTTACCCAGGTTATCCCCCCTTCAGTCTATTATGAATACTGCTGCTAGACTCTTACACCTTACCAACTGATCAGTGACTGCTGCCCCTCTCTGCCAATCCCTTCATTGGCTTCCACTAACCTAACATATAAAATTCTAAATACTAACCACAACATAAAAAGCCATCCGCAACACTGTCCCTAGCTACATCACCAACCTCATCCACAGATATCGTCCAAATTGCTCCTCTCAAGACATCTTTGTCTCTAGCTTCCTTATCACCTCCTCCCACGCTCACCTCCAGGACTTCTCCAGAGACTCTCTCATCCTCTGGAACTCCCTGCCGCAGTATGTTTGGTCAGCCCCCACCATGTCTGCCTTTAGGAAAACTCACTTATTCATGGAAGACTACGCCACCTCCACCTAAGAACTGTACTTGAGCCACCTCCACCAGATCATCCCCTGCAGTTATCACCTTTTGTACCACCTCCCCCTTCCTTTAGATTGTAAGCTCCACGAGCAAAGCCATCCTATTCTTTGTGTACTGAAGTGTATTGTAATTGTACTGTCTCCCTTTATATTGTAAAGTGCTGCGCAAACTGTTGGTGCTATATAAATCCTGTATAATAATAATAGTAATAATAATAATAAAAAATGAAAAATTATGTAGACAAAAAAAGACAGTCCCAAAAAAAGTGTCAATAGCAGTCCTCAATAGTAAATGGAATCTTGATCCACACTGTCAGATGACTCTTCAGACACCATGACATTATACGTTCTCCTCCACTTTGTGCTTAAAGAGAAGCTTACTAGAGCAAATGAACTCTTTGGGGGTTATTTACTGAAACTAGAGTCCAAAATCTGGTGCAGCTCTGCAGAGACCAATCAGCTTCCATGTTTTATTGTCAAAGCTTAATTGAACAAGCTGAAGTTAGAACCTGATTGGCTACCATGCACAGCTGAACCAGATTTTGAGTGCTCCAACATTAGTGAATCTCCCCCATTGTGTCAAAAAAGAGTTAAGTGCACTTGTGGGTCCTATTGGTCCCCACTCGGGGTAATGTGACATCTCTGGGTCCGGTTACTTTCTCATTTGTACCTCCTCAATCAAGAGGGAATACTCAGACATCTCATACCCTGCTACTTCTCCTGCAGCTGGCCAATCCACTCCTGAGCACTGACCACACACCACAACAGATCTATACCTCCGCCATGGCTTCAGTAGTGGCATAGGCAGTAGTATGTGGAAGTGGAGGCTTACATCCATCCATCCATCTGGGTGGCAGACTATGTAGTTGGATGTTTATCATTTATCCATCCATCTATCCATTGTTGGAATTTCTCCTTACAAATGCTGTTAGACCTCCTATACATTGAGGTCTAACCTTTTGGTAAACAGCTTTGGTGTCACACGGTTTAGCACACAGCAGTGGTTTTGAAGAGGAATTAATACATATGACCTTGGGCTGCTTTTTTTTTCCTTTCGTCTGGATGCACTTTTCTCTCATGTAGAGACTTTTTGGTGCATTTTATCTTTATTGGACTTTTTCATGAACTTTCTAGATTTTATTATTTATTTATTATTCCATGTATTTGACATTTTTCACTTATATGCTTTTTGAATTTATGCATTTGAATTTGTATTATTAATTCACTTTATTGATTTGCACATTTTATACATTTCACATTTGTTTGCTTGGCAACGCAACACATTTATGCTGTTTCATGCTATATATTGTCCTGTGTGAGGGTAGTGGTGAGTGCAGCTGTCAGGTTTTGTTGTTTTTGATTCTGATGAATTTTTTGGCACTTTTAATGTAAGATTTGCGTTGTTAATATTTGTCCTTCCTGCTCAGTAGCTATTTGTTCTGGTGAGTCAGCGGTCTACAGCCTGCGAGCCATCAGCAGCAAAGTCAATCACCCCTTGCTCGGTGACCAGGTTACTAGGTGACTCCTTAGATCCTGCACCTTGGCCCTTCTCAGGGTTCTCACCTCCACTTGAACATGCTGGCCCTGCTACTTCTACTTCTACATCCTGTGAGTATCCTTTATCCAGTGTGACCAGTGCCACATCTGTCTTCTGTCACTCTGGGACCCTAGGTACCAGTGCCCCTGGTGACCCTAGTGGAACCAATACATTTCAGTGCCTCCTCTATTGCCTGTGCCTCCTCTATGGCCTGTACCTCCACTTCATCTCCCCAGTTCCTGGCCAGCCTGTTCTTTGTGGACTCCCATCCGTGACATTCTCAATGGTTCATTCCCCTCTGAGACACAGTTACTTGGAAGTCAAATATTTGCTTTTACATCTAGAAAAAGAAGATTTACCTAGACAGATTTTATGTATTAGAACAAATATACTATTTAAGCTACTTGTAAAAAGGTAAGGAACACACTAGCCAATTCTGCACTCTGGGACAAGTCTTATCTTGTATTCCCCGTTCACACAATGGTTAGCACTATTAAATCCTTGAAACTTTTAAGTAAACTCCTAAAGGGAGACATCAAAGGTTTTGGCGTAACTATATTTTATACGTTTTAAACTGATGTTTTGTAATATATATGTCAAGACAATGGATTTCCAGAGCACCATGGGGTTCCTAAGCACATTAGAATTTATCTGCTTTTGGACTGGCTGTCTTTCATTAAATTCTCATTGGGAGCCATGCAGAGAGACAGGTGGACTCATTTCCTCAGGTGTAAATAATTGACTTTGAACTTTGGAGATCAAGCTGCTGATTGCATAAAATAATTCATTATATTTATATGTAAAATGTTATATTTGCAATATGCATCTGTAGGGAATAAGGCTTAGTGGACAGTTCCCAGAAGAGTTGGCACTTTACCTGTCTAGACCAGCCAGCACTTATTCATAACAAAAGTGTTTTGTTGGATGTTGCAGATATGTACATTTTACACCAGTGACAGTTTTTATTTAGCTGATAGGGTCTCTATTTATTATGGTCAGGACTAAATAGATGCTGTTTTTAAAGAATATGTTTTCTTTTTTTTCTCCAACAAAATTAACTTATTGAATGTGAATATTATGTAGTCTTTTATCTGCACACAAGGTAGAATTTTTGGCTCCTTTTCCCATTTCCTTCATTTCCTTCCTATCTACCACCTGCTGCAAAACTTATGTTGTTTACAGAGCTCAATAGTTCAAGCTGAAATTTAAAGTACACAATTTTATTAGTAAGATTTTCCATCAGAGATTTCAATCAGGCCACGCTGGTCTCAAGGCAAGCAACTTCTGATGTGCTGTCTCTTTAGCCTTGCACCCTGGGAATCCTTTGTTATCGATTGAATGTTTACTTGTAGAATAAAGATTGTAGATATATAGCAAAAAATCAGTTCAGAATTGTGTAAATTTAATTAAAAAATCGAAATAAACTTGATCTTAGACCAATGGTTGAAAAAGCATAGTGATGATGTGTAAAGTGATGATTGGTGACTTGCTGCAATTTAATAATGCAGCTTACAAGCTGCATTATTGCATTAGTTTTCAGTCACACCAAATCTGACTTTGAAATTGTGCGACTTCACTTGAAGTTGGATGTGGGTGCAACGTCAGGTGTGACTTGGAAGACATCTGTGCGTCTTCATGCAAGTTGTACCTGAACTTGCAAAAAATAGTGCATGAAGTACTTTCAAAATCAGTACAGCTCTGACAGAGTCAGAATCACACTGATATGACTGCTTTCATTGCAAACAATAGGGTGCGACTTGTCATGCGATTTGAAACTATCAAATCACATGACAAGTCGCACCGGTGTGACCGGGGACTTACTGTTAAAGTCCAAAAATTACATCTAGCTATTAAGGACATCCCAATTTTTACCATTTCATTATAAGCGTATGGATCTAAACAGGGGCGGACTGACAACTCATGGGGCCCCCAGGCAATAGGGGATCATGGGGCCCCTGTGTCCTTGCCCAAACTCAAAAAAGCCTATGTAAAAGGTACCAGGGGCATCTCATGGGGCCCCCTACTAACCCTGGGCCCTAGGGCAGTGCCTAGTTTCCAAATGGTCAGTCCGCCCCTGGATCTAAATGATATGCCAGTCTTCATGATAAAGTTCAGAGGAGTCCTATCATTACTGTTCTTTTCAGTTTACTAGCCCTCTGTTTTCTCCATTTCAGTATATTTTTTTTTATATTTGGACAAGTCTAAAAAAGTCACGATAGTAAACTTTTGAATTCTTTACTTTTCTCCTACTTATGAAAGCAAATCTTAATAAGACGTGTATAGAGAAATATGTACTCCACCAACACCATGGCTACTGTCAACTGTCAGAAGTGGTAATTGCTCACAGATTGCTTGGCCCATCCAGTGCACATGGCGTCTTTCAGCTGCGCACAAAAAAAGCCCTTCAGTAGGTGCCAGCAGCTGGTTTTATTGAACAACTACATGAAAAGTATAGAGTGTCACAGAAATAAAAGCAGTCAGCCCCTTTCATTTGAACATCAATAAAAGGAATACATGCAAAGACACAAGGTTGCCCACAGGACCGGCAGATCAGTTCCTAAACTAACAGAGCACGCTGCATTCTCGGGAGTTTGTCTTGGACCTGCTAAAGTTCAAAGTGTGTATACAATGACTTCTGGGTAATACTGATGCAGACAATGCCCCAAGGGCACAGAGAATGCTGAAGTAGAGCCAGTTGCACTATGCAAGCTTAACAGGGGGCACTCCAATACAAAGCTATTGGTTTGCAAATGATGTAGCTCTGAAAGAGCTCTTAAAGCGGAGTTCCACCTGAAAAAAGAAAAAAAGTCATCAGCTACAAAAACTGTAGCTGCTGACTTTTAAAATACAGCCACTTACCTGTACCTAGGTCCAGCGGTATCCTCGCCATCGCTGGTTTCACCGGCCATGTTCTCTCCCTGGAGCTGGTATTTTCAGTGTGGGCACCCGGATGTGAAAGCTTGCGGCTTCACAGCCGGGTGCTCACTACGCTTTGTGAATGGCCTTGTAGTCTTCTGGGACCTGTCAAGTGTCCCAGAAGACTACAGGGAGGGAGGAGGGAGGAAAACTTCTGCTTCTGATCACCTAGGCAATCGCAGTGGAAACGGGAGTGGATACCTGCTCCCCCCCTGCTCCCCAAAGGTTCCAATCCTTAATGGGGAGCGGGGGACAAAGACTTAAAGTGGAGATTCCCCTTTTGGGTGGAGCGCAACTTTAAGGAGCAATATCATTTAGAAAAAAAATTGTATTTCAACTGTATGTAAACCCTAACAAGAAATTTCTCTTTTTTGCTTACTTTGGTCTGTTAAGTATACCACTGAAAGTGTTTTTGCTTTATCTGTTTGATGAGTGCAGAAAATACCTGTCAATTCTCCCAAAAATCTTTTCAGTTGATAACTTCCGGTGCTCTCTGTCTGTGCTGACTGTTATCAGTTAGCATTGTTCTCATTTCTCTCTCTGATTACAGAACACAACCCCTCTATGTTATAGAGATGAGGAGGGAAAGAGGTGGTCTCTAGCCATAAAACACTTTTTATCAGAGGATGACAATACTGCTTCTCCATAGATACAGTACAGTGAGTAAGCCTTGTCACCTCAGAACAGGAGGTATAATTGACAATGGTGATGGCAGCTGGCAATCACTGGACCTACAGGTAAAAAAGCTTGTGTAGCACACCCACTAAGGGGCCGCACACCCACTAAGGGGCCGCTGGTGAATTTGGTCCTACTTCCCCCTTAGAACACACACAGCCAGGCACACAGTATTGTTTTCATTCTTCCACCTGCCAGAAAACAGTATAGGGGTTTATTTTAGGGTTTTTATTAGGAACGATGAACTGGGATGAGGTATCTCTTTTGCTGAAGGTGACCTATATTTCTTCCAGATGTAAAAGCTAGATGTAGTCACTTTCCCTCCAGCATTGAGGGTCAACTACTCATTTAACCACAGAATCATCAGTAGCCTTCTGCCAACATCCACTAGGCTCTTCCTAGTGAGGGAGATGTAGACTTACGCCATCATAGGACAGTTGGACTCTTTCCCACCAGCTTCCTCCTGGCTCTCTCCCGTGAGCTTCTCCAGACCCAACTTAATCCCAGGACATGAACTTGCGAATAGATCCCCCAGCTAGGCTTAGCTGGGACCTCGATGTCTTCACAAAGGCTTCAACTCAACCCCAGGACTTGAACTTCCAAATAGGCCCCCCAGCTAAGCCTAGCTAGGACCCTGTGTCTTCCTGAAGACTTCCTCTAGAATTGTGCACCGGGGCAGAGCCCCTGCACATGGGTTTTCTCCAGCAGGTATAGACCCAGAAACACTGCCCTGCTGTCTCATGTCAAAGACTACTTATGAGCTCTCTCACCACCTACTAGATGTACCTCCCCAGGGATTAGCCGGAGTCCCATAAATATTCAGGCTGCTCATTCTGTCTTTCCATCCACTATGTTTCTAGAATCCGCTAGAAGGCAAGGGGAAGTAACACTGAGCAGCCTTAACCAATCAATCCCCCACTTCTCTGATTGCAGGTAGCGCACTGGGCCACATCAGATCCCACGCATGCTCAGAAACGTGTTGCATGCCAATGACATCACACGCCAATGCCGCCGCTCCGGACTCTTCAGTGACCTTCCAGGCTTTCATATGAGGCGCTCCAACATCTCGCCAGCGCTCCCTGCTGTCTAGCCTAGCTGTCTGTCCTCTCTCCCTTCGATTCCTGAACTTGGCCACTAGGCACTGTGCACAATTAACCCTTATGAGCCTGCTTGTCATTTCATACATGGTTTTTTTTTTTTTTTTAAGTCCGCAAACGTGCAACTATAACGAAAAAACCCGTAAGTGTTCACAAAAAAAGTGCGAGTGCAAAACACCACACGAAAAAGTGCACTTAGGGGTGTGCTTTTGTCCTACCCCTAAAGGGGCTGGACCGCTACCCTGATCCCCCGAGGCACGAAGCTCCTGACAGGGACAAGGTTACCATTTGGTCCTCCTGGCCAAAAGGACTGGTGGACCACCGTTCCTTGTGTCTAGCCGAAGCCGGACACCCAGTACTTGGTCAGGGGGCTCTCCCAAAGAGAAAACCCCCTAGGGAGGAAGGAACCAAAAGGCCACACATCCTCCCCCTAGACTTCAGGGCAGGCCCGAGGACCCACACCCTCCATCCTGTGAAAAACACACACAAAAGTAAGAAAAAGTGACAAAACGTGGGAGTGATAATAAATTAAATGTCATTTCATACATGTGAGTTGTTAAACTTACCGTTTTAACCATTAAACTACCTAACACTCTACACTCAGAGGCGCTGTGTTTCTACCACAGCTTGCCCTGGTAATTGAGACTTTTTACCCTCCTGTCAGATTTTGGACCCCATACCCATCCAAGAGACTATGTGGACTGCCTGTTCCATGCACCTGTTATTCCAATGATAGTAAATGTGAAAAGACCTGTGTAACTCTCTGTTACTGGAAAACACTGAGGTATTGAAATTATCTACATTTTTTAAACAAATTAAATTTGAGATACGGTGTAACTTTAGCATTGTCCCCTCATGTTGTATTTGGATTAGCACCCATCGATTGCTGCCAAGCAATGAATGGAAGGATTAATTAATTTATGAACTTGTCCTTATAGGCCATTGATTACGGTGTCCTCCCTTAAAGATTTCATTATGCCTAAAGTTAAAATGTTTGCTAATTATTGCGTTTTATCTAATTGAATCTTTGTATTACATATATAGTGCAAAGGTGGAAGACAGTTGACCTTTCAACTATTGGGCAGGATGAGGATTTAATTAGAGCCATCATTGGTTTGGAATAGATTTATCTGAATATTCCCAAGCAACTGTTCTAATTGAAATTGTTCTTGACAATGACATTTATTTAAAGGGGAATTATTAATTAATAAGTGCGACACTACATTTTAATAAGATGTTTTCCCAATCGCATTGCTAGAGTTGTGTAACTCTTCAAACAGAGAAAAGTTTATATTTAAAGTGTTACTGAACTCAGGACCCTGCATTCACATACACAGAACATGGAAATGAAAATATTTTAGTACATATAAACTGCTAAATACCTTTTCTTATCACAAGTTAGAGCAGTCTTGTGACTTCAGCAGCAGGTTAAAGCTTGTAGGAGGATGTGAAACCCCTGACCCTCTGTCTGTACAGTGCTGATTCGCCCTGTGCTGATCACATGCACTCTCCCAAGAAAAAAAAAACCTCTCTAGCAATACACACCAAACTGAGTATGTGCTTGTGACTATGGATTCAGTCTGTATCAGGTGGTCATTTCAACAAGAGGAGGGGCAGAGAAGAAAGGATCAAACAGCCTTAACCCCTTAGGCTCCACAGTGAGTATAACCAACATGCTTTACTGCATACAGAGACTGATATTACTGTTGTGGGTTTAGTAACACTTTAATTTGTAATAAATGCCATCTATAAAAGCTGAAAAATTATTGACCAAACAGAATGTGACAACTTATGTTACCATGTATTTTCCTTTATGATGTTCTGAGGGATTTTTTGTGTAACTTTCTTTCTTTGAGCCCGTGGTGTGGTGTGAAAAACAAAACATCAAAAAAAACTAAAAAAGGGCATGTGATCACACACAAAAAGTGCATTAGGGTGTGTCAAATGGCGCCCTTCCGAAGAGGAAGGTTACTTCCCTAACCTCCCAGGGTGCAAGATTCCTGATAGAGCTAGGGCACACTAAGGTCCACCTAGTTAAAAGACCCAACAGACTCCGCTCCTCATGCGTGGCCAAAGGCAATCAACAAGCCAACTTCCGGAAGAGAGACAGTTTGAGGCAGGGGAGGAAGGAATCCAATGGCCACACATCCTCCCACTAGACTTCAGGGCAGACACAAAGACCCATACTCTACAATTCATGAGCAAAAAGGTAGCACAAAAAAGTGCAGTGACAGATAGTGAAAAAAATAAAAAAAAATGCAAAAGTGCATAGCGGCCTGATTGCAAAAATTGCCCCAGTCTCAGCCAAGAGGCCAAGCCTATGAGGCGTGGTGCAGAAAAGAAGCTTAGAAGTCATACCCTAGTGCTGTTTCCCACAGAGGGGTCCCAAACCCATAGTGTTACTCTAGCAACCCCCGGAACGCTTGACACTGCAGGCCCTCTGCTTTCCTAGCCCATAGCCAGACAAGGTAGCACGGTTCAAATCCGGAGACAATGGATCCTCCACACCAAGCAAATGCTCTTGACACCCACTTAATTGTGTTTCTTTTTCTTTTGAAGATCTCTTGGGACACCGATCATACCAGAAGGGATATTATATAGCCAATCACCCCAACTGGAAGGCCAGATTGATGGTTGAACACCCCTTCTGTACACTCATAAGAACATATAAGATAAGAACAGACACAGGTAAGAACACTTGATCTTAGCTGAAAGGCCAAGAAGCAATATTCTATTTATCCCCTTGGTGCTGAGCATACATGATTATGGGGCCCCACTGAACTGGGCTTTTTTCTGTGGGGCTGCATATTTGCATATCTGTCGGAGCACTACCAGCACAAAGACTGTGGTCTCACTGAGAGACCCAGGTCCTGTACTAACAATCGGGACCCGGAACTCCCGATTCCGGTTCACCTGAACGCTGTGATAGCTTCTGATTAGCTATCATAGTGATCAGTCACTGTGACGCCTGTCCTCGTGTTTTCTTTCTCTGAATGGAGGCGAGAGATACATTGTAAAAAAAAAGCTGAGTGTGTAAAAGAAAAATAAATAATAAAATAATAATAATAATACCAACAATTAAAAATAATTTGAAAACATTTTTTTTAAAAATGCTGTGATCAAGGTTTGATTTAGGTCAACTCCAGGGTTAGTGTTTGGGTCAAGGTCAAAGGTTAGGGTCAGTATTTTTGGAGGCAGGATTTATTTTTTTTTTTTTTTTCCATTAGTAACTGTGTCAGTTAATGTCAGTGTATTTTAGGTAGGGTAAAAAAAAATTTAAATGTGCACTATTGTTTCTGGGTTGTATTGTGGGTACAAACAACTGACATACACATATGTGGTATTGCTGCAATCGTCAGGAGCAAGAAGATTTATTTTGGGTCTCTGTTTGGTGGTAGGTTATGGAAGTAGCAAGAAATATGCTGCTACATATTAAGAAATGATTTTTTCTTACTATTTTTGGGCAGTTTTCCCTTGATAATGAAAAAAAAAATCAGGAGATATCCATTACCATTTACCACCAAATTAAAGCCCAATTTGTCCTGAAAAAAGCAAGGTTTAAACCACATGGATGTTTTATTAACACATCAAAATTTAAAAATTGTGCTTAGGCATTAACATTTGTTTTACCCTTAAAAGTGAAGGGGTTAACTTACTTGAACAGACTCATGCAGGACAATAGACCCATGCAGTACCTTCTTTTCAATAAAACGCAACATGCTCTCTACACATTCTTGCACCTACTACCCCTTCAATGATAGAGACTGCCAAGTAGAGACTGCCAAGTCTCCAGAAAACATGGGCCCTAACAGTCTCTGAGACACAAAGAGAAGGGAGATGGACGGGGAGTCTGAGACAATGTCCCAGTCAGCACTTCTTGCCTATAAAAAGTCTCATGAAACCAAGCTGTGCTTGCTGCTGCAGGATTGTTGAACCAACTGATATACCACCTGGACAGGTCCTGCTGAAATGGGCATGTCTTGGCATCTGAAAAGCTTTGGCTTTGTGTATTTTTTAAAATTGGAATAAACTTCTGTCTGGACTATAACATTACATGTGTTTCAGTTCTAGTCCTACCCATTCCAGTCACACCTCAAGATGTGCAGAAGCTGCCATCATATTGTCCAGACAAACTACACTTATTGAACCCTTAGCACCAACTTTCACTAGGCCTTTGATGGAGTTTTGAAAGATGGGAAGCAGAAGTGGAGTTGCTAATAACATGACCAGTGCAAATGACTGTTGCAATGGTCAGGGTCCCTGGCCATCAGCTCCTGATTGTAAAGGACTCCATCTTGTACCTCCTATCAGGGGCGGACTGACCATTTGGAAACTCGGGCACTGCCCGAGGGCCCGGGGTCAGTAGGGGGCCCCATAAGATGCCCCTGGTACCTTTTTCTTAGGGTTTTTTGAGTTTGGGCAAGGACACAGAGGCCCCATGATCCCCTATTGCCCAGGGGCTCCATGAGTTGTCAGTCAGCCCCTGCCTCCTACAGTTAGGTGATTGTTGGGATACAGTAGATGATAGTTTCTGTCCTCTCCACCCTTAACTTACAGGCAAGAGGGTACATTTATCAGACAAATTAGTTTATGTTTATAACCTTTAAATTATTCCTATTGATGTTCTCCACCATCACAGCATAATGTTTCCTTATAGCCAGGTCAGTAAATAGTTTTTTTCTTTCCCTCCTCTCAGTAAAATGGTGAGACCAACAACTAGAGATTGGAAACATTTCCACAGTGCAAATTCCGCTGAGAGCAATTTGCGAATATTGTGAAAAGAGATAGTATTTTCCAAACTCTACAGGGGTGACAAAACACATTCTGGCATGCCAGAGGTGCCCTAAAGACATTAAAAAATACTTTATGGAAATAAATAATGAGGACCATAATGAAAGTGCAAGTAATGTTTCCCTTCAGAGTTCTCACTCCAGAAACACTCTTTCTGCTGCTTCTGGATCATCAAAAATTTTAAAAAGCAAGTTTAGTTTATTTACTGAATAAGCTGTAGTTTTATTTCAAGCATAATACTTTTATATAAGCTGCATTTCACATTCCCAGTTTAACAAAATGATTTTCAATTTGTAAAACTACTCTACGCTGAATTTTATTTCACTTTTTCTGAAAATGTCCATTTTTTTCCAGAAAAAAAAAACGGAAAAACATTTTTTTTCACATGGCTTCAAAATTTCTGGAAATCTTACATCTCTAGCCACAACCTTACTGATGACAATATGTTTGACCACTTTCATAATGGCTTTGTCCTTAACTCTCTAGAGAAACTGCCCTCCTAAAACTCATTCATGACTTAGTAACTGCCAAAACCAATGACCATTACTCTACACTCATACTTTTAGACCTTTCTGCTTCCTTTGACACAGTTGCTCCTCCACAAAAAAAACTCCATTCACTTGGCCTCCAAGACTCTTTTCATGATTTTACTCATACCTATTTCATTGAACCTTCAGTCTGCTCCTTTCATTTTCTTTTTGTAGGGTGTAATCTAAGGCTTGATCTTCGGGCTTCTTCTATTCTCCATCTATATCTCCACCCTCAGGTCACCCTGAGACAACCTTCCTCAGCTTCCAATATCAGCTCTATGCTGATAACCCCCAAATCCATTTCTCTACACCTAAGCTCACCCATTCTGTTTCTTCATGCATCACTAATTTACTAACTGACATATTAGCCTGGATGTCACACCATTTCCTCCAACTCAACCTGTCCAAAGCTAAGCTGATAATATTTATTTCCCGTTCCCCAAATTCTCCAATGCAATCAAAGTAAAATGATCAACCCCTCCCTCTCAGGCCAAGGTGGTTTTTGTAATGCTGGATTCAGCCCCACTTCCAATCACTTTTCAAATCTTGTGACCCTAACTCTTGCAACATTTTCAAAATTTTCCCCTTCTTAACATATAGCATCACAAAGCACCTAATTCACTCCCTTGTTATTTCTCACCTCAACTACTGCAACTACCTCCTTCCTTCTATCCCCCTTCAGTCTATCATAAATTCTGCTGCAAAATGTATTCACTTTAGTCGTTCAGTGGCTGCTGCCCCACTCTGCCAATCCCTCCACTGGCTTCTGACTGCCCAATGAATAAAATTCAAAATACTAGCAATAACATACAAAGCCGCCCACATTTCCTCCCCAACCTGTTACCAACCTTGTCTCAAAATATCACCCAAAACTATCCTTTCTGCTCCACCCAAGAAATTTTACTCTCTAGCCCCCTTGTCACCTCCTCCAATTCACACCTTGAGGACTTCTTCAGAACTCCTTGCTTCATCACAAATTCCTTATCCCAATCTGTTCTCATATCTCCTACTCTGTTCACCTTCAGGCCATCCTTGAAAACTCATCTCTTCAGGGAAACCTGTCCCACCTCCTCCTAACAGTTGTATTTTTGACTTTCTCCGTCAGCTCATCCCTCACAATTAATGCCTTTTGAATCATCTGCCTCTCCATTTAGAGCAGCAGTCCCCAAACGTTTTGGCACCAGTTTCGTGATAGACAATTTTTCCAGGGACTGGGGGGGGGGATGTGATTTCAGGATGATTCAAGTGCATTACATTTATTGTGCATTTTATTTCTAATATTATTTTTGACTTTCTCCATCAGCTCATCCCTGACAATTAATGCCTTTTGTATCACCTGCCTCTCCCTTTAGAGCAGCAGTCCCCAAACGTTTTGGCACCACTTTCGTGATAGACACTTTTTCCAGGGACTGGGGGGGATGTGATTTCAGGATGATTCAAGTGCATTACATTTATTGTGCATTTTATTTCTAATATTATTTTTTACTTTCTCCATCAGCTCATCCCTCACAATTAATGCCTTTTGAATCATCTGCCTCTCCCTTTAGAGCAGCAGTCCCCAAATGTTTTGGCACCAGTTTCGTGATAGACAATTTTTCCAGGGACTGGGGGGGGGGATGTGATTTCAGGATGATTCAAGGGCATTACATTTATTGTGCACTTTATTTCTAATATTATTTTTTACTTTCTCCATCAGCTCATCCCTCACAATTAATGCCTTTTGTATCACCTTCCTCTCCCTTTAGAGCAGCAGTCTTCAGACTTTTTGGCACCAGTTTTGTGATAGACAATTTTTCCAGGGACCTGGGGGGGGGGTGTGATTTCAGGATGATTCAAGTGCATTACATTTATTACATTGTAATATATTATTAAATAACTGCATAACTCACCATAGTGCAGAATCAGTAGGAGCCCTGTGCTTGTTTTCCTGCAACTAGACAATACCATCTGGGATGAAATCTTGTTTTGGTTGCTGTCACAGCAGCGCTAGCATCATCACATTCACTTCACCTCAGATCATCAGGCATTAGATTCTCATAACGAGTGCGGAACCTAGATCCTTACGCAGATCCATGCGCAGTTTACAGTAGGGTTCCCTCTCCTATGTGAATCTAATGCTGCTGCTGATCTGACAGGAGGTGGAGCTCAGGCAGTGGGGAGTGGCTATAACTACAGATGAAGATTCACTCAGTCACCCCTCACCTCCTGCTGTGTGGCCCACTTCCTAACAGGCCACAGACTGGTACTGGTCCTTGGCTTGGGGGTAGGGGATCTCTGCTTTAGAGTGTAAGAACTCACAACCAGGCCCTGTCTCACCCTTCTGTATCGAATTGTATTGTAACTGTATTATATCCCTTTATTTTGTAAAGAAAACTGTTGGCAGAATATACAGTAAATTCTGTAAAATAATATCATCTAATGTGCAAGGAAAATTGTAAAAAAAAAAAAAAGATTTTTCTTAACATCTCTTTGGATATTTAAAGATTATGAACATTCTATTCCTTAATCCCTTGGCACCGGCGCCTCCCGGCCCTTTAAGAGTTCCAGAAGCCGGGAGGCGAGGCGGGGTTTAAGGGTCATGTGACCGCAGTGATTTGCTGTCATGGCAGTCACATGATCGGAAAAGGTCCCGATCGAAAGAGGAGATCGGGACCTTTCCGTGAGTACCAAACATGTGTGCTGGGGTAAAAACGGGTATGTGGCACACTCTGAAATGGGTTAAAAATCATGTATGCGGAATGGACTAAGACTGAAAACAAGGATCATAGTGTAATGGGAATATATATGTGTGAAAAACAATATCATTTGGAGATTGTTATTTACATATATATATATATATATGGTCCTTATGATGGGTAGTCCTTATTAAAGTCCTTTTAAGCAGCTGAACTAGAAGGAAGCCAGCCAGTGGAGAGCTAGAGCGAGCCCTTTGGAAAATCAGAAAAGAAGAAGGTGGCGCCCTCTAAGTGCAGCATTAAAACTCTTTAATATAGCTAAAAATATAATACAGGCCACTCACAAAGGCATGGTGGAAAAGCACTTGCAATACGGAATAATAGGCATCCGCTGTGTGAAGGGACGTGGGCCTCTATGCACACAGGATGGTCCGGTATTAGGTGGCGATGCTGGTGGCTCCCAGCATTTCCTCCGAGTTCCAGGACTCCCACTGGATGGAGAAGATATCAGTTCTGGTCACTTGATGGTGGTGGGTAAGTGTACAATCCAAACACACACATTCCTGTGTTAAAAATGGCTGTGTGTATAAGTTGGTGTTGCAGCAACCTGAACGGGAACAGCAAGAGAGAATGTCACTAGCACACCGAGGATCACCAATATGGGTCCAAAATTTTTAATGAATGATCACATAGTTACAGCAAGGCAACATTTGACCACATGCCTGATGAAGGGGTCCTGCGAGACTCCGAAACGTTGCCTTGCTGTAACTATGTGATTGTTCATTAAAGCTTTTGGACCCATATTGGTGATCCTCAGTGTGCTGGTGACATTCTCCCTTGTGATAGTGGGGGGTGGCACGTGTTCACAGCATGATTTCTCCCTCTTCAGGCCGCTATGCAAGACGATCGAGACCCGGAAGCCGGTCACCTGAAGATATCAGCAACCGGCGGTGATTTCGGGGGACAGCGCATCACTGGACTCTAGGTGAGTATAGTAAGTAAGTAAATACACACTTTAACATTTTTGTAAGAATCTCAGTACAGTTATTTCTGGTAACAGTTTAGTCAATGCACAGAAGTGATATTTAATCTAGCCAATTAAAGTATGCTGAAGACCAGGTGATTATTTTGTCAATATAATTATTTCTTTAGTAACTGTGGTATATTGATATCACATTAGCTATAGCAAACTGTGTCTTGTAGATAAATGCAGGTTAACTGCTATATAAAAATCTCTGTTTATAAGGATCGTATCAGTTGAAACATATATTAGTTGAGCTGTGTCAATGCATTTCAAATTACTGAAGTAAAAATCCAGCTAAATTTTTTTTGCTCTAGATCCCTGGCGTCCAACCTGCAGGCCAAGGGCTGCATGTGGCCCTTTGGTATAAGATGTGCAGCCCTTGGACCTCAGCAGCCTGCAATGGGAACATTATTTAGGGTAATAGCATTGATCTGTACAAGCCTCATGTAATACATTCCCAGGCAGGGGCGGACTGACAACTCATGGGGCCCCCGGGCAATTGGGGATCATGGGGCCCCTGTGTCCTTGCCCACACTCAAAACACACCCAAAAAAGCCTATAAAAGGTACCAGAGTCATTTTATGGGGCCCCCTACTGACCCCGGGCCCTCGGGCAGTGCCCGAGTTTTCGAATGGTCAGTCCGCCCCTGGGTATGGGTAATGGGCAGGGGCGAACTGACAACTCATGGGGCCCCTGGGCAATAGGGGATCATGGGGCCTGTGTCAAAAAGCCTATGAAAAAGGTATCAGGGGCATCTCATGGGGCCCCCTACTGACCCCGGGCCCTCGGGCAGTGCCCGAGTTTCCAAATGGTCAGCCCACCCCTGTTCCCAGGTTTGTGTTCTTTTCTGCAGCATATCCCCAGCCAAAAATAAAGCATGTCTACACTCTCTGACCCCCATTTCTTCTATTAGGTTTGCAGCTTCTGACTGTCCTCTCAAGCATTACATATACAGAACATTATGTGTGGCTCTTTGGTGATGTTATGGGCTGCATTTTAGGCACCCATTAGCTCATACATTGACAACCACTGTTCTAGATAGAGCAGAGGTCTCCAAACTTTCTAAACAAAGGGCCAGTTTACTGTACTTCAGACTTTAGGGGGGCTGAACTCTCACTGAGAGTAGAAAAGGTCCTCACGTCAGTGGGAAAAAGCAATGCTCCATTATTGGTGTCAGTGGGAGGAATTGTGCCCCATCGTTGGTGTCAGTGGGAGGAATTGTGCCCCATCATTGGGAGGAATTGTGCCCCCTCATTGGTGTCAGTGGGAAGAATTGTGCCCCATCATTGGTGTCAGTGGGAGAAATTGTGCCCCATCATTGGTGTCAGTGGGAGAAATTATGCCCCATCATTGGTGTCAGTGGGACAAATTGTGCTCCATCATTGGTGTCAGTGGGACAAATTGTTCCCCATCTTTTGTGTCAGTGAAAGGAATTGTGCCCCATCGTTCGTGTCAGTGGGAGGAACAGTGCCCTGTCAATGGTGTCATTGGGAAGCATGGTTGTTTATCATTGGAAGGAATAGTGCCCCATCATTTGATGTCAGGGGGAGGAATAGTGCCCTATTGTTGGCGTCATTGGGAGGGATAGTGCCCTATCATTGGTGTTATTGGGATCCATTGTTGTATATCAGTGGAAGGAATTGTCCCCCATTGTTGGTGTCAGTGGGAGGAATTGTGCCCCATCATTGGTGTCAGTGGGAGGAATTGTACCCCATCATTGGCATCATTCAGAGGAATAGTGCCCTATCATTGGTGTCATTGGGATCCATTGTTGTATATCATTGAAAGGAATTGTGCCCCATAGATGATGTCAGTGGGAGGAATTGTGCCCCAACAATGGCATCAATAGGGTATAATAGTACCCTATCATTGGTGTCATGGGATCCATTGCTGTATATCATTGGAAGAAATTGTGCCCCATCGATGGTGTCTGTGGGAGGAATTGTGCCCTATCATTGGCGTCATTGGGAGGAATAGTGCCCTATCATTGGTGTCATTAGGATCCATTGTTGTATGTCATTGGGAATAACTGTGCCCCTTCATTGATGTCATTTGGGAAATTATGTCCCATTGCTGGTTTCAATGTATGAAACAGTGCCCCAAGGGCTGGATAAAATCAAGCAAAGGGCTGCATCTGGCCCCCGGGCCACAGTTTGGAGACCACTGAGATAGAGTATTGAAGGGTTAAAATCTATGTGTGTGTTTTCTTTGTCCTCATTGAGGAGATTTCCCACCAGTTTCCATCCCAGAGTCATAACAGATAATGAATGTAAACCTTACGAAAGCAACTGGAAATTACATCTTTGACAGTTGTCACTGGAATAATTGCCTCCATATGTCATTCTGCTTTTATGGCAGTTGTAATATTTTGGATATCATCTCACTTTTATCATGGACACCATGGCCACAATGACAAATAGAAAGGATGGATCTCCCCAATGGGAGCACTGACAATAGAAAAAAAACCTTCCCTACTCTATCCAGAAATAGAAAAAAAATCTGGGCTGCAATTCTACTTTAAATGAATTTGTAAATACTTGTCTATGCATTATACAAACAAACATCCAATGGCCGCACATCCAGGAAATCACCGTTATTTCTTCTTATTACATATTCCACAAACATGACAGGGGTACAGGACTCCACCTAACGCGTTTCACGCTCCACTAGTGCTTAGTCATAGCATTGAGCCATGACTATGCGCTAGTAGAGCGTGAAACGCGTTAGATGGATTCCTGTATCCCTGTCATGTTTGTGGAATATGTAATAAGAAGAAATATAGGTGATTTTACTGGATGTGCGGCCATTGGATGTTTGTATATTGGAGTCTGCTGTGGACAGGGCCAGCACCTGGGATTCAGTGTGTGTATGATAGAGGAAGAGGGAACCGACCTGGAGCAGTGTTTTTTGCTTACATGTCTATGCATCAGAAGCTCAGGACCTATCCAACGCACATGGGAGGAGTTCTGTAGATTTTTGGATCCATCCTTGACTGCTCACAAATCACTCCTTACACTTTGCCAACTGTTTTTTTACTTGCTAAAGATTTTTTTGTGCTCCCTAAAACAAACTTTATAGAAAACATGTTTTCTTTCTTTATTACAAGAAAGAGTTAGAAGCTCTTTTTTTTAATACTGCCTGGTATTAACAGGAGATTTTCCTAGTTCCTGTCAGGACAGGAAATGGGAAATCTCTCCAATGGGGTCATAGACAAAAATACAGGTTTTTTTATTGCTGAGTGTGTATTCCTGCCTCGGGGGCAACTGTTGTCTCTATCTCTTGGCTTGGCGACCCAAGGGCAGGAAGTAATGGAAGTTATTTGCAGTGGGGTCAAGAATATAAAATCAATATTCTTGGATTCTGTAGCCAGATTCTGGATTACTGCAGTGTGGTGACAGAGTTATTGCTTTTATTCTGTTTCCTTTTTGCTGAGACACTGAAATTATGCTGCACCATTCTCTTCCGGTCAATACGGGGAGGACTAAAGCCAAGAAAACCCATAGACTTCCATGCAGGATGCTGGAAATCATGGGAGGTGCAGTCCAAAGCAACATCCATGTAAATGAACAACTGTTTTCCTGAACTACAGATCCCTATAAGCTTCAGGGCACAAGGGGAGCCAAGGGGGGATTAGGTAGAATGACAGGGAAAAGCCGCTATCTTGGTGCTGTGGGAGTTGGTCCTTGTCTCCAGGGAGGCCAAGTTATTCGGGCTCAGGGCCATTCACCATCAGAAGCGCAAGACATCCAGTACCCTTGATCGCATCACAGCTTCTTCTTTCATTGGTGCCGGGAGACCCAAATGTACTCAGGCTCACTGCTATTGACCGCTAGACTCTAACTACATCATAGTGAAACTTAAAGGGCCCCCTCCACCGCAAGAGCCTACCCCTAAGCCCAGGAGTTAGTGAAAAAGCTGTGAGCCCACGTTTCTTTCCACTGTTACACACAGAGCCATTGAGAGCAGGACATCCAGCCATCTGAACCCTCATACTCTCAAATGATCCCAGCACTCTTGTTAATAATTCCACGCTATATCCCACCCAAAGAGTCTGAGCCATACTAAACTGCATCTGTAACTGATTGCAGCCACCAAGAATTATACTGAGACAAGCCAGCACTTACTGCTTATTCACTGCATGCAGGTTTTTAAGGGGACTTTCTTCAAGCGCACTAATGTTCTTAAAAGACCCCAACGGTAGCCGGTAGAAGAATCATATCATAGACTGCCACCCCGTTACTATTGCTACACTTCATTAGTCTCTTTAAGTATCCAGTCATCTCTATGTGGTCTGGGCCAATCCAGTCAGTTTAGGCCTAGTATTGCTGCGAAGTACGTGTTAGCAGTATAGCTTCATTCATTGGTCGTTCAAATGTCCTCACTGCTCCTGCTGTACTTCTGGTGGCATTGTTACTGTTTTTTCTGATCTGGAGGTCAGTTCCAAACAGAGCTTTAGACTCTGCCAGTGATTACCCTGAATGTCAGTTAATGTCAATACTATGTTCAATCCATTTTGTGTTTATCTGGTTACCCATTGACTTAATTCACAATGCATTGAGTTATCTTTTACTATCTGATTTGGTGTTTGTCTCTCTGATAGAATATCATTGATCCAGCAGGGGTTGTTGTGCTATATAGGCCTCCACCCAACTAGGTGAGTCAGAGGGGGTGAAGTTCATGAAGAGCTCAGGGCCAAGAACAATAGCACCCATTCTACTTAGCAGTTCCTGAGGGGGTAGTGCTAGAACTCTAATCATGGCACAAAGCTTAGGCACTTGCCAGGCTATCCTACATCTTTTGACTGCAGCACTATCAGCTGATCCTGGCTCTGGATCTGAGCTTAAATGAGTGGAGATACCCATCCCAAGCATATAGGAAGTGTTCAGGGGGACAATGGTGGCCTTCATGAAAAACATTTTACTATGCCCAAGGGCCCGTATCACCTTTGATAGTTACACCACCACATAAGGGTACAAGGACTATCTCTAGCTAACACTCGGCTCAGGTAAAGTTCTTCTTTCATAGAAACAATATTGCACTGTGTTTCGGTTTGGCAGAGTTTCTCTCGGCTGTCAATTCTTCAACCAACAGTTTATAAGTTGAACATATTTAACTTCAATCCTTGTGTGTTAATTTCGGGTTATGGCAGGGTCTTTGATCCCTCAGAGAGCCACACTTTCTAATATACTGCTAACTTAAACAAACAATAACAATAGTTCGGTACACTCTGTAGATTTGTCAGTTAGTTGGTATTTTCTGCAGGGTTATTTACAGTGTCAACCTCTCTCTTGCACCTCACAGAACTGCGTGTGTGTGTTTTACATTTTCGAGATTTATTTATGTACCCCATCATGTTGTGTGGAAGCCAAAGAATAAAGCCAAGTTTGGTTTTAGGAATTCAAAACAGGCAAAGTGCAGCCAAATCATATTTCTATTTAACCACCTGTGAAAATGGGCCAAGATGAAAACTGGGGACATGTAATAACTTTGTTAATCTGGTACGCACTGGATAATGTAAATACTTGTACTGAACCTCTCCAAATACCAAAAGGTCAGCTTAAAGTGATTCTGTTGCTTGTTTTGCTTGAAAAGCTGTCATCTCTAAAATGAAAATAATTAATACTTACCTGACCCAATGCCCTCTCTGTCAAACTCCACTGGCCTGGCGGTGCACCATCTTCTTAAAAATGTATGGATCACTTGAAAATATTTTGTATAGTGACAAGGTTTCTTTAAAGTATACACAGGGTCTTCTGTGTTTATGATTGGTTTATACAGTGTATTTAGTGACAATGACATGTTGGCCATGTAGTCCCGTGAAGAAATATAACATCTGTGACCAAGATCGATATGTCTGCCTTTTTACACTAGGGTTTGCCCCTTCCACAGGTTGGAGTCCCCATTAGTCAGAACATCAATTTTTTTCCTAGTGGTTGTGGTACTTGTCATTCTAGTGAGGAAGAAGCAAGGCATTTAAGGGAGGGGTGGTTACAGAATAGAGAGGAGAGCCTGCAAAAAGAAGGATGTAGGGCACTGAGACCCTACTTACGTTTTCTCCTTTGGTAGGAAAGCTGTTCCAGGGCAGACCCCTAGATGGAAATAATGTGGAACACTACAACAGTATGTGACCAGAAAAAAAATCAAGAATCTGAGTTTGTGCTCAGTGGGGACTATCAGCACATGTACAGCCAACTTGTTAAGGCAAGAATTTTAAGGTTATTGGTTTAGACTGCTGAGCTGGTTGTTATGATGCAGCCAATGCCTGGGGGAGTAGACATAACAACAAGATCTGCTTTTGAATTGGTGGTGTCCTAGTGAAAGAGGGTCCAGTTCTTTGACGGTGATAGGAGATTTTTCCCTGGGTGCACATGCCTAGTTACCTTGGCCCCCATGCCTTATGAACCTTAGGTGTTTGGCAGGATTTCTTGCAGATTAGGCATAGAACCACTGAACACAAAGGAGAGGCCTCTCGTAAATATGTATGCCCGTGATTCCCAATATGGCATGAGGGCCAATTTAAGTGTGGAACCTGAACAGTGTAGTGAACTGGAAGGATGTTTACTAGGGACCCACCATCACCAAAAATGGAAACTGGTTCTGAAGATAAATTTTTTTTACCTTAATTCAATCCCTGCATTAAGGTAAAAAAAATTCTGTCTCTTGATGTCCCCCCCCCCCTCCTCATTACTTCGATGAGTCTAGCATTGATCCAACAACTTGCCTGTCTGCTGGTCTTCTCTCCTCTCTCTATGCTTTCACAAACTTGGCTGAAAGGGTGGGAACCATTGGCTCCTGTCAGTCAAATCCTGTAGGAACAGAGTGGGGGGTGGGCCGGGTGTGTTAATGGGTGCACATAGTCTGATTCGGGATTGACCCATACATCTGCCTCCATAGCAAGCACTTTCTATGGGTACAGACACAGAAGAGGAGCAGCCAAGATCACCAGCTGTTATTTTTGACTCTTATAGGGGGGGACTAGTACAGAGTAGCTAGGAGTACAGAGTAGTTAGGCTGTCTCTGAGTTCCAGTGCCACACCACAGTGTCAACAGGGGCAGATTGACAACTCATGGGGTCCCCGGGCAATACGGGATCATGGGGCCCCTGTGTCCTTGCCCAAATGAAAAAAAGCCCATGAAAAAGGTACCAGGGGCATCTCATGGGGCCCCCTACTGACCCCGGGCCCTCAGGCAGTGCCCGAGTTTCCAAATGGTCAGTCCGCCCTTGCCTGCCAATGAGTTCCAAGGTGGTCGGACAACAGTTGGAGGATACTTCTGTGACCACTGATCTTGTCTTCAGGTCTCCTACACAAAGATAGATGCCGCATCATCCTCAGGGGTCCCTGCAACTGTAGGTTTCTGCAACATTTATCTGGAGGTCATCTCTATTAATAACTATATATACCTGGGTATATGTGCACAAATCCAACAGGACTCCTAATGAGCCCTTTTGTTGGTAATACCTGATAGTGCATTGAATGTATGTATTGTTATTAAGCTCTTCTTATAAAAAGCTTGTATTATTTCCATACTGGTATTCATCTATGTATTTATGGTTAATGTTATATGCTGGTTTCAGTAGTTCCTTTGCTCCCAATTACATTGATTATATTGCTGGTTAATTTCTCAGAAAGGGAATCCTTTCTGTTCACAGAGTCCCTGTACTGGGTGGAGGCACTGCCAACTTTATTATCAAACCCTTTTCTTTTACTTAGTGAAGGTTTTAGTTCTTCTATTTTCCTACAGGTTTAGTGCATATCCTGATTGGGGAGGGCCATTTCTCATCCCCCCCCAGTGTTTTGCCGCCAAGAAACACATGACAAAGAGTAAGGAGAGAGACTTTTCTAGTTTATCTAGCACTGTAAAAAGGTTTGGTTGGAGTTAGACAAAAATCATATATTAAAACATTGGTTATTAGCAGACAGGATACCTGCTTCATGTCTATAGCATTCATTCTGACATCTGCCTTTGCAACTGGTTGCTGTATTGACTAAATCAGTATTGGTACAGAAACGATGTCATATGATGCATTTTGAGTGGGAGTCATTACTATATATATCCAATTTGGTAACTGGTGAGCAAAGAGTGGGGACACCAACAGCTCAACAGTGTATGCATATAATTGCAAAAAAGACTTCTCTGCCTTCACCCTGCGCAGACTTATATCATGTAATATAAGCTTGTGTGCACACGCAATGTTTTCCGATGATAGACATGATTTAAAAACACACATGGAAAACAGGTCAGCCAGTTGCCATTTGCCTCAATGGTGCAGTGTGGATTACAGTTCTAAACCTATATTTGGCCTGGTCTATATTGTGATATGTTTTTCTGGATGTAGCATATCCTACTTGTAGGGTAGGCAGGTGGTACCTCCTCCATGTTCCCCTCCCCTTTGGGCGCCAAGTGTGAGTCACATAGGAAGCCTACCCGTAGGCATCTGTAACAGGCAGCCAGGGGAATGCTCAATCCTAAGGCGAGTGTTCTTGCTCAGAGATGAAACGTACACAATTGCACAATAACTGTCCTCCAGGTTACTCTTGGGACTCCGTGTAAATGTAGATCTTCCCACTATAGACTTGCTATTAGGAGGGACGCACTGAGCTTTGTTCACAACCACCTGTCTAGTGCCTAGTGTTTTTCTCTACCATTCCCCAATAGCAGAGCGGGTCCTGCCGTGCACCTTGCATGAGCCCAACATCTGTACTTACTTAACTTTTGAGATGCGTACCCTGGCTGCTAGAGGCTGGTCCACCTATAACAGATACACCCCATTGACAGGCTGCTTGACTACCTGTAGACCTCCCTTACCCATGGCAATCACATGTAACACTGCATCAGGATGATCTTTAAGCACTGACTCTTCATATCCCAATGTGCTAGTGACCCAAAATTGTAGAAATGTGCTGCTTTCTTGCACTGCACTCCTATGAATAACGTCAGACCAGACAGAAGGCAAAGTTCAACAATTTACTGAATCAAAGTGAAAAATATTACAGAGTCCAACAGATGAAAGCAGTCTTTTCCTAGATTCCTATGCCCTAATCCTACTCAGGCTATGTGCTGCCCCAGCATACCTGTAAAGGTAGAGTCCATGTGCTATAAGGTCCACCAGTGACATTCTCCAACAGCTGGTGTCCAAGTTGGTGGGTTTCACATCTCTTGCTCTTCAGTGTCTGTAAAGTACTCTTTACACGGTAGATGGACCAACAGGGAGGGTCTCAGACACCTCCGGAGAACTCCCTGGCCCCAGACCACTGTCCCCTTTTATTTCCACAGTAGCAGAAGGTCAGACCCAAAGATCCCGCTAAAAAGAGGAACTAAGTTAATCCTAGCCCTCCTGTCCAGGGCAGCACCTAACTAATTTGAACCTGTTTATATACTGAGATATATTTGCATTGATGGCAAAGCAGGCCAAATCCAGTCTTTTGCTGTGATTGGGGTTCAAATGTACACATGGGAGTGCCACTGCATTGAAAGCAAAAGCCAGTACTTGACAGCAACGGCAATGTACACACACCCTATAGGACTCCGGGACTACGGTCATGAGTGGCAGATAAAGACTGCCTGCTCAAATGCAGGACTGAAAGTGCAGGTAAACCAATACAACAATAACGGTACCACCAAAAAAGCATTACAGTATCTAAATATCTATCTATCAATTTACTGATTCTATTCTACACTTTTTTTTGGTATTGTACTTTATCAGTTAATCAAATTAGATATTTAACCTTTAAGATATATGAGCCCAGAGAACATTATTAGGAGATATTAGGCGAAGATGAAGCAAGTTACCATACATTCCTTATAAAGACATTCCAGCTGGTATGTGTGCACTTTATTGACTTGTCTGTGGACAGACAACGGCAGTGGAAAAGTCCCATCAATAATTACCTAATGAATACACATTAGAAGAACGTCTTTGCATCGGCTGAATCCAAATGTCACAAGATCATTAGCAGCGCTCACAATTAAATTGCAAATGGGATGCTAACGCAATACCTGGCATAAAGGAGAAATGGTGCCCCAAGGCAAGCCCTACAAATGGTTTGTTAGCTATCGGCTACATTGGCAAATAGACATATGTACAAATTAAAGTCACAGACAGTTTTTACTGTGCAGAATTTCAGATTCATTTTTGCTTCTGTCAATGTTAAATGTTGAAAAACAAGTATGTGCATGTAGGCTTAGATGTCTATCATGGAAGGCAAGTCCTAGTACCAAGGTAGAACTTTATCAGAGAGGTGCACAAGGGACGGATTTATGGCTAATAGAGGTTATAGCAGGCACTTTGTGGAATTCACTCTTAGGCAGGGCTTTTAGTTTTTGGCTAACAGCTTTATTTTTAAGTAAACCTGTAACATAATGTAAACTGAGACTGCAATCTCAAAGCCGTCCCCATGAGGTGCCAGAACTGACCTTTATATTTTGTCCCACCAGAGCCCCTGGAATTACCAAACTTCCAAATAATGGAAAGGATTGACACAACCCTGCCACTTCACACAATGCCATCCATTACCAGGCTCAAGAACAGGCAGGAAAGAGGGGGTAATGGCTATGCAGAAAGATTGTTTTTGCATAGGTGTTTCCAGGGGGAGAGGAAGAAAGTTGTCAGGTGTGATATGGCACCACATTTTGCTGCAGCAAAATTAATATGATTTTAGCGTGGTGCGGTTACTTTTAATTTTATTAAAGTCCAACTCTGTTCAAAAGTTTTGTTTCAGTTTTGAATAGAGTTGGAAACAGCAACTACTTCTGTCAATATTCGTATTACTGTGTGTGACTCTGATTGGGAGATTTTAGTTCATTTTGTGTCAGTGTGGTCACTAGACCAGGAATACACAGATAGTAATCCTACCATACCACTAGAACCAGCACCACCAGGTGTGTGGGACAAAGGACCAAAGTACATGTAAAGCTCAAATAACAAATCAATCCCTTACAAGTACTACTATATTTACACCAATTATAGCAAAACTAGGTGTATCAAAATGTGTAAACTTTATTATTACATATGTCTCCTAAACATGGACACACAGGGGTTGCTTTTGCAAGGGAACTGCAGTATTTGCTTGCACATGGTTGGATGATGGAAGTCAGGGGAGTTTCATCTTATCTACTAACCTAAGGGAATTTTCCCTTACAAAGTGAACAGTCCATTCGCCTTTAGTAGGTCAACCGTATGAAGTAAGTATCTAAAAAAAATCTACCCAAAGTAGCCAGCCCACACATTACCAAATATTAGCCAGTGACCAGGATACTCACTATGAACTCCATCTTGGCATGACCCGGACCACTGAATTAATAGTAAGTACAAAATTATTCAGCGCCGACCTTCCAAACAAATAATATAAAATGTGTGAATGCTATCAAAAACTAAGTTAAACTGTTTTCTAATATATCTCCAAATAATGTTTGACAGAATTAATAAATAGGTAATTAATAGTTAAGTAGCTAGTTAATAATATTAAATAAATAAAGCAATAATATAACAATAAATCTTAGAAGCAAGGTGGTAGAATCCACGGATGGTTAATAATGCTGAATAATAAGGGGTAGACAGTTCTACATGTATTGTGACAACTGTTGCTTCTTTAGGAGCTTCTATTTTGTACACAATGATTGTACCACTTAGGCAGGGGTGGACTGACAACTCATGGGGCCCCCGAGCAATAGGGGATCATGGGGCCTCTGTGTCCTTGCCCAAACTCAAAAAAGCCTATGAAAAAGGTACCAGGGGCATCTCATGGGGCCCCCTACTGACCCCGGGCCTTTGGGCAGTGCCCGAGTTTCCAAATGGTCAGTCCGCCCCTGCACTTAGGTTGACTGTTATGTTATCACTTTATTTATTTAATATTTATTTACTAGCTATTAAACTTTGTAATAATTAGCACTTTATGGATTTCGGCAGACATTAGTTGACAATATATCAGAAATTTAGTTTCTCTTAGTTCTTGATAGTAATTACACATTTTGTATCATTTGTTTAGCTGAATAATTTATTCTGTACATACTATTACCTTTAATGGACCAGGTCATGCCGAGGTGGAGCTCAAAGGGAGCCCCCCCGTCAATGGTTGATGTTTGGCATATTGTGTTCTGGTTATTTGGATACTGGACTATATTTTAATTGTTTTCAAATGAATGTGCGTTTTTTAAGAGATTGTATATTTTGTGTGGATACTCAGTTTCTGTGTCTACATTTAGGATATACACGTAATAACAAAGTTGACACTTTTTTTCATACCCCTGGACTTATTTATTTATTACAGGTACTTATATAGCGCTGTCAATTTACGCAGCGCTTTACATATATATTGTACATTCACATCAGTCCCTAACCCTCAAGGGGTGTACAATCTAAAGTCCCTAACTCACATTCAAACATACATATACTAGTGACAATTTAGACAGGAGCAAATTAAACCTACCAGCATGTCTTTGGAGTGTGGAAGGAAACCGGAGTACCCGGAGGAAACCCACACAGGCACAGGGAGAACATGCAAACTTCAGGCAGGTGGTGCCATGGTTGGGATTCGAACCGACGACCCGAGTACTGCCAGGTGGAAGTGCTAATCATTTAGCCACTGTGCTGCCAGTTTTGATATAATTTGTGTATATGTAGAAATGTGAACAACTTTTGAGGGATTGCTTTGTTGTTTGTTGAGTAAAGATAGCCCGGCAGAGGTGCTGACATTTCTCCATTATACTGTAGAAAAGGTTTTTGGTCAGTCTGTGTCCCCACTGGACAAATTTTCCATTAAAGGATACCTAAACCCAAAAATGATTGTAATATACTGCAGTTCACTAATTCATAGATGTGGGGACGGTATTATTAAAAGCCCAACTCAAGGCAAACTTTTTTTTTCCCATTTAGTGCGGCTGTACCCACACTGCACAGGTCAACTGCCTTTTTTTTCTAGTGGTGAGCTGGAAACTTATACTCACCTGATCCTTCGTTCCTCTGAAAAACAGTGCTCCCCCACAGTCCAGCGGTGGGTTGTTCCTTGTCTGAGAGAGCCTGCCCTGAGCATGATGATGTCAGAAATAGTCTACTATTCAAGACCTCTAGAGAGCGGAGGTGCCGGACCCATCTTGTGCTGGGGAGATTGGAGGGTTAGGTAAGGAAATTTCCACTCTCCTTTACCCTAGAAAAACACAAGCAGTTAATCCGTGCAGTGTGGGCACAAAAATGTTGTTGCCCAGAATTGGGCTTTAAAGGAGAAAGAAGGGGTCAGAAGGAGGGACCAACGACTGCTGGGGGGACCCAGGGGAATGACACTCCCAAAAGCGTCGACTTCCCTGCAGATTTCTCAGGATCAGAACAGTGTTCAGTGGCATAGACAGTAGGAAAGGTGAATACTCACACTGTTCTGTACAGGTATAGCACTTTGAAAAAATTATGCAGTATAACAAAAGGGTCCCTTTCAAGTAGAAGTCAAGAAAAAAAAATTTATTTGCACAAACTACAAACTAAACAGAATATGAGGTGCTCTTGAATGCACAAGAGGGGATCGTGCTATTTACCCCCTTGTCTCCTTGTCTACTCACAAAATGCTGTGTATTATGTGAACAAAATACAAGGCATTGTGTGAATGGATATGGGAAGAAAAGAAAGGGTAAACAACAAGATCCATTTACTGTATAATCACCGGAGCTCTTAGCCTTGTTGCCAGAAGAAAAGGGCAGCCTGTAGCTTCCAGCACCAAAAAAAGCTGATTTCGTAAAATGCGGTCATCCACACCTATAATCATCGTTAGAGGTAGCTTGCTTAGCTTGTGGTTTGCACACAAAAAAAAAAACTTTTTCGTTCCTGGAGTTCTACCTTAATGCTAGGTTCACACTGTTTTTCTGCACAGTGATCACTACTAGGGCATATAGAAAACAATTGTTTTCTGACTTCTCCATCAAGACCAATAATACAACCATCAGTCCCTCCCCTCATGCCAGGGTACTGGACGTAATCCAAGACTCCCATCTGTCCTTTCAGCCCCAAATCCAATCACTGTCCAAATCTTGTAGACTTCACCTCCGCAACATCTCCAAGATACACCCGTTCCTAACCTCTGAAACTACTAAGCAACTTATTCACTCCCTTGTTATCTCTTGCCCAGGGATGGACTGACGATTGCAGAACTCGGGCACTAACCGAGGGCCGGGGTCAGTAGGGGGCCCCATGAGATGTCCCTGGTATCTTTCATAAGCTTTTTTGGGTGTGATTTGAGTGTGGGCGAGGTCACAAGGGCCCCATGATCCCCTATTGCCCGGGGGCCCCATGAGTTTTCAGTCCGCCCCTGCTCTCGCCTTGACTATTGTAACTCCCTCCTCATTGACCTACCTAATCACAGGCTATCCCCTCTTCAGTCTATCACGAATGCTGCTGCCAGACTCATCCACCTTACTAACTGTTCCATATCTGTCACCCCTCTCTGCCAGTCCCTCCACTGGCTTCCCATTGTCCAACGGATAAAATTCAAAACATTAACAATAACATATAAAGCCCTTTATAACTCTGCCCCAAATTACATCATCAATCTTGTCTCCAAATATCACCCAAACCGTATTCTCCGCTCCTCACATGACCTCCTGCTCTCTAGCTCCCTTGTCTCCCTTGTCTCCTCCTCCCATGCTCGTCCCTAGGACTTCTCCAGAGCTTCCCCCAACCTCTGGAACTCTCTACCCCAATTTATCAGACTGTAGCCTACTCTGCTCACTTTTAGGCGATCTCTGAAAACCTATCTCTTCAGGGAAGCCTATCCTGCCCTCAGCTAATAATGGAATCTTCTATTCCTCCTACCACTCCATCCCCTACAGTTATTACCTTTTGTACCACCAGCCCCTCCCTCTTAGATTGTAAGCTCCAAGGAGCAGGGCCCTCCTATCCCTCTTGTATTGAACTGTATTGTTGCTGTATTGTCTCCCATTATATTGTAAAGCGCTGAGCAAACTGTTAGCGCTATATAAATCCTGTATAATAATAATAATAATAATAATAATAATAATGTGCCCTGTTCCAACCACCATGCTGGTGTGATGTATACTGCTGTATGGAGTGCAGACATGCTGAATTTTTCTGTGGATATATGAATGCATTGTCACTAAGTGACATTTCAAATAAAGTTTTAAAAAACCCGAAACACAAGCCTCTACTGGACATCCTAGAGACACAAGCCTGCATAGTAAAATGCTGTGTGTGTGTCAGATATAGATAGGCAACTAACAACTTCTTCAGAAGACCAGCAAAGGAAGCTCCATGCTACCCTCATGACAATGTCACTTTAAAGAAGAACAAAGCAGAAATCTAAATGGTTTTATGAAGCCCATAATAAATGCGACAAAGCGCAGCAGAAACTATTATAAATGTAGATGTCACTAATAGTAGCAGTAGATTTTAAGTGGCAGCTGAGGTCTCAAGTGGCCTTTGGAGCAGTATCATACACCAACTAATCTAAATTTAATTAAAACTATCCATTTAATTTCGTTTACTGGAAGAACAATCATCTGTTAAATATGCTCAGTACTCACACATACCTAAAAAAAAAAAAAATTAAAGAAAGAAACCATTAACTCTGTAATGCTCCCGTTCCATGATTAGCGTCTCTTTTGACGAAAAATAATTAAAAAGCTTTGATAAAAATGTATGGTAACATCGATCAAGATGTTTCTGCTGCTCAGATTAAAAAGAAATAAATCATGAATGAAAATGAAATACTCTGGAACATTAAAATTGGTGATGACCGGAAATGATAGGTGGGTAAGGTTTAATAGATGTGTGCTTGTGAAAGGGATAATAAACGGAGGAAATGAGAAAAATACAACATAAAAACACATTTTGGTTTGGTTTGTGTGCCTAACGGGGGGGGGGGCTTTGATCAAAATAAAGAATGCAAAAAGGTATACGTTGTCCTATTTTCTATTCATCAATGCCTGAATACTTGGTAAAGAAAAAGCATTTTTCATCCATTTACCCTTCAGGGCAAAGTACCAGGTTCTGTTAATGGCAACTGCTGGGCTGATAGAAAAGGCAAAAATGAATGCAACTCTATATCCATAAATAAATCATTTTTAAGTACCTGAATTTGACTTTGTATCAGCATCTCGAAATCCACTAAGGGAGGGTCAGTGATTGTATCTCTTACAAAAAGCATTATAGCAGCTGCAGTTATTGTATAACACTGGTTTGTCCTGTTTACCCTGTATATTTGACACTTATATACTGCGTGATGACTATACTAATACATGACACTTTTTCATGCCTTTGCAACAATTGTTTGTATTTTTGAAGCTTTGCTAATTTAAATAAAAGAATTTAAAAAAAAGGGAGGGTCAGAACTTGGATCCAAAGAGGTTTTCTGCATGCAAATGTATTGGGAAAGAGATTGCTTATAGGAGGAGATAGCAGAGTGAGCAGAGGGATGACCTCATCAGTCTGCTGCTGCTATTTCACTGTCCATTTCTCGGGCTGGTGAGTGGAGAGAGGATGCCACTGTATTCCTTAACTGTAAGTAGTATAATCTGCCCGTCTGTACAGAGGGGCAATGGGGGTGTGTGGGGGTACATCTCAAAACTGAATGGTCAGGAATACAAATTGTTTGACAGCTAAACAAATCCCTCACAGTGATTTAAACTGGTTGTAAACCTCAGGAATATGAACAAAGCAAAATTATAAATTCTGTAAAAGGAGCAGTACCAAGAGGTGGATAGGGGGAACAGACAAGAGACAGTGCTCAGAGGTAGGTCAGGGTGGAGAGAGTACCTGCACCTAAAAAAGCCTTGAGAATATACTCACCAGCTGCTTTATTAGATACACCTGTTCAATTGCTTGGTAACACAAATTGCTAATCAGCCAATCACATGGCAGCAAATCAATGCATTTAGGCATGTAGATGTGGTGAGGACGACTTGCTGAAGTTCAAACAGAGAATGGGGAAGAAAGGGGATTTAAGTGACTTTTGAAAGTGGCATGGTTGTTGGTGCCAGACAGGCTGGACTGAGTATTTCAAAAACTGCTGAGCTAATGGGATTTTCATGCACAACCATCTCTAGGGTTTACAGATAATGGTCCGAAAAAGAGAAAATATCCAATGAGTGGCAGTTGTGTGGACTTTTATCTTCTTTGACCTTTGACATCAGCAAGGCATTTTTATGCCTTGTTGATGTCAGAGGTCAGAGAAGAATGGACAGACTGGTTTGAGATGATAGAAAGGCAACGATAACTCATGTCAATATGGACCAAAATCCCTGAGGAATGTTTCCGGCACCTTATTGAATCTATGCCATGAAGAATTAAGGCAGTTATGAAGGCAAAATGGGGTCCAACCTGGTACTAGTTCTAAGAAAGAAGCTTAGCCTCGAAAAGCCTCAGCCATTTTGAGGTCTATAGTCCCTTACAAGACACCTTCTAGGGAGATTGGACCATGTTGTATCTCATATAATGTGCCTTTGATTTTTATCCTTTGTGAGTATATCACTTTTTATACAATAAACCCACTTTTTAAGGTAATGCACTTGGCCCGTGCGCCCCCTGTTTATTTCTTTGCATGCAGTTTATTTGGATTCCCCTGGTCCGTTGAGGGCAGCAAGGTGTGCATCCCATAGGCTATCTATGTGTGGTTACAATTACTGCGGAGTTCCTCGTCCAGCGCAGGAATCAAAGCATCTGCTCGATTTTCTTCTGTCAAAGAAGAATGGGCAGACTGGTTTGAGATGACAGAAAGGCAACAGTAACTCAGGTCAATATGGACCAAAATCCCTGAGGAATGTTTCTGGCACCTTGTTGAATCTATGCCATGAAGAATTAAGGCAGTTCTGAAGGCAAAATGGGGTCCAACCTGGTACCAGCAAGGTGTACCTAATAAAATGGCTAGTGGGTGTATGTATCTATGGTGGTGTTCTATCAAGAGAACCTGTTCCTTTGCCCTGCAGGTTATTTTAAAGGTCCATGAACCACTCCTATCCTGTTCTTATAAGAGGTCCACTCACACAGTATATTCCCAGTCCCATGAATCTATGCCATGAAGAATTAAGGCAGTTCTGAAGGCAAAATGGGGTCCAACCCGGTACTAGCAAGGTGTACCTAATAAAATGGCCGTTGAGTGTATGTATCTTTGAAGGTGTTCTTACAAGAGAACCTGTTCCTTTGCCCTGCAGGTTATTTTAAAGGTCCATGAATCACTATCCTGTTCTTATAAGAGGTCCACTCACACAGTATATTACCAGTCCCAGTCACCTAGTCATTAGATCATTCAGTCTCTTTAGCCATTCATGCCTACCGGTGCAGGTGCACTTTTGGTTGACATTTGTTACTACACCATCACACACTACATTAAAAGCGTTCAAGTATAGTTTCGGAAATGACTGCATGGAATTAGAATGAACATATTCACATCTGGTTTGTCAAGTGAAAAACTGCGTTTGTTTCTCTGTTATGCTGTCTCTATGAAAAGAGATTTTGCTGCATATAGCTAAAGATTACTAGCCGGGAGGCACTTGTAAAAACTCATAGCAATGCAGCTGCCAGCGTGCAATAAACACATTTTAGGTACAGGTCTATTTTTAAACACATGGAATAGCCTTTACATTAATCATGTATACAGCAAGAACTCTCCAAATCTCCTTGCGTTTTACTGTACATGGAATAATTCTTTTTCCTGTTGATCTGGCAATAGCTATGCAATGCGCCTTGCCCGTCTGTCTGCGTTGTCATACTGTGCAGTTTCCCTTATGTGCAAGGTAAATAAAACAAGATTAAAGGAAACCAGATTAATTCAGCAAGGGATCAGTTCCCTCTTTGGGTTAATGCTCAGGAATGGCTTCATCTTTGGCTTAGGGAGACCCGCTCAGAAGTGGCGCACTCTGACGGAGCTCTACTTTAAGGGGTCAACTTGAAATATTATCAGAAAGAAACCAGTGTGTGCGTTTCACTAAGCTGGTGGAAAATATCAAATCCTCTAAACAGCAATTGAGATTTAGAAAACATCTTATTCAGCTATTTGGGGATTTTGTTCATTAGGACTGGTAAAATGTTATTCAGACTGTCTGGAAGATTGTTATAATTTTTTGAGTAATGGCTCACATAGAAGACTACTAGGTAGCAGTATCAGATACGATGATGGCTTCAGTTGTAGCATAGCAACTTTATACAATGATACAAACTGTATACAATGATACAAAGGGCTTCAGTTGTAGAATTGCAACTTTATACAATGATACAAACTGTATACAATGATACAAAGGGCTTCAGTTGTAGAATTGCAACTTTATACAATGATACAAACTGTATACAATGATACAAAGGGCTTCAGTTGTAGCATAGCAACTTTATACAATGATACAAACTGTATACAATGATACAAAGGGCTTCAGTTGTAGAATAGCAACTTTATACAATGATACAAACTGTATACAATGATACAAAGGGCTTCAGTTGTAGCATAGCAACTTTATACAATGATACAAACTGTATACAATGATACAAATGGCTTCAGTTGTAGAATAGCAACTTTATACAATGATACAAACTGTATACAATGATACAAAGGGCTTCAGTTGTAGCATAGCAACTTTATACAATGATACAAACTGTATACAATGATACAAATGGCTTCAGTTGTAGAATAGCAACTTTATACAATGATACAAACTTTATACAATCATACAAAGGGCTTCAGTTGTAGCAACTTTAGGGAACCAGCTAAATCCACTATTTGAATATAAATAGTACTTTTTTTGGTAAAGAAATGTACACGGATCAGCCATAACATTATGATCACTGCCAGGTAAAGTGAATAACATTGTGCATCTCATTACAATGACATCTGAACAAGGGTGGAATATAATAGGAAACAAGTGAACATGTTCTGCCCGAAGTTGAAAACAGAAACTGGCACCAGGGTCATGGGTGGCCAAGGCTCATTGATGCATGTGAGGAGTGAAGGCTGGCCTGTGTAGTTCCATCCAATATAAAAGCTACTGTAGCTGAAATCACTGAAAAAGTTACTGGTTCCATTAGAAAGGTGTCAAAATACACAGTGCATCTCAGTCTTAGTTTATTGGGTCTTGGTGGTGGTAGGTTGTCATATTCCTTGATGGCAGTAGCCTCCTTCAGCAGCATAATGCGCCCTGTCATACTGGAAAAATGGTTCAAAAATGGTTTGAGGAGCATAACAATGAGTTCAAGATGCTGCCAAGGCCTCCACATTCTTTAGATCTCAATCTGTGGGATGTGCTGTAAAAACAAGTCTAATCCATGGAGGCTCCACTTTGCAATTTACAGGATCTGCTGCTGACTTAAAGGATCTGTGATTGACGGCTTGGTTCCCGATACCTCATCACGTCTTCAGAGGTCTAGTGGAGTCCATGCCTCGACAAGTGCAAAGTGGGGCAAAGGGGGGACCTACTTAATATTAGGTGTACGTTTATAATGTTATGGCCGATTGGTGTATATATTCAGTTGTAGCTAGGCTTGCTTACCTTTTCCAATGACCAGCATGCTTAACAGGAGACACACATCTCTCAACCAAAAAGGAATCCTCCAACTGACACATGGTGAGCAGTGCCTTAAATTTCCAGCCAATCTTATGTGTGTCTTGCCCCAAAAGATTGTAGACAGCCCGTTGTCACAAATTTTGATGGATGTCATTACATCTGTTCAGGACAGCCTAAAACCAGGAGAAGGTCCAATGTCATGTGACAGGTCAGAAGACATATGAAAAAGGTAAGTACTATATAAGAAAAGCATAAAATGCAGCTGGGAGAGTTCAAGGGAGAGGGAGGTGAGCACTGAGGGGAAACAAAGATCTTGGAGTTGGATGTTAATGTTGGGCCTTTTTGTGGGCACTCTTTGGTTCACCTCAGTCCAATCAAAAAGCATAGCTTCTCTAGGTGTGGTCATAAGCAGGATGAACTACAAATCTGTAAATATGAAAAGAAAATTAGGAACAAGTAAAAAAATTAGGTCCAGATAGATGTAACCATGATATCTCAAAATATTCCTGAAAAAAACTAGTTTACCTTCAAATCATACCCAAGGTTAAAGTTGAACTTTGTTCTCAGGGACGATTGGTGATAGGATATTCACGGGGGTCAGTCCTCCGCACTGTAATGTAAAGGGGCACTGTGATAAAAATGGGTACTGCACTGTAAAGGGGTACTGTAATGATTACTGTAATGATTACAGTGAAGTTCCCTTTATGTCACAGTGCCCCTTTACATTACAGTGCCCCTAGCAATCACAACCCCCCGTCCCCATCACAGTGCCCCTTGCAGTCATTCCCCTCTTTTCTCCCTAATCACAGTGTCCGCTTTTACTCTCTGCCTCCCCTGCACAGTCCTACCTTTGGAAGGGCATGAGGCAGGATTCAGACTGTGTGTCCTCTCCACACAGTCTCCAGCCCCTCCAACGATGTCATCCTATCAGCAGGGCAGGGATTGGGAGGAGCTGCAGATCTGGATCATATTAACAAGCGGGTGATTACCCACTTGTTAATATGAAAAGACACCCGCTGTCTTTGTAGATCTCCAGCTCCTCCCGATCCCTGCTCTGCTGATAGGATGACATCGTTGGTGGGTGGGAGAGCCAGGAAAGGAGACATAGGCATGGCGGAATAGTGGAAGGTGAGCAGCAACTGCAGTCTGTCTTAACCCTGTCCAGACCGCAGTCAGTACTTACCTCCCACTGTGTGGCCTGGTCATCAACAGGCTGCTCTTGTTTGGACATGTGGACCAGGTCCACCAGGCAAATATGCCATATAACCAGTCTGGGCCTTCACCGTGGACCCGAAAAACCGGTGAAGAGCCGGCCTGGGTGAGGACAGCGCTGGATCCTTGGACTGGTAAGTGTCCTTTTATTAAAAGTCAACAGTTACAATATTTGTAGCTGTTGACTTTTAATTTTTTGGGGGGAGACTGAGGATCCCCTTTAAGAACAACTGTTAAAATTAATTAATTTAAGAACATAAACAAAGAGAGGAACATTAGACATGAGGAGCCTACTATCATATACTTCCCCTATGTGCAGTGAGCATAGTGTCTAGGTTGTAAATACAACTCGTTGACCCAGACCTACCTTTCTCAAAGTGAAAGTATGGAAGACCACATAACTGAGGAGCAGTGAGAAACACTTTACATGTCATTAAAACAGAGCAAGGAGTAATCAATCGCCAGCTTCTGTACTAAGAACTTTTCACTGCGTCCCCCACTCCCCAATCTTGTGCAAAGCCCTATTAAGCAAAGTTTTCATTTGTCTGCTTTCATCACTTGGAAAAGTACAGGAGCCAATCAACTGTATCCAACTGCTTGGAAGGCACTAAAAATGATGGATTCAATGTCATATCTCTAATGGAATATTTCCATTCCTCACGTGCGTAAACAAAGAAGTATCTTCAAAAACAATCCATCAAATGTAGCCCTTCTTTCCACATATTATGCCGCTTAAGCAAACTTAACAGAACTGTTACTGCTATGCAAATGTTGACTATTAGTTTATAAAAATCAACAGCCAGACGCTTATATCCATCTCTAACCACTCCACCTGTCAAAAAGCAGTATGACTTTTATTACATAGGCAGTGATGTCTTTGCCATGGGAGGAGTGACAGCTTGGCTTCCCCTTCTCCATGGTATGTGAGATGCTGGAGCCCAATAGAAGAATAACTGGCTCATTGATTGTGCATTCATGAGTTATTTAAGGTGAATTATTTGAATTCTGTAAACAATGGCAAACTGTGGGATTGGTGAACATTAGGCCCATCTAACCAGTTTTATGTTCTTGGAGCCCAATGGTGCTACCCATATGGAAGAAATATATATTTAAATTATATTTTTAAAATATTCTTCCCAAATATATTGCCATATATTTGAAATGCTACAATTGTGTCCATATTCAATATATTTCAATAAATATATATATATATATATATATATTTATTGAAATATATTTTGAAATATATTGAAGTGCAGTATATATATATATATATATATATATATATACACACTGCATGTTGAAATGCGTTTTTATTACAAAATATATGAAAAATATTTTTAAAAATACATTTCAAATATACTGTATGTCCTTAACAATACAAATCTACATTTTTGGAATGCATTTACAAATATATGTTACAATGACTTTTTTATATGTTAAAAAAAATCTGAAGAATATATTTTAAAAAACCATAAAAAAAGTCAGAATATATTTTGAAATATATTGAATACGGCCAAAATTGTAGCATTTCAAATATATGGCAATATATTTGGGAAGAATATTTTAAAAATATTTCAAATATATTTTTCTTTCATGTGGGTACCTTCTCAGCAACTCCTTCGTCTATTTTCAAAAATAAATAAATAAATACAGTTTTTAAAAATTCAGAGATGCTAGAAACAAAGTGACTACAACCAAGAGATACTCACCGCTTCCTTACCTAGTCATTTTTCATATTGACTCTCTAACCCCTTTTTTGTCAGTAAATGACAAGTTTTATCTGAGCATAGCAATGCAATCAGCCTGCATTATTATAATTGTTTTAAAGTCGCACAAGACGCTGCCTATCATTCTAATTCTCAGATCATTGATTCCTGCCAATTAGCAGAAACAAAGGAATTGCCAATTAAGAATATATGAACAAACATTCCAGTAATGAACAGTAAATCTCATTGGGAAATGTTAAGTAGAATTAATAACTCTGAATGATTGATAATATTGATGGACCAATATACAGTACATTCGGTTTAGTGGCAACTTTTTATTTTGTATAAACAAATAAGCTAGTTCATCTCCATTAGCATTTTCAAACAGTTCTTGTTTTTCCCATTGGTTGTCGTGTTTTCATTAATGTCTGAGGTTCGGGTATTTACTGCTGACATATGCACACTTCTTGGGCTAGCTTGGTGCACATTGTTAATTTATGGCATGTCTGCATTATTCTCACTAGGACAACTCATTAGGGTTGATTTACTAAAACTAGAGAGTGCAAAATCTGGTGCAGCTCTGCATAGAAACCAATCAGCTTCCAGGTTCTATTGCCAAAGCTTAACTGAACAAACTGAAGTTAGAAGCTGATTGGCTACCATGCATAGCTTCACCAGATTTTTCACTGTTGAGGTTTAGTAAATCAACCCTAGTTTGTGTGGAACATTCTGCTCAGTTCTATATTTTAATGAAAGCAATGCCCATTTTACGGAACAAAAAGCGAATTTTCAAGCCTCTGCAGGATGTGAACTGAGCTTTGCATGTGCATCTCACTGTACATTCTTGGCATGCTTAAGAGCTGGGATAAGTAATCTCCTGCATGCTTGTGTTGGAGTTATGTCATGCCAGCCTGGCCAATCAAGATGCTGAAGAGCCTTAACTCAGGAGGACGCCAGGAAAAAGATGTCCATTCCAATGACGGAGCAATGAGTATAGTTCTGCTTTAACCGAGAAAAACTAAAATGTTTCCTCTAGTGGCTGATCCATACATTTCTGTATTTAAATCCCAAATCCAGGCTTGGATCTATATTTGGGGCAAAAATGTGGAAGAACAAGTTTGTAAAAAGCAATGTAAAAAAATGACTTGAATTGAAACAATACGTAGTATTAAAAAATGATATATACATATGACTGCACCAGTATTTGTAAGGTGGTGCAAAGTTCCTTAGATCTTATCAAATAGTATAGGCCACATGCGATGTGTATGACCTTCCCAACAAAGATGCAGTAATGGCGTATACCCCACACGCCTTCACTTCACCATATAAACGCACAATATAAATGCACAATAAAATGGTAGTCCAATGAAAGTTTAGTGATCAAAAAGCCACAGATGGATTGAAAAAGGTTTGATAAGATCCCTGTGACAAATATAGTTATGCAGAAAAATTAGTAAATTGCGCACTCACCGGAAGCACAATTTAATTGCGCATTTGTGTCATATACACCAATGGTCACTCCAGTTGTGGATGGAAAGAAGCTCGGAACGGATGACTCCGTGATGGGGGGTGCCGCATCTGGGGGTCCCTTACAGTAGACCTGGCTCCAAACGGGATCAGCTGAATGTTACTCTGGGCCCTGGGGTAATCACCTTGTGGTCCTGAGGAGTTAAGTGCTCGATATAGAGCAGAAAGGAGTACCTATAGTGTAGTATTTAGGTCAAATATTAAATGAATTTATTGAAGGATAAAGATCTAAGGAACTTTGCACCACCTTACAAATACTGGTGCAGTCATATGTATATATCATTTTTTAGCGCTGCACTATTTATGTTATGTTTTGTCATTTTTAAGGTTTTATGGTTTTCCTTTTTAGTGTATCAGCTGCTGTATTAGTTAGCGCTCACTGAACCCCCTACTATAATATGTAGTATTAAATTATATTTTCATATAAAACAACCTGCTAATGTGGCACATGGCGATCAGTGGGCAGGTGAAGGTAAATGTAATGAGTAGAGTGCACTCTAAATTAAATTCTACATCTTCCATTCTAACTCCTGACAACATTCCTCCTTGAAACTCCTGTAGGTGACATCTGGATAGAAAGATGAGACAAAGGCAACATGTCCCAGGAGTTAAAATAAAGTTTTCAAGTGACAAACCAAAGATCAGTTGCATATTGCCTTTGGGTCCGTCAAGGTCTGGAGAGAAAAATGGAAAAGGTCTGCATCCTTTTCCACTTTTACAGACCTGAACATGACAAATTTGAGGTAAACCAAATATCTAATATGGGTCCTACAGAAAAAAAACTGTATGGACATGGATGTCACAAAAAGGACATCTGTTCTGCTCTTATTCAGCAAGGGATCCGTTCAAGGAACTCCTGCTGATTGGTCCGGACATGGCTCATGTAAAAGGGGCTTAAAGGTGAGAGCCAGCAAACTAGTTTGTCTTTTAAATATGAATTCCAGGTGAGATCCATTTTTAAAGCTGTAAATAATTGTAGTAGGCACCTTTACAATACTGATCTCCACTAGCTTCTGGGTCCTCTGCCAAGCAGCTGTCCTGCTGACTACTGAACACAGGACAGGAAGTCGCTTGGTCGGCAGGGGCCTCATTCAGAGAATGCTTTGCATTCTCTCCATCAATGCAGAGCATTCTCTGGTTTGACAAGATGGTGATTGTGACATCGCCACCCCGCTTCACCACCTCATCTTATGAACACGCTGACCTAGACAACACTGACAGCCAAGCAGGAACACTGCTATTTCAGGTGGAGTCCATATGACGTCCTCCCAGTTGAGCGCCTCTTGCGCACCCTAGGGGACACACAGGGACATGATCTGTCACCCAATGTGTCCACCAGACATAGCGGGTGACAGCTCATTGTACCAGGCTGGCCCCAGTACCATGTGATTGCTATGACCAATCACAGAGATTACACGTCAAATGTACATGGATTTTATTCATAGCTATTCATTGTGTTCTATTGTGATCTCTGTGATTTGTCAGCGATCACATGGTACAGACAGGGTCAGTCACACTGCACTTGTACCATGTCATAGCTGTGGTCAATCACAGCAAACACAATTGTACGCAATGCAACATGAATAGATACCAGTCATAAAAATGATTGCTTGTAACAGTGATCATCACGGTTATACACAATCATACTGTAAAAAAAAATCCTGATCACCTTCCCAGAGTAGTGCAGTGGCGCTATGGAAACACTTTACTGCTTTGGTCACAGTATGTTAAAGAAAACATTATAAAAAAAAAACCTGATGGCGACCGACTTCTAGTCAGGTTTATTGTAAACCTTTCAGAGGCACAGGCGAGGCTCACTGCATTTTCTCTTTTCTTTAACCCAGGGGTGCTCAACATTTTGAAGAGTGAGGGCCACTTATGTGAATTAGTATCCAGTCTCAGGCCACAATGAAATTAAACGGTTTAGAATTTCAAATTATTTATTGTGAATAGCACAGTGAACATTTTCCTCCTGCAGCCAATGGATTCCGGCATGTGCTTCCCTGGTTTGGGGTTGAGAGCCACATCAGAGGGCTCTGAGGGTCACATGTGGCCCACAGGCCACAGGTTGAGCACCCCTGCTCTAACCCTTCTCCTTTTCTCCCCTTTTTCTCTTCTTTCTTTTCTGATATATCTACCTACCTATTCTTCTGCCTGCTCTGGGAGGACTGTGGAACTGCTGATCGACCAACATGGGCTCTCCTCCCCTTCTGAGGACTGATCATATAGTTAAAAGGATCATATCAACGGCTTATCAAAGGTTGGGGCAATCCCCCATCTTAGAAAAAGGTGACCCCTTCTTAAGAGGATCCTTCTAAGAGGTTATTACAATAATTTTCAGGGAATACAGTATCAGCCCAAATTGCTAAATAACGGAACTTCTGTGTATAAGAGCGCATGTAAATGTGGTCATTGTGTACTGGTACTTTCCTATCTTGTACTGTACTGTTTCACTTTTGAGTTGTTAAAGCTTTATTAAAAACGATTAGAAAATAAAAAATTGTAGGAAAAAAAAGTTTAAAAAAAAAATAGAAAAAAAAATGTTTTTTTACATACAGTCACCATTCAGATCACCACCACACCAGTGATATGAGGACACTGTACTGCTCTGGCGACAGCATGTAAAAAAAAATGTGCAAAAAACACAGTTTATTTAATTTCTTTATTTTCCAAAATTTGTGACAAAAAATTACAACCTCAAAAAACTCATTATACCTCTTACTAAATACCTTGGGGTTTCTACTTTCCAAAAAGGGGTCAATTGGGCTGTATTTGTACTGTCCTGTCATTTTAGGGCCTCAAGAAATGAGATAGGCCGTCAGTGCATCTAATCAATTTACAGGACTGAACCATTTTCCCATCGTTTGTAGGTGCTATAACTTTCACACAGACTAAATAATAAACAGTGATTTGGGTTATTTTAACCAAAGAAATGTAGCAGCCTACAGGCTTAAATTTTTGAAGCAAGAATATTTATTTGCCAAATCGTACTACAGAAATTAAATGTGTTTATTTTTAAAACATTTTCTATAGATTTTTCATTTATATAGCACAAAAAATAAAAACTCATTGCTGTTAAATAGCACCAAAATAAAACTCCATCTGTCTCAAATAATGATACCAATACCAATATGATTTCATATGGATACAGTGTTGCATGACTGAGCAATTTCCATTCAAAGTGTGACAGCGCTGAAAACTAAAAACTGGCCTGGGCAGGAAGGCGATGAAAGTGTCAGGTATTGAAGTGGTTAAAGTGGTTGTAAACTCATATACCCAGTGAAGTGACTGGCCTCAGGTGATACACAGATAAAACAAATCCTCTTACATACGTTGTACCTTTTTATCTGCAGTCTTCTCTTCTCTACAGCCCTTCAAACAGTTGAAATGAGCTTCCCTGAGAGTTGAGAAAAAAGGGCAGAGAGCAGAAATTACATACTGCAGAGCTCAGTGTGTAGAGCTCTGAGAGCTGATTGGAGGGAAGGGACACCCCCCCTCCACACAGCTCACGGGAACAGAACTGAGGCTGTCAATCTACTGGAGATCCCACCTTGTCACCATTTTTCTTGAAAACTTGTCAAAAGTTCAAAAAGCTGAATTGCTGATAGCAGAGGAACAAAGTAGCAGACAGAAATGATTTTGTCTATATATAGCTATATAGTTTTTGCAGATGACACCAAGCTTTGCAGTGGAATAACGTCCTTATAGGATGTCTCCAACTTACATGCCGACCTCAATGCACTGTTTAATTGGGCAACTATGTGGCAAATGAGGTTTAATGTTGATAAATGTAAGGTTCTGCACTTGGGGGCTAAGAATATGCATGTATCATACATACAACTGGGGGAATCAATGGTGGGGAAGAATCTGGGAGTTCTGGTAGATCACAAGCTTAATAATGGCATGCAATGCCAAGCTGCGGTTTCTAAAGCGAGCAAAATCCTCTCTTGTATTAAAAGAGGTATAGACTCCAGAGAGAAAGATATCATTAACCCGGTACAAATCATTAGTAATAGCTCATCTGGAATATGCAGTTCAGTTTTGGGTACCAATTCACAAAAAGAACATTGGGGAACTGGAGAAAGTACAGAGAAGGGCAACCAAACCGATAAGAGGCATGGAGGAGATCAGCTATGAGGAAGGATTAGAGAAACTGAATGTATTCGCTCCTGAGAAGAGGAGATTAAGGGGGGATATGATCAACATGTATAATACATAAGGGGGGATATGATCAACATGTATAATACATAAGGGGGGATATGATCTCCATGTATAATACATAAGGGGGGATATGATCACCATGTATAATACATAAGGGGGGATATGATCTCCATGTATAATACATAAGGGGGGATATGATCTCCATGTATAATACATAAGGGGGGATATGATCTCCATGTATAATACATAAGGGGGGATATGATCTCCATGTATAATACATAAAGGGGACATGATCTCCATGTATAATACATAAGGGGGGGTATGATCAACATGTATAAATACATCAATGGTTCATATAGTGAACTCGGTGTATAGCTATTCACCCTGAGGTCATCACAGAGGACAAGGGGGCACTCTTTACGTCTGGAGGAAAAGAAATGTAATCTCCAAACAAGGAAAGGTTTCTTCACAGTGAGAGCTGTGAAAATGTGGAATAGACTCCCTCGGCAGTTGATTCTGGCCAGCTCAGTGGATTGCTTTAAAAAAGTCCTGGATTCTTTCCTAGATACACAGAATATAACTGGATACTAACATTTATAGGTCAAGTTGATCCTGGGAATATCTTATTGCCTCTCGGTGGATCAGGAAGGAATTTTTCCCCATGCAGGAGCAAATTGGATCATGCTTTGCTGGGTTTTTTGCCTTCCTCTGGATCAACTGTGGGGATAGGATTATAACTTTTTTTTTTATATGGTTGAACTGGATGGACTTTTGTCTTTTTTCAGCCAGACTAACTACAGTATGTACAGTAACTATATGTAATTATGTAACTATGATTCTTAGAGCTCTTAATAGAGTACACACTATAGAGGGGTGTGCTTTGTTCATATTTTGTGCCTGAGGTTTACAATCACTTTAAAGGTATATTTGAATAGCTGGATAGCTGAGAGTAAAATTGTGTCCCTTTTAATCGAGTCATAACTTGCTCAAATTTTGTTCAATAAAGCGGAGTTCCACCCAAAAGGGGAAGTTCCGCTTTAATGATTGGTCCCCCGCTCCCCATTAAGGATTGGCACCTTTGGGGAGCTGGAGGGGAGCAGGTACCCGAAATTGACAGGTACCCACTACCACTTCTGCTGCAATTGCCTAGGCGATTGGAAACAGAAGTTGTCCTCCTACCATTCGAGCACTTGGGCACTGCCCAAGGGCCCGGGGTCAGTAGGGAGCCCCATGAAATGCCCCTGGTACCTTATATAGGCTTTTTTGGGTGTGATTTGAGTGTGGTCAAGGACACAGGGGCCCCATGATCCCCTATTGCCCGTGGGCCCCATGAGTTGTCAGTCCTCCCCTGCCTCCTACCCACCCTCCCCGTAGTCTTGTGGGACACGTGACAGGTCCCGGAAGACGATGGGGCCATTCAGGAAATGCAGCGCTACTCACGCATGCGCAGTGGGCACCCAGTTGTGAAGCCGCACGTTATCACAGCCGGGTGCCCACCTGAAATACAGGACGGTCGGTGATACCGGCTGCGGCCAGGGCACCATGGGATCGTAGGACAGGTGAGTGGCTGTTTTTTAAAAGTCAGCAGCTACAGTTTTTGTAGCTGCTGACTTCTATTTTTTTACAGAATGAGTGGAACTCCGCTTTAAATTACCATTGCACATGAAGGGTTACTCAAAATGTTTCCCCTTATTTCCTGACATTCACTTTGCAACTCCAGCAGTTTCTCCTCCGTTGGTAAATGACCCCCAATGCAAAGAACAGAAGGAAAAGCATGCTGTGGACAAAACCTTTACTTTTCTCAACCCCCAGATTTTATAAATCAGCTCCTTTGTGATTTCATTAATTTAGCAGCTCCGGCATGTACAACACTTGACAAAAAGGTCTTCCACGACATAATTGGGATTCAAGCGTTGCTTTAAGATGCAAGTGTAACTGGTGTACAATAGAATAGATCAGCCGGCACCCAGACAATTATAAATCTTATAAAGAGGTCTTTGGATCTTGTTAGGTTGGCATCATGCATTCTGATGAATCCCTGCATAATTCCGCTGTAACCTGAACCCACGTTACAATCAATTTGCATCTGATATAAAGAAGTGGTTTCTTAAATATTCACATCTGCTCTCAAAGGGGAACAAAACACTCCATAAAGTTGCCATTAGCATACTAGAGCAACAACATCTGCTGAAAACTTAATAAGATTATTACCTGCAGTTCATCATCGTATTATCTGCAGTTGGTCACCTCTGCCCTTAGCAGTGGGTGAATCAGCTTCTAGGCGAAGAGGCAGCATTGGCGGCAGCGCTCGTAATCACGCTGCATGGAAATATCCTACAGGTAAAGAAAAATATACAAGTTGCCCCAAGCTGTCTCGTTTACAGTAAAGCACATCAATTATTCATGCGCACAGATTTCCCCTCAGCACCTTTTAAAACAATATCTTGGCAGAATTCATTAACAAAGTTATGCCAACAATTAAATAAACCTGCATGACATTAAGTGAAGCAGGCAAGAAATGTTTGGGTTTGAATGTCCTTTTGCAAATTTTTTTTTTTCTGCAAAATGTGGCAAAAGGATGTCTACTGAGCTTTGTGCGCCACCTTCAGGGCATGTGCCAAAACACAGGCATGGTTAACCCTTCCAGTGTAGCTATGAAATTTGCCATACGGCAAGTCTTGCTCAGTTACTCTAAGGCAGGGGCGGACTGACAACTCATGGGGCTACCTGGCAATAGGGGATCATGGGGCCCCTGTGTCCTTGCCCAAACTCACAAAAGCCTATGAAAAAGGTACCAGGCGCATCTCATGGGGCCCCCTATTGACCCCGGACCCTCGGGCAGTGCCCGAGTTTCCAAATGGTCAGTCCGCCCCTGCTCTAAGGGCTCAGTTACTTAAATGATTTCTTAATCATATTATTTCGTGATCAATATTGATCAGCCGGAGATCAGGGGGGCTCTTATAGTTTTTGCACCGAGGCCTTGAAGGTTATAGTTACGCCTCATATGGCAAGTCTTGCTCAGTTACTCTAAGGCAGGGGCGGACTGACCATTTGGAAACTCGGGCACTGCCCGAGGGCCCGGGGGCAGTAGGGGGCCCAATGAGATGCCCCTTGTACCTTTTTCATAGGCTTTTTTGAGTTTGGGCAAGGACACAGGGGCCCCATGATCCCCTGCTGCCCTGGGGGCCCCATGAGTTGTCAGTCCGCCCCTGTTCTAAGGGCTCAGTTACTTGAACGATTTCTTAATCATATTATTTCGTGATCAGTATTGGTGGTGATGTTCTGCAGGTGATCACAGACTTTGCAGCTAACTGAATTGAATGTGATCTGCCAGACAGGTGGCTAAAAGCTTCAATGAACCAATACAACTGTATCATTATAAGTATATTATTTATTACAGGTACTTATATAGTGCTGTCAAGTTACACTTTTACATATATATGTGCTTTTACATATATATTGTACATTTACATCAGTCTTTATCCCCCAAGGCAGTGGCGGAACTACCAGGGTTGCAAAGGTCACACTTGTGACCAGGCCCTGGTGATCCGATCCCCAAGGCGGCAGGAAGGGGGTTCGCTGCAGAACATGTGAAAAGGTCCCACTACGGGACCATAATAAAGAGTCCAGTGACAGAAGTAAAGAGCCCTGTGATCAGCAGGGGGTCAGGGGGGCCCTTATAGTTTTTGCACCGAGGCCTTGAAGGTTCTAGTTACGCCTCATATGGCAATTCTTGCTCAGTTACTCTAAAGGCTCAGTTACTTGAACGATTTCTTGATCATATTATTTTGTGATCAGTATTGGTAGTGATGTTCTGCAGGTGATCACAGACTTTCAGCTAACTGAATTGAATGTGATCTGCCAGACAGGTGGCTAAAACCTGCCATGAACCAATACAACTGTATCATTATAAGTATATTTTTTATTACAGGTACTTATTTAGTGCTGTCAAGTTACGCAGTGCTTTTACATATATATTGTACATTTACATCAGTCTTTATCCCTCAAGGCAGTGGCGGAACTACCAGGGTTGCAACGGTCACACTTGTGACCAGGCCCTGGCAATCCGATCCCCAAGACGGCAGGAAGGGGGTCCGCTGCAGAACACGTGAAAGGGTCTCACTACGGGACCATAATAAAGAGTCCAGTGACAGAAGTAAAGAGCCCTGGGATCTGCTGGGGGTCAGGGGGGCCCTTATAGTTTTTGCACCGAGGCCTTGAAGGTTCTACTTACGCCTCATATGGCCTCATATGGCAAGTCTTCCTCAGGTACTCTAAGGGCTCAGTTACTTGAACAATTTCTTGATCATATTATTTCGTGATTAGTATTGGTGGTGATGTTCTGCAGGTGATCACAGACTTTCAGCTAACTGAATTGAATGTGATCTGCCAGACAAGTGGCTAAAACTTGCAATGAACCAATACAACTGTATCATTATAAGTATATTATTTATTACAGGTACTTATATAGTGCTGTCAAGTTACACTTTTACATATATATGTGCTTTTACATATATATTGTACATTTACATCAGTCCTTTTCCCTCAAGGCAGTGGCGGAACTACCAGGGTTGCAAAGGTCACACTTGTGACCAGGCCCTGGTGATCCGATCCCCAAGGCGGCAGGAAGGGGGTCCTCTGCAGAACATGTGAAAGGGTCCCACTACGGGACCATAATAAAGAGTCCAGTGACAGAAGTAAAGGGCTCCGCAATCAGCAGGGGGTCAGGGGGGCCCTTATAGTTTTTGCATCGAGGCCTTGAAGGTTATAGTTACGTCTCATATGGCAAGTCTTGCTCAGTTACTCTAAGGGCTCAGTTACTTGAACGATTTCTTGATCAGTATTGGTGGTGATGTTCTGCAAATGATCACAGACTTTCAGCTAACTGAATTGAATGTGATCTGCCAGACAGGTGGCTAAAAGCTTCAATGAACCAATACAACTGTATCATTCTAAGTATATTATTTATTACAGGTACTTATATAGTGCTGTCAAGTTACGTAGTGCTTTTACATATATATAGTACATTTACATCAATCCTTTTCCCTCAAGGCAGTGGCGGAACTACCAGGGTTGCAAAGGTCACACTTGTGACCAGGCCCTGGCGACCCGATCCCCAAGACGGCAGGAAGGGGGTCCGCTGCAGAACATGTGAAAGGGCTCCACTACGGGACCATAATAAAGAGTCCAGGGACAGAAGTAAAGAGCCCCAGGATCAGCCGGTGTTATAGTTTTTGCACCGAGACCTTGAAGGTTCTAGTTATGCCTCAATAAACTTACAATCTAAAGTCCCTAGCTCACATTCATACATACACATACTAGGGGCACTAGTGGCAATGTTGACAGGAGCCAACTAACCTATCAGCATGTCTTTGGAGTGTGGGAAGAAACCCACACAGGCACAGGGAGAACATGCAAACTCCAGGCAGGTAGTGTCATCATTGGGATTCGAAGCGACGACCTGCTAGGCAGAAGTGCTAACCACCACTGTGTTGCCCATATTCATACAACATAGTTAAATAACTAAAAGACTGCCACTGGATGCACTTGCACTCTGTGCCATGGCCACATAAAATTGACCGATTTGCTGCTGCCAATATGTCTGCATCCAGGGTCAGTCAGAGGCTTTATTCGCATGTAACTGCCTGGATGAGAGATCAGATGCAAACAGTGGCAGCGCCAGCCACTGATTTGTACAGAGCACAAATCTGATGCTGATGTTGTTTGCACACACTGGAATTGGTTTACTAAAGGCAAAAAGGCTGTGCACTTTGCAAAGTGCAGTCATGCTCTGCAAGTTCTGTTGATCCAGAGCTTAGTAAATGAGCAAGGCTCCGCTGGCTACCATCATCCAATCATCATATGCAAGCAAAAATGCAGTTTTTTTTTTTTTAAATCTTCCTTGCACATGATTGGGTATTCTTTGCAAAGTGAATCAGAGTGCCACTGCACTTGGCAAAGTCCACAGTCTATTTGCCTTTAGTAAATCAACCCCACTGTGTGCAGGGCAGGCCCGGACTGGCCATAGGGCACACTGGCAAATGCCCGGTGGACCGGAGCCGCCTGGACGGGAGAGGCACAAGCGGCACACAAAGAGCCGTGCAGTGCTCGCTACCTCTATGTGCCGCCTAGCCGCCTCCCCTATCCATTGCCTGCATACAGTCAGCTCCTGTATGCTCCCCCATGGCCGCCCCCCCTCATTTCCTCCAGCGACCACCCTCCTCATCTCCTCCAGCGGCCCCCTCGCTCATTTCCTCCAGCTCCCCCTCCCCTCATCTTCTCCTGTGGCCCCCTCCATCATCTCCTCCAGCGGACCCCCTCCTCATCTCCTCCAGCAGCCCCCCCCTCATCTCCTCCAGCAGCCCCCCTCCTAGATTGTAAGCTCGAAAGAGCAGGGCCCTCAAACCCCTCGTGTTTTGTCTTGTTACTGTACTGTCTCATGTACTGTCCCCCACTATAATGTACAGTGCTGAGCAAACCTTTTGGCGCTATATAAATACTGTATAATAATAATAATAATCTCCTGTAAGCTGAAAGAGCAGGGCCCTCAATCCCCTCATGTTTTGCATTGTATTGGTATTGTTCTGTCACATGTTCTGTCCCCCTTTGTAATGTACAGCGCTGAGTGAACTATTGGCGCTTTATAAATACTGTATAATAATAATAATCTCCTCCAGTGGCCCCCTCCCTCATCTCCTCCAGTGGTCCCTCCCTCATCTCCTCCAGCGGTCCCCCCCTCATCTCCTCCAGCGGTACCCCCCTCATCTCCTCCAATGGCCCCCCTAATCTCCTCCAGCGGCCCCCTCCCTCATATCCTCCAGCGACCCCCCTCATCTCCTCCAACGGCCCCCTCCCTCATCTCCTCCAGCAGCCCCCCTCCTCATCTCCAGCGCCCCCCCTCATCTCCTCCAGCGGCTCCCTCCCTCCTCTCCTCCAACACCCCCTCTCTTCTCCTTCAGCACCCCCTCTCTTCTCCTCCAGCGGACCCCACCCTCATCTCCTCCAGTGGACCCCTCCTCATCTCCTCCAACAGACCCCCCCCCTCTCATCTCATCCACCGCTGCGGGGGATCTGTCAGCATATGTCTTCTCTCCCCCTTCTTCTCTCTCTCTCTCATATTTATTTTCTTCCTCTCTCTCTGTCTCCTGTTTCTCTCCTTTCTTTCTCTATCCTTTCATTCTCTCTGTCCCCTATTTCTCTCATTTTTTTCTTTTTTTCTTTCTCACTCTCTCCTGTTTCTCTCCTTTTGTTTTCTTTCTCTCCCCCCCCCTCTCTCTCTCCTTCTCTCTCCCTCTCTCTCTCTTCCTCTCTCTCCCCCTGTACCTTTGTCTTTTTCTTTCTTTCTCCCTCTGTTTTTCTTGCTTCCTCTCTTTCTTTGTCTCGCTCTCTTTTCTTTCTTTCTTACTTTCTCTCTCCCTGTCTCCCGTTTCTCTCCTTCCTTCCTTCCTTCCTTCCTTCCTTTCTTTCTCTCTCCTTCTTTCTTTTTCTCTTTCTTTCTCTCTCTTTCTTTCTTCCTCTCTTTATGTCTCCTGCTTCTTTCCTTTATTTTTCTCTCTTTATTTCTTTTTTTCTTTCCCTCTTTCTCTCTTTACCTCCTTCCCTCTTTCTATACGTCTCTCTTTCTCTCTCTCTTTCTGTCTCCTGTTTGTCTCCTTCCTTTCTTTCTTACCCTCCTTCTCTTTTTTTCTCTCTCTCTCTGTCTCATTTTTCCCTCCTTCCTTCTTTCTTTCCCTCCTTCCTTCTTTCCCTCTTTCCTTCTATACGTCTCTCTTTCTTTCTCTCTCTCTCTGTCTCCTGTTTCTCTCCTTTCTTTCTTTCCCTCCTTATTTTCCTCTTTCTTTATCCTTCTTTCTTTCCCTCCTTCTATATGTCTCTTTCTTTCTTTCTTTCTCTCTCTCTGTCTCCTGTTTTCTTTCTTTCTCGCCTACAAAAAAATGTAAAAAAATAATAAAATATAAAATTGTGAAAAATTAAATAAAAATAAAAACCAGGGTTGCAAAGGATCCGCCACTGGGCTTCTAAGAAAAGGGTCCCCAGGCTTTGGGCTGCTCATTCCAAAGTGCCTGGGCCTATTTTCTGTCCCAGTCCGGGCCTAGTGCAGGGTGTAGCTCTGCTGGCAACAATCTGCTAATTCCTGCTGTTGGCTGCCCCTCTGAATGAAGCCTCACACTGCTGTGACTTATCATGCGACTTGTGACACATAAAGTTGCAACACTGTGCTTGGAGCAGCTGGTCTAGATACCCATTTTAAAATGACAGAAAGCTGGCGTTTGGATTTAAGATAAAAGTAAAATGCATACAGTATATATATAGTATTTTTTTCAGGATCAAAAAAGCTTTCTTTTGGTAATGCCTTGCAAAAACTATTTTACTTTCTATGCAATCTATAGGCCAAAAACCTTTTTTAGAAAGACGAAAATATGTTTTTTCTCAAACTAGACCAGTGTTAGCTGGACTATAAACAAAAAGTGTAAATTTAAAGGAGAAGTAAATTCAAAGCTCTTTTAGCCCTATGTCTGCTGTGGATCACATGAGTGCACTTAGTTCCTCACTCCTGTAACCCGTGTTCAGTCGACAGCAGGCAAAAGCTTTCTGCTCACTGAAGACCGAGAACTGAGCGATCAGTGGTCTTTGATTGCTCAGTTCTTGGGCTTAAATGTGGCGGGGGGACAGATGCAGCATCAGACCGAGGTCATTTAGAAGTAACGCACTTCTCTTTGCATTTTATAACATTTCCCATTTAAAATACTTTTTACATTTCTGGTACACACCATGGCAAGGTTATTTAAAAAATATATGCATTTTGTGTATATTTTTATGCTTCACTACAAAGAAAAAAAATAACACAAATTGAGCAAAATAGAAAAATAGTTTAAAGATAAATAGAAAAAAATGGCAGAGAAATAATATGAAATGAGAGAAGTGAAGAAAGTTAATTAGGGTTGATTAATGTTAATTGGAGGGCAATAAAAGGTTAAATTTCTATAAAAAATTAAAAACTTGTATTTCATGTGCCAGGTTTCTTTAACTGACATGAGGTTTCTAACAAAAAAACATGCACACTGGGCGTTTTAATAACACTGGTAATGTTAACTGTGTCACGTTAAAAACTTGAGTTTTTCAGCGTTTTTGTATTAGCGTTTAGCTACGTTTTTTTCTCTTTTTTTTGCATTTGCATTTTTTATGGGGTTTTTTACAAAAAAAAAAGTCCAAAAACACTGGGTTGCCATGTTTTGCTGCGTTTTTCAGCATTAGAGTGTTTTTACAGCTAAAAAACTCCTCTAGAAACCCACTAGTTCTGGGGTTTTTTTCCATGCACAAAACACCCCTGCCAAAAAAAGTTGGTTACAATCTAGGTGTGCATGGACACATAGGATAACATGCTGGGGGAGTTTACTGGCTGTAGAAAAAAATGTCAAAAGCCAAAAACAGCCGCTGTAAAAATGTCCAGTGTGCATGACTGCACATAAAAGAATAAAATAAAAAAAATACATTGTTGCAATATAATTACTAACTAGTTTTGACTTCATTGGGTCTCTACGGCTTTCTGCTACTGGCAAAAGCTTTGGCCTGTATAGGGTGTGCTCAGTTGCCTAGCCTAGGGAAATCTCCCCAGTGTAGGGGCGGACTGACCATTTGGAAACTCGGGCACTGCCCGAGGGCCCGGGGTCAGTAGGGGGCCCCATAAGATGCCCCTGGTACCTTTTTCATAGGCTTTTTTGAGTTTGGGCAAGGACACAGGGGCCCCAGGAACCCCTATTGCCCGGGGGCCCCATGAGTTGTCAGTCCGCCCCTGCCCCAGTGGGACACATTTGACAAAAACACCTGACAGAGGTTATAACCCACCTTACGCTATGAAAAAAAGAAAAAAATTTTGTCTTTAGTTCCACCCTAAGTTTGTATGTATACCTTCTCTGCTGTGTTTAGTAGTTCCAATAAAATTGGAAGTGACAGTTTTTATGTGGACTTCAGGGAAAGTTTTTTCTTGAAAGAAGAGGCCATTCTGGCAGCATGGGCAGCAGGAACAGTAATTATTCATGCACTTCTTTTGCAGGTAGACCTGACTGGCAATTTTCTTTTACTGAAAGGGTTGCTTTAATGGTGGTGGCTGAAGTCCTCTTAGTTCTCCAGAAACTGTTACACCAAGCATATTTGATGTGTACTTTCTCTAGATACAAAGCCCAAAAAATACTACAATACGATACTACAATTTTAGATTCAGGAAATGCTTGAGGTGATTGTAGCTGTATTAGTGCACTTGCGACAGAAGCAACAGAATACTATCCATGATACTTTTTTTTATTTATAATAACATACAATTTTTCAGGTCAAGCTTTCAGAGTATGTCCCCTTCTTCAAGGTACCACTTAGACCTTGAAGAAGGGAACATCCCCCAAAAGCTTGTCCTGAAAAATTGTATGTTAATGCAAACAAAAAAGTATCATGGACACTTTCACTTTCAAAAAACAAATTTCCAACTACATGACAAACATATATTCCCAAACCTGTAAAGCATTTTCCACTACTCTCACACTAACCTCAGAACCTTCCTTTGTCTTGCTGTGTTGGGTGCTTGGGCATATATACATTGGATATAATTTTATGTACAATTTACTTCCAGATTCCAGGTTTGTCTTGTACCTTCTTACTCTGAAAGATAAATGGTCTTCTTAGAATCTCAGAAAACAATGGGGTTACACATAATTATTGTTGGCTTGACACATATTGGACACATATTGTGGCTAGCAGGGGCGGACTGACCATTCGAGCACTTGGGGACTGCCTGAGGGCCTGGGGTCAGTAGGGGGCCCCATGAGATGCCCCTGGTACCTTTCATAGGCTTTTTTGGGTGTGGTTTGAGGGTGGGTGAGGACACAGGGGCTCCATGATCCCCTATTTGCCAGGGAGCTCCATGAGTTGTCAGTCCACCCCTGGTGGCTAGTGGCTGTTTCGTCAAGAGCTATTTGTAGGGTCAATTGGTTAGCCCTGGGGGATTGCTGTTATATGCTATACCAGCCTTTCTCAAACGTTTGAACACAGAGGAACCCTTAAAATAGCTTTCTGGTCTCATGGAATCTCTGCTAAAAATTACTACATTTACAACTCATGATACATTAGTGTGATGTGCAGTGAGAAGAATGATCCTTACGCTTGTGCTCATTGAAAAGAATCACTCCTTGACAGAAAGCTAAGAGGATGAATTGTGTCAGTGGAAACTTATTTGAGAGGTAGAAATTGTTCATTGCTCAAGGAACTCTAGAGACCTCTAGAGCGGGGATCAGCAACCCTTAGCTCCTGATCTACCAGTAGATCGCTGCCAGGTCGCTGGTAGATCACAGTCTGGGCTTGCTGACCTGCCATCCCAGGGCATCAAACAGAGTGCAGTGCAGAGGGCCTCCTTGAAAGTTGGAGCTGTAGTAGGGAGCAAGAGCCGCATAACCCGATGACTCCTCTGTAGTGCTGGCTCCTGTCTCATGTGGAGTGATACCAAGTGCATTTCAACTCTAATCCTGGCTAGCAGTCTCCAGAGTGGTGCCAGCAGCAAGAAAGAAGAGATCTTCAAGTCACTGTAAAGCAATACACTGGTTATAATAGTATAGGGCTGCTTTCACACTGATATGCTGTGATTTACCCACATCACAGGTGCAGTGCAGTTTACATGCAGATTTCCTGCAGGTTCGATGTGCTTAACCTAAGACTTCTATTGTATCCCGTGGATTTGGTGCACTTTCTGAAAGCGCAACAAAGCTCCTAAATGCAGGAAACTGCACCACAGCTGCAGGATATAATAGAAATCCACGACAAAGTGCAGCTAACCCAGGAAATTTGCAGATGCTGTGTGCTGCACCTGAGGTGCAGGTAAACTGCAGCTCATCAGTGTGAAAGCAGCCTTATAGGGGGTTTAGGACAGTAAGAGTTCATTTACATTTTAAGTTTGGGGGTGGTAAAACCCCCTTTAGCTGCAGTAGCCAGGGGTATACACATATCACAGCCGCAGCAAGAGTTGTACGTCCTGTCATGGTTGGTGGGTGCAGCACCTGCCAAGCATAACCCATTCAAGTGAATGAGTCCACTCTGCAAGTACCCTGCAACCTTGTGCAGTACAGCAAACAAGGGGTTAAAGCAGGAAGCATTGTGTTGCTTTCTCACCACCTACTTTAATCCCTTGGACCCCCCAGAAGCATGCAGTTGTGGGGCACTTGCTGAGTGGTCCAATTTCCTTGAATGGGTTGCAATTGGCAGGCAGTAGCACCCACCAAAAGTAACAGGTTTAATTCCTGCTGCACCTTTGGCTGCTGCCTCAGCAGCTAAGGGGGATAGGGATCGGGGGCAGTAAAACCCCCCAACTTTACATGTGAGCAAGCCCTAAGGGTGCCGCTGCCGAATGCAACTAAGGGCTCATTCACAAGCTTAGCAGGCACCGCTGCTCCTCACCGTCTGATTTAAACCCATGATTGCCATGCAATTTCAGGTGGGAGGAGGCGACACTGCTCGGTGATCTTTGACTTCTCCCATGTTGCTCACGTAGATCTCCACCTCTTTAGGGTTGCCTACCCCTGCTTTAGAGGAACCCTAGGGTTCCACGGAGCCTTGGTTGAGATACCCTGTGCTACACTATTGCCTTATGCATTTTCTTACTGCTTTTTATATCCTCAAAGTCTTTTCTACATGCATGGTATTTTGTAGTATTGTAGATACTGCTTTCACAGGGCTTTTTTGTGGTTGTGTCTTAAAAATGTTAAGTTTCTCAAGGTATTAAAACAAGCTCTTAATCACATCATCCCAGAAAATTCAAAATTCGACCAACCAAGCCTTGAATTTCACTTCATGTTGCTAACGAACAGAATTTTTGTGGCCAAGAATTTTCTTTTCTTTTCAGCTCACAGCTCATGCTCTTTTATTTTTCAGTTACATTTCTTACACGATTCTTCCATCATTGAACAGAAATTCATTTGTTTTTAAAAAGAAATCCAACTTTTCCAATTTCCAATCACTCAGATTCGATGGTTGCTTGAAAATCAGGCATTGCTGTGGCCCACTAATGTTGCAAAATTTGAACAAAAATTCTTAGAAAAGAATTTCTAAAGAAAATTCTTTCTGAATTCAACCCATGTATGCCCAGCTTTAATGATGGACTTACACTCACTGGCCACTTTATTAGGTACACCTGTTCAATTATTTGGTAACACAAATTGCTAATCAGCCAATCACATGCCAGCAACTCAATGCATTTAGGCTTCTAGACGTGGTGAAGACAAGTTGCTGAAGTTCAATCCAAGGATCAGAATGGGGAAGAATGGGGATTTACACCCCGATCACATCAAACTCGACTTTGAATTTGTGCGACTTATTTCAAAGTCGGGTGACATTCCGATTTTCAGGTGAGATTTGCAAGACATCTGACACAGATATCTATGCAAATCGCACCAAATGAACTACTTCAGAAGTCAGTGTGGTTCCGACCAAGTCGATATGACCACTCTATTTGCAGACAATAGGGTGCGACTTGGCATGTGATTTGCAAGTCACATGGCATGCAAATTGCGTGCCAATTTGCATCCAGTGTGACTGGGGACTTAAGTGACTTTGAACATGGCATGGTTGTTGGTGCCAGACGGGCTGGTATGTGTATTTTAGAAGCTGATGATCTACTGGGATTTTCACGCACAACCATCTCTAGGGTCTAGAGTATGGACCTTGTTGATGTCAGAGTTCAGCGGAAAATGGGCAGACTGGTTCAAGACGGTAGAAATGCAACAGTAGCTCATATCAATATGGACCAAAAGTTTCCAACACCTTGTTGAATCTATGCCACAAAGAATTAAGGCAGTTCTGAATGCAAAAGGGGGTCCAACCCAGTATTAGCAAGGTGTACCTAATAAAGCGGCTGGTGAGTGTATAACCTTTCAAATGGTCATTTCGTGTGATAGTTGGCCTTATTAAGAAGGATTGAGAGATGGGAGCAGCCAAGGCCAAGCTTGAATTTTACAGGGAAGAAAATAAAAACATTTTTTCAGTAGCGTGGGGATGGGTTACAACATCGGACAATGTTTTATTACTATCTGTGGCTTTCAGCTTTGGTGAGAATTACTCCCACCATTTCTTGTCCTGATGTCACAAGAGCCAGAAGTGAAGGAAAAATCTATCTAACAGTTCTTATCATCCACTGGCTTCCTACTGTATATGCATGACAAATTCCCTGTTATGTCCATTGAAAATTGTTTTTTCCTTCTGTCTTGTCTGCAATATTAAATAATCAAAAAACTGAAAGGGGAGGGTTGGCACTGTATGAGTATACTGTACTATTGCATGGGGTGGATGTGCCTACTTCAATTACAGTCCACAAACACAAGGTGTGATACTCAGATATGGGGCTGGCAAGGCATTCAGTTGCAGATACAATGGCACAGTCTTGAACTTATAGACAAAGGTCCTTCTCCTACAGGCAACTTGCTAAGGGGGAAGACGTGAAGACTCACCAACATTCCCACCTTTCTTCACTTCATCCATGAAGCCACAGCTACTTTCCATTTTCCATGGTGGCCATGACCTTTCCCATACACCTTCTTTGTCTGTCATGACAGCAGGCCACAACTCCGAAGCTGTTGCTTCACCACCATCAATATGTGAACTTGGTACAGAAGCCAATCACTGTACTTCCATTCCCTTCCCATTATTCTGGCAGACCTCAAACCTGGCCTCACTAACTTGCCTCTCCCACCATTCTGGCAGACCACAACCCTGACCTGTTAATTCATCTGCATTACATACTGGTGTAACAGCTACTGTCCTGTGGATAAAGCATCAACTGCCCCTTTATAGTTCCTTGTTCCAAAGTGTTTGGTCACTTAGTCATATTTCAACCATACTCTAACTAAGCTACATCCACTCTGCACCATAGGCATCTGATCTTAACCTATTAAAGACTTTTTCTGCACCAGGGCTTTGAATCTGCAATCTTTTGTGAGGAGAACATTAACCATTTACGCAAACAAGCAATAGACAAAACCTGACCTACAGCTAGCTTTGAACCTTTGGCAGAGAGCCATATGCAGCTAACACACATATTGTGCAGTCTTTTGAGCCTATCGCTATGGTGCGCTGTTTCACTGACCAATAGGAATGTATGGGAGGCTTCACTCAATCAGAATGGCTAGTATTTAGGTTTGTTAGGCTACGTTCACACTAGCCTTGTGTGCAGGCGGCAGAGAGGCATTTGAGAAGCGTTTTTACCGCTTCCCAAACGCCTCTGCCAATTCTGCACATTACAGCACATGGTGCTGTTCTAACGGGAGCGTTTGCGTCGCGTCGCGTTGCGTCGCGGCAAAATGGACGCCTCTGGACAAGTCAGGAGGCGTTGAAGCCTCCTATTCTCGACTATGGTGTCGCTCCGCAAACGCCCGGCCGGCGTTTGCGGTGCGGTTGCGACGCGGTTGCGGGGCGTTTGCGGAGCGGTAACACCACTCAAACTGCATTATAGGCGTTTGTGGGGCGTTATTAACGCTCGGCAAACGCCTAGCAACCGCCGCTAAACCGCGCATGCAGCATTTGCGAAGCGTTTGCCGAGCGTTAAAAAACGCTCCGCAAACGCCGGACCAACGCTTGCCAAACGCTATAGGGGCGTTTGGCAAGCGTTGGCAAAACAGCCAAGTGTGAACGAGCCCTAAGGGGCAATGAAAGCTAATGTAGGTACATTCAGGCACCTCTAGGTACTTGCACTATATACCTGTGAGCACAAAACTTTATTTTTTGTTTTTTTAAGTGTCATTTTATCTCACTGATACACACCCAAAATTAAAATATTATTAAGAGCAAACTTCAGCCATTAGATGGCAAGCTGAGTATGCACATGAACAATGTTTCATGTTGTATGCATAGCCATGTACAGAATATTTGCATGCACTTGAGTGTTTATGTATGTGGGAACAACAGCAACCTGAAGGCTTGCATCTAAAAACTGGTCAGACAGGGCAACCATTCTTTAAAATGTAGCTCTGTCCTAGATAGCTACTAGGTTAAGTACATTTAGTTGCTTGCTCACTGTGATCAGTTGCGCTGCATGCAATTAATTTTGTCTGCTCTGTGTTTCACTGGCTACAGGGTTGGCTGACTTCCCCCTGTCTGTTTGGAGGGTTCTGGAAGATAGTGGGCTAGGAGAGTCAAATCAGCAGCTAAATATGTATGCAGCCCATGCTAATCCCTGGGGAGTGGAGCACCAATGGTTGCTGGGGGGGGGGCATAAATAGCCTGGGCCTGGAACAGAGTGTTTCTTGTCCTAGAAGAGGAGATCCGTCACGGCGGTCACATGATCAGGAAAGGTCCCGATCGAAAGAGGAGCCCATGCCAAACCCTGGGAAGTGGAGCCCAGATGGTTGCTGAGAGGGAGCATAAATAGCCTGGGCCTGGAACAGAGTGTTTCTTGTCCTAGAGGAGGAGATCCCAGCCTTGAGGGCTTCTGCCCTTCTGGGCAGGCCTGCCATGTGTCTGCTGCTCACCAAGGTCCCAGGTATGCTATTTGGAGGACCTATTCTGCTGAAATTCATTGGAGCTGACTGAAGGACTTTCTTATTGGGGTTCTGGTCAAGATATTGAAAGGAGACATCCAAGACATTGGTGAGTACAGACTAGTGTGAGACATCCTAGTGACCATGTGTTGCTGTTATCCCTCTGGTACTAGAGTCAGTGTTACTTAAAGGTGACATCGTTCATGGTGTCCTGGTATAGCTCAGCCCATTGTTTGCTGCTGCAAGGACTGTGCTCAGATTCTTTAGGAGGAAGATTAGTGTCCTCAAGTTGCTTCTTGACATCCTGGAGTACCCCACAGTTACCTTACTCCATCCAAGTTCATGTTCTGCAATAGAGTATCAAAAAAAGCATACCCCCTAGACTGATTAATGAGCTAAGAGAGTCACTGTGACTATGTGCCTGGCTGCGAGTTCACCTGTTGGGATGTTGGGAAAGAACCTAGGGACCTAAACACCAGGTCCTCAAGGAGGTGAGCACTACAAAATTCTAGGGTGCAACTTTAACCTTTGATATAGTAACATTTGCAACATGCCCAGTGAGGCCACTTATGTGGTATCCAGATGTTTAGAAATCATTTTTTTTTCTGCTTCCTCCCTAGCCCTGTCAACAAATTCAGTCCAAATCTTGTGCTAATTCATTCATCCAACAGCTGCTATATACTTTAAATTTGATGGATTGGGCCGTAACATTTTAAAGAGACGTGCTAGGATGTCCAGTTAGAGAGGCATTTTTCGCTCTTGTTTACACGGCTTCACACGTGCTTAACGCATAAAGGTTTCCAGATCTCTGAGCCGAATTGCACGCTCGCCTGCACAGTTTTCTAGATGAGCCAAAGTTGAGCTCCTCTGGCTTGGCTCCCTCTCTAAAGTTTATGGCTTGCTTGCTCCTAGTAGCCCCCGCTGTTTACATTTTTCAGAACTAACCTCATCCATCATAAAGCCACATCCTGCAGGAGCAATCAAAGCCTTGCATAATTTAGTCTGCACATGAGCAGACTCACGCATATATAAACACTCAGCGGTGCCTAGCAAGCTCACGCTATATATTTATCAGGTGAATAGGGCCCAAAAGCAATACTTTAATAAACCCCGTTATCCTCTTTACTCTGAACTTAATGTCTATAACTTGGCTCACCTCCTTGACATATCACTAATACCTTCCCCAGCTGTTCAAATAAAGGGATTTAAAGGAGATCAAAACAGCATCAGATGAGATGTATTGCTCTTACATGAAACCTTTAAAAGGGCTATTTTGGTAACCAGAAATTTTATGTTCTTTTTACTGTTGGCATTGGCAGGTGGGCACAAGCACGCCATGAAAGAAGGCCTAGAAGATCAGTAGAGCTCCCTAGAAGCACGGCTTGGCTCTAAGTTAAGATCAAAGGCATTTACGGCACCAGCCAGTTGACCTATAAACTTCTGCTGAAAAAAAATTTACACAAATTTAAGAGGCTGGAAAAGCATTTCTTATGTAAACATCATTCATTTAGTATAATAATCATTAATCATCGTTTTAAAAAAGCAATATTTACCATAGAAAATTAGAAATGAATGGTGAAGGAAAGCTGTAAGATTTACATGGAAGGCTAATATACCCAGATTTATGCAGAATAATGTTGGCCAAAAAAGACAGCTGTTTGCTCTACAAAACCATAAGAACCTATCTGGGGCCCAGGGTTAAACGGCCACCTCCAGGAATATACAGTATAACAGGCTAGTTAGATATTATTTGAAAATCCTTTTTAGATATACTGTAGCCAGTGGTGTATTTAGGTTTTGTGCTGCCCTAGGCAACACAAAAATTGCCCTCCCCCATGGAGAGACCCAAACACCGACCAGTACCTCCCTCCCCCACGAAGAGAGCCTGACATTGACCAACAACATCCCAGCCCCCCCCACCCCCACCCCACCAGAGACAGCCTTACACTACCACCACCCCCCATACACTGGCAAACCCCCACCCAGGGGCAAACTGACAACTCATGGGGCCCCCGGGCAATAGGGGATCATGGGGCTCCTGTGTCCTTGCACAAAAAGCCTATGAAAAAGGTACCAGGGGCATCTCATGGAGCCCCCTACTGACCCTGGGCTCTCGGGCAGTGCCCGAGTTTCCAAATGGTCAGTCCGCCCCTGCCCCTACCCCACCCCAACACCTCGAGAAGAGACAAAACACTGACCTTCACAGCTTCAGACATCCCCTTAACCACATGCCGCCCAGCCACTGTAGAAATACAGCGGCAGGGCGGCACGGGCAGGCAAAACCACATTTTAAAACGTGTTTTGTAAACAGGTAGGGGGCGCACACGAGGCGCGCCAACACCCTACCTGTCCCACCGATCACAGCCGCGGATGTCAGTCGCCGGGTCACAGCCGATCGTTACCGGCTATATCCCGGCGATCAGCGGCAATAGCTGACAGAGAGCACAGCTGCAGTAGCTGTGCTTTCTGTCAGTTCCCTGACAGCTCCAGGACACGCTGATGGGGACAGAAGAGTTTCTCTCTCCCGATCAGCGGTTTCCCGTGCAGTACTCACCCCCGCCCCCTAGTAAAACACTCCCCCTCACACAGATAACCCTTCCCTGAAAAATAAACTTAACCCCTTCCTCCCCAGTGCCATTAGTACAGTGTCAGTGTTTTTTTTTTGCACTGATCACTGTATTGGTGTCACTGGGGATGTCAGTGACCCCAAGTCAGTACCCCCCAATGTCAGAATGTCCGCCGCAGTCCTGCCATAAGTCGCTGATCGCCGCCATTATTAGTATAAATAAAAAAAAAAAAAACCCAGTATCTTTCCCGCCATTTGTAAACGCTATAACTTTCACGTAAACCAATTAATTTACACGTATTGGGGTTTTTTTTTAGCACAGACATGTCGCAGAATACATTTTGGCAGAAATTTATGACTAAATTTGATTTTGAAATTTTTTTTTACTGGACATGTTTTATAGCAAAAAGTCCAAAATATTGTTTTTTTTCTCAAAATTGTCAGCCTTTTCCTCAAAAATAAAAAGCGCACAGGTGATCAAATACCACCAAAAGAAAGCTCTATTTGTGTGAAAAAAAGGAAGTAAATTTCGTTTGGGTGCAGCGTAGCATGACCGCGCAATTATCAGTTGAATTAGTGCAGCGCCGAGTAGCAAAAAGAGGCCTGGTCATTAAGGGGGGTAAATCCTCTGGAGGTCAAGTGGTTAAACAAGAGTCAGGCTCTGCATACACCATCAAGCAACCCGCAGCCTCTCTCAGATCCCACCTGGTCCCTATGTTGCGTGTGTCCCTTCTTCCATCCCTTCTTTCGGGAGGTGGCGCTGCCCCATGAAAAATGCTGCTGCCCCCTGAAAAATGCCACCCTAGGCAAATGCCTTGTTTGCCTTGTGGTAAATACACTCCTGACTGTAGCTAGAGAAAGTACCCAAAATCTATTTTTATTTTAACTTTCTTAACTGTCTGCACAGGTCAATTTACACTAAGATAGGAAGGGACAAACACCCTGAGCCAATCAAGTTTTACTTCATTGCATCAATTTGGCAGTGTAGCACTGACGAAGACGGTTTGTTCATTTCCTGTTCCATTCATTGGAATAGAGCCAGAAATGTGTGGTATTTATTTTTTAAAGCAGTGTGTGGGTGGAACTTAACGTGCTTTAGATGGGACATGATGTGTAGCACTTGCTAATGCCTGTATTGTGGGCAGAAGCTGCAGTCATGTGAAACCTAGCATTAAGGAGCTAGCAGAAACTTAGGGCTCATGTACACTGCAGCTCCTAAACTGACGTTCAGGAGCGTTTCTGCATTTTTTTCAGCAGCACCTGAACTCTCCCTAATGTTTTCCTATGTGTCCATGTACACATCGTCGTTTACAGGCAGTTGAGTTTACAGTCGTTTTTTGACGCACCAAACTTGCGTTCAGGAATAGATTTTATCGGCGTTTCAAACACCAAAAGCTTGTAAACGCTTGCAAACGCTTTATAAGCGTTTGCATTCAGAAGCATTTTTTACTGTTCCATGTCCAGATGCTGCCCAGAGCCTTTTTTCATCATCAGAAATGCATGCAAAGTGTTTTCCACGTATTCAAATGGACCCGGTACACCAGCGCAGTCAGTTCCAGATTTCACGTAAAGGAAAAATGGTAGAATGTTCCGCATTATGCTCATGATGGGATCCATAGTGAATACAACCAGAAAAGACAGGTCATCTCAACACATACTGCTCCCTCTATTTCTCTCAAAATGTCTGAAATTGTTAATTTTTTAACTGTTTTTCAGTTCATTCTGGGCATTTTGGAAGGTCTCCTGAGGTTATCTTTTAAAAACGCTTCTAAATGCAAACACACATAAACGTGATATGCAAACGCAGCTAAACCGACGTTTTTTAAACTACGTTTTCCAGTAGTCAGTTTCCATCGTTCATAAGAGTTTTCCAAATGCCCCGTGTACATGAGCCCTTAGAAGCGAAGAGCTAGCACAGTTAACACTTGGTAATCCATGTCCATTCTTCTACACAGTTGACACTAAGCACTCCAGACACTACACTCGTTACACCTCCTCCTGGTGTGCAGCATTTCTGAGCCAGTACCATGGTACATGTACTGGTCTCCACCAAAACAGCAGTCCCATCACCTTACTCCCTTGTCTTTCTTTCTCTCTCAATTTCCCTCCCTCTCTTCCTCTCTATTTCTCTCTCTCTCCCTCCCTCCCCCCCTCTCTCTCTCCCTCCCTCCCCCTCTCTCTCTCTCTCTCTCTCTCCCTTTCCCTCCCTCTCTTCCTCTCTATTTCTCTCTCTCTCCCTCCCTCTCTTCCCCTTCCTCTCCCCCTCTATTTCCCTTTCTCTGTCGTTCTCTCCCTCTATCCCTCTCTCTCATTTTCTTTCTCCCCCCTCTCTTTATCTATCTCTCTCCCTCCCTCTTTCTGTGTCTTTTTCACCCTCTTTCCCTGTCTTTTTTTTTCTTCATCCCTCTTTCTTTTTCTCATTCTCTCTTTCTCTCTCTTCAACCCCCCCCCTCTCTCTCCCCCTTTCCTTCCCTCTCTCTCCCCCCTCTCTCTCCCTTTCTCTGTCATTCTCTCCCTCTTTTTCTTTCTTACCCCCTCTCTTTCTTTCTTTTTCTCATTCTCTCTTTCTCTGTCTTTCTCTCCCTCTTTCCCTGTCTTTTTTTCTTCATCCCTCTCTCTTTTTCTTTTTCTCATTCTCTCTTTCTCTCTCTTCCCCCCCTCTCTCTTTCTCTCCCTTTCCACCCCTCTCTCTCCCCCCTCTCTCTCCCTTTCTCTGTCATTCTCTCCCTCTTTTTCTTTCTTTCGCCCTCTCTTTCTTTCTCTCTCTCTCTCTCTCCCCCTCCTTCTTTCTCTGTCTTTCTCTCCCTCTTTCCCTGTCTTTTTTTTCTTCATCCCTCCCTTTCTTTCTTTTTTTCGTTCTCTCTTTCTCTTTCTTTCTTTCTTTCTTTCCCTCCTCTCTCTTTTTTTCCCTCTCTCTTTTTCTCGCTCCCATATGGGGGGCATTTTTGTGTTGCCTAGGGCAGCACAAAAACAAAATACAACACTGGGTGAAAGTGTCCGGACTTGAAGTGGTTAAAGCCAGACTGAGATGTTGATTGTTTTAGATTCTATTAATGGAGTTTATGATGGCTAATTTAAAGGTTGATCTGTTTGCCATACTTTGTTTAGATGTTGGGTTATCTGGTTAAGGGGCTCTGCTCTGTCCTCTCAATGTACTGATAAGGGATGTTTTCCAATGCCGGTAAAAGATTGTTATTATAGAAGATTCATGTCCAGTTTGCATTGTCATCTCACAAGGGTCGCTAGCAAGTAACTCAGAGCACTTGAGTTAGTAGTAAGTGACGCAGAGTGCAGGGGTTAGTAGTACTTTCAGAGAGTACAAGGATCAGCAGTAAGTAACGCAGAGTGCATGGGTCAGTAGTAAGTAATGCAGAGTACAGGGGTCAGTAGTAAGTTCAAAGAGTGCAGGGGTCAGCAGTAAGTAACGCAGCGTGCATGGGTCAGTAGTAAGTAAGGCAGAGTTCAGGGGTCAGCAGTAAGTAATACAGAGTGCATGGGTCAGTAGTAAGTTCAGAGAGTGCAGGGGTCAGCAGTAAGTTTAGAGAGTGCAGGGGTCAGTAGTAGGTAATGCAGAGTGCATGGGTCAGTAGTAAGTAATGCAGAGTGCATGGGTCAGTAGTAAGTTAAAAGAGTGCAGGGGTCAGCAGTAAGTAACGCAGCGTGCATGGGTCAGTAGTAAGGCAGAGTTCAGGGGTCAGCAGTAAGTAATGCAGAGTGCATGGGTCAGTAGTAAGTTCATAGAGGGCAGGGGTCAGCAGTAAGTAATGCAGAGTGCAGGGGTAAGCAGTAAGTAACGCAGAGTGCAGGGGTCAGTAGTAAGTAATGCAGAGTGCATGGGTCAATAGTACGTTCAAAGAGTGCAGGGGTGAGCAGTAAGTAATGCAGAGTGCATGGGTCAGTAGTAAGTAATGCAGAGTGCATGGAGCAGCAGTAAGTAATGCAGAGTGCATGGAGCAGCAGTAAGTAATGCAGAGTGCATGGGTCAGTAGTAAGTTCAGAGTTCAGGGGTCAGCAGTAAGTAACGCAGCGTGCATGGGTCAGTAGTAAGTAAGGCAGAGTTCAGGGGTCGGCAGTAAGTAATGCAGAGTGCATGGGCCAGTAGTAAGTTCATAGAGGGCAGGGGTCAGCAGTAAGTAATGCAGAGTGCAGGGGTAAGCAGTAAGTAACGCAGAGTGCAGGGGTCAGTAGTAAGTAATGCAGAGTGCATGGGTCAATAGTACGTTCAAAGAGTGCAGGGGTGAGCAGTAAGTAATGCAGAGTGCATGGGTCAGTAGTAAGTAATGCAGAGTGCATAGGTCAGTAGTAAGTAATGCAGAGTGCATGGGTCAGTAGTAAGTAATGCAGAGTGCATGGGTCAGTAGTAAGTTCAGAGTTCAGGGGTCAGCAGTAAGTAACGCAGTGTGCATGGGTCAGTAGTAAGTAAGGCAGAGTTCAGGGGTCGGCAGTAAGTAATGCAGAGTGCATGGGCCAGTAGTAAGTTCAGAGAGTGCAGGGATCAGCAGTAAGTAATGCAGAGTGCAGGGGTCAGTAGTAAATTTGGAGAGTGCAGGGGTCAGCAGTAAGTAACGCAGAGTGCAGGGGTCAGTAGTAAGTAATGCAGAATGCCTGGGTCAGTAGTATGTTCAAAGAGTGCAGGGGTGAGCAGTAAGTAATGCAGAGTGCAGGGGTCAGTAGTAAGTAATGCAGCGTGCCTGGGTCAGTAGTACGTTCAAAGAGTGCAGGGGTGAGCAGTAAGTAATGCAGAGTGCAGGGGTCAGCAGTAAGTAACACAGAGTGCATGGGTCAGTAGTAAGTTCAGAGAGTACAAGGGTGAGCAGTAAGTAACGCAGAGTGCAGGGGTCAGTAGTAAGTAACGCAGAGTGCAGGATTCAGTAGTAAGTTCAGAGCGTGCAGGGGTCAGCAGTAAGTAACACAGAGTGCATGGGTCAGTAGTAAGTTCAGAGAGTGCAGGGTTCAGCAGTAAGTAACGCAGAGTTCAGGGGTCAGCAGTAACACAGCGTGCATGTGTCAGTAGTAACGCAGAGTTCAGGGGTCAGCAGTAAGTAATGCAGAGTGCAGGGGTCAGTAGTAAGTAACGCAGAGTGCAGGATTCAGTAGTAAGTTCAGAGCGTGCAGGGGTCAGCAGTAAGTAACACAGAGTGCATGGGTCAGTAGTAAGTTCAGAGAGTGCAGGGTTCAGCAGTAAGTAACGCAGAGTTCAGGGGTCAGCAGTAACACAGCGTGCATGTGTCAGTAGTAACGCAGAGTTCAGGGGTCAGCAGTAAGTAATGCAGAGTGCATGGGTCTATAGTAAGTTCAGAGAGTGCAGGGGTCAGCAGTAAGTAATACAGAGTGCATGGGTCAGTGGTAAGCTCAGAGAGTGCAGGGGTCAGCAGTAGGTAATGCAGAGTACAGGGGTCAGTAGTAAGTTCAGAGAGTGCAGGGGTCAGCAGTAAGTAATGCAGAGTGCAGGGGTCAGTAGTAAGTAATGCAGAGTGCATGGATCTATAGTAAGTTCAGAGAGTGCAGGGGTCAGCAGTAAGTAATGCAGAGTACAGGGGTCAGTAGTAAGTTCAGAGAGTGCAGGGGTCAGCAGTAAGTAATGCAGAGTGCATAGGTCAGTAATAAGTAGCACACAGTGAGAGTATGAGGTACTATATGTAGCTGCATGTGCTCCCCTCTTTCTGCCTCTGTTACTGACCACTTTTAATAACGCAGTGACTATTTATTACCCCAGTCACCCAGTGTAACTGCTCAGGTGTGCACTGTTCTGCAAGAACAAGGCAGCTTCTCCTGCTCCCTCTTCCTCACCTCCCACAATCCAAGAAGGTGATGTTGCCTTAAAACCCAGACTTGGGAGACCATTTGAGGAACAGGGACAATTTGGGGACTCTTTTTTTTCAAGAGGCAGCCTTCGAAACCAAACAAGCGTCATTGGTTGCTAGAATGCAGGCAGCTGCCAGCATCCCAGCAACCAACAATCCCATTGCCAGCTGGCTTGTTTCAAATTGATAACAAGCTAGCATGCATATTGGGTGAGACCATTGACCGAAATATAGCTGGAGATACCCAATACAACCTCGTCTTTTACATTTTACCAACAAATTGGGTAACATATTGTGTTAGTGTGCCCTAAAATTACCATTAGTGTATTTTTTAATGATGCATTTGACAAACAGTTGCACTCACATCCTGTGACATAAAAAAATTGGTATGACCTCCATTTTATTCTTCAAGGTCACATATTCAGAAAATGGAATATAATATGTGGGGCTTTAACAGATCTTCAGGCCTAAAAGGTACATTTTAGCATATGTGAAAAAAAACGCAAAAACGACTGTGACAGCAAAAGAAGAAGTATGGAGTTTGGAAGAATACAAACGTACATACTCACCTATATGCTGCAGCATTGGCATGATGCTGAGGCTGCCTGCTGTCAGCTCTAAGCCTGAGAACTGAGTGATCACATGACCTCTGATCTCTCAGTTCTTGGCTTTCTCAAAGCAGAGAGCGGTGACTGGCAGTCACCGCTCTCTGCCCCTTCAGAGCTCACTGGGGCGCCGGGCTGCGGAGGGGGCAGGCACAGCTGGCTCTGGCTCTCAGCAACACAAGGAGAGGCGGAGCCAGCTGTCAGTTATGCAGTTGGATAGATTCCGACAATATTCCAGAGCCTCAATAGCCACAAGGGATATAAATCTACATTGTGAGCACCAAATAACTTTGAAAACACAGACATTATCTTGCAAAAGTAGCTGTGACATCATCACTGTGCTGTGAATATAGCAAAGCTGTGGGATGGGCCAGCAGGCCCCAGCCACCACAGGCTACTTGCTGGAAACTACAGGAAGGGGCGGAGACAAGACCGGCCACCCTGCACAAGGAGAGAAGGCAGCAGTGACCGGTCTTTATCACATTTTGCACAGAAGTGAAGTGCAGGAGTTGCTTCATGTTGGATTCCCTCACTGACGTAGAAGAAATACATGAAGGAGGCTGAGTGGAGTAAGAAAACACATGGTTCCTGTATTCACACACCTTATATTGAGTCCACAGCTTTAATAATCAACCATTACCCTTTGTTATGAATGATTTATACCTGACCACCAGCAGTTCTATTCGAGAGAGCAGTACGTCGCCCTCTGGTACACTCATTGGACATATTCTACCATAAACACGGTGCTGAGCGCCGCCACAGCGTCACCGCACCCCGCCAATGGGATCTACCACTGCACCATGTAATACTCTACAACGGCCAGCGGGGGCAGCAAACAACCTGTTAAAAAAAAAGACAACATGTGATCGACAGTGCCGTCAGGACCACGCCTCCTGCTCCCTGGCGTAAGTTCCGGGGTTCCCATAGAGACTAGGACGCGGCTGTTTGTTGTGAGTTCCTGTTGAGCGCGGCGTTTGCAGCATCATGGTGAGTGTGATCTCCCCGGGGGGCCAGAGCTGTGCCGGGGGGGGCGGCTGAGTGGTGTGCTCGGGGAGAGGATTATAGTCACACGATGGCTGTGTGTCTTATGGGGGGAGGGGCGGCTCTGATCTCTCCTGTCCTCAGTCCTTATGGCTGGTGGATGATGGGGACCTCCAGAGACGGACCAGGATTGTACCTGAAAATCTTCTGTCCTAGGAAGGAGGCAGGATTCCATACTGGCCCTGTGTACCCCTCTGACTGGCCATCTCTTGGTGTGATCAACACAAATCCCATCATCTGTTATCTCAGGGCTCCACAAATCCCAGGCGCCAGGTTGTCATGGTGCTCCATAGACTTCAATGGGGAAACGCCTCCCAAGAGATGTGATTGGGGAAACGCCTCCCAAGAGATGTGATTGGGGAAACGCCTCCCAAGAGATGTGATTGGGGAAACGCCTCCCAAGAGATGTGATTGGGGAAACGCCTCCCAATAGAATTGAATGGGCCAAGAGACTTGAGTGGGGAAACTGCTCCCAAGACACTTGATTGGGGAAACACCCCCCAATAGAATTGAATGGGCCAAGAGACTTGATTGGGGAAACTCCTCCCCAGAGACTTGATTGGTCGAAACACCTCCCAATAGAATTGAATGGGGAAACGCCTCCCAAGAGACTTGATTGGGGAAACACTTCTCAAGAGACTTGAATGGGGAAACACCTCCCAATAGAATTGAATGGGGAAATGCCTCCCAAGAGACTTGAATGGGCCAATAGATTTGATTGGGGAAATGCCTCCCAATAGACTTGAATGGGCCAATAGACTTGATTGGGGAAACGTCTCCCAATAGACTAGAATGGGCCAATAGACTTGATTGGGGAAACGCCTCCCAAGAGACTTGATTGGAGAAACACCTCCCAATAGAATTGAATAGGGAAATGCCTCCCAAGAGACTTGAATGGGGAAACACCTACCAAGAGACTTGAATGGGCCAAGAGACTTGAGTGGGGAAATGCCTCCCAAGAGAGTTGATTGGGGAAACACCTCCCAATGGAATTGAAGGGAAATGCCTCCCAAGAGCCTTGAACCTCCCAAGAGAGTTGATTGGGGAAACGCCTCCCAAGAGACTTGAATGGGGAAACGCCTCCCAAGAGACTTGAATGGGGAAACGCCTCCCAAGAGACTTGAATGGGGAAACGCCTCCCAAGAGACTTGAATGGGGAAACGCCTCCCAAGAGACTTGAATGGGGAAACGCCTCCCAAGAGACTTGAATGGGGAAACGCCTCCCAGGAGACTTGAATGGGGAAACGCCTCCCAGGAGACTTGAATGGGGAAACGCCTCCCAGGAGACTTGAATGGGGAAACGCCTCCCAGGAGACTTGAATGGGGAAACGCCTCCCAAGAGACTTGGATTGGCCAATAGACTTTATGACGGAATGCGGTGTCCGACCCCTGCCCTTCTCACTAACTCAAGACAAAGGACCAGCCGATGTCATACCGCGTTGTCACATGCGTAACAATGCCACTCTCAGCTGCGCCCTGCTCAAAGATTTTTCAGCTCGCAGGACCACAATCTATGTGCCAGCAGCCTGATAGTGATTGTTACTGGGTTAGGTTAGTTACGCAATTAACCCTTCACACTGCCATCACCACCTTTTTATAGAAAAGGAGGAAACTCACAAATCCTAGCAATAACACTATGATATTAGCATAAGCGTCTGTAACACAGACTGTCACCACAGACTTGGATATTCAGAGGGTTATTACATACAGTAGCACTCTTCAAGAGACAGGGATTCTTTAGTTTGCATTAAAATCATTAGAGACAGTTTCAACACTTTTCAGAATAGGATTTATTACTAAAAAGGTCAAAATGGTGCAATTATACATACACTGATCAGCGCTGCAGGCTATAGCCTACAGCTCTGATCAAGCGGGGAAAGTCTGACAGGGTGGTTGTACAGAAGTTGATCGGTAGATTGATTTCTACACAAACACTTTGCTCATGCAGGGATTGAAAATCGCCCCTGATCACTGCTGAACAAGACAAATATTGATCCATGTATGGCCGGCTTCAGTGGATTAAGCTTCCTGCCACAAGACCCCTACATTGCTACTTCTAATATTCCTGGAAGTGGTAAATGCCAGCAACAGCCTTTCCTATGCAGCAGTGTGTTTCTACACTCTGGTAAGTATGTGCAGGTGAAACTCGAAAAATTAGAATATCGTGCAAAAGTTCATTTATTTCAGTAATGCAACTTAAAGGTGAAACTAATATATGAGATAGACTCATTACATGCAAAGCAAGATAGTTCAAGCCGTGATTTGTCATAATTGTGATGATTATGGCTTACAGCTCATGAAAACTCTGAATCCACAATCTCAGAAAATTAGAAAATTACATGCAATCAATAAAACAAGGATTGTACACAGAACAATATCGGACCTCTGAAAAGTATAAGCATGCATATGTACTCAGTACTTGGTTTGGGCCCCTTTTGCAGCAATTACTGCCTCAATGCGGCATGGCATGGAAGCTATCAGCCTGTGGCACTGCTGAGGTGTTATGGAAGACCAGGATGCTTCAATAGCGGCCTTCAGCTCTTCTGCATTGTTCAGTCTCATGTCTCTCATCTTTCTCTTGGCAATGCCCCATAGATTCTCTATGGGGTTCAGGTCAGGCGAGTTTGCTGGCCAATCAAGCACAGTAATCCCACGGTCATTGAACCAGGTTTTGGTGCTTTTGGCAGTGTGGGCAGGTGCCAAGTCCTGCTGGAAAATGAAGTCGGCATCCCCATAAAGCTCGTCTGCGGAAGGAAGCATGAAGTGCTCCAAAATCTCCTGGTAGACGGCTGCGTTGACCGTGGACTTAATGAAGCACAGTGGACCAACACCAGCAGATGACATGGCTCCCCAAATCAACACAGACTGTGGAAACTTCACACTGGAGTTCAAGCATCTTGCAGTGTGTGCCTCTCCATTCTTCCTCCATACTCGGGGTCCTTGGTTTCCAAATGAGATGCAAAAGTTGCTCTCATCAGAAAAGAGGACTTTGGACCACTGAGCAGCAGACCAGGTCTGTTTTTCTTTAGCCCAGGTAAGACGCTTCTGACGTTGTTTGTTGTTCAGGAGTGGCTTGACAAGAGAAATACGACATTTGAAGCCCATGTCCAGGATCCGTCTGTGTGTGGTGGCTCTTGATGCACTGACTCCAGCCTCAGTCCACTCCTTGTGAAAGTCCCCAACACTTTTGAATGGCCTTTTCCTGACAATCCTTTCCTTTCCAGGCTGCGGTCATCCCTGCTGCTTGTGCACCTTTTTCTTCCACACTTTTCCCTTCCACATAACTTTCTATTAATGTGCTTTGATACAGCACTTTGGGAACATCCAACTTCTTTTGCAATTACCTTTTGAGGCTTTCCCTCCTTATGGAGGGTGTCAATGATGGTTTTCTGCACAACTGTCAGGTCAGCAGTCTTTCCAATGATTGTAATTCCTACTGAACCAGATTGAGAGACCATTTAAAGGCTCAGGAACCCTTTGCAGGTGTTATGGCTTAATTAGCTGATTAGAGTGGGACACTTTGAGTCTAGAATATTGCACCTTTTCGCAATATTCTCATTTTCTGAGATTGTGGATTTGGGGTTTTCATGAGCTGTAAGCCATAATCATCACAATTATGACAAATCACGGCTTGAACTATCTTGCTTTGCATGTAATGAGTCTATCTCATATATTAGTTTCACCTTTTAAGTTGCATTACTGAAATAAATGAACTTTTGCACGATATTCTAATTTTTCGAGTTTCACCTGTATACTGGTGGCTAGGAATGAGCTCGGGCATGTTCAGATCCTAGTGCAAACCCACCTGTGTGATCCCACCAGGAATCTGTCACTGTAGTGGGCCAATCACCTGCAGCCGGGGAATTCCCCTCCTGCAGCCACACATATACAATGGGGGTGAGGTGGGGAAAATCCTCGGCCACTTATGATTGGCCAAGTATTGTCATAGATTCCTGGCAGGATCATTCAGGTGGGTTTGAACGAGGATCTGAACACCTCTGATCTCATCCCCAATAGTGGCCATACACAGGGCAATAAAACTTAATGATCAAGTTGCAATCCAGCAAAACGACTGAACATAACATCAAGCGAAAGAGACAAAATTAAATTGTGAAGTGATGAGCGACAGACCCAAGTTGATGAATTGTGGTTAAAAAAACAAACAAAAACAAACCAAGATCATACAGGGTAAATGATGGTATTTTCATGCCCATGTGAATCACGATTGATCTACATGCAAGGGCAGGAAAAACACCACTGATCCATCCCCATGCGATCAATTTTATTTCCCGCCCCAACCGATTGACCTGGGTTGGTTGAAACTGTCACTATCTGTCGGTCATCGCTCAGCCATGCTGTTTTTGTCTCCAGTTTATTGAATTCTGATTCAATTGCTTTGTCGATCATTCTGTTTTATTGCACCATGTACAGCCCCCCATAAGTAAAAGTGACCATACACTATACGATCTCCTTTAGATCTACCGTCAACTATGTCATAGAAGGACAGGTTTGATTGGATACAAATTGAAAGTATTGTTTACATCATAGGTTTGTCCCCATATTATACAGTTTTAGTAAATCTAAAGGAGATTTATACAATCAGATTGCATAGTGTATGGCCAGCTTTATATTCCTTTTTAGTTTGCTTCTTTTTAAGTTCCTTAGCAACCAAGAAGCAACCCTACATGGAGAAAATTCAACCTGTAAGTGCCAGTTCACACTACAGTTGCTTTTTTTTCTGCCTCCAAAATGCACAAAAAGTAGGTTATTTGGTTGTCAATGGCATAGTTCACATCAGTGCTTGCAGTTCCAGTACGTTCAATTTGCAGAAAAAAAAAGTAGAACATGCTGCATTTATTCAGCACAGAACTGTACTGGAACGTGGTAAAATGCAACAAAAACCCACTGGAATGCACATGTCCCTATTTAAATTGAAGAAAAAGAGAGGGTAAAAATGAACTGGAATGCATAAAAAACGCACTGGAACGCGTCAAAAACGCACATGCAAAAACGCATCTGGAACATATCTGGACTGCCTTTCTATAGTGTGAACCGGCCCTAAAGGAGGAAGATAATAATTGCTTTCCCAGTGCCCTGTGTCTTAAAACTCCACCACCTTTCATGTCCAGGTGTAAATAAAAACAATGACATTGTTGGGGAGCATTGGATTTCTGGCAGGATCAACTGTTTTTTCCTACTTATTTAACCACTTCCCATCCGGCCGCTGTATATAAGCCGCTGGACGGTGGCAGTGCAGGGGCGGGTTGCCGTTCATAAACAGCGCCCTTAATTTTTTATTGTGCGCGCTCTCTGGGAGCACACGGCATCGCGATCCAGTGCCCGCTGTGTCCGGAGAACACAGCAAAACACCGATCGCTGTACAGGACCTCTGTGTGAGGTCCTGATCATGTGATCACTGATTGGCCAATCAGTGATCACGTGAATAAAAGCAAGATGTCACTTCTGACATCATTGCTTACTACGTGTGAAATCTGTGAATGATCACAGAGATCACATGGTACAAGGCTATTTACAACAGCCTTGTACCATGTGACAAGATGTGACCAATCACAGCTCTCACAGTATTTCTCAATGGCTGCAGGAATGCAGCCAGAGAGAAGGAGAAATGATTGCTTTTACACCCTTTATGGGTGTAAAAGCAATCCGTGTATAAAGAAAAAAAATAAATCTTCATCACCCCCCACAAGTAGTACATTGTCACTATGGTGACACTGTACTGTTAGGGTGACAGTATGTTAAAAAAAAAAACATAAATAATAATATAAAAAAAATGTGAAAAAATGTTCTTTCAAAAATTATAATTTTTGGTTATAAACTAATTTGGGTTATGTTTTTACTAAAAAGATAACTGAATAAATTTTGGCCAAGATTAATGAAGAAAGATTAGTTATTTGCAAACATTTTGTAAGAAAAACCCTTTTTTTATTTTTTATTTTTGGACTTTTTCATTTATATAGGAAAAAAAAATAAAGATCCCAGTGGTAAATAAATACCGCCAAAATAAAGTTTGATCTGTATCAAACAAATGCTAAAAAATTCATATGGGTACAGTGTTGCATGATCGCGCAAATGTCATTCAAAGTGTGACAGAGCTGAAAGCTGGCCGGGACAGGAAGGGGGAGAAAGTGTCCGGACTGGAAGTGGTTAAAAAATATAATGGTAAATGTATCAGACTAAAAGGAAATTCACTGCTAGGCATTACATACACTTTAAGCCATGAAAATGAGCAGAACAAAATAAAATCTACATTTAACCACAATTGTTGCAAATACTTGATTGTGAACATTTCTTTGTTTCATTTACAGTCTGAAGTTGAGGAAACACTGAAGAGGATTCAGGCTCAGAAAGGAGTGATTGGAACTATAGTAGTGAACTCCGAAGGTACAGGGGCTTAAAGGGGAACACCAGGGAAACTTCCTAATACATTGGGGTTTACTTACGAAAACTAAAGAGTGCAAAATATGGTGCAGCTCTGCATAGAAACCAATCAGCTTCCAGTTTTTATTGCCAAATCTTAACTGAACAAACTGAAGTTAGATGCTGATTGGCTACCAGATTCTGAGTGCTCCAGTTTTGTTAAATGTACCCCATAGTTTTCTCACACCCCTGCTGCATAATCGGGGATTAGAAGAAAGGCGGGGGATCTCTTAAAGCAGTATCAAATACAAAAGCAAACACTTATTATATTGCAGCTTAGCAATTCTTAGATTCAATGGCTGTATTTATTTTCTTTTTTTGGATTTCTTTGTTCTATTTTCATCTGGTCATCCAGCCAATAAGTCTGTTGTTTTTCAACAGAAAAGGGACTTAAAGTGTTACTAAACCCACAACAGTAAAATCAGTCTGTATATGCAGTAAAACATGCTTTTTATGCTTACTATGGAACCTAAGGGGTTAATCCTTTACATTGTGTAAAAACCCTGTTTGATCCTGACTTATCTGATACTCCCCTTCTTCCAGTGTCTCCCTCTTATCTCTTGATACATATGGTGTGGAGTCACTCTGCACATCATTATTTATTTATTTCAGGTACTTGTATAGCGCTGTCAATTTACGCAGCAATTTACCCATATATTGTACATTCACATCAGTCCCTAACCCTCAAGGGGCGTACAATCTAAGGTCCCTAACTCACATTCATACATACACATACTAGGGCCAATTTAGACAGGAGCCAATTCACCTACCAGCATGTCTTTGGCAGGGGCGGACTGACCATTTGGAAACTCGGGCACTGCCCGAGGACCCAGGGTCAGTAGGGGGCCCCATGAGATGCCCCTGGTACCTTTTTCATAGGCTTTTTTGAGTTTGAGAAAGGACACAGGGGCCCCATGAGTTGTCAGTCCGCCCCTGGTCTTGCATGTTTGGTGCACTTTTATAGAGCAAACCAAACACACAGGACATAATAGAATCAATTGCGGAAGCTAAGCTACACCTAACAAAATCCATGGGTATATTGCGCTGCTCCACTCGTGTGGTCAAACTGCATAAGTTTGAAAGCAGCCTAAGTATTGGTGATCTGTAGGGTTGCATGGAGTTATTTTATCGGTGAGTATGAGTACCGATGCTTTTGGTCAAGTACTCACCGATACCAAGTACCGATACCTTTGCAGTGCGATTTGAGCCCATACAAAATGAATGGGCTCAAATCGGACTGCAAAGAATTATATGTGATTTAAACATGAATGCGGTGTGATTCCTGTCCAAATCGCATGCTATTTCCCCCTCCTGTGTGATCCCACTATAGAAAGACAGAGAAGTGATATGAAGGGCAGCAATGGGCAAACAAACAGGTTAAAATGTTATCACAACTCACATGTTAAAAGTGCTTAATATCTCTCATGTCAAATCCAAACCCGGACGCTTGTGGTGCTCACAGGGCTGGAGGATAGGTAGGATGTTCTGAGGCCCCTTTTTTGAATTTGGGCAAGGACACAGAGGCCCCATGATCCCCATATTGCCCGGGGGCCCCATGAGTTGTCAGTCCGCCCCTGGTCTTTAGAGAGTGAGAGGAAACCGGAGTGCCCGGAGGAAACCCGCACAGGGAGAACATGCAAATACCAGGCAGGTAGTGTCGTGGTCGGGATTTGAACAAGCAACCCTAGTACTGCCAGGCAGAAGTGCTAACCATTTAGCCACTGTGCTGCTGCACATGCTCAGTTTGGTGTGTACTGCTAGGGAGGTTTTTTTTGGGGGAGAGTGCATGTGATCACCACAGGGCCAGTCAGCACTGTCCAGACAGAGGGCAGGGGCTCTGCGTCCTCCTTGAGCAAAATTAAAACTCATACTACAAGCTTTAAGCCGTGCTCTGCTCAACACTGATAGAAGTCACAAGACTGCTGATGAGAAAAGGTATTTAACAGTTTATATTTACTAAAATATTTGCACTTCCATGTTGTGTGTACTGTGGGAGACAGAATGAATGCAGGGTCCTGGGTTTAGTAACACTTTAAAAATTAGATTTACTAGCTGGATTACCAGGTAAAAACATACACAGGCACTTTATTTAAAGTGGAATTAGACAAAAAAAAGGAAATGCTGATAAGTAGGATTTTAATGAGAGAAGAGACTTTATTGCCCTCTTCTGTCAAACCCTTCTCCTTGCTTGTCATCCATACACTTATGGCATCTCTCTGCCATGATGATGTGACCCCCATGCACCTCTGTGGGAGTAACATCACAGCTGAAGAGTCTGATTCTAGAAGGAAGACGGGTGAAGATGGCAGCACACATGACTGATGCGAGCACTGATAGAGCAACGTTGAAGGGGATTGCATGCCAGGTAGGTCTGCCATAATGTGTTAATATGCTGTGCATACTATGACATTATGGCTAAAAGTTCCTGGGACCCAATAAAGGAAAAAAAAAATACATTTTGGCGGAGGCTTAATAATGCTTAAGGGTCGGTTCACACTAGGTATTGCACAGGAACACGCTGCGCCAGGGGCGGACTGACCATTGGGAAACCCGGGCACTGCCCAAGGGCCCGGGGTCAGTAGGGGACCCCATGAGATGCCCCTGGTACCTTTTTCATAGGCTTTTTTGAGTTTGGGCAAGGACACACGGGCCCCATGATCCCCTATTGCCCGGGGGCCCCATGAGTTGTCAGTCCGCCCCTGCGCTGCGCATTCCTGTGCGACTCCTATGCAGTTCAGTGTGGTGTGATTTGAGCCCATTCATTTTGAATACTTTTGTAAACGCACTGCAGCCAATTCACATGGTTTATCTGTACTATGCGATCCGGTGCGGTAAGACGCACTGCGTTTGCGATCTGCATTTGGGGCGTGGTTAACTTAGTGGTTCTAAAGGCTGAAGGTTTTTTTTACCTTCATGCGTTCTTTGCACAAAGGTAAAAATCCTTCAGTGTGCAGCTCCTCTCTCAGACCCCCCCAATACTTACCTAAGCCTGATCGCGATCCAGTGCTGTGCAAGAGAGAAGTGGCTCTCCTTCCTCATTGGTTGAAATGCAGAAGTGGGAGCCATTTGTTTCCGCTGCTGTCAATCACAACCACTGAGGTGGAGGCGGGGCCGAGCTGCGCTCTGTGTGCCTCATAGACACACAGAGTTAATAAACAAGAAAGTGCAGTGCTAGAATAAATAAATGTCCAAATGACTCTGCGTATATAATCACTAAAACCACCAGATAAAATAATTCAATCTAAAATCAAAAATAGTAAAATCAGAAAGTTCCAATATAAAAAATATATAAAGTGACTCTCAGGGTTCACCAACCTCATAACATCTAATCTGATGACCCACCATCTCTGAGAGGGAAGTCCATCTACTCAATACCTGTCTGATGACATCTGGATTTTAACATAAGGCGCAATAAATATGTGCATCCGGTGAGTGCGCATTACCTTTACCACTACTGCACTGATACCGGATCCAGAGTCATTAGGCACGAGAGTCACTTTATATATTGTTTACATTGGAACTTTCTGATTTTACTATTTTTGATTTTAGATTGAATTATTTTATCTGGTGGTTTTAGTGATTATATACGCAGAGTCATGTGGACATTTATTTATTCTAGCGCTGCACTTTCTTGTTTATTACCTATGTTTTAGGGTGCTATTGGTTACCTTTTTGTGCACAGCAGCTATTTTGTTTTATTTAAGGCGCTCGCACCTCCTTTATTATAGACACACAGAGTTGGCTCGGGAGAGAGCATGCACGAGTGCCCCCATAGCAAGCAGCTTGCTGTGGGGGCACTCGGCAGGGGGAGGGACCTGAGAAGAGGAGGACTGGGGCTGCTCTGTGCATAACCATTACACAGAGCAGGTAAGTATAACATTTTTGTTAAAGTGAACCTTTAGTATCATTGATACCTGCTGCAGATCACAACTGAAATGCAATTTGATTTCAGTGGGGAAAACGCGCATGGAACTTGAGTTTCCCATACTGCGTTCTGGTGTGAACAGGCCTTTAATTATTGATAAGCTGAGGGATAATTATGATTGCTCCAGATGTTGGTTAACTGGCATCTGTAGCAATCATACTAATGACCCCACATCATTTCTATAAGAATCTAAATAAAATAAATTGGAATATTATACATTTTTTTTTTTCCTTGCACTTCCAGTCCCTACGTCAGCACTGTATAATCAGGCATGTGACAGCCATATTCATGGTTCAGCTATACAGCTTCCTGTGTAACCTGCTTGTCCATTGGACAGTGAATCAGAATGGTATTAAAGCCGACGATCCTTGGCAAGCAGCTTTAAGTTCAGTTTGCATAGCCATTGTTCTCTGGTTATCTTCTTCATCATACTTTATAGCATGTGTACACATATTCAGTAATGCCGTGTAAAGGGCTCCTATTTTCACAGTGCAGTAAGACGTAGCTGTTCATCTGTTGTTATAGGTTACTGCCATATGAACATTTCTGCAATCTTTATGTATTAAACCTTCTGAATTTTGTATTTTGCTAAATTCACTTTTTTCTTGCTTTTCCTTTATAGTGGCAATGTTACTAGTTGGAAAAAAAAAATTTCTTTTACTTACCTGATTGCCCAACAGTGTATTTAACCACTTCCTGTCCGGACACTTTTACCCCCTTCCTGTCCAGGGCAATTTTCAGCTTTCAGCGCTATCACACTTTGAATGACAATTGCGAGGTCATGCAACACTGTACCCATATGAATTTTTTACCATTTTTTTGAGACAGATAAAGCTTTATTTTGATGGTATTTATTCACCGCTGGGATTTTTATTTTTTTTTGCTATGTAAATGAAAAAGTCCAAAAAGTTTGAAAAAAGTGTTTTTCTTATAAAATTTTGCAAATAAATAATCTTTCATCATAAATCTTGACCAAATTGTATTCAGTTATATTTTTAGAAAAAAAAAATAAGCCAGATTAGTTTATAACCAAAAATTATAATTTTTAAACATTTTTTTTACATTTTTATTTTATTTTTTTATAATATTATTTGTTTTTTTTTTACATACTGTCACCCTAGCAGTACAGTGTCACCATGGTGACACTGTACTACTTGTGGGGGGTGATGAAGATTTTTTTTTTTTTTTTTTTTAACAGTGATTGCTTTTACACCCATATAGGATGTAAAAGCAATCATTTTCCTTTTTCTCTGTCTGCATTCTTGCAGCCATTGAGAAATACTGAGTGAGCTGTGATTGGTCACACCTTGTCACATGGTACAAGGCTGTTGTGAATAGCCTTGTACCATGTGACCTCTGTGATCATTCACAGATTTCACACGTAGTAAGCAATGATGTCACAAGTGACATCTTGCTTACTACTTTGCATGTGATCACTGATTGGCCAATCAGTGATCACATGATCGGGACCGAGGTCCCGTCCGGCGATCGGTGTTTCACTGTGTCCGGAGGACACAGCGAGCACCGGATCGCGGTGCTGTGCGCTCCCAGGGAGCGTGTACAGCTAGAAAAGGCGGGTGCCGTTTATGAACGGCAACCCGCCCCTGGAGTGCCACCACCCT